>NC_141699.1:27358167-27958167 GCF_964263255.1 Lissotriton vulgaris
CTAGTATCCATAGACTTTGTCCCGCGTGAGAGTGCACACTCTGCACCCGATCCCCCTAGGCCTCCTGCTCCAAACGTGAAGGTTCTGTAGTGTAGTCCTAGCGATCCTGAAGCCTCTGGATCTTGTTACTTATCTGCTAGTATTTCGCATTCCACTTTTGTAGTATATAGTTTTTCGTGCCCCTCGGGCATTTGTGTAAATTGTGCAACTTGAAGTATTTTCATAAGAGTTTTGTTGTGTGCTTAGCTCCCTGACTCATAAAGAGTTCAGGGTAGACTTGTTATAAATAAATATCCTTTTATTTTCTTAACAACTTGTGTGGTGTCCTTTCACTTGGTGTTTAAAGGGTATATGTGATGGTATAACAGCTGGCTTAACACGCCCTCTAGAGTTTAGCCTAAAGACTGCTCTTGTCCATGCTACTAGGATAGCTGGTCTATAAGGTTGACTTACAACCAATCATCAATAAGGGTCGTTTGGTATGATACATAGTGATCACTAGAATAGTGAGCACTGCATATCAGGCCAACTTCTCACATTGGTGGCAGCGATGGGATTTGAGCTTGCTGTTGTTTTACCACACGTACCCTAAGAATATCATTTGAAAGATCACATAAGTACCAAGGTACATATAACTTAGCTTAGAATACTCTGAGTTCTACTGAACCAGCTGTTGTAGTTCAACAGAGCTTAGCACACCCTGACTAAAACTCTTAGCAAGGGATCAGTAGGCAAACAAATAGTGTAGGTAAGTGCACCACTTACACCTCACTAGAAAAGCATGTCAGACAAAGGAGGGAACTCAGAGGCCCCCTGTTAGACGGACCGGGAGGGTCGGCCGAGACTACGGGGAGAGGTCTCCGGGGAGAGCCGTCTCCAACGACTGTACAGACGAGTAACTTCCCCCCCACAGACGGACACCACACAAGGTTGAAGGTTAACGAGACTTTATATGCAATTCTTAGGTTACGATGATATGATACAAGGAGGTCTGGACTCAGGGGTCCTCTTGATTCTAGTCTCTGGTTTGGGGAAAGGGTAGCGGGACAGTCTTGTTACCAATGAGTGAAAAATAGCTCTCAATCCTCGAGCTCGGCGTTCTAGATGATCGGGCCGCGGCGGAGCCAGGCAGGTCCCGAGATGGACGAAGGAAAACGACGGTCCGCGGCGGAGCCTGCAGGTCCCGGTGAAGATGACGGTTACAACGGTCCGCGGCCACGCCAGCAGGTCCCGACGACGATGAAGGTGATGAAGGTTGCGAAGGCTGTGGCAGCGCCAACAGGCAGGACGATGGTGCACAGGACAGAGCTATGGCAGCGCCAGTAGTCCGTCTAGGATGAGTTCCTCTTTACGTCTCTCGACTCCAAGATACAACTGCCTTCCTGCTCTGGAGCTGCCCCAGTTATAGGGCTGGAGTGCTTTGATGTCCGGACCTTCGCACTTGGAGGTCGGGAGGTCCGGGATGAGGGGGTCCAGACACCCAGCAGGGGGGTGGAGCCAGTGCCCGGGGAGGCGATGGGCGAGCGGCACTTGGCGGGGGAGAGCCATCGACACCTCTTTCTCCCATTGACTTGCCAAGTAGCCCGCTCACCTCCTGGGTGGATGGTGGTGCCGGGATGTCTGAGGCCTGGCCAGGCCCAGGGTTGAGGTCGGCCGGGGGCCAGGTGGCCACGTGGTGGAGTGTCCAAGATGGCGCCCCGGGATGGGCGCGTAGGCTGGCAGTGGATCGGACCCACGAGGTTGACAGGCTCGAGGGCAGGGGTCCCTGAGGGGACGGAGGACGTGCAAGGGTGGTGTGTGGTACCTACGGGACCGGGCTCAGGCCGGGTCGGGCCGGGGGAGAGCGGCCTTTCATGTGGGCTGTCCAACATGCGTCCCCCCCAGCTGAAGGCGGGGAGAGTTACCCATCCTCTTGGGGACTCTCCTCGTCGAGGCGGAAGAACCGGGACAGGCCATCCGCGTTGGCGGGATCTGGCCCAGGCCGGTGTTCGACTGTGAAGTCCATACCTTGTAGGGAGATGGACCAGCGTAGTAACTTCGGGTTTTCCCCCCGCATCTGCATCAGCCACTGCAGGGGTCGGTGATCGGTCTGTACCCGAAAGTGTGTGCCAAAAAGGTAGGGCCGGAGCTTCTTGAGGGCCCATACCACAGCGAAGGCCTCCCGCTCTATGGTGCTCCAGCGCTGTTCTCGTGGTAGGAGTCGTCTGCTAATGAAGGCCACCGGTTGATCAAGGCCTTCGGTGTTTACTTGAGACAGGACTGCCCCAATGCCATGGTCGGAGGCATCCGTCTGGACGACAAACTCCCGGCTGTAGTCGGGGGCCTGGAGCACAGGGGCGGAACACATGGCGGCTTTCAATTGTTCAAAGGCAGCTTGACACTCTGGGGTCCAGTTGACTTTCTTGGGCTGGTTTTTCGACGTGAGTTCTGTGAGGGGTCCCACTATAGTACCATAGTCTTTCACGAACCTTCGGTAGTAGCCTGTGAGGCCCAGGAAGGCTCGTACCTCAGTCTGTGTGATGGGGGGCTGCCAGGACTGGATGGCGGCAATTTTTAGCTGCAGAGGGGCCACCAGGCCGCTTCCCACCTGGTGCCCGAGGTAGGTTACAGACCCTTGTCCAATTTGACATTTGCTGGCCTTGATCGTGAGGCCAGCCCGCTGTAGGGCTTGCAGCACTGCTCGGAGGTGGTGGAGGTGCTCGGACCAATGGTGGCTGTACACAGCGATGTCGTCTAGGTAGGCGGCGCTGAATCCTTCGAGCCCCGCCAGGACCTGATTGACGAGCCGTTGGAATGTCGCTGGGGCGTTCTTCATGCCGAAGGGCATGACTGTGAAATGGTAATGGCCATCGGGTGTGGAAAAGGCAGAACGTTCTTGCGCCCGGGGTGTGAGGCCGATCTGCCCGTAGCCCGCCGTCAGGTCGAAGATACTGAGGTAGCGGGCAGCTCCCATGCGGTCGATCAGTTCATCTGCCCGAGGGATGGGATGTGCGTCTGTTCGGGTGACCGCGTTCAAGCCCCGGTAGTCGACGCAGAACCGAAGATCTGGGGTGGTGCCGGGGGCAGCTGCTTTGGGGACCAGTACTACCGGGCTGGCCCAGGGGCTGTCTGAAGCCTCGATGACCCCGAGTGTGAGCATCTTGGCTACTTCTTCCTGGATGCAGGCCCGTACCCGATCTGGCACGCGGTAGGCCCGGTGGCGGATAGGGGGGCTGTCCCCCGTATCTACATCGTGCACACACCAGGAAGTGACAACTGGGGTGAGGGAGAACAGGCTGGCGAACTGTGATAGGAGAGCTTGACATTCCTGACGTTGCTCTCCGGTGAGGGTCTCCGAGAGTCGGACCCCATCCACGGAGCCGTCTTGCTCCCGAGTCCGTAGGAGGTCAGGGAGGGGCTCGGAGTCTTCTTCAGCCCCAGTGTCTGTGGCCATCAGGAGGCTGAGTTCTGTACGCACAAAGTGGGGCTTTAGTCTGTTAGCGTGGAGGACCCGGAGTGGGTTCCGGGAGGATTCCATGTCGATGAGATAGGTGGCAGGGCCCTTGCGCTCGATTACTTTGAAGGGCCCCGTCCATTTGTCTTGTAGGGCGCATGGCTCGGTGGGGGACATCACCCATACCTGTTGTCCAGGTTCAAATTCAATGGATGAGGCATTTCGGTCATACCACTTTTTCATGTCCTCTTGACTGGCCTCTAGGTTGGCTTTTGCCAGTTCCCGGAACCGCCGGGTCTGGTTGCGGAGGGTTAAGAGATACCGGAAGACATCTGGAGGGTTCTTTAACGGAGGCATCTCCCAGCCTTCTTTGACTAGGCTGAGCGGCCCTCGCACTGGGTGTCCATATAGCAGTTCAAATGGGCTGAAGCCCAGGGACTTCTGGGGGACCTCTCGATAAGCGAAGAGGAGGCACGGCAGCAGCACATCCCACTGGCGACGGAGGGGCTCTTCCAACCCCCCGATCATCCCCTTTAGCGTGCGGTTGAACCGCTCAACGAGTCCGTTCCCTTGAGGGTGATAGGGGGTCGTGAATCGGTAGGTGACCCCGCACTGTTGCCAGAGGGATTTCATGTATTTAGAAATAAAGTTCGTGCCTCTGTCGCTGACGACTTCTCGGGGGAAGCCCACACGGGAGAAGATCCCCATCAGAGCCCGGCCGACTACCGGGGCGGTCACAGTCCGCAGAGGGACAGCCTCAGGGTAGCGGGTGGCGTGGTCCACCAGCACCAAGATGAATCGATGGCCTTGTTTTGTGCGCGGGTCCAGGGGCCCCACAATGTCTATTCCGACCCTCTCAAACGGGGTAGTGACCACGGGAAAAGGTTGTAGGGGAGCTTTTAGTTTGCGGCCGCTCTTTCCACTGGCTTGGCACGTGGGGCAAGATCGGCAATGCTGGTGCACATCGTTCCGCATTTTGGGCCAGAAGAAGTGGGTCACTAGGCGACTGTAGGTTTTATCTTGTCCCAGGTGTCCTGCCAGGGGGACATCGTGGGCCAGGTTTAACAGAAAGTCTCTAAAACGGAGGGGCACCACTAATACTCGGTTGCTCCCCAGCTCGGCGATTCTTTTCTCGCTGTACAGCAGATCATTGTCCCAGTAGACCCAATGAGTTCCGGAGGTATCCCCTGCGCTTTGGGCGAGCGCTTGCTGGCGGAGTCCCTCGAGGGAGGGACAGGTCTTCTGTTCTTGGCGAAATTGTTCTTGCGTGGGCCCCCCCCCTTGAGGCCATTGGTCGAGGTTAGCGAGGTCGGAAGGTTGAGCTGGTTCGGGGGGGATGTCACGGTCGGTGTTTTCGGCTGGGGCGACCGGAGGCGGTGGCGCCGGCCATTCGGGTTCTTCTGGGCGGTGGTTGGCACGGGCGGCCATGGACCGGGTGGTGACGCACGCCCAGTCCGGGACGCCTAACATCCCCAGGTGTTCTCTTCGCTCCACGGCTGCCCACGGAGAGCTTTCAAGGTCATTTCCCAGGAGGCAGTCTACGGGGGCATCGTCTCGGACCGTTACTTTCAACATGCCGGAGACCCCTCCCCATTCGAAAGGGACGCAGGCCATCCGACACAGACTTTCCGAGTTATCGGCTGATCGTACAGGGCAGAGAATGTTCGGTAGATACTGTTCTGGGGTCACCAGGTGACAGCGGACGGCTGTTACACTGGCCCCGGTGTCACGAAGGGCTTCGGCCCGGCGTCCATTGATGCTCACCCACTGGCTGTACTTCTGGGTGTTAGCGGGTAGGGGGACCCGCGGGACCATGTCTTTCCCCCCTAAGCATGCTAGAGCCATGGCGGCTGGCTCCCACTCTTGTTGCTCTTGTTCGTATTCTTCCTGCTCCTCGGAGATCTGTTCTTCCCCTAGGGCTGCAGCGGCCACTTGTCGGGGTCTTGGGCTCTGGTACTGCGGGCAGTTTGGGTCGTTGGCATAGTGGCCGACTCGTTGACATCGGTGACACGTGACATTGGCTCTGTACCCCGGTCGCGCCGGGTTGCTGCCCCGGTTGGCCGGGGGGGTGGTGCTGGTAGCGGGGGTGACCGGAGCGTTGTCTCTTCCTCGTCCTTGGCCCCCTCCTCCTCCTCTGGGTCGGTGCTGACCATTGTTGTTCCGGTTCTGTTCGTAGGACCCATTCCGGCCCACTCTGGTGATCTCCCACCGGTCAGCTTCGGCTGCGAGCTGCCGGGGATCCGTTAACTTGCTGTCGAGGAGGTGCTGGCGGAGTTCAATAAAGCAATTGTTCGACAGGTGCTCCCATACTATCAGATTGAACAGTTGTTCGTAGGTCGTGACGTTGCTTCCTCTGATCCAGCCCTCGAAGGCTCGGCTAAAGTATGTTACATAGTCCACCCAAGTTGTACCCGGGATGCGGGTGCCGTCTCGGAACCTCTGACGGTACATCTCGGGTGTGAGGCCATAGCGGGTGAGGAGTGCCGCTTTCATATGGTCATAGGAGGTCATCTGGTGGTCCGGGAGCTGTAGCAGGGTGTCGCGGCCCTCGTTGAGGAATCTCCCCCATAGACCGGCTCCCCAGTCGCTTCTATCGATCCGGTGTGCAGTCATAGCGATTTCATAGGCCTTAAACCATTGCTGGATGTCGTCCTCTCGGAAATATTCTCGGACCACATCCTTGGGGATGTGTACCTTTTTCTCTGTGGTCCCTGAGGTGTGGGGTCGCTCGAGCACCCCTGCTTCTTTATTCTGCTTGCGCAGGTTGATTTCGGCTAGGTTCCGTTCGTGTTCGTACGCCAGTTTTTTTTCCTCGAGCTCCCTTTGTCTTTGTTTCTCCTCTCTTTCTTCTCGGAGACGCAGGTGCTCTAAGTTGATTTTTTGTTCGGCCAACTTAAGTTCAACGTCCATTTTGAGTCGGGCCATTTCCAGCTCGTGTAGTCGGGTTCTTTCTCTTTCCTGGATCTCGTCTTGCGAGAGACCCGTTCTTTGCCCTTCAGGGGCCGTGGTGGTTTTTTCTGCGGTGCTTTGATCGGGGGTTCCGGCAGCCCCAGTCTCTGCCCAAGATTCTAGGGCATGCTTAAAATCGTCCTTGGTGCTTAGTCCGGTGGTAGCGATACCTAGTTCGATGCAGAATTGTTTTAGTTCACGATGGCTGTACTCCTCCAATTTCTCCATTTGGAATTTCTCGGTTGATCCGCTTTCTTTAGTTGTCATTGTGATTTCGTCGTGGGGTGAGCTACTCTCTGTACGTTTACGCGGTGATTCGGATCGCGCCGCTGGCCACCAATGTTAGACGGACCGGGAGGGTCGGCCGAGACTACGGGGAGAGGTCTCCGGGGAGAGCCGTCTCCAACGACTGTACAGACGAGTAACTTCCCCCCCACAGACGGACACCACACAAGGTTGAAGGTTAACGAGACTTTATATGCAATTCTTAGGTTACGATGATATGATACAAGGAGGTCTGGACTCAGGGGTCCTCTTGATTCTAGTCTCTGGTTTGGGGAAAGGGTAGCGGGACAGTCTTGTTACCAATGAGTGAAAAATAGCTCTCAATCCTCGAGCTCGGCGTTCTAGATGATCGGGCCGCGGCGGAGCCAGGCAGGTCCCGAGATGGACGAAGGAAAACGACGGTCCGCGGCGGAGCCTGCAGGTCCCGGTGAAGATGACGGTTACAACGGTCCGCGGCCACGCCAGCAGGTCCCGACGACGATGAAGGTGATGAAGGTTGCGAAGGCTGTGGCAGCGCCAACAGGCAGGACGATGGTGCACAGGACAGAGCTATGGCAGCGCCAGTAGTCCGTCTAGGATGAGTTCCTCTTTACGTCTCTCGACTCCAAGATACAACTGCCTTCCTGCTCTGGAGCTGCCCCAGTTATAGGGCTGGAGTGCTTTGATGTCCGGACCTTCGCACTTGGAGGTCGGGAGGTCCGGGATGAGGGGGTCCAGACACCCAGCAGGGGGGTGGAGCCAGTGCCCGGGGAGGCGATGGGCGAGCGGCACTTGGCGGGGGAGAGCCATCGACACCTCTTTCTCCCATTGACTTGCCAAGTAGCCCGCTCACCTCCTGGGTGGATGGTGGTGCCGGGATGTCTGAGGCCTGGCCAGGCCCAGGGTTGAGGTCGGCCGGGGGCCAGGTGGCCACGTGGTGGAGTGTCCAAGATGGCGCCCCGGGATGGGCGCGTAGGCTGGCAGTGGATCGGACCCACGAGGTTGACAGGCTCGAGGGCAGGGGTCCCTGAGGGGACGGAGGACGTGCAAGGGTGGTGTGTGGTACCTACGGGACCGGGCTCAGGCCGGGTCGGGCCGGGGGAGAGCGGCCTTTCATGTGGCCTGTCCAACACCCCCCTTGTGTCAGTTGACCCTCCACAGGTCATATCAAGATATGCAGCTCTTAGCTTCCAGGAGATGAGACAAGTGTGTACCTCCAGGAAGCTAAAACAGGGTTCTAACCCTACCATCCCATTCCTGATTGGTCTCTTAGAGACTTATGATGCCAGGAGGGCTTCTAACACAGGCCCTTCTAATCCAGATGGGAGCATGCCCCCCTTAGAGGGAACCCTTCGGGACCCTGACCTCAACCTCAATGAAGCAGTTAGTGAAGGTGAGGAAGAGGATCAGGAGTTGTCAGGGGATGAGGCAGACAAAGGTCAGGTAGAAGTCAGTAGACTCACCAGGACCAACTTAAGCAGACATGAAAATGGACTTGGGGGACCCCCAGGCCCACTCTCAGGCAGGCTTAACATTGGGAGTGGACGAGTTAGGTCTCTATCAAGAGGCTCTAACAGATCCATTCGAACCAAGAGGAGAGAGCATGAGGCCAAGATGAGGGAAGTCAATCTGAGGATTGAAAGGGATGAACTTGCCCTGGCCAAAGAGAGACTTGCCTTTGCTAGAGAGCAGAAATTGAGTGGGGCAGACCCCACTGGTGGCAGCATTTTACCTAGAGAAAAGGACAGGAGTTTAGACACTAGACACCTGAGTAAGATAGTGCTCCCCTTTAAACAAGGGAATGACATCCACAAATGGATGATTGCTTTGGAGAGGGTCTGCACTGTCCAGTGCGTCCCCCAGAGTCAGTGTGCAGCTATCTTGTGGCTCTCCTTTGAAGGCAAAGGGAGAGATAAGCTCCTCACTACTAGAGCTGAGGATGCTAACAATTACCAAGTACTGAAGAATACACTGATTGATGGGTTTGGCTTAACAACTGAGCAGTACAGGTTGCTGTTCAGAGACACCCAGAAAATTCAGTCTCAGGATTGGTCTGACTTTGTGGATTGTGCCACTAAGGCTTTGGAAGGCTGGTTGCTGGGCAGTAAGGTTACTGATTATACAGGGTTGTACAACCTGATCATGAGGGAAAAGATTTTAAATAACTGTCAGAACCAGTTGTTGCATTAGCACCTTGTTGACTCGGATCTGACCTCTCCCCAAGAATTGGGAAAGAAGGCAGACAGATGGGTCAGAACAAGGGTCAAGCAGAACCAGGGTGGTCAGAAGAAAGCAGACCAAAAGGGTAGTAATAAGAATGAACAAAATGACCAGAAGTCTTCGACAGGTCCCCAACAAACCAAAGAGGGTGGGGGTCAGGCTTCACAGCAGAAAAAGAAGACTCAAGAAGGCCAGTCAAAAAGGTGGTGCCAATACTGTAAAAGTAAAACTCACTGGTTTAGTGAGTGCACCAAGAAAGGAGGGCAAACTCCTACCACTAGAGCCCCTAAGGCACCTGCACCCCCTAGTACAGTCAGTAGTGGTAGTGCACCTCCCAAGGGATTAGTTGGGTTAACCTTGGGATCTGAGGGATATGACAACCTAGTTGGCACACTCACTCAGGCTGTCCTTGTCTGTACAGGGGATGTGGATATATCCCCTGATGCAAGTCCCAATACTTTGGGCAAATACAGGCAGACACCTTTTATTAATGGAAAAATGGCTCAGGCCTACAGGGACACTTGTGCCAGTGTCACAATGGTGACACCTAACTTTGTGGACCCTGGACAGATCATACTAGGTACAGACTACCTAGTGACCAATGCCAGCAATGTCACTACCCACCATAGTATGGCAATTGTTGATTTTTCCTGGGGAGGGGTAAGTGGCCAAAAGAAAGTTGTGGTTAGTTCAGACCTCCCAGTTGAATGTTTGTTGGGCAATGATTTGGAGTCATCCCTATGGTCAGAAGTGGAGCAGAGGACTCACATGGAAATGTTAGGCTTGCCAGCACATGCCCTTGCTGTGACACGGTCTCAGGCCAGAAGATGCCCCACTGAACAGGTGCTGGATCCTGGAACAATGGACCAGACACCTTCCAAGAAGAAGAGCAGTAGGGTTAAGGCATTGCCTTCCCCCTTGCCCCAGGTTGTGGATCAAGTCTCAGAGGAGGCTGACCTCAAAGAACTGAGGGAAACGGAGCCTAAAGAACTTGAACCTGATCAGGTTGAGTTTCTGGGCTCAGGGGGACCCTCCAGGGAAGACCTGGGGAAAGCACAGTTAGACTGCCCTTCACTTGAACCCCTCAGACAGCAGGCTGCTGCTGAGGCTGCAGGGAACACCACAGGTGCCCACAGGGTATACTGGGATGATGGACTCCTGTACTCTGAAGCAAGAGACCCCAAGCCTGGTGCAACCAGGAGGCTGGTCATCCCCTTGTCACAGAGAGGTTTCCTTCTTACCTTGGCCCATGAGATTCCCCTTGCAGGACACTTAGGCCAGAATAAGACTTGGGACAGACTTGTCTCACACTTTCAAAGGCATCAAATGAATGAAGATACCAGGGAGTTTTGTCGCTCCTGTGTCACTTGCCAAGCCAGTGGTAAGTCAGGTGGCACAACAAAGGCCCCCCTTATACCACTACCTGTGGTGGGGGTACCCTTTCAAAGAGTGGGGATTGACATTGTTGGTCCAATGGAACCCCAGACAGCATCAGGGCACAAGTTTATACTGGTGGTGGTGGACCATGCCACCAGGTATCCTGAAGCTATTCCCCTTAGGACCACTACAGCACCTCTTGTGGCAAGAGCCCTAGTTGGAGTGTTCTCCAGAGTGGGCTTCCCTAAGGAGGTTGTCTCTGACAGAGGTACAAACTTCATGTCAGGATATCTGGCTGCTATGTGGAAGGAATGTGGTGTCAACTACAAGTTCACCACACCCTATCATCCACAGTGCAATGGGCTTGTTGAAAGGTTCAACAGGACCCTAAAAGGGATGATTCATGGACTACCTGAAAAGCTCAGGCGTAGATGGGATGTCCTGATACCCTGCCTTTTGTTTGCTTACAGAGAGGTCCCACAGAAGGGGGTTGGCTACAGCCCTTTTGAACTTTTGTATGGACATCCTGTAAGAGGACCCCTGTGTTTGGTGAAGGAAGGATGGGAGAGACCTCTCAAAAAGCCTGCAACCAACATAGTGGCCTATGTACTTGGTCTCCGCTCCAGGATGGCTGAGTATATGGAAAAGGGGACGCTTTCTGGATCTGCACTGCCCTTCATTCCGTGTGGACTGCGGATTCCTGCGCTGAGAGCCTGTTGCTGTGCCTGACTCGGGTCCCGCTGCGCAGCGAGGAGCGCTGGGCTGAACTGGTGTCTGCTTTGGGCACTGGTGAGGAGCAAAGGGGAAGAGCTGCAGGGCTGCGAGCAACAGCAGGGACTCCAACTACCAGGAGTCCCTGCACGGCCAATAGTCTACACCTGGCCAGCTCTCCCTGCAAGCCCCGCCCCCCAACGAACGGACCTTCAAATCCCTACCTGTTTCCTGCACCGGTGGGACGATTTCTGGATCTGCACTGCCCTTCATTCCGTGTGGACTGCGGATTCCTGCGCTGAGAGCCTGTTGCTGTGCCTGACTCGGGTCCCGCTGCGCAGCGAGGAGCGCTGGGCTGAACTGGTGTCTGCTTTGGGCGCTGGTGAGGAGCAAAGGGGAAGAGCTGCAGGGCTGCGAGCAACAGCAGGGACTCCAACTACCAGGAGTCCCTGCACGGCCAATAGTCTACACCTGGCCCGCTCTCCCTGCAAGCCCCGCCCCCCAGCGCGTCACTTCCCTTATAACTCCAACACCATCTACCGCTGCGCGGGAACGCGCGGGAGCATCCCGGGAGAAGCCCGGGACAAGGGCGGGACCGTCTGTGGCCGTCCGGGGCCCAAGGAGGCCGGGCTGGGCCCACCCCCTAACATCCTACATCCTACACTACGGCATAGCCAAGGTACTGTTAATGACACAATTTTAAGACTTCTGATACTCTGTGCCCCTGAACACTGTTGCTTGGTCCATCATCTATAGCGTTCCTCCATTCTTCTCCTTGTTGCCAGACGGGGGTCAGTGGGGTTTTTATGAGCACTCACTGAATCGCCCAGGTATAAGGTCTAGTAGGGGGAGTAAACGCCACATAATAGGACCAAAACCTAGAATACATGGTCTTTACTAGATGTTCTTACTGCTGATTGATCCTGTCTCATAGGTGGCCCATTAAGCCCGCTTGGGATTGATCTTAAGCTACCTCTAAGATTTCCACTCATTTGAACTCTAGTTTCTTGTAATTGACCCAAGTTCTGAGTTTATAAACTGTATATGCTGTACGACACTATTTTTATTGTTTTGCTAGACTTGTAGCCTGTTTTTATTACTCTACAGCATCTACCTGTGCATTCTGTGACTTTTGATCCGATAATCATGTCTAAAAAATCGGCCTCAGTCACTCCAGCACCACTTAAAACCCTTGACTCCTTTCTTGTACAAGTGGTTAAAAAAATAAACAATGACAGAAGGGAATCCTTGGGCCTGAGTCAATCGCCAATTTTGCTCCCATTGAGCCCTGACCCAAGTACACAAATTTTCGATACTCCATTGCCCGACCCTTCTACCTCCATACCTGACGCTAACTTAATCAACTTGGAAGTAGATGACGGAAACTCTGATTTGTTAGCTGATCAGTCAACTAACGTCGTGTCTGACTCAGAGCAGCAGCAAAACACTGTTGCGGAGATCCCCTCATCTTCTTCCCCTGTTACGCGCCCTGTGAGAAATTGTAGAAAAGCTCAAGCCAAAAGGGGAGGAAAACAGTCAGGAAAGAAGAAGATTAATTCACCCCCTAGACATAAAGGGATAAATGTGGAGCGTGATGACGTGGATGAGCTTAGACAAATTATTGATGATGACCTATTTAATAGGATTGCAGATATGATAGACATGAAAATCAAAACCATCATCAAGCCTCTTATTGGGAAGATCGATAAATTAACTTCTGAAATAAAAAAGATGGGAGGGTTGCAAAGTAAGTTGGCGAATGACTTGGAGAACTTAGCCAATGAAGTTTGCAAACCTGTAGTTGCCATAGAGGAAGATCAGGGTGTCGTCCCAGGCACTACGGATATACAACAACAGCCCACCCTGGATGGCCAATCGTTACCATCTGTGCCCACCAATGATGCAATTAGAGAGGCTCCCGTGTCACAACCTATGGCACCTACCCCTTCGCACTTAGGGGATGACTCACCACAATTCATTTTGGAAGCCTCACCATTAGTCCTGGTTTTGGCGAATGTCCCTGTTTTATCTCAGGAACAAAGGGAATCCGCCCAAGGCCTTAAGGACAAAGCTTTATATTGGCTTACCAATAATATGCGTATGGCAGACCAGGGGGCTGATCAGCTAGCCGGTGAAATTGCTATGGCAAGGAGGGTACCATGGATTGGGAACAAGATCAAGAAATTTAATGGGGACTGCGTTATATTAAATTTTGTTAGCGCAGAAGTACTCCCTAACATTCTTGCTAATATCCTCCCACCGCAACGCAGAACTGGTTCCATAATCCCCCTTACCCTGAAATTCTTCTACACTGAGACCCAGATGTCGACTTCTTCCAATATCTCCAGGCCCAGAAGAAATGATAGAATTGCTCACTGGGGAGGGGAAACTAGGTCCAGATTTAACAACAACCACTCTCGCCCCCCGAGCAGCCGTGGGCTAGGGCAACACAATTTTTCGTACGGGCCAATGGCCAGAACACCAGGGCCATTTTGGCCCAATATAAATAGGTGGGGCCCACATACTCCAGGTTATGATAACAGAGGACAGGGCATTGGGTTTATGTCTAGGCAAGGGAATGAACATTTTTCTATGCGACCTAACACCCCCCCAGCCTATGTGGAATCCTGCAGCAAACGGATGGGGCCAGGTGCCCACTCCGTTTGATTGGGGATTGGGAATGGGAAACAGATACGGGGTTTTGTCAGGCCTAAACGATTGCGACTGACACACAGAGGTAACAAACCAGGGAATAGATGTCACAGCTCAACAATTGGACGTGGCACCAGCTCCATGCCTAGTACCCGAGACTCCCAGGGATTTTTGTAGGCTATTGAATTGGAATATTGCGGGGTTAAATGGTAAACGTGAGGATAAATCCTGGTCAAGTTTCGTCCTAGGCCATCACATTATTGCCCTTCAAGAAACGTGAGACACTTCTGATAATCTGTGGTGGGATGGGTTTATCAGTTTTACCAAAGCCGCTGTCCATAGTCGCATGGGGAGGGCCAAGGGAGGCCTTTTACTTTTGTTTTCTTTAGATCTAAAGGGTAGCTGCAGGCAGATTGACACTGATTCCCCTAATATCTTGTTGGTCGAAAGAGTGATCAAAAACACTAATAGGACTATTTTTATTAATTTTTATAACTCAGGGAACAGTGAGCACAGAGGCCGTAATATTATGGATTTGGATAGGATTTTAAACACGGTCAGTCAGAATAAAACGCTTGATACAGATTATATTTTATTAGGCGATTTTAACATCCATCCGTGCAATCTAAATTGCAGGAGAAGTAGCCCTGATGGGGACGATGGGCCTGAGGGACCCCATTTCGAACATTCCATTGAGGGAGAGGAACTGGAGGATTTTCTTGCCAATTTTGACCTCTATGAACCAGATGGTGGCATTAGACAGCCAACTTTCACTGGGATCCCACATGGCACTATTATTGACTATATATTTGTATCACTAAGCACTCTTACACGGGTCAATGCCTATTGCACCACACAATCTCATTTCAGTGATCATAACCCTGTAGAGCTAGAAGTGGCTTGGGGAGGTAATATTGGACCATCCCCACTGAAAGTTACCACCCATCCATTAAGGACAACTGGACAAGGAAGACGCCTGAAATGGGCAAAGGTGGTCCCAGAAAAATTTTATGCTGAAAATTTTCCAAAGATAAAGGGGCAGGTTGAGGTCTGTAAAAATCCTTGCGCACAGGGTCAAGAAATCGTAGAGGCCTTTGAGGCCATATGTGTGCAGGTGTCACAGGACCTCTTGGCAAAGACCAAAAACGTAACTCCAGGAATTAAGCGCTGGTTTGATTCAGCATGCTCAAAAGCACATAGATCATTATTGGTAGCTTTAAAAAGTATCCCCAGGGCAAATGATGAGATTACTAGACTCAGGAAAATCTACAAATTAGCAATAAAAAAACGAAAAGTCACCATCAAACAAGAAGCATGGGAAGATCGCCTTTCGGCGGCAGTCCTGAAGAATAGCAAAAAGTTCTGGGAGATCATTAAACAGCCTTTCTTCTCAGATGACGATAACGATGGAGTAGTTTCTGTCCTGTAACTCCAGTTCTGTAGTAGGGGTATCTCTGTTATAGTCATAATCTAGTGAATAGTCCCGCCCATGTGCGTGGACCCCGGCAATCAAAAATAATCTCTTAAGTTGTCAAAATAATGCAGAAACTGCAAAGACACTTAAGAGAGAATTTAAAGACAAATAATGCAGCCTATATCCACAGGCTACACTGTCCAGTACTTCAACTAGAAATTCCACCAAAAATCACCACACACAGCACAGCCTGCTAGTTTCTACCATAGAGAAACCTGCCTCCCCCAGTCAAAGACTCAGGAATGATAGAGAGGAAGGTAGGGACAGACAAGCCCCATAGGCTGCCATTATGTGGCTTACATAGGATACTGTGCCTTTAAGAGAACTTTCCAGAACTTCTCCCAGTATCCCAGAATGCATAGCAGGTCCCTCTACTTTCAGTTCTTTTTGAAGGCGAAGCACGCCAGACCTGTCGCATTCTTGTATGATGAAAAAATCTGAATCTGTAGAGTCCCGGAGTGCGCTCCCCATCCCAGAAGAGACGCATCCGTCACGACAGTCTGCGTGGGAATGTCCTTGTGAAAGGGAACCCCCCTGAGGAGATTCTCCGCCGAACACCACCACTTCAGGGACTGAAGAGCATGCAGCGATAGGCGAATCTTGTCGTCCCAAGATCCTTTCCTCTGATCCCACTGGTCCTCCAAGCACTCCTGCAACGGTCTCATGTGCAGCCGTGCGTGTGGCGTCAGGAAGATACAAGAGGCCATCGATCCCAGTAGAGAAGACACCGTCCTCACTGTTGTAGATGGAGTCGTCATAAGAGCCTGAGCCTTCCGAAGGAGTGATAATCGTCGCTCTTCCGAAGGAGACACGCTTGCTGACAGCGTATTGATGGAGGCCCCCAAGTACTGTATGCATTGGACCGGAGTCGGGACAGACTTGGCCATGTTGATGTGCAACCCCAGCTTGTTCAAGAGAACGCACGTCTTCTGGAAGTGTGCTCGCGCTTCCGCTAAGGAGGATGCCTTGATCAACCAATCGTCCAAGTAAGGGTAGACGAACACCTTGTTCTTCCTCAGGTGTGCCGCTACCACCGCCATGCACTTCGAGAATGTCCTTGGCGCCGACTTCAGTCCGAATGGGAGTACTGTGTATTGATAAGTGATTGGTGCCGACTTGGAACCGCAGGAACTTCCTGTGTTTGTGTGCAATGGGCACATGGAAGTAAGCATCCTGTAGGTCTATGGCGCAAAGCCAGTCTCCCTGTTGCAACTGAGGGTACATCTGGTGCAACGACAGCATGCGGAACTTTTCTCTGCGAATCCACTTGTTTGCCTGTCGCAAATCCAGAATGGGCCTGAACTCGTTCTTGTCCTTCTTGCGAACCAGAAAGAACCGGGAGTACAGACCTCTTCCTCTCTGAGACAGAGGTACGTCTTCTATCGCCCTTTTCCTTAACAGGATATCCGCTTCCGCCTGAAGCTCGCGCAGCTGAAACTGCGAGCTGACCGGGGGAATCGCTGGAGGAGGGCTGTTGAACCGAAGACTGTATCCATTGCAAACAATATTCAGCACCCACTTGTCCTGAGTAATTTTTTCTCCACTCTGCCAGAAAAAGTTGGATGCTTCCCCCTACCGGAGTGGGTAACGGATCCGGGGGAAGTAAGTTCCTAGGGCCTAGACCCCGCCTGGCCCTTGGGCGCCGGAGCCGACTGCTGGCCTCCTCTGCCCTTCTGCCGCTTCTGGAACGGCTGCTGCGAGTGCCCCGAAGCCTGTCCCCGTCCTCGGCCTTGTCCTCCGAACCGCCGTTGGAAAGGGCGGTACTGCTTCTTGGTCTCCTTGGGCTTTTCCAGGCCCACAGCCGTCAGCGTTTCGGCCTCCGCCTTCATGCGGGCCATTTCATCATCCGCGTGCTTCCCGAAGAGGGTCTCACCGGAAAACGGCAGATTGGCCACCCTCTGCTGTGCGTCCGGTTTCAGGGACGTCAGCCGGAGCCATGCGTGGCGCCGTTGGTTGATCCCGTGGCAGAATCCGTGAGCGGCCAACAGGGAAGAGTCCGCAGCCGCGCTGATTATCTGGTTGGCCACCAGCATCCCCTCACTCAGGACTTCCATGAAGTCTTCACGCCGCTCCCGAGGCAAATGCTCCGCAAAGCGCTCGAGGGAGTCCCAGAGGGCGCGGTCGTAACGTCCCAACAGAGCAGTGGCACTCGCCGCTTTCATGGATGTCGCGGAAGTCCCACAGACTTTTCGCCCCGCCGAGTCCATCCACCTAGACTCCTTGTCCGGGGGAACCGTGGAGGTCGGAGTGGTGGCATGCTGCTTGCGGGCCGCCGTGACGATGACGGAGTCAGGCGGGGGCTCCGCTCTCAAAAAGGCCGGATCCGAGTCGGGAGCCCGGTACTTCTTTAGCAATCTGGACGGGGCCGCTCTCGTCACCGCCGGGGTGAGAAACAGAGCCATAGCCGGTTCCTCCAGGCCTGGCACCAAGGGCAGGAGAGGACGAGACATGTGCCTCTGATGTAGAGTCTCGAAAATGACGGACGTCTTCGGAGTAGGCACTGTCAGTGTAATGCCTAGCTTCGCTGCGCCCCTCAACAGGACGTCCTGAAAGGCAACCAGGTCATCTATCGGGGACACTCTGGTGTCCGGCGACCCCGATAGCGTAGGGGAATAGTCCCTGGTCCCAGATGATCTCGCGTGAGAGCGAGATTCGCGCCTCCTATGGCGGTGTCTCGACCTCGTGGAAGATCTGCGCCTAGAGCGAGAACGAGACCTGCCAGCTCTTGGGCGCTCCTTCGGTTTGCGAGGAGGGGTCTTCCGTGGTTCCTCACGGGGTCTCTTCGGATCCTCCCGGGGTTTCGGTTTCGGGGTCCCCTTGGGAGGAGCAGGCAGGGACGGCAGTGAAGTGGACCTCGGCGGAGGAACCTTCGGCTGCGGGGTGGGCCCATGCGGAGGGACCGGAGGTGGAGAAGGATCCCCCGAAGGCAGTGGTGGTATGGGCGGAGGGTCCTCCTTAGGTACGGGTGGAGGAGTAGGAGTCCTGGGCCGAGATGGAGTGTACACTTCCGAGTACACCGAGCCCGGTGACCCTTCAGGGGACGGGTGCGGAGATCCATCCCCATCCGCAGGCGACCGCTTCCTCTTGCGGCCACTGGAAGCGGCGTGACTCCTGGGGCTAGAGCCCCCTCTGTGTCGTTTTGGAGAGGGTGACCTACTCCTCGACGCTGACTGCCGTCTGCTGGACGCAGAATGACGCTTCTCCGGCGTCGAATGGCGCCTCCTGGACTCCGGCGTCGAACGTCGTCCCCTCGACGTCGACCCTCTCATCCTCGGCGTCGAACGTCGACTCCTCGACGCCGATCTCCTCTTGCGCGACCTCTCACGTCGCCCTCTCGACGTCGGGCGGTCCGCCCTCGACGTCGCCCGCCGCCGTCGACTCGATGTACCCGACGTCGAGGAGCCCCTCGACGTCGATCGGCGGTGTCGCCTCGACGGCGATCGACGGTGTCGCCTCGACGACGACCGACTGTCGCCTCGACGGCGAGCGTCGGTGCCGCTTCGACGGCGAGCGTCGATACGCGTCCCTGCGCCGTCGGTATGAAGACCTCGACGTCGACGAAGACGATGACGTCGACGGCGGCTTCGACGTCGGCCTCTCCTTTGCCGCCGAGCTGTCACGCCGTCTCGACCCGGAGCCCCGGGGAGAAGGGGAGCACGCCGTCGTCATCCCTCTCGACGTCGTCGTCGAAGCCCTCGACGTCGACGGAGAATGGGATCGTTTGCTGGACTTCCTGCCCCCGGGGAGCCCCCCAGGGGCCTCAGCAGAGGCAGAGGGATCCCTCCCAGGCTGCCCAGACCCACCTGCAGCACGTAGACGCCTATCCTCCAGGCCAGCCAGCCTGATCTTCAATCTGTCCCTGAGGGTCCTAGCAGAAAGTTGCTGGCAGATAACACTCCTCAGGGCCATGATCTTCTGGAAGGCACACGATGCAGACATCATGGGGGTCGCTTTTGGCCTTCTTCCTCTCACATGCTGGGCACTTAACAAAAAGGCCAGGCATTTCGGAGCCCCAAAACGCCTAAAAAACAGCACAAAAGTGAGAAGAGAACACCAAGCAGTAACTGCAACACTTTTAAAAGTCAAAAGTGCAAAAACAAATCCAATAAACCCTTGAAAAAGGGAGAGCTCAATGCCAGGGTCCTGTAAGCAGGAGCCGGAAAAAAGAACTGAAAGTAGAGGGACCTGCTATGCATTCTGGGATACTGGGAGAAGTTCTGGAAAGTTCTCTTAAAGGCACAGTATCCTATGTAAGCCACATAATGGCAGCCTATGGGGCTTGTCTGTCCCTACCTTCCTCTCTATCATTCCTGAGTCTTTGACTGGGGGAGGCAGGTTTCTCTATGGTAGAAACTAGCAGGCTGTGCTGTGTGTGGTGATTTTTGGTGGAATTTCTAGTTGAAGTACTGGACAGTGTAGCCTGTGGATATAGGCTGCATTATTTGTCTTTAAATTCTCTCTTAAGTGTCTTTGCAGTTTCTGCATTATTTTGACAACTTAAGAGATTATTTTTGATTGCCGGGGTCCACGCACATGGGCGGGACTATTCACTAGATTATGACTATACACAGAGATCCCCTACTACAGAAATTATGGACTGCGTCATTCCTGACGAAAAATGGTTATCCCATTTTAAAAATGTCTATGGGGATACTGCTGACGTAACAACAGACGCCCTGTCGATAAGACCAGCCACCTGCTCCATTATCTTTAATCAAGATGAGGTGGAGAAAGCCATTATGTCCACCACAAAGCACAAGGCACCTGGCCCTGACGGTGTGCCTGCCGACTTCTTCATGTATTCCCCAAAACTCTGGGCTGAAGTTTTGACAAATGTGTTTAATGCAGTGAACGCTAACCCCATACCTGCATCATGGAACATTTCTACCATTGTTCCCATCTTTAAAAAAGGCCAACGGGACAACCCAGGCTGTTATAGGCCTATATCCCTCCTAGATTCATCGGTAAAAATCTTAGGCAGAGTCCTTCTATCCAGGCTAAGGGAGAATGTTGAGGGCTGTGGTGGATTGTCCGAAATCCAATATGGATTTAGGGAAAAAAAAGGGTACCATCGAACAGTGCATCAATTTACACCTGCTCATTTCCAAATATACTATAGCCAAGGAGGGGTCTTTGTATCTTGCATTCATGGACCTCTCCTCGGCCTTTGACTTGGTCAATAGGACCAAGTTGTGGTCCATCCTGTTGGAGATCGGCATAGATGAAGCACTGGTCACCTTTATGTCCTCCCTGCACCAAGAACTCTTCTCGAGTGTACGCGTGACTAATGAGGGCAGGTGTACCGCTCTCTTTAGATCCTTAAGGGGAGTGCGGCAGGGTTGCATTTTGGCCCCCTTACTTTTTACCATCTACATAAATGGCTTGGGGGCACACCTGGAGGGGCAGGAAGCCGACGTCCCGCGTGTAGGAGCAACAAAGATCCCGGCACTCCTATACGCGGATGACGCAGTGCTGATCGCCCGTACGGGAGTTGGCCTCCAGCGCCTATTGAATGCTTTTGGCACATTTATGGACCAACTAGACCTTAAAACAAACGTAGCCAAGTCACATACTATGGTGGTGGGCTCAGAGTGTCGCAGGAAGAGAACCAAAACATTCACCTGCAGGGGGGACCTGGTCACCAGGGTATCCACATTTCCCTATTTAGGCATTTTGTTTGATCAGAAAGGGACCTGGGGACCACAGGTCAGAGCTAAGAGATTGGCCGTTACACGATCATCCTCAGCAATCCTGAGTTTTGCTGCTAGGCTAGGAGCCAGGCCTATGGAAGCCATCTTAAAAATCTATAATAGTAAATCCGTGGCTATTGCACTATATGGCTCCGCACTGTGGGGCTACGCAAATGTGGAGCCGATACAGAGAGCAGAGAATGGATTCATCAGAGCCCTGCTCTCTGTACCTCAGTCCACTCCAACGTACTCCATACACAAAGAAGTTGGCCTTCAGTTTCTCTCGGATAAGTTGCGCATGGCCCCTCTGATCCTATGGTTAAAAATATGGATGAATGAAGAACTCCCATTAAACCGCAGGATCTTGACCGATGTCCTGTCCCTTGACAGATTTAACAAAATCCCATGGCTGGCCTATCTAGCAAAAGCTTTTTCCGACATAGGTCGCCCGGAGTTTTTTACCTCTCCGGAGTCCATTAGGATTCAAGATCTTGATTCGGTTAAAAAGTCTTTTATAGGAAGGATGGAGATGTGCCGTGAAGAGAGTGAACTAGCAAAGCCGGCAGTGAGGGATCATTGCCTGCTGCTTACTTCACCTTCACTTGCACCATATCTTGGTTATGTTACACTTCCTTTTCACAGGTTTCTTTTAACAAAATTTAGATTTAATTTGTTGCATTATCATTTAGTCTCCTTTAATAATTGGCAGAAATCAGAATTAGCTCCGCCCTGCAGCTGTGACCAGTTCTCAGTGCAGGACACAATGCACTTTGTTATGTTTTGCGGTTTATATATAGAGCCTAGGAAAAAATTCCTGTTGCCAATTCTCAAGGAGGCCGGCTTCACACAGGTGAGACCGGCTTTACTCTATTTACAACTATTACCTAAGCCTCACATTACTTATTGCGTTGCTAAATTTTTGGTAGCTGCCTCAAGGACAAAAGCTGCCTGTCAAGATTAATTATAAATGTTAAACATATTTTCCTTTTTATACTGTTTACCATAAATCTTAAAATTGTTGTTAGATTTCTGTATCACGTGTATTATGATAAATTTTGTATGAAATGTATTTTACTGTTCACCTCTTTGTATGGTTTTTAATAAGCCGAATAAAGATATTTTGACTGACTGACTGACTGTCCTGACTGTGTACAAGCCTGGACAGAAGGTGTGGGTGTTGGAGCCAGTGGCCCCAGCAGCACTCAAAGACAAATGGTCTGGGCCCCACACAATCATTGAGCAAAAGGGAGAGGTCACCTACCTGGTGGACCTTGGAACTCCCAGGAGCCCCCTCAGGGTGCTCCATGTGAATAGGCTCAAGGCATATGTCGACAGGAAGGACATGAGCTTGCTCATGGCCACAAATGAGGGACAGGAGGAGGAGAGTGACCCTCTCCCAGACCTGCTCACTCAGAACCCTGATGATGGGTCAGTAGATGGTGTCATCTTTTGTGGCAGCCTCTCTGAGCATCAGCAAAAGGATTGCAAACAAGTTCTTCAATCCTTTAGACATATGTTCACTCTGACACCCAGTCAAACCAATTGGTGTACCCATGAGGTTGACACTGGGGACAGTCTGCCAGTTAGGAGTAAAATCTACAGACAGCCTGATCATGTCAGAGACTGCATCAAGACAGAAGTGCAGAAAATGTTGGAGCTGGGAATCATTGAGCCCTCAGATAGCCCTTGGGCTAGTCCAGTAGTTCCAGTGCCAAAGCCTCACACCCAGGGTGGTAAGAAAGATGAGGTTTTGCGTAGACTACAGAGGCCTCAATGCAGTCACTAAGACTGATGCCCACCCAATACCAAGGGCAGATGAACTTATAGATAGATTGGCTTCTGCCAACTACTTAAGCACATTTGACCTGACAGCTGGGTATTGGCAAATCAGGTTAGCCGAGGAAGCCAAGCCCAAGACAGCATTTTCTACCACTGGTGGGCATTATCAGTTTGTGGTAATGCCCTTTGGTTTGAAAAATGCACCTGCCACCTTCCAAAGGCTGGTGAATCAAGTTCTCACTGGGCTGGATGACTTCTGTGCAGCATATCTTGATGATATAGCGGTCTTTAGCTCCACCTGGGAGGATCACCTGGTCCACCTGAGGAAAGTGTTAGAGGCACTGCAAGCAGCAGGTCTCACTATCAAGGCCACAAAGTGCCAGATAGGGCAGACACAGGTTGTATACCTGGGCCACCTTGTAGGTGGAGGCCAGGTTCAGCCCCTGGAGAGCAAGATACAGTCCATCAAGGACTGGGCCCCTCCAACCACCCAGACTCAGGTTCGAGCTTTCTTGGTCCTGACTGGTTATTACAGGAAATTAGTCAGAAATTATGGATCAATTGTGACTCCACTTAATGACCTGACAAGTAAAAAGATGCCAAAGAAAGTTCAGTGGACAGCAAGCTGTCAAAAAGCATTCAATGACCTAAAGCAGGCCATGTGCACAGCACCCATCTCAAAGAGTCCAGACTACTCCAAACCATTCATTGTCCAAACAGATGCTTCTGAGTTGGGTGTGGAGCTGTTCTATCTCAGCTGAATTTTGATGGTCATGACCAGCCCATTGCTTTTATTAGCAGAAGGCTGACCCCCAGAGAGAAAAATTGGTCAGCTATTGAGAGGGAGGCCTTTGCTGTGGTTTGGGCCCTGAAGAAACTGAGGCCATACTTGTTTGGCACTCATTTCAAGATTCAGACCGACCATAAGCCCCTCTTGTGGCTAAATCAGATGAAGGGTGAAAACCCCAAACTACTTAGGTGGTCCATTTCCCTACAGGGGATGGATTTTACAGTGGAGCATAGACCTGGCACTGATCATGGCAATGCAGAAGGGCTCTCCAGGTATTTCCACTTAGAGCAAGAAGACTCACCTGGTCAAGGTTAGTTTATTGTCCCAAAGTTTGGGGGGGGGGGATGTAGAAGAGTAGGGTCTGCAATCCTATGATCACCCCAGATTTTTGCTTTTTGCTTTACTGGTTTAGGACTTCCCTGGCTGTGGGCCTGCTAATCAGACCCACAGCCTAGCTGTTCTCTCACTAAATTGACACGTGTACCTTAGGTGCATTTACCAATTGGTACGGTGCCACCTTATCAGTCCCTGTACCCAGGGCCTAGGTGTACCCAGGGCCTACCAGGGGCTGCAGCATGTATTATGCCACCCCTGGCTGGCCATCTAAATCTGACAACTGGCTGCACGACAGCTGGGGCAAGGTGGTGTAAACACCCTTTGCTTTAGATATAGTATTCCTATATCTAACCCTAAAATGGACACATGTATTCCTATCAGTCACTCCTATGGCAGGCCTTATCAATCCTGAAGGCAGAGTGCTTGGAATTATGTGAGATGGTGCTCTGGCATGAACTGAGCCCGTTTGCAGCTTGCGGAACCAAGTCCTAATAGCTGTTCCATGATAACGCGTACCATATACTCTTAAGTGCCTTATAATCCTCACGGTTATTTGCCAACTTTGGTATCGCTTTATCAAAACATGTCGAGTAAGGTGTTATACGAAGAAATGCGTTACTTACCTGTAACTGCAGTTATCCAGTATTAGTGTCTTTCATAGATTCACATGCCTGAATCATTCCCCGTCGTCGAGACGGGAGCCTCCGGTATATAAAAAAGTAATGTCCTAAGACATACATATAACAGAATAGGCCTAAGGGTCTCACCTTAGTGTCCTATCTAGGTCCTTATGTAGGAAGGACCAAACAGAGTAGGCCCAAGGGTCCCACCTTGGTAGCCTATCTGTGTCCTTTTGTAAAAAGGACCAAAGTAAAGAGAAACAGCCAATCAGCTACTACCTCCCTCTAGAACCTTCCTGTCAGGAGCCTCAGTCTCTCAGATTTTCGTACGCACCAAGTTAGTTAGGTGTAAACTTGTTTGAGAGAGGTGAGTCCTTCCAGGGGAGGCGGGAGGGTGCATGTGAATCTATGAAAGAGACTAATACTGGATAACTGCAGTTACAGGTAAGTAACGTATTTCTTATCCAGTATTTGGGTGTCTTTCATAGATTCACATGCCTGAATCAGAGTAGCAAGCAATACAATATGCACATTCTGTGTTGGTACAGCATATATAAGTCTGCAGATAGGAAATATTTGCGACTGTAAATCAACAACATACAATGTCATGTAGTATCTAGTAATAAAAAGATGTGCATACCAGTCAAGGATGGTGGGAAGAAAGAAGGCTCACCTCACTGGAATAGATGGCGAAGCACTGCTCTGCCCACTGCTGCGTCTTTTGTCAGCTCAGCATCCAAGCAGTAGTGTCTGGTGAAGGTATGCGGGGACTTCCAGGTCGCCGCTCTACAGATGTCCAGGAGTGGCACTCCAGCAAACAGTGCCGCAGACGTGGACATGGCTCTCGTGGAATGGGCTTTGGCCCGCGAGTCTAAAGGCCGCCCAGCCTTGTCATGGCAGAAAGTTATCGCTGAAGAGATCCACCTTGATATACTTTGTTTCGTCAAGGGCATGCCCTTCCTTGGTCTGCTGAATGCGACAAAGAGTTGGGATGATTTTCTGAATTGTCTTGTTCTGTCAATATAGAATTTGAGGCATCTCTTAAGATCTAAAGAATGCAGCGTTCTTTCAGCCGACGTAGATGGGTTCGGAAAAAACGATTTGAGAACCACTGGCTCATTAAGATGGAAGTCCGATGGGACTTTGGGTATGAATCGTGGGTTAGTACGCAGGATGACTCTGTCCTCTCTGAATTGTAAGAAAGGGTCTTGGATGGAGAGGGCTTGCAATTCACCGACCCTTCTGGCTGAGGTTAAGGCCAGGAGGAGGGCCGTCTTCCACGACAGGAATTTGATATCCGTTTTGTGGATAGGCTCGAAGGGATGCTTCATCAGTTGGTGAAGGACCACGTTGAGTTGCCATGACGGAGGGATAGGTTTTGGCCTTGGAAAGGACCTGAATAGGCCCTTCAGGAATTGTTTGATGAGCCTGTCCGCCCACAGGGAAGGACCCTTAGAAGTTCTTGTGAACCTGGATATTGCCGCTAGGTGTACCTTGATGGACGCATGTGCAAGTCCTGACTGCGCCAGATGTAGCAGATATGGCAGCAGTTGCTGTGGGGTGACATGGAAAGGGTGTAGGTCTTCTTTCGCACACCAGACACAGAAGCGCTTCCATTTGAAAGAATAGGTCTTTTTAGTGCTGTCAGCTCTAGCTTTAGCGAGGACATCTCTACACTCCTGCGGAATGTTCAGGTGGCTGAATTCGCTGTATTCAGGAGCCAGGCTGATAACTTCAGAGGGCCCAGGTTCGGGTGGAGAACCTGTCCTTGGGACATTGTGAGCAGGGTCGGCTGACTGTAGGCGAAGAGGCGGTTGGATAGACAGGCGATGAAGTTCCGTGTACCAATGCTGCCTCGGCCAGGATGGGGCGATGAGAATCAGGGTGCAGGGCTCCGATTTCATCTTCCTGATTACCCTGGGTATCAGTGGAAATGGCGGAAAGGCGTAAGCAAACACGTTCAGCCAAGCTATGGAAAATGCATTCCCTAGTGTTCCTGGTTGGGGAAGCCTGCTTGCGAAGCTTGGGCATTTGGCGTTCTCCCTGATGGCAAAGAGGTCTATCTGCAGTGTTCCCCACTCCGCAAAGATGTAGTTTATCGCCTCCGCATCCAGCTCCCATTCGTGGGATAGAGACTGTTCCCTGCTCAGGGCGTCCGCTAGGACATTGTCTTTGCCCGGAACGTATTCGGCTTTGAGTGCTATTCCATGCTGGAGGAGCCAATTCCAGACTCTCTGAGATTCTCGAGAGAGAGAAAGAGAACGCGTCCCTCCCTGTTTGTTCAGGTAGTGCATCGTCGTGGTGTTGTCTGTCCTGACGAGCACTGGGGAGTTTCGGATGTGTGGGAGGAACGATTGGAGCGCCAGAAAGACTGCCCTTAGCTCCAGAATGTTGATATGGAGTTTGGATTCCTGCGGCGTCCATTTGCCGTTGATCTGTAGTTCTTGCAGGACCGCACCCCAGCCCTCTAGGGATGCGTCCGTCGTGACTACATGTGGTTGTGCCGGGAGCAGGAATGGCAGTCCCTGCGACAGGTGTTTGGTCGACCTCCACCATTGTAATTGGTTGACTATAGATTGAGTGACTTGTATGCGGTCTTCGAATGATCCCGCAGCTTGTGTCCACTCAGTGTCTTGTCAGTTCTTCCTGAAGGGGGCGCCTTTTTAGACGGCAGTGTGGGATGAGCAGAATGCATGAAGACATCATGCCGAGGAGCGACTTGAAGATACGGACAGTCAGAGTCTTTTTGGATGCCACTAACGTGGCTAAGGAGATGAGTTTCGATTTTCTCTCCTGCGATGGGAAGGCTCTTGCGCGTTCCGTGTCCAGGGTCGCTCCAAGGAAAGTGATGACTTTGCTTGGTTTCAGTGATGACTTCTCTCTGTTGAGGGTCAGGCCTAGTTGGCGGAAAAGATGCAGACAGGCGCTGGAAGACGCAGCTGCGGCTGTTGCCGACGGAGCCTTTACCAGCCAGTCGTCCAGGTATGGGAAAACCTGGTGTCCCTGTTGACGAAGAAAGGCTGCGACAGGAGAGAGGCATTTTGTAAATATCCGTGGGGCAGATTTGAGGCCGAATGGGAGAACACGGAATTGGTAGTGGATTCCTGCTACTGCGAACCTGAGGTACTTCCTGTGTCCTTTGAGGATAGGGATGTGATGGTAGGCGTCCTGAAGATCTAGTGATGTCATGTAGTCGCCTTTTTCCAGGAGTCCCAGGATCTCTTGTAGTGTGACCATACGGAACGACTGTTTCTTTAGGAACACATTGAGCGCTCTCAGGTCGAGGATCGGTCTCCATTTCTTGCCTTTTTTGTGAATTAGGAAGAAGTGGGAGTAGAATCCTTCCCCCTTTTGGGCGTGTGGAACTTTTTCTATTGCGCCCTTTTGAAGCATGGAAGCTATTTCCTGAAGAAGCAGCCGTAGGTGTCTGTGAGGGCGCTTGGCAGGTGGTGTCGTTGGGGGATTTGAAAGGAATTCCAGTGAGTGGTCGAATTGGAGAAGTTGTTATTTGTCGCCAATTTTGTAGGAAAAAGGAGAGTTTTCCTCCAAGTCGTAAAGAATGTGATGGTGGAGGGGCTGGCCAATTGATGGAGTCATTGGCGATTGCCTGCGGGTCTCTTCTGACCTTTTCCCCTGTAGGACGATTTGTTGTAGGAAGTTTGACGTCCCGACTGGTTTTGACGCTGTTGGAACTGCGTCTTGCCCTGGGAGTACGAATAGGAGTACCTATTTTGGTAGGAACCTCTGACTTAGATTGTCCTCTCCCTCTGTTGCCACGAAAGGACTGATTTCTAGATTGTAGAGTTCCCAGAGCTCTGGCTGTATCGGTGTCCTTTTTGATTGTGGTGAGGGCTTCATCGATCTTTTCGCCGAAAAGATGTTCGCCATCATACGGCATATCAATTATTTTAGTTTGAACCTCCTGTCGGAAGGAGGTGGCCTTAAGCCAACCTTGACGTCTTAGAACAGCGGCGCCCGCCAGCTGTCTGAAGCCAGTCATGGCTACGTCGATGGCACAGTCGATCAATTCCGAAGCCGATGCTTGGCCCTCAAGGAGTAGCGAGTGTGCCTCCTCTTTCAAATCCTCTGGAAGGTCAGCGAGGTAGGGCGCGATGTCCGCCCAGAGTTGACGGTTATAGCGGCCCAGGAGTGCAATAGAATTGGCGATCTTCACCGTCGTCGCAGACGTGGTGGAAAAGCGTTTTCCGATGGCATCCAGTTTCCTGCCTTCTTTATCGGGTGGTGTAGATAAGGGAGATGCAGGGTTTCGCGAATTCTTCTGCGCTGCATGAGTGACCACGGAGTCTGCCTTGGGGTGACCCGTGAGGCATGCTGGTGCCGAAGAAGTAGCTTTGTATTTTTTGTCAAGTCTGGGCACTACTACCTGCAGAGAAGCTGGCGTCTGCATGAGTTGTTTGCCCTGTTTCAGGAGGTAGTCAATGATCGGGATCGATCTTGTTGTTTTCTTCGCAGGTTCCTTAAAATCATAGAGGAAACATTGTCTCCTGTGTTTCCATGGACATATGGAACCTTTTGGCTGCCCTTTCAATGAGGTTATGGAAGCCGCCAATGTCTGCGGGTGGAGATTCCGAAGACTGTGGCTCTGGAGAGGCTGGAGAGTGAGTGACGTAGTCCTGGTCTGCGTCAGGGTCTGTGTCATCATCGCGGACTTCCCCTTCTTCATGGTCCCTCTCATCGTCATCGGACGAGATGGTGTCTTGTGCTGGATCCTGAGTTCTAGGAAGTACCAGCGGAGGGGGCTTATGTCGTGGTACGGGCGCAGGTACCTGCGGAGCCGGAGGAGCAACAGGAGTGGCTTTTTCTGGAAACCGCTCTTTATAGTCTTGGATGAGGAATCGCAGATCCGAAACTAAGGATGCTGGCAGGCACACCATTGGTGTCACTTGTGTGTGTACCTGAGTACGGACAGCTTGATTCACAGGTTCCTCAACATCTTGCTCCTCATCTGTACTCTGGCACTTAAGCACCAGTTCCGAAGGGCTAGTGGCCTGGGCAAACGGTTCCTCATCCAGTTCCTGGTCTTGTAAGAAGCAGGATGGTGTTAGTTGTTGCACCTTACTAGGTGATGTCTGTAGGAGAGTAGGGTCTGCAATCCTATGATCACCCGGACTTTTTGCTTTTGTTTCACTGGTTTACGACTTTCTCGGGCTGTGGGCCTGCCAATCAGACCCACAGCCTAGCTGTTCTCTCGCTAAATTGATATGTGTATCTTAGGTACATTACCCAATTGGAACTGGGCCACCCTGTCAGACCCTGTAACTCAGGGCATCGGTGTACCCAGGGCCTACCAGGGGCTGAAGCATGTATTATGCCACCCCTGGATGGCCATCTAAATCTGACACAACTGGCTGCACGACAGCTGGGGCCACGTGGCGTACTCGCCCGTTGCTGTAGGTGTAGTATCCCTATACCTAACCTTAAAATGGACACCCGAGTTCCTCTCAGTCACTCCTATGGCAGGCCTTGACAATCCTGAAGGCAGAGTGCATGGAACTGTGTGAATTGGGCTCTGGCACGAGCCGAGCCCGGTTGCAGCTTGCGGAACCAAGACCCAATGGCTGTTCCATGATAACGCGTATCATATCGGTAACTTCGGTATCACGTTATCAAGACATGTCGAGTAAGGTGTCATACGAATCGGGATGCTGCCCCCTCACCAATTCTGGCGACGAGGTTAGCATTCCGCCCTTCTAGAGGGACACGACATGTACGTAACTGTGAACCCCGGTTAAAGTTAACTGAAGCCTCAGCTCCACAAAATGGACGCTGCCACCACAGACACAAGTCTGACCTCCTGCTGCTGGGAGTCCTTCCAGCGAGGAGAGCTTGGACAAAGGGTTTCCTGTCAAGGGCGGTGTTCGCACCGTCCCAGACAGGGTTTGTGTATTCTGGGTAGGTAGGGCTTTGCAAGAAGGTGACTGCGGAGTGGCACCCCGGTGCTAACTACGCATCTGCCGGCTAGAACCAGTTCCAGGGGCGCGCAGCCCCTGACCTGGGGAAAGTCCAGCAGGGGGAGAGGGGTGTAACTACCCCCCTTCCTGGTCCCACCCTTAGGGCAGGACCTAGTCATGTACCCACCCCTTTCTTTAGGATAAAGACCGGAGCGGGGACCCTTCCAAATTAGATCATCTTTGAATCAAGAATACTTTCTACGAAAGGACTTCGAGACTCTTCTCACGATTTCTCCCTTGTGGCTAAGGAGTAGTCACCCTGCATCCGCAGGCACCATCTAAGAACTCTGCGGTTTGCTGCAAGTCCTTCCTCAAGGATCCGACGGCCCAGCTCGACGAGAACCGGCTTCCCTGGCACCTCTGACCTCTACCCACGTCGTCCGCTCAGCTGAGATCTGTGGGTGCGACGAGACCTCGAGGGACCGGCCATCATCAAAACATGCACGCTTTCTTAATCAGCACGACCATCGAAGCAATTCTCTGGTGAGTGCTCTGGGGTCCGAGAAGCCCCGACCCGGAGTAGCTCCAGCACCGAAGTGCAGTCTCCCAGCATCTCCACGATCTGCGTGGGGCCCTTCTGCTCGCTGCTCAGCACGTTGTCTGGTCACTAGCCGCTGGCTTGTGCCCTTCTTTGACGACATCCGACAACCAAAGCTGCTGGTCTGGTTGCTCCAGATCGGCCCTTGCTCCCTTTTTCGAGAGGAGCACCCCGGACCCTCCTGGTCCACTCAAGACGCCATTTTAGGCCCACCACGTGGCCCTGAAATCTGCCAAGGCTTGTTGCCCCAATCCTGGGCCCAGCGACGCCGACAGCATCAACCTTCGTGGCCCAGCGACGCCGACAGCATCAACCTTCGTGGGACAGCTCGCACCTCCATCCTGGTCGCCGACAACGCCTCCTGGTCCGTGAGACTGCAGAGCCTAGCGTTGCCCACTCACCTAGTCGAGGTGACGGCCATCCGGTGCCTTCCTGGTACCCTCTGACTACTGGCTAGTAGTACGAACTTGGTCCCCTCTGCTTTCAGGTATCTATGATCCCTGATCCAGGCTTGGATCTCTACGAACTATTCATCACTGGTCGCCGGCCAGCAACTCCTTTTCTTCCGGCTCCTGGCTCGTCAGCGAAGACCCCCGACGTGTAAGACTTGTGCAGCCGCAGCCCTCGTGGCTAGGTAACTTCGGCATTTCGGTGCCTGCATAGCCTCCTTACTCTAGGGTGCCGAGTCCCTCACTTCCGACTTGCCTTATCGGGTCCGCCCGAGACCACTAAACTTTCCGTGCCCTCGGGCACTTGTTTTAATTGTGCACTTGAAGTATTTTCTAAGAACTTTTGTTCTGTGCTTAGTACCCTGTCCTCATAAAGAGTACAGGGCTGTTGTGATTCTAATAAATATACTGTTTATTTTCATAACACTTGTGTGGTGTCCTTTCACTTGGTGTTCAAGGGGTATGTGATGGTATTACAGCTGGCTTAACACGCCCTCTAGAGTTTAGCCCGAAGACTGCTCGTATCCACGCTACTAGGATAGCTGGTCTAAGGTTGACTTGCAACCAATCACCATAAGGGTCGTTTGGAACGATACATAGTGGTCGCTAGAATAGCGAACGCTGCATATCGGGCCAACTTCTCACAATGTCATGTCCGGTGTAATTGGTTTTTTAGTAATCCTGATCGTGACATGGGACGTCTGGGCATCCATAGCATGTGAGAGCAGCTCGGATTCCTTCCAGGTAGTAGTTGCAGTCGACACCTGTGTAGATGGTGCCACCAAAGAGCTTTCTGTCGTCGGCGGAATTTTACCCTTCGTCGACGGTATATCCGTCGTCGATGGCTTAGTCGCCGTCGACGGGGTGCTCCTCGTCGATGATGGAGGCTTCGTCAACGTTGTGGCTTTCGTCGACCGCGTCGTCGCCGTTGTCCTCGGCGTCGACCGCGTCGTCGATGACGTAGTCCTAGTCGTCGAGGAAACAGTAGATGACAGCGGTCTACTCGTCGACGATGGTGTCGTTTTCGTCGACGAGGACGACGTCGTCGACACTGTTGTCGTCGACGTAGAGACGGTTTTCAGCGCTGAGGAGGCCGTCGACGTTGTCGTAATCAGCGACTGCTTCCTGGGCATAGGAAGGTCCTTGTCAGACACAGGTGGCTTGCCCTCTGAAGACTTTCTGGCCTTCTTAGGAGGGGTGTCTGAGGGGCCAGGAGAGGAAACCCTAGGCCTCTTCAAGGAGAACTGCGAGGCGCCAGACATGCTCTCACCTTCAGAAACCAAGTCGCTTTCTGGCTTGTTTTTAAGTCTGTTCAGCCATATCAGAAGACGTCCTTCCCGGTCCTTCTGGGTTTTATGGGAGAAAGTACGACATATTTTGCAGTCCTTGGCCTGGTTGTGGGGGTAGAGACAGTATAAACAGGTCTCATGTGTATCCTCCACGTGAAGCCTTTTTTTGCCACAAGAAACACAAGCTCAAAAGAGTCCTTTCTTCCGGCTATCAGCCATAGCAAAGAAGTCGAGAAAATATCGAATTATGATGAAAAGTAAGTTTCCTGAGGAGAACTCAGGTGGAGACTCCCTAGCACAACGTGCGGTAGAAAATCTGAGAGACTGAGGCTCCTGACAGGAAGGTTCTAGAGGGAGGTAGTAGCTGATTGGCTGTTTCTCTTTACTTTGGTCCTTTTTACAAAAGGACACAGATAGGCTACCAAGGTGGGACCCTTGGGCGTACTCTGTTTGGTCCTTCCTACATAAGGACCTAGATAGGACACTAAGGTGAGACCCTTAGGCCTATTCTGTTATATGTATGTCTTAGGACATTACTTTTTTATATACCGGAGGCTCCCGTCTCGACGACGGGGAATGATTCAGGCATGTGAATCTATGAAAGACACCCAAATACTGGATAATTGGAATACTAACCCCTCGCCAATTCTGTCGACAGGGTTAGCATTCCACCCTTCTAGAGGGACACAACATGTATGTAACTGTGAACCCCGGTTAAAGTTAACTCGAGCCTCAGCATCACAAAATGGATGCTGCCACGACAGACACAAGTCTGACCTCCTGTTGCTGGGAGTCCTTCCAGCGAGGAGAGCTTGGACAAAGGGTTTCCTGTCAGGGGCGGTGCTAGCACCATCCCAGACAGGGTTTTGTGTATCCCAGGTAGGCAGGGCTGAGAGGAAGGTGACTGCAAGTGGCACCCCGGTGCTCACTGCATATGCCGGCTTGAACCAGTTCCAGGGGCACACCAGCCCCTGAGCTGGGGAAAGTCCGGACAGGGGAGAGGGGTGTAACCACCCCCTTCCTGGTCCCACCCATGGGCAGGACCTAGTCGCGTGCCAGCCCCATTCCTTAGTATAAAGATAGGAGCGGGCCCCCTTCCCAAATTAGATAATTCTGAATCTTGACTACTTTCCACGAAAGAACTCTTGAACATTTCTGAAGACTCTCCCTTGTGGCTAAGGAGTAGCCACCCTGCACCAGCGGGCACCATCTAAGCGCATGCGGTTTGCTGCACGTCCATCCTCCGGATCAAGACTGCCCAGCTCGACCCGGATTCCCTGGCACCTCTGACCTCAACCTGCATCATCAGCCACGCTGAGATTCGTGGGTGTGACGAGACCTGAAGGGACCGGCCATCTTCAAAACTGCACGACGCTTATCCAGCACGACCGCCGAGGGATCCTCGAGTGAGTGCTTTGGGGGTTTGAGAAGCCCTAACCCTGAGCAGCTCCAGCACCGAAGTCTAGCCACCCAGCATCCACGAGATGTGCGTGGGGCCCTTCTGCTCTTTGCTGCTCACCGCGTTGTCCGGCTACTTGCCTGCAGGCTTGTGGCCCTCTTGACGACGAACCACGACACTTCCATCGCTGGTCTGGTTGCTCCAGGCTGGCTCTTGCTCCCTTCCAACAGAGGAACACGCCGGACCCTCCTGGTCCACTCCAGACGCCATTTTGAGTCCACCGCGTGGGCTTGCATTTGCCAAGAGCTGTTGCCCCAATCCTGGGTCCAGCATCGCCAACAGCAGATACCTTCGTGGGACAGCTCCCACCTCCATCCTGGTCGCCGACAACGCCTCCTGGTCCGAGAGACTGCAGAGCCCAGCGTCGCCCACTCACCTGGTCGAGGGGACTTCATCCGGTGCCATCCTGGTGCCCATCTGATCACTGGCTAGTGATTAAGAACTGAGTCCCCTCTGCTTTCAGGTCGTCTCCATCTTCGATCGAGCCTTGGATCACATCGAACTTCATCACTGGTCGCCTGCCAGCAACTTCTTCTTTCAGGCTCCATAGACTGTAACGAGGATTCCTGACGTCTTTTGAACCCTATGTAGCCGCAGCCCCTGGGCTAGGTAACCTGAGCATTTCGGTGCTCCAACATAGGTTCACTATCTAAGTGTCCAGATCCTTTTTCGTTTTCAGCCTAACTAGCCGGATTCGTCCGATAACACTAACTTTACGAAATCTAGCATCCATAGACTTTGTCCCGCATCCCGCGTGAGAGTGCACACTCGGCACCCGATCCCCCTAGGCCTCTTGCTCCTAACCTGAAGGTTCTGTAATGTAGTCCTAGCGATCCTGAAGCCTTTGGATCTTGTTACTTACCTGCTAGTATTTCGCATTCCACTTTTGTAGTATATGGTTTTTCGTGCCCCTCGGGCATTTGTGTAAATTGTGCATCTTGAAGTATTTTCATAAGAGTTTTGTTGTGTGCTTAGCTCCCTGACTCAAAGAGTTCAGGGTAGACTTGTTATAAATAAATATCCTTTTATTTTCTTAACAACTTGTGTGGTGTCCTTTCACTTGGTGTTCAAGGGGTATATGTGATGGTATAACAGCTGGCTTAACACGCCCTCTAGAGTTTAGCCTAAAGACTGCTCTTGTCCATGCTACTAGGATAGCTGGTCTATAAGGTTGACTTACAACCAATCATCAATAAGGGTTGTTTGGTATGATACATAGTGATCACTAGAATAGTGAGCACTGCATATCAGGCCAACTTCTCAGAGAACACCCCGATCAACCAGTGCTCACTAGTACAAAATCTGGTCCCTCCTCACATGGGTAAGCAACTCACCACCTTCTCTAATCTAGATTCCATATCCCTGACACTACTGATGCAACGCACCACATCTGCCCCCCCCCCCCGCTCCGAGTATCTTCCGATTGGCCCTTCCCGGGCTGGAAAGGCAGATCCTCGCCCTTCTGAACAACTTCTTGGAGATTGGCTACTTACCTGAAGGAGACCAGAGTGACACCCCTGCAAAAAAAAACCTGGAGCGGACGCAACTATCCTCAAAAATTATAGATCCATCTCACAGGTCCCCGTCCTAGCAAAAGTTATCGAACCACATGTCCTTAAGACACTTTCTGCCTTCCTGGAGGACCACAAGCTACTCCAAACCTGTCAGGCAGGTTATAGAGCCCACCACAGTACAGAGCTGGTAATGTCTGTTCTGGACGAGATCAGAACGGCGGCTGACAAAAATCCCAGCGCGCTGATCCTATTAGACCTCTCTGTGGCGTTCGACACGGACACGGGTTTTCCTGTGAGCAGTGGACACTGGGGTTCCAAGTTGTAAATGGGGAGACATGACTTCCTTGAGTATACTACATGTTATTGTTACAACATATTTTCTCTCACATGTGTATATACCCCCCCACTTGTGTTGCAGTAGCTTCTCATATACGATTTTTCTAGGTCCTGATGAAAGCTGGAGCAATACTCCTGTTAGCTGAAACTAGTCGACCACTTGCACATCGCCACAAGGTAGTCTTATTCACTCACTACTAGGCGTGTTTTTAATCTTGACACCCAGACTAATCACGGTTAGCAATCTGGGAAGTCAATTTTAGTTAGCACATTTTCAATAGCACTGCACGACTTTCTATATGAATTCTTTTGAGCATTACTGTGGCTATATTTGTCGGTTCCACTCATGCACTGCCATGAGTTGATCCAGGTGATGCCTGGTACGACCACTAATCCCCATATGATGAAATGCCGCCATAATGGGTGGTCTGATGGGACTCCTATAGCCCAGTAAAGACTCTCTATTTCTTTTTCACATGTGTGCCCGTGTGATTTCTGCACACTATACTGGACAGGACACCACCTTTGACCTGGTCTTTTCTTTTGGTGTTTTTCGAGTTCGACACTGTCAGCCATACACAACTACTGGCCCGAATCACTGACCTTGGCATCTGCGGACAGGCACACCAGAGGCTCTCATCCTTCCTGACTGGCCGGTCCCAGAGGATCCAGTTGGGTGATTGGATGAGGAGGTGTCGGATAGGGGCACCCTCACGTGTTGCGTCCCCCAGGGCTGTGGTATACCCAGAAATTGGGACACCTGTGTCATAAACCTGGCTTTGACAAGTGAGATACTATAGGGATTTCCACTGTCGGGTATTCAATTAAAAAGGGTTCGATCCTTAGGTTTGAGGAGCTCAGAGAGAAGTATGATATGGCCCAAGGGAAAATATTCAGGAACCTGCAAGTTAGACACGCCCTTACAACGGCTCTACCCGATCTCATGGACATTCCGGAGGTATCACCGCTGGAAGATCAACTGCTTGACAGACTGCTACACTCAAAAGCTATATCACTCACATACAAAAAACAATGCAACAACCTACATGACACGTTCCACAAACTCCGAGAGCAGTGGCAGAAAGAGCTAGGACCCATTGACGTTGAGGACTGTCAAACGGCACTAATGTCCCCCAGAGAAGCAGCCATTACCCTCCGTTTCAGAATGATACAGCTCAAAATCTTACATAGATCATACTTAACAGGGGTTACTCTGGCGAAGATAGGTGTTAGACTAGATACACTCTGCCTTAGGGGATGCCAACAAACTGCTACCTTCAATCACACGATCTGGGAATGCCCTGCAGTGCGGCAAATATGGGAGGGGGCCACTACCCATATCCAGAATGCCCTGGGAAAAGTAGTAATCCTTAAACCAAGACTAGGTCATCTTAACATATGGGCGCCGACTGATCTCACTGAGGTGGAACAACTGATTACACTGGGCTATACCCTGGTCAAGCGTGAGATTGCGAGGGGTTTGGGGGGCGGTGGGTGAACCTTCTCCCAGAGTGTGGGTAAAAAGAGTTAAAGAAATTAATGATTGCAGAAACTGAAGCATTTAAATCACAAGGGTGCCCGAGGAAAAGGGATAGGAATTGGGGCAAATGGAATATATACCGTGGCAACCTGTGTATATCCGGATCAGTGGAACTGGAAATGCAGCATGGTGGGGAGCGAGATATTGGCATATTAAGATTGTAACCATTTTCTCCTTACCTATTGTGATGAAGCATTGTAAGACTATTCAAAATGCAACTGGAAAATGTATGTGACTTTAATGTTGAAATTAATAAAAAGATTTATATAAATAAAAACATTGTTTGAACTTTTTTTTTAAAGGCTTGGATAGTAAATCAGCTCCAAGAGATGCAGAAAACGGGTGATGGTGGACAGAAGCAACGACTGCTTGACAAAACTGATTTAAAAAAAGCTGTCACTGCTGTGTTTGTCATCAACTGTACACTTCGTATGCATCCTATGGTGAGAAATTACATTTATAACAGTTGAAATGCAATGCAATCCTACAAGCTATGAGAACTGCAGTTACAAATAAAAAACTAAAACGACTCACCATTCTGGTCTTGTGACCTCCACATCAATAATTGTTCCAGGTGGGGGATTCTGAAGCCTTCCTCCAGCATGTGCAAAAAATCGAGCATTTACTCTCTTCTTCACAACAATCACTGTTAGTTTGGGGCTTTAACACAAGTATATTTAAATCAGAATTGTCTTAAAAAGTCTAAGACATACATTGACAAACCAAGACGACCACATATGAAAACAAGTTTCTTACCTGTAACTTTGGTTCCCCAGTATTGGTAACTTTCATAGACTCCCATGGCTTGTTTCATTCCCCGTTGTCAGAATGGTTTTGCAAAAGAGACCAAAGTAAAGCAACAACCAATCAGATTAGCCTCACCCCATAGAACCCTCCTGAGAGAACCTCAGAGCCTCAGATCTTCATAGCTGTTGTGTAACAGTAACCACATCTGCTGAAGGCTGAGCTTTCCCAGGGGAGGAGGGTGGGCGCATGGGAATCTATGAAAGTTACCAATACTGGGGAACCAAAGTTACAGGTAAGTAACTTGTTTTCTTGCCCCAATATTGGAACTTTCACAGATTCCCATAGCTTGTATCAGAGTAGCTAGCAGTAAGCAATAAAGCACATTTTGTGACAAAATAAATAGAAATCCTTCAGTATCCATACTTTCATAAGAAAGAAATGAATACATATTGAACCAGTAATCAGTATTATCATTAGATACAAAATGTGCAATCACAGGAAGGAGAGATAGTAGGGAAAGCCCACCGCTCAACGGAAGAAGTTCCTCAGGACTGCCTGGCCTACAGCCGTGTCTTCCTGTGCCAAGGATTCCAGGCAGTAATGCTCAGTGAAGGTGTGCGTGCTGCTCCAAGTCGCAGCTCTGCAAATGTCTTTGATCTGCACTCCCGCAAAGAGAGCCATAGAGGAAGCCATGGATCTTGTGGAGTGAGCTCTGACCCTGCCTTCTAGAGGCTTGCCCGCTGCAGAGTGGCAGTACAGAATGGCACTGGAGCACAAGTTACTACTTGTGTAACAATATATCTGTAAGAGACATTAGTTAGTGATAGATTCCTTACCTTAGAATATCCCCAAGCGTCAGACTGGATCCGGAAAGTTTTGCGTACCAGTACCCTTGCGCGTCGGTAGGCGTCGTCTGCGGCTCCGCGTCCGTCGTCGGCGCCGTGATGACGTCGGAGTACTTAGACGCCGCCTCCGCGTGCTGACGTCAGTTCTTAGCCACAGCTTTTCCGCGCCAGAAGCGCAGAGCCATGACAAAAACAGACACTGGTGCCAAGAAACTAGGGCCCTGAAAGGGGATGACCTTAACCCTAGATATCGGATCGCAGAACGGGGAGGATGGGCGGGTCGGTAAGGAATCTATCACTAACTAATGTCTCTTACAGATATATCGTTACACAAGTAGTAACTTGTGCATCTGAAAGAGACACGTTAGTGATAGATTCCTTACCTTAGAATAGATACCCCAGCAATACCATCCCCGTGGTGGTGGGTCTGCGAACCAATATTTACACCAGAAAGTCCTGGAGAACGGAACGGCCGAAGTAGCCGTCCCTCCGGACTTGACTGTCCAGGCAGTAGTGCCGCGCAAACGTGTGCAACGAGGCCCACGTAGCTGCCTGGCAAATGTCCTGCAAGGGCACACCTCGGCCCAAGGCAGTTGTAGTGGCCGTGGCTCGAGTGGAATGAGCCCTCAGCCCAACAGGGGGTTCCTTCTTAGCCAAGGAGTAACACGCCTGGATGCACATGATAATCCATCTAGATGGTCCGTTTGTGCACCGCTTTCCCTTTCTTAGCGCCCGCGTACCCAACAAAGAGTTGATCATCCACCCGGAACTGGCGTGTGCGATCCAGATAGAACGAGAGCGCACGTTTTGGGTCCAGACGGTGGAGCCTCTCCTCCTCTCTCTCTCGAGGGGTGCGGAGGCGGAAAGAAGGTGGGCAATGTGATGGACTGCCCAATGTGGAAGGCCGTGACCACCTTTGGCAAGAAGGAGGGCCAAGTCCTCAAAACAACCTTGTCCAGATGGACTGAAAGGAAAGGAAAGGAGGCTTACAAGAGAGGGCCTGGAGCTCACTCACTCTCCTGGCAGAGGTGATGGCTACCAGGAAGGTAGTCTTCAAAGAAAGAAGGCGAAGTGGACAGTTATGAAGTGGCTCAAAGGGAGCGCACATCAAAAATGTTAGAACCAGGTTCAAGTCCCACTGAGGCATCACAAAAGGAACAGGAGGAAAGGTATGAGTGATGCCCTTCAGGAATCTGTTTTCAATAGGGGACTTGAACAAAGAAGGCTGGTCAGGCAGCCTCAGAAAGGCTGAAAGAGCCGAAAGATAGCCCTTGATAGTGCCCAGAGCAGAGCCCTGCTGGGCAAGAGAAAGAAGGAAGAGAAGAACCTCAGAGAGAGGGGCATTGAGTGGATCCAGAGCCTTTGCTGTGCACCATGCCACAAATCTGTTCCACCTGCAGGCGTATACCGTCTTTGTGGAGGGACGCCTGGCTGCCAGAAAGATGTTGCAAACTTCAGGAGGCAAGTCAAATGGCCTCAACTGTCACCGCTCAATCTCCATGCATGGAGGTGGAGACTGGACAGGTTCGGGTGGAGGACCGTCCCCTGCTGCTGCGACAGAAGGTCCTCCTGAAGAGGCAGACGAACCGGGGGATCGACTGACATACTGAGTAGCTCGGGATACCAGTACCTTTGTGCCCAGTCCGGAGCCACAAGGATGACCTGTGCCCGGTCGCGCTTGATTTTCTTCAGCACTCTGGGCAGAAGAGGTATAGGCGGAAAGGCGTACAACAGACCGCAGCTCCACTCGCGACGAAAAGCGTCTCCGAGCGAGTGCCGCCTTGGAAATTCCAACGCGCAGAACTGATGACATTGCGCGTTCTCTTCGGTGGCGAATAGATCTAACCAAGTCTCTCCCCATCGCAGAAAGAGGTATTGCGCCACGCCAGAGTTCAGACGCCATTCGTGATCCATCGAGCACCGACGGCTGAGTTCGTACGCCCTGGCGTTCAGAGAACCTGCCAGGTGTTGAACCACCAGAGTCACGCCCTGATGTTCCAGCCATTGCCAGAGGCGCAGAGCCTCCTGGCATAGGGTCCACGACCCCACCCCACCTTGTTTGTTGCAGTACCACATGGTGGTGGTATTGTCCGTGAACACCTGCACTGCACTCCCTCAGACAGATGGGAGGAATGCCTTCAGTGCCAGACGAATCGCCCGCAGCTCCAACAGATTGATAATGAGCCGGGACTCCGCCGGAGACCAGAGTCCCCTGATCTCCGCCTCTCCCAAGTGGCCTCCCCAGCCCAGGAGGGACGCGTCCGTCACAACCACGTGCTCCGGTTGGGGAAGGGAGAGGGATCTGCCGTTGACCCAATCGCGGTCCGTGAGCCACCACTGCAGCTGTCTCGCAGTGCCCTCCGAGATCAGGACATGGTCGGACAGGTTGCCCCGGTGCTGGGCCCACTGAAACTTCAGGTCCCACTGCAGAGCCCGCATCCGCCACCGTGCGTGATGCACCAGAAGGATGCAGGAGGCCATCAGCCCCAGCGTCAACCTGACCGAAACCCGGGATAACGGCCCGAAGATCGGAATCAGAGCCTGTATATCCCGAACCCGCTGTTCGGGCGGGTAAACCCGAAACTGCGCCGAGTCGAGAACCGCTCAGATGAAAAGGAGCTTCTGAGAGGGGCACAGGTGTGACTTCGGCACATTGATGGAAAATCCCAGCCGGTGCAGGAGATCCGCCGTAGTCTGGAGGTGGCTGACGACTGCCTGGGGCGAGCCCACCAACAACCAGTCGTCGAGGTAGGGGAAGACTGAAACCCCTAACCTGCGCAGGTGAGCTGCGACCACATCCATCACCTTCGTGAACACCCGTGGGGCGCTGGTAAGGCTGAAGGGGAGCACGGTAAACTGAAAGTGCTCGAGGCCTACCGTGAACCGCAGGTAACGCCGGTGGGCCGGCAGGACGGGGATGTGAAAATACGCGTCCTGCAAGTCCAACGCTACCATCCAGTCTCCTGGGTCTAGGGCAGCCAAGACCTGAGCCAGTGTCAGCATTTTGAACTACTCCTTCCAGGGGAAGCCGTTGACGTTCCTCAGATCCAAGATAGGGCGTAGGCCCCCTTTTCACTTCTCGGGTACCAGGAAGTAGTGGGAGTAGCAACCACGTCCTACTTCTGGCCCAGGAACGCGCTCGATGGCCCCCTTGGCCAAGAGGGCCGAAACTTCCTCCTGCAGGAGCCGCAAGTGATCCCCAGATACGTGGTGGTGTTGCGGTGGCATGGCTTGAGGGGTTGTCTCGAAGGGGAGGGAGTAGCCCCTTCGGACGATCTGCAGCACCCACCTGTCCGAAGTGACTGTGCGCCAGTGAGAGTGGTGATGGCAAACCCTGCCTCCCCCTGGCGTCACATGGGCCGAAAAGCACGGACTAGGAGGGCTTAGAGGCGGATGCTGCGGGGGCAGGTGTGGACTGGCTTCGCTTGTTCCGACGACCGCCTCCACGACGGTTTCCACGGCCGCTGCCGCGCTGGACGACAGTTTGCGGCGAGTGGCTGGCGTCACGTGTGGGGGCGCCCCTTCCTTGGCCACGAAAGGAGCGAAAGGCACCCATTTGCTGGCGCGGGGCCGAGAGGCCCAAGGACTTGGCCGTAGCACTGGAGTCCTTTAAGCGCTCAAGCGCGTGGTCTGCCTTGTCGCCAAAGAGGCGACGGCCATCGAACGGCATGTCCATGAGTGTATTCTGGACGTCTGCCGAGAAGTTGGCGGATCTCAGCCAGGCGTGGCGTCGTATCGCCACCGTCGTAGCCATCTGCCCAGCGAGTCAGTAGTATCCAGTCCGCACCTGATATTATACTTCGCTGCGTCCCGGCCCTCCACTAGGGCTTGGCCGAGTTTGGCCCGTACCTCCAACGGACACTCTGGCAGCACTTCCGCCACCGTTTCCCACAGAGAGTGGGTGTAACGGCCCAAGAGGCTTGCGGTGTTGGAAGACCGCAGTCCCAAGCTAAGGGACGAGAACACTTTCTTGCCATAGGCATCGTACCTCTTGGATTCCCGATCGGGGGGAGCCGCCGGGAAGGCGGTCTGGGAGTTAGAGGCCTGGATAACCAGACTCTCGGGGTGGGGTGGGTGGACAGGAAACACAGGTCGCCCGGGGCCGGGCGGTGCCGTCTGGCCACGTTCCTATCTACAGGCGAATCTGTAGCGGGCCTGGACCAAGTGCCCATAAGAACGTCCGTCAAGGCCTCATTAAACGGCAGCAGAGGCTCCATGGAGCATGACTGCGGCTTAAGGACCTCAGTGAGGAGGTTAGTCCTCATGACCGCGACGGGGAGCTCAAGGTCTTAGCAGCCCTCATCAACACCACACTATATGTAGCGCCCTCCTCCGAAGCCACGGTAGGAGGAGAGACGAATCCAGTGTCTGGAGAGGTGTCCAGGCCACTGGCCTCCCCAAGGTCTCCTGTCCAGTCCATGCTAGACTGACATTCCCTTGTCAGAGGGTCCTCAGACCCCTCCCACTCCTCCTCTTCCCCCATCTCCTGAGACTCAAGGTCATAAGTGAATGAGGACGGTTCATAGAAATAAAAATCTCCGAACGGCGTCGAGAGCGGCGCCGATAGGCGTCGTCCCGACGTCGGAACCACTTGAGATGAGGCATCGGGGCCGGCGCCGCCCGAGGACGACGCCGGAGGGGACACCACACGGACCGACCCCGGGGGAGGGGGGTGGTCGTAAGGTCCACCGGGGACGTTCCATCGCCCGAGGAGGGTCCAGCGGCACCCCGCGGCGCCGGGCCTGAAGGCACCGACGACGCCGGGATCGTGGAGCCCTGCGGCGCCGGGACTGAAGGCGCCGACGGCGTCGAGGCCGAAGCACCCCACCCGCTAGGGCCCCCAGACGGGTTCACTGGGCCCGAAGGCGCCGCGGAACCCGTCCGAGGAGAAAGGGACCTCATGGCCATGAGGAAACGCTCGATCTCCTCTGGCGTCGCGTTCAGCCCAGGGACCGGGGGGTATGGGGCCGAACGCGGCGCCCGCGACTCACGAGGAGCCGCGTGGGCGGTGTCACCGGAACCCCCGGCCGCATCACGCGAGCGTCGGAAGAGCGATGATGTCTCTTCGACTTCTTGTGCTTCTTACCTGACGACTTGGACCCGGAGGAGTGGCGCCGACTCCCGGAGCTGTGACTGCTCCGTCCCCGCGACCTGTCCCTCGACCTCCCGTGGGACCGGGACCTCACACGGCGCGGGAGCAGGCCTCGTCGTCATGGTCGACGCCCAAACACATCAGGCACAGGCGGTGGGGGTCCGTGACCGACATGGTACGGTGGCACTCGTCACAATGCTTGAATCCGGGCATCCCTAACGGCACCGTCGGAGTCGTAAAGACTTCGAAATGGATCAAAAGATCACAAAAAAGTTTAGTCAAAAAGTGACTAGGGAACTGCTCTTTCCAGATCTGCGCTGGCTGACGCGGAAAAAAGAAGAACTGACGTCAGCACGCGGAGGCGGCGTCTAAGTACTCAGACAACGTCATCACGGCGCCCACGACGCCGATGACGGACGCGGAGCTGCAGACGACGCCTACCGACGCGCAAGGGTACTGCTACGCAAAACTTTCCGGATCCAGTCTGACGCCTGGGGATATTCTAAGGTAAGGATTCTATCACTAACGTGTCTCTTTCAGATAATCCATCTAGCAATACCCTGCTTTGACAGGGGAAGACCCTTGGGAGGAGGACTAAATGCGATGAATAATGGAAAAGATTTACGAAATCCCTAGGTGTGATCCAGATAAAATTTCAAGCACCGCCGTATATCCAGTGAATGTAGTGACCTTTCCGCTAGAGTGGAAGAATGAGGACAGAAAGACTTGAGAATCACTGGTTCATTGAGATGAAAGTCTAAAGGTACTTTTGGTATGAACCTCGGACAGTATTTCATTTGAACTGGAGAAAAGGTTCCTGTATAGTGAGCCTGTAATTCCCGAATGCGTCTTGCCGATGTGAGAGCAAGAAGAAGTGGCAGTTTTCACGAAAGAAATTTCATGTCTGCCCGATGAATCGGTTCAAAGGGATGCTTCATCCACTGGGGGAGAACCAAGTTCAAATGCCATGTGGGAGACGGAGGCCTCACCGGAGGAAAGACTCAAAACAGGTCTTTGAGAAACTGCTTGACAATTCTGGATGACCAGAGAGAAGGTCCAGATGCAGTGTGCCTGTAGCAAGAAATTGCTGCCAAGTGAACCTTTATGGATGAGCGAGCCAATCTTGCCTTAACCAAGGACAGGAGATCTGGAAGAACCTGATGAGGCCGAGAAGAGAAAAGGTCAACACCTTTCTTCTGGAACCAGATGCAAAATCTTTTCCATTTCAAACGGCAAGTTTAGTTACCGGAAGGGGCTCTAGCTTGAGACAGAACCTCTCTTATCTCATCCGAGAGGAAGGTTTAGAAACTCTCGCTGCTCAGGAGCTATGCTGTCAGGTGTAAGGAACGAGGATCCAGATGCCAAATCGGACCGTGGGAAATCGTGAGAAGATACGGAATCACCCGCAAAGGAATTGGAGGAGCCAGAGAAAGGAGGTGCAGCTCCGTGAACCAGAATTGCCTCGGCCAAGCAGGAGCTATTAGGAAAATCTTGCACGGTTCTGCCTTGATCTTCTTGAGTTGCCTTGGGATCACCGGAATGGGGGAAAGGAAAAACAGAAATGCTCTTGACCAAGCTATCGAAAGCGCATTCCCCCAACGACCCTCGATGGTGTAACCTGCTTGCGTAAAACTGGCAGTTTCTGTTCATCGGGGTGGCAAAGAGATATATTGAGGGGTTGCCCAACTGATGAAAAATCTCCTCCAAGTCCATCTGGTTCAGTTCCCATTTGTGGCTGACTGACGACAGCCTGCTGAGTCTGTCCGCCTTTTCGTTTAGCACTCCTGGCAGGTGTTCTGCTTGCAGTGATATTCTGTGTAGGATCGCCCATTCCCAATTTTTGTTGGGCCTCCTGGGATAATGGAAGAGATCTGGTACCCCCTTCCTTGTTTATGTAGTGCATAGCCGTGGTGTTGTCCGTGCGGACGAGAACCGCCGACTCTGGCAAACGTGGAAGAAATGCTTGCCGTGCCAGCCGAATTGCTCTGAGATCTAGGAGGATGATGCGAAAATGACTGTGCAGGCGCAACCAATGCCCGCTGACATGTAGATCCTGGAGCACCGCAACCCAACCCTCCAGCGAGGCGTCCGTCGTTACCATTTGAGGAGCTGGATTGCTTACCAAGGATAGACCTTGGGATAGGTTTTCTTCCTTCGCCCACCACAAGGCTGCCTTTCTTATTGTCGCAGTAATTAGCACCTTGTCGTCGAATGAGCAGTGAATCTGCCGCTATTGCTTGTCTAGCTGTTCCTGAAGAGATCGCATCCGCAATCTGTAGTGGGATATCAGAGGAATGCATGAAGAAATCACTCCTAGAAGGGATTTGTAACAGCGTACTTAAAGACACTTTCTTTTCCTCAACAAATGCGCCATGGATTTCAGTTTTTCCTGCCTTTCGAGGGATGGAAAGGCCTTGCCGAGAGTCGTGCCCAAGATAGCTCCCAGGAAACGTGCTGTCCTGGAAGGGAGGAGAGACTACTTCTCCCTGTTGAGAGAGACCCAGGTTCCTGAATAGGGTCATACATGCCTTGACTGTTTCCTCCGCAGCCCCCCCCTGGACGGGGCCTTCAGCAACCAGTTGTCCAGGTATGGGAAGACCTGAAAATGTTTTCTTAAGAAAGCTGCCACCGGTGCCAGCACCTTGGTAAAGATACTCCGGGCAGAGCGAAGCCCGAAGGGTAAAACCCTGAATTGGAAGTGGCTCCTGGCTACTGTGAATCAAAGAAACTTCCTGTGAGCTGGGTGAATGGGTACGTGAAAATACGCATCTTCAAGATCGAGAGTGGGCATGATATCCCCTGGATGCACAAGTTACTACTTGTGTAACGATATATCTGTAAGAGACATTAGTTAGTGAGATTCCTTACCTTAGAATATCCCCAGGTGTCAGACTGGATCTGAAAACGTTTGCGTAGCAGTACCCTTGCGCGTCGGTAGGCGTGGTCTGCGGCTCCGCGTCCGTCGTCGGCGCCGTGATGACGTTGTCGGAGTACTTACACGCCGCCTCCGCGTGCTGACGTCAGTTCTTAGACACAGCTTTTCCGCACCAGAAACGCAGAGCTATGCTAAAAACCAACACTGGTGCCATGAAACTAGGGCCCTGAGAGATGACCTTAACCCTAGATATCGGTTCGCAGAACGGGGAGGATGGGTGGGTCGGTAAGGAATCGATCACTAACTAATGTCTTTTACAGATATATCGTTACACAAGTAGTAACTTGTGCATCTGAAAGAGACAAGTTAGTGATAGATTCCTTACCTTAGAATAGATACCCCAGCAATACCAACCCCGTGGTGGTGGGTCTGCGAACCAATAATCACACCAGAAAGTCCTGGAGGACGGAACAGCCAAAGAAGCCATCCCTCGGGACTTGACTGTCCAGGCAATAGTGTCTTGCAAACGTGTGCAGCGAGGCCCACGTAGCCGCCTGGCAAATGTCCTGCAAGGGCACACCTCGGCCCAAGGCAGTCGTAGTCGATGTGGCTCGAGTGGAATGCCTCAGCCCAACAGGGGGTTCCTTCTTTGCCAAGGAGTAACACGCCTGGATACACAAGATGATCCACCGCGAGATGGTCCGCTTGTGCATCGCTTTTCCCTTCTTAGCACCCACGTAACCAACAAAGAGTTGGTCATCCACCCGGAACTGGCGTGTGCGGTCTAGATCGAACGAGAGCGCACGTTTTGGGTTTAGACGGTGGAGCCTCTCTTCCTCTCTCGAGGGATGCGGAGGCGGAAAGAAGGTAGGCAAGGTGATAGATTGCCCAATGTGGAAGGCCGTGACTACCTTGGGTAGGAAAGAGGGCCTTGTCCGCAACACAACTTTGTCCGGATGGACTGAAAGGAAAGGAGGTTTACAGGATAGAGCCTGGAGCTCACTCACTCTCCTGGCAGAGGTGGCGGCTACCAGGAAGGCAGTCTTCAAAGTGAGAAGGCGAAGAGGACAGTTGTGAAGTGGCTCAAAGGGAGCGCACATCAGAAAAGTTAGAACCAAGTTCAAGTCCCATTGAGGCATCACAAAGGGAACGCATGTGTGATGCCTTTCAGGAATTGATTAACGATATGGGACTTAAACAAAGGAGGTTGATCAGGCAGCCTCAAAAAGGCTGAAAGAGCAGAAAGGTAGCCCTTGACACTGCCCAGAGCAGAGCCCTGCTGGGCAAGAGAGAGAAGAAAGAGAAGAACCTCAGAAAGCGGGGCATTGAGGGGATCCACAGCCTTTGCTGTGTACCATGCCACAAATTTGTTCCACCTGCAGGCGTATACCGACTGTGTAGGGACGCCTGGCTGCCAGAATGATGTTACAGACTTCAGGAGGCAAGTCAAATGGCCTCAACAGTCGCCGCTCAATCTCCAAGCATGGAGGTGGAGCCTGGACATGTTCGGGTGGAGGACCGTCCCCTGCTGCTGCGACAGAAGGTCCTCCTAAAGAGGCAGACGAACCGGGGGATCGACTGACATACTGAGTAGTTCGGGATACCAGTACCTTCGTGCCCAGTCCGGTGCCACAAGGATGACTTGTGTCCGGTCGCGCCTGATCTTCTTCAGCACTCTGGGCAGAAGTGGTATAGGCGGAAAGGCGTACAACAGACCGCAACACCACTCGCGACGAAAAGCGTTTCGGAGCGAGTGCCGCCTTGGAAATTCCAACGCGCAGAACTGATGACATTGCACGTTCTCTTCGGTGGCGAATAGATCTAACCAAGGCTCACCCCACTGCAGAAAGAGACCTTGCGCCACGTCCGAGTTCAGACGCCATTCGTGATCCATCATGCACCTGCAGCTGAGTTCGTCCGCCCTGGCGTTCAGAGAACCTGCCAGGTGTTGAACCACCAGGGTCACACCCTTATGTTCCAGCCATTGCCAGAGGGTCCACGACCCCACACCGCCCTGTTTGTTGCAGTACCACATGATGGTGGTGTTGTCCGTGAACACCTGCACTACACTCCCTCGGACAGAGGGGAGGAATACCTTCAGTGCTAGACGAATTGGCCGCAGCTCCAAAAGGTTGATATGGAGCCGGGACTCCGCCGGAGACCAGAGGCCTCTGATCTCAGCCTCTCCCTTGTGGCCTCCCCAGCCCTGGAGGGACGCGTCCGTCACAACTACGTGCTCCGGTTGGGGAAGGGAGAGGGATCTGCCGCTGACCCAATCGTGGTCCGTGAGCCACCACTGCAGCTGTCTCGCAGTGCCCTCCAAGATCAGGACATGGTCGGACAGGTTGCCCTCATGCTGGGCCCACTGAAACTTCAGGTCCCACTGCAGAGCCCGGGTCCGCCACCGGGCGTGATGCACCAGAAGGGTGCAGGAAGCCATCAGCCCCAGAAGCCGCAGCGTCAACCTGACCGAAACTCGGGATAAAGGCTGGAAGTTTTGAATCAGAGCCTGTATATCCCGAACCCGCTGTTCGGGTGGGTAAACCCGAAACTGCGCCGAGTCTAGAACCGCTCCGATGAAAAGGAGCTTCTGAGAGGGACACAGGTGTGATTTCGGCACATTGATGGAGAACCCCAGCTCGTGCAAGAGGTCTGCCGTAGTCTGGAGGTGGTGGACGACTGTCTGGGGCGAGCCCGCCTTCAACAACCAGTCATTGAGGTAGGGGAAGACTGTAACCCCTAACCTGCGCAGATGAGCTGCGACCACCGCCATCACTTTCGTGAACACCGGTGGGGCGCTGGTAAGGCCGAAGGGGAGCACGGTAAACTGAAAGTGCTCGTGGCCTACCGTGAACCGCAGGTAACGCCGGTGGGCCGGCAGGACGGGGATGTGGAAATAAGCGTCCTGAAAGTTCAACGCTACCATCCAGTCTCGCGTAGCCCCACTTTGGTCTTCTTGGGTACCAGAAAGTAGTGGGAGTAGCAACCACGTCCTACTTTAGGCCCAGTGACGCGCTTGATGGCCCCCTTGGCCAAGAGGGCCGAAACTTCCTCCTGCAGAAGCCGCAAGTGATCCCCCCAATACGCGGTGGTGTTGCAGTGGCATGGCTTAAGGGGTCGTCTCGAAGGGGAGGGAGTAGCCCTTCCGGACGATCTGCAGCACTCACCTGTCCGAAGTGACAGTGCGCCTGTGAGAGTGGTGATGGCGAACCATGCCCCCCACTGGCGTCACATGGGCCGAAAAGCACGGACTAGGAGGGTTTAGAGGCGGATGCTGCGGGGGAAGGTGTGGACTGGCCTCGCCGTTGTCCCCAACCGCCTCCATGGCGATTTTAACGGCTGCCACCGCGCTGGATGTTAGTCTGCGGCGTGTGGCTGGCGGCACGTGTGGGGGCGCCCCTTCCTTGGCCACGAAAGGAGCTAAAGGCACCCGTTTGCTGGCGCGGGGCCGAGAGGCCCAAGGACTTGGCCGTAGCCCTGAAGTCCTTAAAGCGCTCAAGCGAGTGGTCTGCCTTGTCGCCAAAAAGGCGACGGCCATCAAACGGCATTTCCATCAGAGTGTTCTGGACATCTGCCGAAAAGTTGGCGGACCTCAACCAGGCATGGCGTCTAACCGCTACCGTCGTTTCAATCGCTCTACCTAGTGAGTCGGTGTATCCAGCCTACACCGGATGCTATATTTGGCTGCATCGCAACCTTACACAAGGGCTTTGCCGAGTTTGGCCCGTACCTCCAACGGACACTCTGGCAGCACTTCCGCAACAGTCTCCCACAGAGAGTGGGTGCAGCGGCCCAAGAGGCATGTGGTGTTAGAAGACCACAGTCCCAGACTAAGGGAGGAGAAGATCTTTTTCCTGTACTGCTCGTACCTCTTGGATTCCCTCTCCGGGGGAGCCTACAAGAATGCGGTCTGGGAATTGGAGGCCTGGATGACCAGACTCTCGGAGGTGTGGTGGGAGTACAGGAAACATGGCTCGCCCGGGGCAGGGCGGTGGCGTCTGGCCACGTTCCTATCTACGGGCGAACCCGTAGCGGGCTTGGACCAAGTGCCCAAAAGAACGTCGGTCAAGGCCCCATTACAGGGCTGCAGAGGCTCGGTCGAGCTTTACTGTGGTTTAAGGATCTCAGTGAGGTTAGTCCTCACGGCAGCGACAGGGAGCTCAAGGCCCAAGGCCTTGGCAGCCCTCATCAACACCACACTATAGATTGCCCCCTCCTCCGAAGCTATGGTAAGGGGGGGGGGGGGGGTTAAAGAGGCAAAACCAGTGTCTGGAGAGGTGTCCAGGCCACTGGCCTCCCCATGGTCTCCTGCCCAGTCCTCTTGAGACTGACACTCCTTGGTCAGAGGGTCCTCAGACCACTCCCAATCCTCCTCATCACCCATCACCTGATACTCAGGGTTGTCAATCAATGGGGCCGGTTCGTAGAAGTGAAAATCTCCAAACGGCGCTGAAAGCGGCGCAGTTCCGTCAGAACCAGAGCAAAGGAGGTCTCGGGGACGGCGCCGCCCGAGGACGGCGCCAGAGGCGACATTTGACAGACCGACGCCAGGGGGTCGTAAGATCCACCTGTGACGATCCAGAACCCGAGGAAGGTCCATTGGGGTCCCGCAGCACCAGGCCTGAAGGGGCCGGCGGCGTCGGGACCGCTTGTCCCTGCGGCGCCGGCGGAGTCTGGACTGTGGGGCCCTGCGGCCCCGGGCCCGAAGGGCCAGACCTACTTGGGGCCCCAGAGCATTCGGAGGAGAAAGGGACCTCATGGCCATGAGGAAGCGCTCGATGTCCTCCGGCGTCGTTGTAGGAAGGTAAATCCTGACTATGGTTGCCCCCAACTTTTTGCCCTGTGTTTTAGCTGGTTTTTGACATAGTCGACCTGGGACCCTGCCAATCAGGACCCCAGGCCTACTGCTCTCTCTGTAAAATGGATTCCATGTACCTTAGGTACATTTCCAATTGGTACTGGGCCACCTTATCAGACCCTGTAACTCAGGGCATAGGTGTACCCAGGGCCTACCAGGGGCTGAAGCATGTATTATGCCACCCCTGGATGGCCATCTAAATCTGACACAACTGGCTGCACGACAGCTGGGGCAAGGTGGTGTAATCACCCTTTGCTTTAGATATAGTATACCTATATCTAACCCTAAAAATGGACACACAGATTCCTATCAGTCACTCCTATGGCAGGCCTTGACAATCCTGAAGGCAGAGTGCTTGGAATCGTGTGAAATGGTGCTCTGGCATGAGCTGAGCCCGTTTGCAGCTTGCGGAACCAAGTCCTAATAGCTGTTCCATGATAACGCATACCATATACTCTTAAGTGCATTATAATCCTCGCGGTTAAATGCTAACTTTGGTATTGCTTTATCAAAACATGTCGAGTAAGGTGTCATACGAATTGGAATACTAACCCCTCGCCAATTCTGGCGACGGGGTTAGCATTCCACCCTTCTAGAGGGACACGACATGTATGTAACTGTGAACCCCGGTTAAAGTTAACTGAAGCCTCAGCTCCACAAAATGGATGCTGCCACCACAGACACGAGTCTGACCTCCTGCTGCTGGGAGTCCTTCCAGCAAGGAGAGCTTGGACAAAGGGTTTCCTGTCAGGGGCGGTGCTAGCACCATCCCAGACAGGGTTTTGTGTATCCTGGGTAGGCAGGGCTTTACAGGAAGGTGACTGCCGAGTGGCACCCTGGTGCTCACTACGCATCTGCCGGCTAGGACCAGTTCCAGGGGCACACCAGCCCCTGGCCTGGGGAAAGTCCGGCATGGGAGAGGGGTGTAACCACCCCCCTTCTTGGTCCCACCCCTAGGGCAGGACCTAGTCGCGTACCAACCCCTTTCTTTAGGATAAAGGCAGGAGCGGGGACCCTTCCAAATTAGATCATCTTTGGAATCAATACACGACTTTCTGCGAAAGGACATCAAGATTTCTTCTTCAAGATTCTCCCTTGTGACTAAGGAGTAGTCACCCTGCATCCGCAGGCACCATCAAAGAACACTGCGGTCTGCCGCAAGTCCTTCCTCAGGAATCCGACGACCCAGCTCGACGAGACCCGGCTTCCCTGGCACCTCTGACCTCTACTCACCTCTACAGCCAAGCTGAGAACCGTGAGTGCGACGAGACCTCGAGGGACCGACGATCGCCAAGACTGCACGACTTCTTTACAGCAAGCCCGCCGAGCGACTCTCTGGTGAGTGCTTTGGGGTCCGAGAAGCCCCGACCCTGAGCAGCTCCAGCACCGAAGATCAGCCTCCCAGCATCTCCACGATCTGCGTGGGTCCCTTCTGCTTTTTGCTGCTCACCGCGTTGTTTGGCTACTAGCCCGCTGGCTTGTGGCCTTCTTAACGACGCCCGACGACATCACTGCTGCTGGTCTGGTTGCTCCAGACTGGCCCTCGCTTCCTTCCAAAAGAGAAGCACCCCGGACCCTCCTGGTCCACTCAAGACGCCATTTTAGGTCCACCGCGTGGGCTTGAATTTGCCAAGGCTTTGTTGCCCAATCCTGGGTCCAGCGACGCCGACAGCTTCATCCATCGTGGGACAGCTCGCTCCTCCATCCTGGTCGCCGACAACGCATCCTGGTCCGTGAGATCTGCAGAGCCCAGCGTCGCCCACTCACCTGGTCGAGGTGACTACCATCCGGTGCCCTCCTGGTGCCACCTGACTACTGGCTAGTAGTCACGAACTTGGTCCCCTCTGCTTTCAGGTGCCATCTCTCTTCAAGATCCAGGCTTGGATCACTTCGAACTCTCTTCACTGGTCGCCTGCCATCATCTTTCTTCCAGGCTCCTGGTCCGTCTACGAGGATTCCCGACGTCTTTTGAGACCTATGCAGCTGCAGCCCCTGGGCTAGGTAACTTCGGCATTTCGGTGCCCCAGCATAGCCTCACTATCCAAGGGTCAGAATCCACTTTCGTTTTCCTCCTACCAGGTCGGGTTCGCCAGAGAACACTAACTTTGTCTTTACTAGCTACCATAGACTTTGTCCCGCATCACGCGTGAGAGTGCACACTCTGCACCCGAGCCCCCTGGGTCTCCTAGAAGTAATCTAACGATTCTATAGTCAAGTCCTAGCGATTCCAAAGCCTACTAGTACTGTACTTACCTGCTAGTAATTTCGCATTCCACTTTCAGAGTATATGGTTTTCCATGCCCCTCGGGCATTTGTATATACTGAGCTAACTTAAGTATTTTCTTAAGAGTTTTGTGTTGTGCTTAGTACCCTGTCCTCATAAAGAGTACAGGGCTGTTGTGATTTAAATAAATACACTGTTTATTTTCATAACACTTGTGTGGTGTCCTTTCACTTGGTGTTCAAGGGGTATATGTGTGGTATAACAGCTGGCTTAACACGCCCTCTCGAGTCTTTAGCCTTAGACTGCTCGTATCCACGCTACTAGGATAGCTGGTCTATAAGGTTGACTTACAACCAATCATCAATAAGGGTTGCTGGACTGATACATAGTGTACACTAGAATAGTGAGCACTGCATATCAGGCCACCTTCTCACAGTTGTGTCTCGCCCAGGGACCGGAGGGTGTGGAGCGGGACGCAACACCCGCGACTCTGAAGGATCCGCGTGGGCGGTGTCACCCGAACCGCATCGCGCGAGCGTCGGGGGGAGTCAGAAGAGCGATGACGCCTCTTCGACTTCTTGTGCTTCTTACCTGACGACGACTTCAACCCGGAGGAGTGGTGCCGACTCCCGGAGCTGTGGTGGCTCCGTCCCCGCGTCCTGTCCCTCGACCTCCCGTGGGACTGGGACCTCGCGCGGGGCCGACCCCGCCTGGCTTTCGAAGAGAGGGCCCGTCAGTCGGAGCAGGCCTTGTCGTCGTGGTCGACGCCTAGACAAGTTAGGCACAGGTGGTGAGGATCGGTGACAGACATCGTGCGTCCGCAATCCTCGCAGTGCTTGAAACCAGGCATCCCTTCGGCACCGATCGGAGTCGTAAGACTTTGAAAAATGATCAAAAATGATCCCAAAAAGTTAGTCAAAAATTGACTATGGTTACTGCTTTTTCAGATCTGCGCTTGCTGGCGCGGAAAAAAGAAGAACTGACGTCAGCACGCGGAGGCGGCGTCTAAGTACTCCGACGACGTTATCACGGCGCAGACGACGCCTACGGGTACTGCTACGCAAAAGTGTCCGGATCCAGTCTGACGCCTGGGTATATTCTAAGGTAAGGAATCTATCACTAACGTGCCTCTTTCAGATTGAGGAGACGCAACATATCCTGGAGCGAAACCATCCGAAAGGATTGAGAAATGAGATAGGTGTTTAGCTCCCCGAGATCTAAAATGGGGCGCCACTTCTCCAGCGTCTTCTTTACCAGGAAGAACATGGAATAGAATCCTTCCCCTCTTTGAGAGAAGTGAACCAGCTCCACAGCTCCCTTGAGGAGCATCTGATGAACTTCGAACTGCAAGAGACGCAGATGTTTCGAAGGAATGGCTGCAGGGGGCTTGGAAGGTGGTATTTGACTAAACTCCAATGTATGGCCCTCTTGAATGATGAGCACCCAACGGTCTGATGTTATCAGTTTCCAGTTGTGGAGGTATTGAGACACCCTGCCTCCTACAGATGTTGAGGAGGTGGGTACAGCAGTCCGAGCCAGAACGCCGCTATTGCCTCTTGGAAGTATCACGTCCCTGGCGATTCTGCTTTCCTCTAGCATTGGACCTAGAGAAAGACTAGGTTAGGCCTTGTTTTTGCTGGTAAGGTTGTGGATACGATTGAGACGCTGATCCATAAGAAGAGTACTGTTGTTGGTACGAGCCTCTGTATGAAGTATTACTCCTTCCTCAAGCCCCCCTGAAAGGAGCCTTCCGATACTGAAGAATAACACGAGACCTAGCCATCTCTGTATCCTTTTTTATCTCTTGGAGGGCATCATCGATGTGCTTGCCGAACAATGCCTCACCATCAAAAGGGAGGTCCAGGATCTTGTTTTGGACCTCTGGTCTCAACCAGGTCACACGGATCCATCCTTGGCGACGAAGAAACGCTGCGCCAGCCAGTTAACAGAAAGTCGTAGTGGCAATAGCCATGGCACAATCTATCACCTCTGCTGATGTCGCTTCCCCTTCCTGCAGTATATTCTTGGCCTCCCCATTGGACTCCTGGGGAAGTTGGTCCAAATATGGTGATAGATCACACCATAATAGACTATCATACCTGCCAAGGATCGCCAATGCATTTGCTGCTCGCACCAGAAGACTTGCCATAGAAGAGAATCTCTTCCCTGCATTTTTAAGGCGCCTGCCCTCTTTATCAGGAGTTGTTGTCAGGGGTGCCGTAGGATTACAAGACTTCCTCTGTGCCGCTTGCGATATTACAGAGTCCGGTTTTGGCTGCCCAGTTAAAGTCGCCGGACCATCCTCAGGGGCCTTGTATTTCTTCTCCAGGCGTGGAAAAACTGGAATTACCGTAGCTGGATTTTTCATTGCCTTTAGATCCTCCTCCCAGACATGGTCAACAATGGGTATTGACCGGGTCACATTTCTATAGGGATCCTTAAAATCATACAGGAAGCATTCTGTTTGTACAGAATGTAGGAGAGTAGGGTCTGCAATCCTATGATCACCCAGATTTTTTGCTTTTGTTTCACTGGTTTACGACTTTCTCTGGCTGTGGGCCTGCCAATCAGACCCACAGCCTGGCTGTTCTCTTTCTAAATTACGGCATGTACCCTAGGTGCATTTACCAATTGGTACTGGGCCACCTCATCAGACCCTGTAACTCAGGGCATAGGTGTACCCAGGGCTGCCAGGGGCTGCAGCATGTATTATGCCACCCCTGGCTGGCCTCTTAAATTTGACACAACTGGCTGCATGACAGCTGGGGCAAAAGTCGTGTAATCACGCTTTGCTGTAGGTGTAGTATACCTATACCTAACCCTAAAATGGACACACAGATTCCTATCAGTCACTCCTATGGCAGGCCTTGACAATCCTGAAGGCAGAGTGCTTGGAATCGTGTGAGATGGTGCTCTGGCATGAGCTGAGCCTGTCTGCAGCTTGCGGAACCAAGTCCTAATAGCTGTTCCATGATATCGCATACCATATACTCTTAAGTGCATTATAATCCTTGCGGTTAAATGCTAACTTTGGTATTGCTTTATCAAAACATGTCGAGTAAGGTGTCATACGAATTGGAATACTAACCCCTCGCCAATTCTGGCGACGGGGTTAGCATTCCACCCTTCTAGAGGGACACGACATGTATGTAACTGTGAACCCCGGTTAAAGTTAACTGAAGCCTCAGCTCCACAAAATGGATGCTGCCACCACAGACACGAGTCTGACCCCCTACAGCTGGGAGTCCTCCCAGTGAGGGGAGCCTGGACAAAGGGTTTCCTGTCAGGGGCGGTGCTAGCACCGTCCCAGACATGGTTTTGTGTATCCTGGGTAGGCAGGGCTTTTCAGGAAGGTGACTGCTGAGTGGCACCCCGGTGCTCACTACGCATAGGCCGGTCTGAACCAGTTCCAGGGGCACACCAGCCCCTGGCCTGGGGAAGTCCGGCATGGCTGAGGGGTGTAACCACCCCCACCTAGTCCCACCCATAGGCAGGACCTAGTCACCGGGTCAGCCCCCTTTTTTAGTATAAAGATGGGAGCGGGCCCCCTGTTCAAATTAGATCATCTTTGGAATCAAGACACGCCTTTCTTCGAAAGGACTTCAAGATTTCTTCATCAAGATTCTCCCTTGTGGCTAAGGAGTAGTCACCCTGCATCCGCAGGCACCATCCTAAAGAACACTGCGGTCTGCTGCAAGTCCTTCATCACGAATCCGACGACCCAGCTCGACGAGACCCGGCTTCCCTGGCACCTCTGACCTCTACTCACCTCTACAGCCAAGCTGAGAACCGTGAGTGCGACGAGACCTCGAGGGACCGACGATCGCCAAAACTGCACGACATCTTTACTGCAAGCCCACCGTGTCCTCCACGGGTGAGTGCTTTGGGGTCCGAGAAGCCCCGACCCTGCGCAGCTCCAGCACCCAAGGTCAGCCTCCCTGCATCTCCACGATCTGCGTGGGGCCCTTCTGCTGTTTGCTGTGCACCGCGTTGTTTGGCTACTAGCCGGCTGGCTTGTGGCCTTCTGAACGACGCCCGACGACATCACTGCTGCTGGTCTGGTTGCTCCAGACTGGCCCTTGCTTCCTTCTTGAAGAGAGGCACCCCGGGCCCTCCTGGTCCACTCCAGACGCCATTTTAGGTCCACCGCGTGGGCTTGAATTTGCCAAGGCTTTGTTGCCCAATCCTGGGTCCAGCGACGCCGACAGCTTCTATCTTCGTGGGACAGCTCGATCCTCCTTCCTGGTCGCCGACAACGCCTCCTGGTCCGTGAGATCTCCGAGCCCAGCGTCACCCACACGCCTTGTCGAGGTGGCTACCATCCGGTGCCCACTGACTACTGGCTAGTAGTCTCGAACTTGGTCCCCTCTGCTTTCAGGTGTCATCTTCCATCGATCCAGGCTTGGATCCACCGAACTTTCTTCACTGGTCGCCTGCCAGCAACTTCTTTCTTCCAGGCTCCTGGTCCGTCAACGAGGATTCCCGACGTCTTTTGAGACCTATGCAGCTGCAGCCCCTGGGCTAGGTAACTTCGGCATTTCGGTGCCCCAGCATAGCCTCACTATCCAAGGGTCAGAATCTACTTTCGTTTTCTCCCTACCAGGTCGGGTTCGCCCGAGAACACTAACTTTGCAATTTCTAGCTACCATAGACTTTGTCCCGCATCTCGCGTGAGAGTGCACACACTGCACCCGAGTCCCCTGGGTCTCCTAGAAGTAATCTAACGATTCTATAGTCAAGTCCTAGCGATTCCAAAGCCTATTAGTACTGTACTTACCTGCTAGTAATTTCGCATTCCACTTTTCAAGTATATGGTTTTCCGTGCCCCTCGGGCATTTGTATATACTGTGCTAACTTAAGTATTTTCGTAAGAGTTTTGGTTTGTGCTTAGTACCCTGTCCTCAAAGAGTACAGGGCTGTTGTGATCTTTAATAAATAACTGTTTATTTTCATAACACTTGTGTGGTGTCCTTTCACTTGGTGTTCAAGGGGTATATGTGGTATAACAGCTGGCTTAACACGCCCTCTCGAGTCTTTAGCCTTAGACTGCTCGTATCCACGCTACTAGGATAGCTGGTCTATAAGGTTGACTTACAACCAATCATCAATAAGGGTTGCTGGACTGATACATAGTGTTCACTAGAATAGTGACCACTGCATATCAGGCCACCTTCTCACACAGAAGGCATAGGTAGTTTGAACCTACTAGATGCTCTCTGCATCAGCTTGTGAAAACCCTCAATATCCACTGGGTCTGGAGTAGGAGCCGCTGGGTCCAGGATTACGTAATCATCCCATTCCACACCTTGGTTAGGCCTGTTATCCTCATCTTGATCTCCATCCGAGGAAACATCATGAATGTCCTGGATCACTGGAGGTAAACTTGGAACAGGTGTCTGTGGCTGAGAAAACATCTGGGATGTAATTTCCGGAAAAACCACTATTGAAGCTGTGGGAGCAGGTATAGCTTGTATTGCCGGGACAGAGGAAACAGGAGGCAGAGCCTGAGAAAACCTGGCCCTATAATCCTGCAACATGCCATGGAGATTTGCCAAGAGGGAAGAAGGAACTGACACCATCTCCTGGCCTGCGCTCTCTTTACATCGATAAGACTTCTGGTAAGAGCATTCATGAAGACACTCGCCCTCAGAATCAGTCTCTTAGCACTTTAACAAGAACTGAGAAGGACTATGTGCATAGCCAAAAGAGTCCTGATCATCTCCATCCGAATCCTCTTTTTCCTCAAATAACAGTGCAGGAGGCAAGGGAGTAACCCTGCTTGGAGAACTCATGTCCGGTATTATACTTTTCAAGGAAATAGCGATCCTCTCCGTCAACATCGCCAATGGTACCGTCGGCGATGGTTTTGTCAGAGAAAAACTCGTTGATTAGGTAGTCAACAGAAGATCCACCATAGACGGTTGAATTGTCAATGACGAGATGGGCATCGTCGACACGACAGTCAACGCTCCCGCCGGTGTCCTCGTCGAAGCTCTTGTCAACGACACAGTCATCACCACCGCCGACATCCTCGTCTTTGCCGCTGTCATCGTTGAGATCCTCATCGATGTCGCTGTAACAGTCATTGACGCTCCCGTCGAAGGTGTAACTTTTCCAACCTGTGATTACAAAGCCTTCGTCGAAGGAGTCTTCCGCAGCGTTGTCAACTTGGAACCTTTCTGACTTCTCAGATGACTCAGAAGAGGGCTTCTTGTACGTCTTAGCAGCCTCCACCACTGCTGTAGCTGTAGATAGTCCTCTCTCCTTTACACCGTGGTGAGGAGATTTACTAGGACTACGGCTCTCAGACTCACAGGGGTCTTTTTTGAGGTCTTAACTGGATGTTCTGAAGAAGGTGAAGGGGAAGCCCTACCCCTTTTGACTGACCTTCTAGATGAGGCTGCAGATGAAGAGTCTTCACTGTCACCTGACAGAGTTTCTTTTCTTGACTTTAATTTCTGGAGCCAAGCGAGGAGGAGACCCTCACGGTCCCGGAGGGTCTTTGAAGAGAAGGTGCGGCAGATCTTGCAGTCCACAGCCTTATGATCTGGATACAGGCAATAAATGCTGTCCTTATGCCTGTCTTCCACATACAGCCTTTTCTTGCCACAGGTGGCACAAACCTTGAAAAGGTCTTTCTTCTCTTTGTCAGACATATCTAGATGAAACACCTAACAATCCTTTAGAAAAATGCTGGAAAAAATCCTTAAATAGAGTTGAAGTGAGCAGAGGTCAAAGGAGACTCCCTTAGCACAACGTGCGGTAGAAAATCTGAGGCTCCGAGGTTCTCTCAGGAGGGTTCTATGGGTGAGGCTCATCTGATTGGTTGTTGCTTTACTTTGGTCTCTTTCGCAAAAAGAGGCGGATATGCTACAAAAGGGAATGATGCCTAGACCTTTTTCTTTCTTTTTTGTACCTACTATGTTATTTTTGTTACCTAGACTCCCATTCCGACGACGGGGAATGATACAAACCATGGGAATCTATGAAAGTTCTAATACTGGGGCAACAATATGATTTAAAGACAAAGCATTCATTTTAACAATTTAGCTGCCAATAGGATGACACATTTGATATGTATACTTAAGTGGACATGTTTAACCTCATGGCTACTGCTGACGGCCAACGGCCGTCGCGTGCCCTACCTTTGTAGTGCTGCGCACGTCTATTGGTCGTCGCAGCCCCGCCCCCTCAATAGAACGTTCCGCACTAGCGCGGAACGTTCGGCCTAGTTAAGGGGTTAAGGAAAATACATATTACAAGCAGATTCCAAATTTTAATTCTATCTTCCTAAACAGAACGCGTTCCTTCTGGCAGTTCCAAATAAAAAGGTGTAGGGCAATTTAAAGTCTTCAAATCAAAATCATAACATGTTAACATTGAATCCACTACAATTCACAAAACTGGAAAAAACTTAACTGAAGGTAAAGTAACTTACCTTTATTACCATTTTTACTGCCAGACTTCCCTTTCCATTGAGCCAGATATGACTAGGAAACCTTTTAGCATAAATGTCCCACCCCAAGAGTCTGGTTGAGCTGTGCACTTATAGAAGAAAATCCAGGAAACTATTATGTTGTGGCACAGCAAGTTAAAATAAGACTCCACAGCAAATGGTGACAGCTTCTCCGTGATAACTTTGCTTTTCAGAAGTTAAGAATTGAAAATGAACCACCAAACTAACAAAAAAAAAATATCTAAAACAATCAGCACTCTTAAGGAGCGAAGGAAGATACTGCTGAAAGATGCATACTCTTGAGAAAAACATCACTGAGCCAAGTAACTTTCTTATATTGTAAATGCCTTCCTTTGTATTTCATTTGATCTACTCCCAAAGCAGTCTCCTAAAGCCATAAAAGGAAGCCTTGAAGCGCAGCCTGCTTAACTGATATTTTTCTCACATCTGACCATAAACAGAAACGTTTTTTTAACAGGAGTGCACCAATAACTAGTAAGCTTTCTGACAAAGGTGTTGCACTGGCACACTCCAGAGGAGGTTGGAAGTAATCCAAAGCGCCCCAACCACTTCAGGAGGCTCTTTTCCCATTAACTATAGCATAGATTTAAATACAAAGTGGAGGACCTGGCCATTTTTTCAGGTTTATTCCCAAACCTTTGTCTTCGTCCGCCTATTTTTCTGACTCTCTTGTTCGTTTTAGGACTCTGGGCACTTTACCACTGCTAATCAGTGTTTAAGTGCAGGTCCTCTCCTTTAAACATGGTATGATTGGGTTACGCCTTCTTGGCATATTTAATTTACATATATAAGTCCCTTGTAAAGAGGTATCCTATATACCTAGGGCCTGTAAATCACATTCTACTAGTGGCCTGCAGCACTGCTTATGGAGCTGTTAGGCCTACTCCTCTCATAGGCTAGCATTGGAAATTCCCTTATAGTTTAAAGCGATAATTCCTGCTAGGCCAGGAGTAGTGTTGCCATGTTTAACAAGTTACTTACCTTCAGTAACAATATATCTGTAAGAAACATAGGTTAGTTATAGATTCTTTACCTTAGAATTACTCCCAGGCGTCAGACTGGATCCGGAAAGTTTTTCATCAGCAGCACCCCAGCGCGTCGGAAGGTGGCATCGGTCGACTCAGTGTTCGTAGTCAGCATCGTGGTCACTGGGATGATGTCACATTATCTACATAGACGCCACCCACGCGCGCTGACCTCAGTTCTGTACACAACTTTCTACGCCTGTAGAGCATAGCCATGCAAGACACTGACCACTGGGGCACAAAACTAGGGCCCAGAAAGGAAGTCCTTAAACCCTGGAAGTCAGTTCGCAGAACAGGGTGGATAGGTGAGGCAGTAAGAAATGCGTTACTTACCTGTAACTGCAGTTACCCAGTATTAGTGTCTTTCATAGATTCACATGCCTGAATCATTCCCCGTCGTCGAGACGGGAGCCTCCGGTATATAAAAAAGTAATGTCCTAAGACATACATATAACAGAATAGGCCTAAGGGTCTCACCTTAGTGTCCTATCTAGGTCCTTATGTAGGAAGGACCAAACCGAGTAGGCCCAAGGGTCCCACCTTGGTAGCCTGTGTCCTTTTGTAAAAAGGACCAAAGTAAAGAGAAACAGCCAATCAGCTACTACCTCCCTCTAGAACCTTCCTGTCAGGAGCCTCAGTCTCTCAGATTTTCGTACGCACCAAGTTAGTTAGGCGTAAACTTGTTAGAGAGAGGGGAGTCCTTCCAGGGGAGGCGGGAGGGTGCATGTGAATCTATGAAAGACACTAATACTGGATAACTGCAGTTACAGGTAAGTAACGCATTTCTTATCCAGTATTTGGGTGTCTTTAATAGATTCACATGCCTGAATCAGAGTAGCAAGCAATACAATATGCACATTCTGTGTTGGTACAGCATATATAAGTCTGCAGATAGGAAATATTTGCGACTGTAAATCAACAACATACAATGTCATGTAGTATCTAGTAATAAAAAGATGTGCATACCAGACAAGGATGGTGGGAAGCAAGAAGGCTCACCTCACTGGAATAGATGGCGAAGCACTGCTCTGCCTACTGTTGCGTCTTTTGTCAGCTCAGCATCCAAGCAGTAGTGTCTGGTGAAGGTATGCGGGGACTTCCAGGTCGCCACTCTACAGATGTCCAGGAGTGGCACTCCAGCAAACAGTGCCGCAGACGTGGCTCTCGTGGAATGGGCTTTGGCCCGCGAGTCCAAAGGCCGCCCAGCCTTGTCATGGCAGAAAGTTATCGCTGAAGAGATCCACCTTGATATACTTTGTTTCGTCAAGGGCATGCCCTTCCTTGGTCTTCTGAATGCGACAAAGAGTTGGGATGATTTTCTGAATTGTCTTGTTCTGTCAATATAGAATTTGAGGCATCTCTTAAGATCTAAAGAATGCAGCGTTCTTTCAGCCGACGTAGATGGGTTCGGAAAAAACGATTTGAGAACCACTGGCTCATTAAGATGGAAGTCCGATGGGACTTTGGGTATGAATCGTGGGTTAGTACGCAGGATGACTCTGTCCTCTCTGAATTGTAAGAAAGGGTCTTGGATGGAGAGGGCTTGCAATTCACCGACCCTTCTGGCTGAGGTTAAGGCCAGGAGGAGGGCCGTCTTCCACGACAGGAATTTGTTGGACCAGGTTGAGTTGCCATGACGGAGGGATAGGTTTTGGCCTTGGAAAGGACCTGAATAGGCCCTTCAGGAATTGTTTGATGAGCCTGTCCGCCCACAGGGAAGGACCCTTAGAAGTTCTTGTGAACCTGGACATTGCTGCTAGGTGTACCTTGATGGACGCATGTGCAAGTCCTGATTGCGCCAGATGTAGCAGATATGGCAGCAGTTGCTGTGGGGTGACATGGAAAGGGTGTAGGTCTTCTTTCGCACACCAGACACAGAAGCGCTTCCATTTGAGAGAATAGGTCTTTTTAGTGCTGTCAGCTCTAGCTTTAGCGAGGACATCTCTACACTCCTGCGGAATGTTCAGGTGGCTGAATTCGCAGTATTCAGGAGCCAGGCTGATAACTTCAGAGGGCCCAGGTTCGGGTGGAGAACCTGTCCTTGGGACATTGTGAGCAGGGTCGGATGACTGTGTAGGCAAAGAGGCGGTTGGATAGACAGGTGATGAAGTTCCGTGTACCAAGGCTGCCTCGGCCAGGATGGGGCGATGAGAATCAGGGTGCAGGGCTCCGATTTAATCTTCCTGATTACCCTGGGTAACAGTGGAAATGGCGGAAAGGCGGAAGCAAACACGTTCCGCCAAGCTATGGAAAATGCATTCCCTAGTGTTCCTGGTTGGGGAAGCCTGCTTGCGAAGCTTGGGCATTTGGCGTTCTCCCTGGTGGCAAAGAGGTCTATCTGCGGTGGTCCCCACTCCGCAAAGATGTAGTTTATCGCCTCCGCATCCAGCTCCCATTCGTGGGATAGAGACTGTTCCCTGCTCAGGGCGTCCGCTAGGACATTGTCTTTGCCCGGAACGTATTCGGCTTTGAGTGTTATTCCATGCTGGAGGAGCCAATTCCAGACTCTCTGAGATTCTCGAGAGAGAGAAAGAGAACGCGTCCCTCCCTGTTTGTTCAGGTAGTGCATCGTCGTGGTGTTGTCTGTCCTGACGAGCACTGGGGAGTTTCGGATGCGTGGGAGGAACGATTGGAGCGCCAGAAAGACTGCCCTTAGCTCCAGAATGTTGATATGGAGTTTGGATTCCTGCGGCGTCCATTTGCCGTTGATCTGCAGTTCTTGCAGGACCCCACCCCAGCCCTCTAGGGATGCGTCCGTCGTGAATACATGTGGTTGCGCCGGGAGCAGGAATGGCAGTCCCTGCGACAGGTGTTTGGTCGACCTCCACCATTGTAAATGGTTGACTATAGATTGAGTGACTCGTATGCGGTCTTCGAATGATCCCGCAGCTTGTGTCCACTGTCTTGTCAGTTCTTCCTGAAGGGGGCGCATTTTTAGACGGCAGTGTGGGATGAGCAGAATGCATGAAGACATCATGCCGAGGAGCGACTTGAAGATACGGACAGTCAGAGTCTTTTTGGATGCCACTAACGTGGCTAAGGAGATGAGTTTCGATTTTCTCTCCTGCGATGGGAAGGCTCTTGCGCGTTCCGTGTCCAGGGTCGCTCCAAGGAAAGTGATGACTTTGCTTGGTTTCAGTGATGACTTCTCTCTGTTGAGGGTCAGGCCTAGTTGGCGGAAAAGATGCAGACAGGCGCTGGAAGACGCAGCTGCGGCTGTTGCCGACGGAGCCTTTACCAGCCAGTCGTCCAGGTATGGGAAAACCTGGTGTCTCTGTTGACGAAGAAAGGCTGCGACAGGAGAGAGGCATTTTGTAAATATCCGTGGGGCAGATTTGAGGCCGAATGGGAGAACACGGAATTGGTAGTGGATTCCTGCTACTGCGAACCTGAGGTACTTCTTGTGTCCTTTGAGGATATGGATGTGATAGTAGGCGTCCTGAAGATCTAGTGATGTCATGTAGTCACCTTTTTCCAGGAGTCCCAGGATCTCTTGTAGTGTGACCATACGGAACGACTGTTTCTTTAGGAACACATTGAGCGCTCTCAGGTCGAGGATCGGTCTCCATTTCTTGCCTTTTTTGTGAATTAGGAAGAAGTGGGAGTAGAATAATTCCCCCTTTTGGGCGTGTGGAACTTTTTCTATTGCGCCCTTTTGAAGCATGGAAGCTATTTCCTGAAGAAGCAGCCGTAGGTGTCTGTGAGGGCGCTTGGCAGGTGGTGTCGTTGGGGGATTTGAAAGGAATTCCAGTGAGTGGCCGAATTGGAGAAGTTGTAAAACCCACCGGTCCGTCGTTATTTGTCGCCAATTCTGTAGGAAAAAGGAGAGTTTTCCTCCAAGTCGTAAAGAATGTGATGGTGGAGGGGCTGGCCAATTGATGGAGTCATTGGCGATTGCCTGCGGGTCTCTTCTGACCTTTTCCCCTGTAGGACGATTTGTTGTAGGAAGTTTGACGTCCCGACTGGTTTTGACGCTGTTGGAACTGCGTCTTGCCCTGGGAGTACGAATAGGAGGACCTATTTTGGTAGGAACCTCTGTACGTAGATTGTCCTCTCCCTCTGTTGCCACGAAAGGACTGATTTCTAGATTGTAGAGTTCCCAGAGCTCTGGCTGTATCGGTGCCCTTTTTGATTGTGGTGAGGGCTTCATCGATCTTTTCGCCGAAAAGATGTTCGCCATCATACGGCATATCAATTATTTTAGTTTGAACCTCCTGTCGGAAGGAGGTGGCCTTAAGCCAACCTTGACGTCTTAGAACAGCGGCGCCCGCCAGCTGTCTGAAGCCAGTCATGGCTACGTCGATGGCACAGTCGATCAATTCCGAAGCCGATGTTTGGCCCTCAAGGAGTAGCGAGTGTGCCTCCTCTTTCAAATCCTCTGGAAGGTCAGCGAGGTAGGGCGCGATGTCCGCCCAGAGTTGACGGTTATAGCGGCCCAGGAGTGCAATAGATTTGGCGATCTTCACCGTCGTCGCAGACGTGGTGGAAAAGCGTTTTCCAATGGCATCCAGTTTCCTGCCTTCTTTATCGGGTGGTGTAGATAAGGGAGATGCAGGGTTTCGCGAATTCTTCTGCGCTGCCTGAGTGACCAAGGAGTCTGCCTTGGGGTGACCCGTGAGGCATGCTGGTGCCGAAGTAGCTTTGTATTTTTTGTCAAGTCTGGGCACTACTACCTGCAGAGAAGCTGGCGTCTGCATGAGTTGTTTGCCCTGTTTCAGGAGGTAGTCAATGATCGGGATCGATCTTGTTTTCTTCGCAGGTTCCTTAAAATCATAGAGGAAACATTCAGTCTCCTGTGTTTCCATGGACATATGGAACCTTTTGGCTGCCCTTTCAATGAGGTTATGGAAGCCGCCAATGTCTGCGGGTGGAGATTACGAAGACTGTGGCTCTGGAGAGGCTGGAGAGTGAGTGACGTAGTCCTGGTCTGCGTCAGGGTCTGTGTCATCATCGCGGACTTCCCCTTCTTCATGGTCCCTCTCATCGTCATCGGACGAGATGGTGTCTTGTGCTGGATCCCGAGTTCTAGGAAGTACCAGCCGAGGGGGCTTATGTCGTGGTACGGGCGCAGGTACCTGCGGAGCCGGAGGAGCAACAGGAGTGGCTTTTTCTGGAAACCGCTCTTTATAGTCTTGGATGAGGAATCGCAGATCCGAAACTAAGGATGCTGGCAGGCACACCATTGGTGTCACTTGTGTGTGTACCTGAGTATGGACAGCTTGATTCACAGGTTCCTCAACATCTTGCTCCTCATCTGTACTCTGGCACTTAAGCACCAGTTCCGAAGGGCTAGTGGCCTGGGCAAACGGTTCCTCATCCAGTTCCTGGTCTTGTAAGAAGCAGGATGGTGTTAGTTGTTGCACCTTACTAGGTGATGTCATGTCCGGTGTAATTGGGTTTTTAGTAATCCTGATCGTGACATGGGACGTCTGGGCATCCATAGCATGTGAGAGCAGCTCGGATTCCTTCCAGGTAGTAGTTGCCGTCGACGCCTGTGTCGATGGTGCCACCAAAGAGCTTTCCGTCATCGGCGGAATTTTACCCTTCGTCGACGGTATATCCGTCGTCGATGTCCTCGTCGACGGTGTTCTCGCCGACGGCAACTTTTCCGTCGTCGACGGCTTCGTCGCCGTCGACGGGGTGCTCCTCGTCGACGATGGAGGCTTCGTCGACGGTGTCGTCGTCGATGTCCTCGGCGTCGACGACGTAGTCCTAGTCGTCGAGGAAACAGTAGATGACAGCGGTCTACTCGTCGACGATGAAGGTGTCGTTCTCGTCGACGAGGAAGAAGCCGACGAGGTCGACACTGTTGTCGTCGACGTAGAGACGGTTTTCAGCGCTGAGGAGGCAGTCGACGTTGTCGTAATCAGCGACTGCTTCCTGGGGACAGGAAGGTCCTTGTCAGACACAGGTGGCTTGCCCTCTGAAGACTTTCTGGCCTTCTTAGGAGGGGTGTCTGAGGGGCCAGGAGAGGAAACCCTAGGCCTCTTCAAGGAGAACTGCGAGGCGCCAGACATGCTCTCACCTTCAGAAACCAAGTCGCTTTCTGGCTTGTTTTTAAGTCTGTTCAGCCATATCAGAAGACGTCCTTCCCGGTCCTTCTGGGTTTTATGGGAGAAAGTACGACATATTTTGCAGTCCTTGGCCTGGTGGTGGGGGTAGAGACAGTATAAACAGGTCTCATGTGTATCCTCCACGTGAAGCCTTTTTTTGCCACAAGAAACACAGGCTCGAAAGAGTCCTTTCTTCCGGCTATCAGCCATAGCAAAGAAGTCGAGAAAATATCGAATTATGATGAAAAGTAAGTTTCCTGAGGAGAACTCAGGTGGAGACTCCCTAGCACAACGTGCGGTAGAAAATCTGAGAGACTGAGGCTCCTGACAGGAAGGTTCTAGAGGGAGGTAGTAGCTGATTGGCTGTTTCTCTTTACTTTGGTCCTTTTTTACAAAAGGACACAGATAGGCTACCAAGGTGGGACCCTTGGGCCTACTCGGTTTGGTCCTTCCTACATAAGGACCTAGATAGGACACTAAGGTGAGACCCTTAGGCCTATTCTGTTATATGTATGTCTTAGGACATTACTTTTTTATATACCGGAGGCTCCCGTCTCGACGACGGGGAATGATTCAGGCATGTGAATCTATGAAAGACACCCAAATACTGGATAAAGAATCAATAACTAACCTATGTTTCTTACAGATATATTGTTACTGGAAGCAAGTAACTTGTTCATCTGGAAGAAACAGTTATAGATTCATTACCTTAGAATAGATACCTCAGCAACACCAACCCAGGAGGTAGGTCTGTGAAGGATTAGTTACTTACCTGTAATCCTAGTTCTCATCCAGGGGTATACTCATCAAAGTCATAATCTATGAATAATCCCGCCCATGTGCGGGATCCCGGAGCATATAGAAAATACATATAAATATATATGTATATATATATGTGAAACATATATTTGCAGCCTAAAAAACATTATAACTGGCAAAAGTGCCGCAAAATTACATAAATTAGCATACATACAGTAGTACTCTTCTAAACCCTAGGGAAGAAAGAGAGCAGAAAACATTTGTATACAACAATGCTTTATTGCCATAGGAAAACCTGTAATTGCAGGCATTTGCCAGTAGGCTGCAGTAGAGTATAAAGCAAACAAAGAAAACTGACACCTTGCCTTTAAGGCATTAGAGTAGGGGTACCGTGCCTTTAAGACCTGAAGGCAACCCCCTGCACCCATGGTGCACCACAGGTGACAGTTGGGTCAGTTCTTTTTGGAGGTGCATAACACCCGAGGAGATCCACAATAAAAACTTCTTATAACTGTGTAACTCTGCTCGTCCGGGGAGGTGGGCGGGAGCTTATGAGTTTGATGAGTATACCCCTGGATGAGAACTAGGATTACAGGTAAGTAACTAATCCTTCTCATCCAGGGGATACTCATCAATAGTCATAATCTATGAATAGATTAGCAAGCTCATACCCAAAGTCTCGCGGACGAGCAAGAAGTGCAAAAACTTCACAGAAAAACTAAGACATATATTACCAATACATCTTATGCAAACAAGTTCCTTAAAGAGGCCTGCCCTACTCTGGCATCGGCCTGAGTATCTGAGTCCAGGCAATAATGGCGGGTAAATGTATGGACAGACCGCCAAGTTGCCGCTTTACAAATTTCAGAAATAGGAACATTACGAAGGAGAGCTGTAGTGGAAGCTTTCCCTCTAGTAGAATGTGCATGTGGTTTACCCTGCAAGGTCTTGTTAGCTAGTTGATAAGCAAAAGCTATACAGGAGACAATCCAGCAAGAAATTGGAAGCTGACAGACCAGTATTAGTACTGCCATAGTTAACAAAAAGCCGGTCAGACTTTCTCAGAGGCAGGGTTTTTGACAAGTAAAACTTCAGGACCCTCCGGAGATCAAGGGAGTGTAATGACCTCTCCGAGGGAGTGGAAGGATTAGGAAAAAAGGTAGGTAAGGTAATAGACTGGTTGATATGAAAGTCTGAAACTACCTTAGGCAGGAAACTTGGGTGCGTTCTTAAAACCACCCTATTGGCATGAAAAACTGTGTAAGGTTCCTTGCAACACAAGGCCTGGATTTCACTGACCCTACGGGCAGAGGTAATCGCCACTAAAAAGGCAGCTTTCCAGGTCAAGTGCTGCAAAGAGGCCTTATGGATAGGCTCGAAAGGAGCACTCATCAGCTTAGTCAGTACAATATTAAGCTCCCAGGGAGGAGAGGGGGACCTCACCGGTGGGAAGACTTTTTTCAGACCTTCTAGGAAATCTTTAACTACAGGCATAAGGAAGAAAGAGGTCTGATTAGGAGACTTCCTATATGCTGTGATGGCAGCTAAATGAACCCTGATGGAGGGGTATTTCAAGCCTGATCTCGCTAAATGCAGTAAATATGGAAGAATCACCTGCTCTTGGCCATGTACCGGGCCAAGAGAGTGCTCACGACACCATAAGAAGAACCTCTTCCACTTGAAAGCGTAGGACTTCCTAGTGGAGGGTCGCTTCGATTCCTTAAGAATAGTCATGCAGTCTGCTGGGAGGTCTAAATGTCCATACTGGATGACCTCAGGAGCCATGCCGTCAAGCGAAGGGAAGGAAGGTTGGGGTGCAACACCTTCCCCTGATCTTTGGTCAGCAAGTCTGGACGGCATGGTAGGCGCCGGTGAGGAACCTCCGACATCTGAAGAAGATCGGGGTACCATCACTGGCGTGGCCACTCTGGTGCTATCAGGATCATTCTGGTGTTGGTCCTGTAGAACTTCTGGATCACCGCCGGGATCAGAGGCAGGGGAGGAAAGGCGTAGAGTAACGTCTGAGACCAGCTGATCAAAAGGCCATTCCCCAGTGATCCCTGTTGGGGGAACCTGGATGCGAATACGGGACATTTTGTGTTGGCCGCGTCTGCGAACAGGTCTACGTCCGGTACGCCCCAACACCGAAAAACCTCTTGAGCCACTTCCTCGTTGAGCACCCAATCGTGCGCTTCTACGAAGATTCTGCTGAGGCAGTATGCTTGGACGTTTTGAATTCCTGGTAGATGAACTGCCACGATGGATAGACCTCTTGCTAGGAGCCAATGCCAGATAGCTTGTGCTTCCAGAGACAAGACTCTTGACCTCGTGCCTCCCTGCTTGTTCAGATAGAACATAGTTGTTGTGTTGTTATGTTATGTTATACAGGTTTTTGTATAGCGCACGGCTACTCGGAGAGTGTCCCGGCGCTTTGGTTTGCACACCTATCTCATAACATAACAAAAGAAAAAGATAAAACAGAGTCCTGAGAGAAAATAGAAACACCAAATAAACAACTAAGAAGTAAAAAGCCAGGTTTTGAGCCCTTTCCTAAAGGCCAGTAAGTTTGAAGTGCTGCGTAGGGCCACTGGCAACATATTCCATAGCTGGGGGGCCAACAATCTGAAAGAACGGCCTCCAATACGAGCCTTTCTGATGCGGGGAACAGTGGCCAAGAACAAGGATCCTGACCTCAGGGGCCTGGCCGGATGATAAAAAGCCAGCCTTTTTTGGAGGTATTTCGCTCCGGAGGCATGCAGTGCCTTATGCGCCAAAGTCAAGGCTTTGAAAATTATCCGCTTCCGGACGGGAAGCCAGTGCAGTGCCTGCAGGAGGCCCGAGGCTCTGGCACGGCGGGACAGTCCAAAGATTGCCCGTGCTGCCGAGTTCTGGACCACTTGCAGCCGTTGAAGCAGGTATTCTGGCAAGCCAAGATAAAGAATGTTTGAATAGTCAATTCGCAAGCCAATTATCGCCTGCACCGTAATCTTCCTGTGCTCCTCAGATAGTAAAGGGAGAAACTTGCGCAGCATCCGGAGCAGGCCAAAACAAGTGCCAGTAAGGCCGATTATCTGAGAGCGCAGTGTGAGGCCATTGTCGATCTTAATCCCCAGGTTTTTAGCCACCTGGGACGAACTTGCTGGTGGGAACATGTTCTCTGGCCACCACACCTTCCAGTCCGGATCTGAACTGCACCCAAAGAAGAGGACCTCGGATTTATCTGAGTTGCACTTGAGGCTGTTATGTTGGAACCACTGAAACACCGCCTCAAGGCAACCCCGGATCCTCTCTCCGTCGAAGTCTGCACCCCTCTCACAAGAAAAGAGGAGCTGGGTGTCATCCGCGTAGGAAACGATCTGAGCCCCGAAAGACTCCGCTAGAGCCGCCAAAGGGGTCATGAAGATGTTAAAAAGGGTCGGGCTCAATACTGAGCCCTGAGGGACCCCGACACCCAGTGGCGACATCTCGGCGGAGCAAGCAGAGGCCCAGACCGTTTGTCGACGGCCCGTCAAGAATGACCGAAACCAATTGAACACCGTCCCCCTAAGACCGATCTCAGAAAGTCTTGCGAGGAGACCCTCGTGAGGGACGGTGTCGAAGGCCGCCGTCTGAACCTGGAGGTGGTTGGTGCGCAGAGCAGCATAAAGAGACTTGAGAGCAAGATGAACTGCTCGAAGCTCCAGGAAGTTGATATGGTAGCCTTGTTCTACCTCGGACCAAAGGCCTTGAACTTGGAGTTGGTCCATATGAGCACCCCATCCTTGAAGGGAGGCATCCGTGACAATTGACTGAGATGGAGGAGGACGATGGAATGGCACTCCTCTGAGAAGATTGGATCGTTTCAACCACCATCTGATCGAGTCCCTGGCTCCTTGAGGAAGCAAGACTCGGTCTTCCCACTGGTCCGATCTCTGAGACCACTGATCTTCGAGGGCTTGTTGTAGAGGTCTCATGTGAAGGCGAGCATTGGGCACAATGTAAATGCATGAAGCCATCGATCCCAGCAGAGAGGACGCTTGTCTGGCTGTGGGGGCCTGATTGTCCAGAAGAAGGCGACCCTTCAGGAGCATAGATGACAACCTCTCTTCCGAAGGACACACGCTTGCCTGAAGTGAGTCCAGAGAAGCACCCAGGCAGTGGAACCGCTGGGAAGGGTTGAGAACTGATTTCTTCAGATTGACGTGAAGACCCAACGACTCCATCAGTTTGAGGCAGAACGACAGATTGTTCTGAAGCAGCGACGGGGTGGAGCTCTTTAACAACCAATCGTCTAGATATGGATAGACGAAGATCTTTCTTTTGGGGAGAAAAGCAGCCACCACCGCCATGCATTTTGAGAATGTCCGAGGTGCAGATTTCAGGCCAAACGGCAGCACTCGATATTGGTAGTGACGACGTCCGATCTGAAACCTTAGAAACTTCCGATGTTTGATTGACACTGGTATGTGGAAGTAGGGGTCATGCAAATCGATGGCACACATCCAGTCTCCCTGATGAAGATGTGGGAAGATCTGGTGCAGGGCAAGCATACAGAACTTTTCTTTTCGTATGAACTTGTTTAGCCTTCGAAGGTCTAGAATGGGCCTGTATTCTTTGACAGATCCTCGTCTTTGAACCAGGAAATATCGGGAGTACACTCCTTGATTTTTGTGAGTTGAGGGAACCTCCTCTATGGCCATTTTTTCTAGAAGGACGGAGACTTCATCTCGTAGCAATTGAGTCTTGTAACGTGGAAGATGTTGCAATTGGGGGAATACCTGCGGAGGAGGAGACTTGAACCTCAGCAAGTAGCCATGCTGCACAATATTCAGCACCCATCTGTCTTTCGATATGGATTCCCACTCTGTCAGATGATGAGAAACACTCCCTCCCACCGGAGTGGTGAACAGACGTGGAGGAAGCAATGGCTCAGGGCTTAGGAGGTTGCTTTGAGGAGGGCTGCTGTCTGTTATTGCCACCTCTTCCTCTGCCAGGGCGACGCTGCTGGAACTGCGTCTTCTGCTGAGACTGGGATTGCCACTGAGGGGGTTGAACCCTCTGTTGGAAGGACTTCCTGTCTCCCTGACGAAAGTGCTTCTTGAACTCCTTGCGCTTTTCTAATCCCACAGCTTTGACGGTGTCCATTTCTGCTTTCATTTTGGACATTTCGTCGTCCGTGTGTGGACCAAACAGAGATTTTCCATTGAAGGGCAAATTCAAAATCTTCTTCTGGGCGTCTGGTTTGAGCCCTGTCAGGCGGAGCCAGGCCGAACGACGGGAACTAATACCACTCGAGTAGCCATGAGCTGCAAGGTCAGAGGCATCCACTGCGGCGCTAATAACTTGATTGGCTACCAAGCCTCCCTCCTGTAAAGTCTCCAGACAATCTTGGCGATCTTCCTTGGGGAGCTTGTCTGTAAAGCGAGTCAGAGAATCCCAAAGGGACCTGTCGTACCTTCCAAGCAAGGCAGAGGCACTAGCCACCTTCATAAAGGAATAGGAGGTGTTGCATACCTTCCTACCAAAAGAGTCCATAAGCTTGCTATCTTTTTCAGGTGGTACTGAGGAAGAAGTAGAGTCTGCATGGGACTTCATGGCAGCCGCCACAATGATGGAGTCCGCAGGCTATCTGCTCCCTCTTTAAAATGGACTCCATGTACCCTACGTACATCTCCAATTGGATACTGGGTCATCTTATGAGCCCATGTACAGTGTACTATAGGTACCCAGGGCAGGGGTGCATCCAAGGCCTACCAGGGGCTGCAGCATGTATTATGCTACCCCTGGCTGGCCATTCACATTGACACAACTGGCTGATCACTCAGCTGGGGCAAGGTCGTGTAATCACCCCTTGCTTAGATATAGTATACCTATATCTAACCTTATATCTAGACACATATACACTTATAAGTCACTCCTATGGCAGGCCTTAACAATCATGGAGGCAGAGTGCTTGGTATTAAGTGAGATGGTGCTCTAGCATGAGCTGAGCCTGTCTGCAGCTTTTGGAACCATGTCCTTATAGCTGTTCTAGGATATTGCCATACCATATACTCTTAAGTGCATTATGAACCTCCCGGTTAAATACTAACTCTGGTTTGGCTTTATCAAAACATGTTGAGTAAGGCGTCATACGATTTGGAATATTACCCACTCGCCAGTTCTGGCGAGGGGGTCCACGTGGCTGCAGAGACAAGCTTCCTATCAGCACCTGATTGCTTCGCGACATCGCCTGGTTCCTTCCTTGTCACTGGCTAGTGACCCAGGCACTATCCCCTCTGCTTTCAGGTCCTCCATCTTCGACCCACCCTTGCATTCACCCGGACTCTTCTCTCCTGACCGCCTGCAGCGTCTTTTCTCCAAGGCTCCATAGAACTCCACGACGAAACCCGACACTTTGAGACCTATGCACCTGCTTCCTGTTAGTGATGTAACAAGAGTACGATGGGGCTCCTGTGAAGAGTAACTTTCCTATTTTCAAGTGGTTAGCTTCTAGTCCAGTCGGAAGACTCCCCAAGCTTTAACTTTCTAACTTTACGCACCCATTGACTTCTATGTGTGCACGCTTGTGCATTTAGACACGGCACCCGCATCCCGTGGGCCTCCTGCTCCCTAACTATTGTTAGCCCAGTGTAGCCCCAACGATTCCCAAGGCCCTAGGCCTTACCATTGTTCGTGACGTAGTTCTTATACCACTATTTTAGTGTATTGTTCAGCGGGCCACCCGGGCCTATCCATATTTGTGCAACGTTTGTATGTTATATTAAGTTACTTGTTATGAGCTTGTGCTTCTGCGCTCAAAGAGTTCAGGGGATTGATTTAGAAATAAATACATATATATTTTGAATATATAACCTGTGTGGTGTCCTTTCATTTGGTATTAAAGGGATTGCATATTGTAAAACAGCTGGCTTCACATGCCCTCTTGAGTTTAGCCTAAGACTGCTTTGTCCATGCTACCCCTAGGATAGCTTGTCTATAAGGTTGACTTAACAACCATCACCATAAGAGTTGTTTGGACTGGTGCAAGGTGCTCACTAGAATAGTGAACATCATATACCAGGCCAACTTCTCACAAACACAACCCCTCTGGACTCTTTATGAGTTCAGAGGTAAAAGTACAATACAAGGAACTTAATTAGCATATGTTGCACAGTATACATTATGCCCTAGGGGCCTCACAAACCATATACTAAAAGAGTGGTATAAAAACCACGTCAGGGTTAGAAAGCAGGCCTAGGGCCTGTAGAACCGCCGGGGCAACCCGAACCACCCAAGGTAGGGACACAGGAGACCCACGGGGGACGTGTGCAGTGTCTAAACACAGCCGCAAATCACCATTGACTTTCTATGGAGAACGAACAAGTTACAATTTTAAAGATTAAGGGCACTTAGAGGTGAACTACGATGGAACCCTTTTAGACTAGGACACTTCGAGAGTCAAGACCCACGGCAGCACCGGAGTACTGATGTTACCTCAACCAGGGAAGCTGGGTGCATAGTTGTCTTTTGGTGTCTGGTTTCATTGTCGACTCCAATGGAGAGGTGCGAAGAAATGCAACAGGCGACCAGATGAAGTGTCTGGGTGGATCCAAGGGTGGATCGGAGACGTGAAGAACCTGAAATCAGAGGGGACAGAGTCTGGGTCACTAGCCAGTGACCAGGACGGAGACAGGAAGATGCCAGCTGATGCACAAGTTACTACTTGTGTAACGATATATCTGTAAGAGACATTAGTTAGTGATAGATTTCTTGCCTTAGAATATCCCCAGGCGTCAGACTGGATCCGGAAAGTTTGGCGTAGCAGTACCCTTGTGCGTCGGTAGGCGTCGTCTGCGGCTCCGCGTCCGCGCCGTGATGACGTCGAAGTACTTAGACGCCGCCTCCACGTGCTGACGTCAGTTCTTAGACACAGCTTTTCCGCGCCAGAAACGCAGAGCTATGCCAAAAACCAACACTGGTGCCATGAAATTAGGGCCCTAAAAGGGGATGACCTTAACCCTAGATATCGGTTCGCAGAACGGGGAGAATGGATGGGTCGGTAAGGAATCGATCACTAATGTCTCTAACAGATATATCGTTACACAAGTAGTAACTCGTGCATCTGAAAGAGACATGTTCGTGATAGATTCCTTAGCTTAGAATAGATACCCCAGCAATACCAACCCCGTGGTGGTGGGTCTGCGAACCAATAACTACACAAGAAAGTCCTGGAGGACGGAACAGCCAAAGAAGCGAGGCCCACGTAGCCGCCTGGCAAATATCCTGCAAGGGCACACCTCGGCCCAAGGCAGTCGTAGTCGCTGTGGCTCGAGTGGAATGAGCCCTCAGCCAAACAGGGGGTTCCTTCTTCGCCAAGGAGTAGCACGCCTGGATACACAAGATGATCCACCGCGAGATGGTCCGCTTGTGCACCGCTTTCCCCTTCTTAGAGCCCACGTAACCAACAAAGAGTTGGTCATCCACCCGGAACTGGCGTGTGCGGTCCAGATAGAATGAGCGCGCACGTTTTGGGTCCAGACGGTGGAGCCTCTCTCCCTCTCTCGAGGGATGCAGAGGCGGAAAGAAGGGGGGCAAGGTGATAGATTGTCCAATGTGGAAGGCCGTGACTACCTTGGGCAAGAAGGAGAGCCTTGTCCGCAACACAACCTTGTCCGGATGGACTGAAAGGAAGGAATTAGTTACTTACCTGTACACTATAGTTCTCCAGTATTATCTTTCATAGATTCACATGCTTGTATCTTCCCCGTCGTCATGGTGGGAGTCTCACGGTAACAGAATGACCAAGCAGTATCATAGAGAAGAAAAAACTGCATAGAAAATCCCCATAGTGGCTGTATTATTTGGTAACCAGACCATTCCTTTGTTTGGTCCAAAAGCCAGCCAATCAGCATTGCTGCCCTGCCCTCACACTCCCCAGCAGCAGCTTCCTGCCTCAGATTTCCGTCCCCGAGTGAGAGACATGGATAAATACCGAGAAACAGGTTCTGTCTGAGAAACGGGGAGGCGGGCGGGCGCATGTGAATCTATGAAAGATAATACTGGAGAACTATAGTGTACAGGTAAGTAACTAATTCCTTCTCCACTATTACATCTTTCATAGATTCACATGCTTGTATCAGAGTAGTAAGCAGTGCTCACAACATTTGTAGCGTTTCCAGGACAGAACTCATAAGGAAGCTCTGCCGCAAAGCAATGATATAACAGTACATATCAATATATAAGTAATACGATAAATGCATGTTTAAATATAAATCAAAGCACTGTACAGAAAATACATCATGCCATTAGATCATACCTTACTGAAATAGACGTTTCAGAACAGCTTGTCCCACTGCCGTGTCCTCTTTCCACGCAGTGTCTAGGCAGTAGTGCCTTGTAAATGAATGTACGCTCTTCCACGTTGCTGCTCTGCAGATGTCTGGCAGCGCCACTCCTGCGAACAAGGCCATTGAGGTTGCCATCTTCCTCGTGGAATGTGCATGCACCTTAGAACATAGCGGCTTTCCCGCTTTCTCATGACATTTCAGGATAGCTGAGGATATCCATCTGGCAATACTCAGTCTTGACAAAGGAAGACCTTTCCTTTGTCCTTCGAATGCAATGAATAATTGCTTGGACCTGCGGAACGTTTTTGTCCGTTCAATGTAAAACTTTAGGCATCTAGAAATGTCTAGAGAGTGTAAGGCTCTTTCTGCTTCCGATGAAGGATTGCTAAAAAAAGTAGGCAAGATAATGGGTTCATTGAGGTGAAACGACGTTGCCACCTTGGGAATAAAGGTAGGATTTGTTCTTAATATAACCCTGTCCTGACGAAATTGTAAGAAGGGTTCCTCCACTGAAAAGGCCTGGATTTCGCCAACCCTCCTTGCTGATGTTAAGGCGAGCAGGAGGGCTGTTTTCCATGACAGGAACTGTAAGTCTATTTTGTGTATAGGCTCGAAAGGTGGCCTCATAAGCTGCGATAGTACTGTATTGAGGTGCCACGGCACAGGTGGGCGTCGGATGGGTGGGAAAACTCTAAAAAGTCCTTTGATAAATTCCTTTATGATTCTGGAGGACCAGAGAGATGGTTCATTTGGCTTTCGCCGGAAGCGCGATATTGCTGCCAAGTGTACTTTGACCGAGGCACGCGACAGACCTGCTTTAGATAGTGACAGCAGGTAAGGTAGGATACCTTCAGGCTGTACCTCAAACGGATGCAAGTTTTGTCTGGTGCACCAGTGGCAGAAACGGGTCCATTTTGCTGCATATGTTTTGTTTGTTGATGTAGCTCTGGCTTGTGAAAGAATATGCCTGCATTCTTGCGAAATATCTAGATTTTGAAATTCCCGCTCATGAGGTTCCATGCTGACAATTTTAGTGATTGCAGATCTGGATGAAGAATCTGCCCTTCTTTAATGGAGATGAGGTCTTGAAATGTCGGGAGCTGGATCTTGTCGCCCCTCGACAATTGAAGTAGGTCTGAAAACCACGCCTGTCTCGGCCAGGCTGGTGCTATCAATATGATCCGGCACGGTTCCAATCTCATCTTGCGCAGGATTCGCGGTATCAACGGGAACGGAGGGAACGCGTAGGCAAACCTTCCTGTCCAGTCCATGAGGAATGCATTTCCCTTGGAGCCTTGTTGATGGTATCTGGACGCAAATTGAACGCACTTTGAGTTGTTTTGTGTTGCGAACAAGTCTAATGTGGGAGTGCCCCACCTTTGAAACAAGATGCGAATCTGAGTGTCGTGTAGTTCCCACTCGTGCGTCGCATTGGGAGTGCGGCTCAGGGCGTCCGCCCGTGTGTTGAGGACTCCCTGTATGTGCTGAACCTGAATTGAAATTCCGTTGGTTATGAGCCATTTCCAGATTCTTTGCGCCAATGTCGACAGCTGTTTGGATCTCGTTCCGCCCTGTTTTAGCAGGTAAAACATGGTCGTGGTGCTGTCCGTTTGGATAAGTACTGACGATTGGCGTATTCTGGGGAGGAATGCTTGAAGCCCTAGGAACACCGCTTTGAGCTCCAACATGTTTATGTGAAGCTGAGCTTCCCAATCTGACCAAAGTCCCTGAATTTCCAGCTCCTGAAGATGCGCACCCCATCCCTTCAGCGAAGCGTCCGTTGTCATCACGAAGTCGTGATCTCGAGGAGTAAAGCTCAAGCCTTGGTCCAAGTTCTTTTGAATCTTCCACCATGACATGGCCACCTTCATATGGGTCGTGATGGTAATGCGATCCTCGAAGGTTCCTCTGGCCTGGACCCACTGCTCGTCCAGTTGTTCCTGCAAAGGCCTCATTCGAAGACGACAGTTTGGTACCAATGGGATGCAGGATGATATCATCCCCAACATGGACTTGTATATCCTCACGGAAGTGGACCTTTTTGCTTGAAGTGATGCCGTTATCCCCATGATCTTTCTCATACGGTCTTCGGAAGGATAGGCTTTCCCTGCTCTGGTGCATATCCATGCCCCCAGGAACTGGATGCCTTGGGTCGGAGTCAGCGAGGATTTCTCTAAGTTGGTCCTCAGGCCCAAGCGCTGAAACAGCCGGATGCAGCTCTGAAGAGATCTTGCTGCGTCCTCGAAAGATGGACCTGTCACCAACCAGTCGTCCAAATATGGGTAAATGTAATGCCCTTGCAGTCTTAAGTGGGCCGCCACCGGGGCCATGCATTTGGTGAACACCCTCGGGGCTGATTTGAGTCCGAATGGCAGGACTTTGAACTGAAAGTGGCGACTCTCCACAACAAATCTTAAATACTTCCTGTGCCTCCGATGAATGGGAATATGGAAGTACGCATCCATGAGATCCAAGGACGCCATGTATTCTTTTTCCTTTATCATGAGTAGGATCTCCTGCAACGATAACATTCTGAAGGGTATCTTTTTTATGTATTGTTTGAGATCCCTCAAGTCCAATACCTGTCTCCATTTACGGGTTTGTTTCTTTTTGATGAGGAAGAAATGCGAATAGAAGCCTCTCCCTCTGAGATGTTGCGGCACTTCCTCTATGGCTCCCTTTTGCAGAAGCGAGTGTACTTCTTTCTGCATTTCCTGGCGATGTTGGTTGAGCCTGAGTACTGGGGGATGATCCGGTGGTATTTCCACATATTCCAGAGTGTGGCCCCTGCTTATGACATCTAGAACCCATTTGTCCGATGTTATGGACATCCAGTTGGTGTAATATTGAGACAGATAGTGGTCGTTTTCCGGGATCTCTTGTGTGGGGAGCGCCGGCCTGAAATCATTGACGTCTATTAGACTGCTGATTTTTCCCCCTGGCGTTTGGTTTACCTCTGGACTGTTGTTGGTAAGAGGAGTTGGAGGACCTGAACTGGTTGCTGGTATTATACTGTCGATATCCCTGTTGATTATACGGTTGGTATCGATTGGATTGAAAAGAGGGTCTTTGATTAAATTGGCCTCTTGCACCCCTCTTTCGAAAGGACTGAAACCTTCCCTGCTGAAGAGATCCCAGCGCTCTAGCTGTATCCGTGTCCGACTTTATGCCTTGCAACGCCTCATCGATATGCTTCCCAAACAAATTTTCACCGTCAAAAGGCATATCGACAATTTTCGCCTGCACCTCTGGACGAAAAGAAGTCGCCTTGAGCCAGCCCTGCCTGCGAAGCGAAACCGCTCCAGCCATCTGCCTGAAGGCCATAGACGAGACATCCATGGCGATGTCGATAGATTCGGCAGCAGATTTAGCTCCTTCTTTGAGGAGGGCTGCCGCTTCCTCCTTTCTATCTTCCGGAAGTGCAGAAAGTATGGGCGCAAGATCGGACCATATTTGTCTGTTGTAACGGCCAAGCAGTGCCATAGCATTTGCCGCTTTAATGGTAGAGGCTGCCATGACCGCAAACCTCTTACCTGCTCCATCCATCCTCCTTCCTTCCTTGTCTGGTGGCATCAGGGAAGTAGCCACCTGGTTTTTAGAATTTCTTTGCGCCGCCTGCGTCACGACTGATTCCGGCCTGGGGTGCCCGATGAGGCAGGCTGCTGTGGACTCTGGTGCTCTGTACTTTTTTCAATTCGGGGAACTGAAACCGCTATAGACGCCGGTGTTTTCAGAATCTTTAGTCCCTCCTCCCAGATGTGAGGGATAATCGGAATTTAGCGAAGCGATCTTTTGTTATCATCTTTGAAATCTTACAAGAAACAATCCGTCTCTTGCACTTCCACATCCAGATTGAATCTCTTGGCCGCTCTTTCCATGATATCATGGAAACCTCCGATGTCTTGAGGAGGAGAGGTAGACGGTAGAGGGACAGGTGACGAAGCCGATGGTAAAATGTATTCGTCCCATTCCCGTCCCGAAGCATCATGAACAAGCTCTCCTTCTTCAGGCTGTTCATCTTCGTCGGATTCCGTTAGGTCATCCCTTATAGTAACCACCTGTGGTGATCTCACCCCTTGCTCTTGTGAAGCAGGTGCTTTAGGCGTCTGCGAGGAAGGCGTCTGCGAAACTGGTTGCGAAGAATTCGCCTCTGGGAAACGACGATAGTAGTCGTTTAACATCAACCTAAGGTCAGACACAAGAGTGATAGGTATGGACACCGTCTCTTGACGTTCCTCCTCCCGTGAGTCGTCATGCTGCTCCTCCTCCTCATCATAATCCCCAGATTCCTGAAATGACTCATATCTGGAAGATTGGGGTCTGTCCCTGAAGGAATATACTTCCTCCTCGTCCGTGTCTTGGCTCTTTATTTGAAGCTGAGAAGGACTGTAGGCGGCACCTGAGGACTCCTCTCCATCCGAGTCCTGCTCCAGCAATGAGGATGGTGGCAAAGGAGAGATCTTTGTCCATGAGGTGAACTCCGCAGATTTACTGATAGTAGCCGAACCCCTGGTCGACTGAAAAGACCGGATCGAGATCATGGTCTTCGACTGCGGTGATTTGAATGCTTTTGTGGATGATAGCACGATTTTCGTCGACGGAACCATCGTCGACGGGACCATCGTCGACGGGACCTTCGTCGACGGGGCCCCCGTCGACATCTTCGACATCGAACTTGTCGTCGACGGAGTCGTCGTCGGTCTTTTCGTCGACAGTGAAATTTTACTCGTCGATGTTGTTGTCGTCGACGTCGTAGCCGTCGACGTAGCTTTAGATCCTATCGTCGATGAAGCTGTCGTCGTCGACGAAGCTGAAGTCTTCACCACAGGTTTTGGAGCAGAAGCTAGGGAGCTGGTCGAAGGTGCAGACCCAGGCCCTTTAAGACTTGACTGCTTTTCCAGAGGAGTAATAGGAAGAGATGAGGTTGATTTTTCCTTAGATTTACTCCTTTTAGACTCTACTCTCTCCACAGAAACAGAGGCCTTTCTTTTCTTGGGAGTTGAAGAACAAGTTACTTACCTTCGGTAACGATATATCTGTAAGAAACATTAGTTAGTGTTAGATTCCTTACCTCAGAATATCCCCAGGCGTCAGTCTGGAACCGGAAACTTTTGCGTAGCAGTACCCCTGCGCGTCGGTAGGCGTCGTCTGCAGGCGTCCCCTGCGGCTCCGCGTCCGTCGTCGTGATGACGTCGCTGGAGTACATAGACGCCGCCTCCGCGCGCTGACGTCAGTTCTTTGCACACAGCTGTTCCGCGCCAGGAGACGCAGAGCCATGAGAGAACCAACACTGGTGCCATGTACAAACTAGGGCCCTGAAAGGGATGACCTTAACCCTAGGTATCAGTTCGCAGAACGGGGAGGATGGGTGGGTTCGGTAAGGAATCTAACACTAACTAATGTTTCTTACAGATATATCGTTACCGAAGGTAAGTAACTTGTTCATCTGAAAGAAACACGTTAGTGTTAGATTCCTTACCTCAGAATACATACCCCAGCAATACCAACCCCGGTGGTGGGTCTGCGAACCAATACAAAACTACACCAAAAAGTCCTGGAGGACAGAACGGCCAAAGAAGCCATCCCTCCGGACTTGACTGTCCAGGCAGTAGTGCCTCGCAAAGGTGTGCAGCGAGGCCCACGTAGCCGCCTGGCAAATGTCCTGCAAGGGGACTCCCCGGCCCAGGGCAGTAGTAGCCGCCGTGGCCCGAGTGGAATGGGCCCTCAGCCCAACAGGAGGCTCCTTCCGAGCCAAAGAGTAGCACGCTTTGATGCAGAGGACGACCCATCGAGAGATGGTTCGTTTACAAACCGCCCGTCCCTTCTTCGCACCCACGTAGCCAACAAACAGTTGGTCATCCACCCGGAACTGGCGTGTGCGATCCATGTAAAATGAAAGCGCACGTTTTGGGTCCAGACGATGGAGCCGCTCTTCATCCTTTGAAGGATGCAGAGGCGGGAAGAAGGAAGGGAGGGTGATGGACTGCCCGATGTGAAAGGCCGAAACAACCTTGGGCAGGAAAGAAGGTCTAGTCCTCAGAACCACCTTGTCAGGATGAATGGACAGGAAAGGAGGTTGGACAGAAAGAGCCTGGAGCTCACTCACCCTCCTGGCAGAGGTGATGGCAACCAGGAAAGCCGTCTTTAAAGTCAGGAGACGGAGAGGGCAAGAATGAAGGGGCTCAAAGGGAGCACACATCAGGAAAGTTAGAACCAGGTTCAAATCCCACTGAGGCATCACAAACGGAACAGGTGGAAACATGTGAGTGATGCCTTTCAAGAATCGAGTTACAATCGGGGATTTGAACAAAGAAGGCTGATCAGGAAGCCTTAAAAAGGCTGAAAGGGCAGAAAGGTAGCCCTTGATAGTGCCCAGAGCAGAGCCCTGCTGGGCAAGAGAAAGAAGAAACAGAAGAACCTCCGAAAGAGGGGCAGAAAGAGGATCCACAGCCTTTGCTGTGCACCATGCCACAAATCTGTTCCACCGACAGGCGTATACCGACTTAGTGGAGGGACGCCTGGCTGCCAGAATAACATCACAGACTTCAGGAGGCAAGTCAAATGGCCTCAACTGCCGCCGCTCAATCTCCAAGCATGGAGGTGGAGACTGGACAGGTTCGGGTGGAGGACCGTCCCCTGCTGCTGCGACAGAAGGTCCTCCTGAAGGGGCAGGCGGATCGGGGGACCGACTGACATGCTGAGTAGCTCGGGATACCAGTACCTTCGAGCCCAGTCCGGAGCCACAAGGATAACTTGGGCCCGGTCGCGCCTGATCTTCTTCAGCACTCTGGGCAGAAGTGGTATAGGCGGAAAGGCGTATAACAGACCGCAACTCCACTCGCGCCGAAAGGCGTCGCCGTGCGAGTGCCGTCTTGGAAACTCCAACGCGCAGAACTGATGACATTGCGCGTTCTCTTCTGTGGCGAATAGATCTAACCAAGGCTCTCCCCATTGCAGAAAGATGCCTTGCGCCACGTCCGAGTTCAGACGCCATTCGTGATCCATCGAGCACCGACGGCTGAGTTCGTCCGCCCTGGCGTTCAGAGAACCTGCCAGGTGTTGAACCGTCAGAGTCACGCCCTGACGTTCCAGCCATTGCCAGAGGCGCAGAGCCTCCTGGCAAAGGGTCCACGACCCCACTCCGCCCTGTTTGTTGCAGTACCACATGGCGGTGGTGTTGTCGGTGAACACCTGCACTACACTCCCGTTGACAAAGGGGAGGAATGCCTTCAGTGCCAGATGAATCGCCCGCAGCTCCAACAGATTGATATGGAGCCGGGACTCCGCCGGAGACCAGATGCCTCTGATCTCTGCCTCTCCCAAGTGGCCACCCCAGCCCTGGAGGGACGCGTCCGTCACGACAACGTGCTCCGGTTGGGGAAGGGAGAGGGACTTGCCCCTGACCCAATCGCGGTCCGTAAGCCACCACTGCAGTTGTCTCGCAGTGCCCTCCGAGATCAAGACGTGGTCGGACAAGTTGCCCTGATGCTGGGCCCACTGAAACTTCAGGTCCCACTGCAGAGCCCGCATCCGCCACCTGGCGTGATGCACCAGAAGGATGCAGGAAGCCATCAGTCCCAGCAGCCGCAGCGTCAACCTGACCGAGACTCGGGATAGCGGCTGAAAGATGGGAATCAAAGCCTGAATATCCCGAACCCGCCGTTCCGGAGGATAAACCCAAAACTGCGCCGAGTCCAGAACCGCTCCGATGAAAAGGAGCTTTTGAGAGGGACACAGGTGTGATTTCGGCACGTTGATGGAGAACCCCAGGTCGTGCAAGAGGTCTGCCGTCATCTGAAGGTGGTGGACGACTGTCTGGGGCGAGCCCGCCTTCAACAACCAGTCGTCTAGGTAGGGGAAGACTGAAACCCCTAACCTGCGCAGATGGGCTGCGACCACCGCCATCACCTTTGTGAACACCCGTGGGGCGCTGGTAAGGCCGAAGGGGAGCACGATAAACTGAAAGTGCTCCTGGCCTACCGTGAACCGCAGGTAACGCCGGCAGGACGGGGATGTGAAAATAGGCGTCCTGCAAGTCCAACGCTACCATCCAGTCTTGCGGGTCTAGAGCAGCCAAGACCTGAGCTAACGTCAACATCTTGAACTTCTCCTTCCGGAGGAAGCCGTTGACGTTCCTTAGATCCAAGATAGGACGTAGGCCCCCCTTGTCCTTCTTGGGCACCAGAAAGTAGTGGGAATAACAACCACGCCCTACTTCTGGCCCAGGAACGCGCTCGATGGCCCCCTTGGCCAAGAGGGCCATAACTTCCTCCTGCAGAAGTGTCAAGTGGTCCCCCGACACACGGTGGTTCTGCGGTGGCATGGCTGGAGGAGAGGTCTCGAAGGGGAGGGAGTAGCCCCTTCGGACAATTTGCAGCACCCACCTGTCCGAAGTGATCGTGCGCCAGTGAGCGTGGTGATGGCGAACCCTGCCACCCACTGGCGTCACATGGGGCCGAAAGCACGGACTAGGAGGATTTTGGGGTAGATGCTGCGGGGGAAGGTGTGGTCTGACCCCGCCGTTGTCCCCGACCGCCACCACGGCGGTTTCCACGGCCGCCACCGCGTTGGAAGGATTGTTGCGGCGCGTGGCTGGCAGCACGTGTGGGGGCGCCCCTTCCTTGGCCACGAAAGGGACGAAACGAACCCGGTTGCTGACGCTGGGTCGAGAGACCCAAGGACTTGGCCGTGACCCTGGAGTCCTTGAAGCGTTCCAGCGCGTGGTCCGCTTTGTCACCGAACAGGTGACAGCCATCAAACGGCATGTCCATCAGGGTATTTTGGACATCAGCCGAAAAATTGGCGGATCTCAGCCAGGCGTGACGACGAATCGCCACCGTCGTAGACATAGCTCTGCCCAGCGAGTCGGTCGTATCAAGACCACACCGAATTGAATATTTCGCTGCATCTCGGCCCTCAGCCACAGCCTGACCGAGCTTTGCCCGCACCTCCATGGGGCATTCTGGCAGCAGCTCCGCGACCGTATCCCACACAGAGTGGGTGTAGCGGCCCAAGAGGCAGGCGGTGTTGCAAGACCGCAGGCCCAAACTAATGGACGAGAAGACCTTTTTGCCAAACTGGTCATACCTCTTGGATTCCCGGTCGGGCGGGGCCGACGGGAATGCGGACTGGGAGGTCGAGGCCTGGATCACCAGACTCTCAGGAGTGGGGTGGGTAGACAGGTACTTGGGGTCGTCCGGACAAGGACGGTGGCGCCTGGCCACGTTCCGATCAACAGGCGCACCTGAAGCGGGCCTGGACCACGTGCCCAACAGAACGTCAGACAAGGCTTCATTAAACGGCAGCAGAGGCTCCAATGGGCATGACTGCGGTTTGAAGACCTCGGTGAGGATGTTAGGCCTCACGGCCGCGACGGGGAGCTCAAGGTTTAAGGCCTTGGCAGCCCTCATCAGCACCACAGAATAGGCAGCTCCCTCCACCGATGCCACGGTTGGGGGAGAGATCAAACCAGGGTTAGGGGAGTCGTCCAAACCACTGGCATCCCCCAAGTCACCTGTCCAGTCCGGGTCATACTGGCACTCGCGAGCCAGAGGGTCCTCGGACCCCTCCCAACCTTCACCGTACTCCTCATCCTCTCCGTACTCTGAGTCAATGATGAAGACCGGCTCCTCGGGGATCATGGGCCCCATCGGCGCCGGGACCGGCGTCGATCGACGCCCGTCCGGCGCCGCGTCCGGCGTCGGAGAAGGCAAGGGGACGGCGCCGCCCGGAGCCGGCGTCGGAACCCCACCGCCGGCCGGAACCGGCAGCGGAGAACCGGCGTCGCGCGGGGGCGGCGTCGGGGGTAACCCCGATGGCAACGGCGCCGGGGAGGCCGGAAGACCAGCCGGCGCCGATCCCGAAGGCCCCTGTGGCGCCGGGGTCGGAGCCGTCGGCGGCGCCGGGGCCGGAGCACCCGACGGCGCCGAGGCAGGGACACCCGAACCGCCAGGGCCCCCAGACGGTAGCACTGGGCCCGCAGGCACCGTAGGCCCCGTCGGAGAAGCGAGCGCCCTCATGGCCATGAGGAACGCCTCGATCTCCTCAGGCGTCGCACCATGCCCAGGGACCGGAGGGTATGAGGCAGGCCGCGCCGGCGACTCTCGCGGAGCCGCGGGGATGGGGTCACCCGAGCCCCCGGCCGCGTCGGGGGGAGTCGGGGGTACGATGACGACGCCCCGACTTCTTGTGCTTCTTACCTGACGAGGATGACGAGTGGTGTCGACTTCCGAACGCTCTCTCGACCTCCGGCCGGACCGGGACCGCTCCCGGTCCCGACGTGGGGCCGACACCCGGAGCTCCAGTAGCTTGCGGGACCGCTCCCGTCTAGCCTTGTTGGTAAGGGCCCGGCAGTCGACGCAGGAGTCCACGTCGTGGTCGGGGCCCAGACACCGGAGGCAGAGGCGGTGATGGTCTGTGACCGACATCGTGCGCTCACAGCCATCGCAATTCTTAAATCCTGGCATCCTATCAGGCACAATAGAGGAAAAAGACAATCGAAAAAACTTGGTCAAAGACCGGAGTACTGCTCTTCAGATCTGCGTCCACTGGCGCGGAAAAAAGAAGAACTGACGTCAGCGCGCGGAGGCGGCGTCTATGTACTCCAGCGACGTCATCACGGCGCACGACGCCGACGACGGACGCGGAGCCGCAGGGGACGCCTGCAGACGACGCCTACCGACGCGCAGGGGTACTGCTACGCAAAAGTTTCCGGTTCCAGACTGACGCCTGGGGATATTCTGAGGTAAGGAATCTAACACTAACGTGTTTCTTTCAGATTGAGAAGATTCCTCCTCAGAGTCTGAGCCTGATGTGGCCTTCTTCTTCTGAAGCCATAACAGTAATCTAGCCTCTCTGTCTCTTTTGGTTTTGTCAGAAAATTTTCTACAGAGTTTACAGTCTTTCACCAAGTGTTTAGGATAGAGACAGTAAAGGTAGTCCTCATGTGGGTCCTCAGAGAAAAGTCTGGCCTTCCCACAGGACATGCAAGCCCTGAACAGCCTCTTTTTAGAGCTTTCAGCCATCATGAGAAAAAATAAGTACACACAATACCTTAATCCAGTAGATAAAAAATAAGATTCCAAAGGGTCAAAAGTTCACACAGGAACAGAAAACTGAGCAGAGCTCAGGGAGACTCCTTTCTCACACGAAGGCGGTTGGAAATCTGAGGCAGGAAGCTGCTGCTGGGGAGTGTGAGGGCAGGGCAGCAATGCTGATTGGCTGGCTTTTGGACCAAACAAAGAAATGGTCTGGTTACCAAATAATACAGCCACTATGGGGATTTTCTATGCAGTTTTTTCTTCTCTATGATACTGCTTGGTCATTCTGTTACCGTGAGACTCCCACCATGACGACGGGGAAGATACAAGCATGTGAATCTATGAAAGATGTAATACTGGAGAAAGGAGGTTTACAGGATAGAGCCTGGAGCTCACTCACTCTCCTGGCAGAGGTGATGGCCACCAGGAAGGCATTCTTCAAAGTGAGAAGGCGAAGAGGGCAGTTGTGAAGTGGCTCAAACGGAGCGCACATCAGAAATGTAAGAACCAGGTTCAAGTCCCACTGAGGCATCACAAAGGGAACAGGAGGGAACGTATGTGTGATGCCTTTCAGGAATCGATTAACGATAGGGGACTTGAACGAAGAAGGTTGATCAGGCAGCCTCAGAAAGGCTGAAAGAGCAGAAAGGTAGCCCTTGATTGGGCCCAGAGCAGAGCCCTGCTGGGCAAGAGAAAGAAAGAGGAGAACCTCAGAAAGAGGGGCATTAAGGGGATCCACAGCCTTTGCTGAGCACCATGCCACAAATCTGTTCCACCTGCAGGCGTATACCGACTTTGTGGAGGGACGCCTGGCTGCCAGAATGATGTTGCAAACCTCAGGAGGCAAGTCAAATGGCCTCAACTGTTGCCGCTCAATCTTCAAGCATGGAGGTGGAGACAGGACAGGTTCGGGTGGAGGACCGTCCCCTGCTGCTGTGACGGAAGGTCCTCCTGAAGAGGCAGACGAACCGGGGGATCGAATGACATACTGAGTAGCTCGGGATACCAATACCTTTGTGCCCAGTCCGGAGCCACAAGGATGACTTGTGCCCGGTCGCGCCTGATCTTCTTCAGCACTCTGGGCAGAAGTGGTATAGGCGGATAGGCATACAACAGACCGCAGCTCCACTCGCGACGAAAAGTGCCGCCTTGGAAATTCCAACACGCAGAACTGATGACATTGCGCGTTCTCTTCTGTGCCTTTGTACGGTTCGACTACTTTTTTGGGGTCGACAGTTTTTGTCTGAACGGCTTTTTTGGAGTAGACAGTCTTCTTTGCGTCCACTCGCGACGAAAAGCGTCTCCGAGCGAGTGCCGCCTTGGAAATTCCAACGCGCAGAACTGATAACATTGCGCGTTCTCTTCGGTGGCGAATAGATCTAACCAAGGCTCTCCCAATTGCAGAAAGAGACCTTGCGCCACGTCCGAGTTCAGACGCCATTCGTGATCCATCATGCACCGGCGGCTGAGTTCGTCCGCCCTGGCGTTCAGAGAACCGGCCAGGCGTTGAACCACCAGAGCCACGCCCTGATGTTCCAGCCATTGCCAGAGGCGCAGAGCCTCCTGGCAGAGGGTCCACGACCCCACCCCGCCCTGTTTGTTGCAGTACCACATGGCGGTGTTGTTGTCCGTGCCAAAGCCCCCGACCCGCTAGGGGCTCTAGACGGGTCCGCTGGGCCCAAAGGCGCCGCGGAGCCCATCGGAGGAGAAAGGGACCTCATGGCCCTGAGGAAGCGCTCCATCTCCTCCGGCGTCGGTCTCGCCCAGGGACCGGAGGGCCGCATGGGCGGTGTCACCCGAACCCCGGCCGCGTCGTTTGAGCGTCGGGGGGAGTCAGTAGAGCGATGACGCCTCTTCGACTTCTTGTGCTTCTTACCTGACGACGACTTCGACCCGGAGGAGTGGTGCCGACACCTGGAGCTTTGGTGGCTCCGTCCCCGCGACCTGTCCCTCGACCTCCCGTGGGACCGGGACCGGGCACTCACGCGGCGCGGGGATGACTGCCGGAGTTCGAGTCGCCTGCAGGACCGCTCCCGCCTGGCTTTCGAAGAGAGGGCCCGGCAGTCGGAGCAGGCCTTGTCGTCGTGGTCGACATGGTGCGGTCCCAATCTTCACAGTGCTTGAAACCAGGCATCCCTACGGCACCAATCGGAGTTGCAAGACTTGGAGAAGGATCAAAAATGATCTCAAAAAAGTTAGTCAAAAATTGACTGGGTTACTGCTTTTTCCAGATCTGCGCTGGCTGGCGCGAAAAAAAGAAGAACTGACGTCAGCATGCATGGGCGGCGTCTAAGTACTCCGACGACGTCATCACGGTGCCCATGACGCAGACGACGGACGCGGAGCCGCAGACGACACCTACCGACGCGCAAGGGTACTGCTACACAAACTTTTCCGGATCCAGTCTGACGCCTGGGGATATTCTAAGGTAAGGAATCTATCACTAACGTGTCTCTTTCAGATGTCGTGTGTTTTCAGGTGAAAGAGGTGAAGCTGGACTCTTCAGCCACGAGGACCAGGAGGCGTCGACGACGACCAGGAGCTGGATTCGAGCAGTCCTACGAAGGATGTGGAGTGCTGCAGCGTCAGAATCCGGATTGGACCCAACAAACTTTGGCAACAGCAACCCACGCACGATGACAAGTTTGACTTCGGTTCAGACCAGCAAGGTCTGAGGGACTCCTCCTTTGGGGGAGAGTCAGCACATCTGGAGCAACCAGGAAAACTCAAGAAACAAAGGATTGGCCTTTGTAGGGGCTCACTAGCCAACAAACTGGGAACCGCGAAGGAGCCTCCAGCTGCGGTGAAAAAAGGGGACTCACGGGTCACTTGTGGATTGCTGGCCTCTGTACTTCAGTGCAAAAGGTGCTCGGGAAGGGACTTCAAATACCCCAATGCACAACTTCGGGAAGTAGGTGCAGTTGCGAAAATGCAGGATGTCCAGGTGTTCTCGTCCCACCTCTCTTGTGTCAGCTACAGGTCTCAACTTTGCTGGGAACTCGTGTCAGCTTCAGAGATGTTTGGAAGTCCGTGTCCTGTGTCACAGATTCTTCGGGATCCGAAAGGAGCCTCCAAAATGCAGACCGGCAAAGATGTTTTGGGTGCCTGTTTGGACCGGGTGGTGACTCCTTGACCACAAGGGAGATTTCTTCCGTCTTCCAGTCGATATGGAATGTCGAAGATGTATGTTGCAGAGTTTCGTCCAGGATAATCTAAAGTCCTAGGGCCTGGTTACTATACCTATACTAAGTTTAGGGGTTGGGCTAACTCTAAGGTCCCACCTATGGGTGGACCTGGGGAGGGGGTGGTTACACCCTTTCCCCTTTGTCCAGTTTTGCGCCAGAGCTGGGGCTGAGTGCCCCAGCAACCGGATTTAACTGGGAAATGCATGGAGCACCTTGTGTGCCCCAGGCAGTGTCTCAAAAGCATTCACTGAATGCAACCCACCCTGCCCCAATAAATTAAAGCCTGACTGGGGAGGTGCCAGCACCTCCCTGGACAGGAAACCTATTGTCCAGGACTCCCCTGCCAGAGTTTTGTCCAGCAGCAGGAGGGCAGACTTAGGTCTGTGGCAGCAGCATCCATTTTGTGATGCTGGGTGTAGGAAGGTGGATATCTGACTATGGTTGCCCCCAACTTTTTGCCTGGTGTTTTGCTTGTTTTTCGACTTAGTTGACCTGGGGCCCTGCTAATCAGGACCCTAGGCCCACTGCTCTCTCTGTAAAATGGATTTCATGTACTCTAGGTACATATTTAATTGGATACGGAGTCACCTTATCAGTCCCTGTACATCATACCTTAGGTATCCAGGGCATAGGTGTACCCAGGGCCTACCAGGGGCTGCAGCTTGTGTTATGCCACCCCTGGCTGGCCATCCAAATCTGACAACTGGCTGCACGACAGCTGGGGCAAGGTGGTGTAATCACCCTTTGCTTTAGATATAGTATTCCTATATCTAACCCTAAAATGGACACATATATTCCTATCAGTCACTCCTATGGCAGGCCTTATCAATCCTGAAGGCAGAGTGCTTGGAATTATATGAGATGGCGCTCTGGCATTAGCTGAGCCCGTTTGCAGCTTGCGGAACCAAGTCTTAATAGCTGTTCCATGATAACGCTATACCATATACTCTAAGTGCATTATGAACCTCGCGGTCAAATGCTAACTTTAGCATAGCATTATCAAAACATGTCGAGTAAGGTGTCATACGAATTGGAATACTAACCCCTCGCCAATTCTGGCGACGGGGTTAGCATTCCACCCTTCTAGAGGGACACGACATGTATGTAACTGTGAACCCCGGTTAAAGTTAACTCGAGCCTCAGCATCACAAAATGGATGCTGCCACCACAGACACGAGTCTGACCTCCTGCTGCTGGGAGTCCTTCCAGCGGGGGAGGCTTAGACAAAGGGTTTCCTGCCTTGGGAGGTGCTAGCACCACCCCAGACAGAATGTTGTGTATTAGGTAGGACAGGGCTCAAAGGAATGAGACATGCCTGGGGCACACAAGGTGCCCCGCGCATACACCGGTCAGAACCAGTTCCTGGGGCACTCCAGCCCCAGAGCTGGCGCAAGACCGGACAAAGGAAAGACCCCCCTTCCTGGTCCCACCCAGAGGAGGGACCTAGTCGTAGTGCAGCCCCCTTTAGCTGAATAAAGGTAGGAGCTGGTCCCATTCCAAATCAGATTATCCTGAACAACTTCCCAAGAAGAAACTCTGGACTTCGACGTTCTGCTCCACAGAAGACTGAAGATATCTCCCTTGTGGGCAAGGAGTGTCCACCCTGCACCAGCAGGCACCATCAGCGTACAGCGGCTTCCCTTTGCCGTCTTCCTGCAAGGATTCAGACTTCAGAGCCCGAAGAGACCCGGATTCCCAGACCTCTCCGACCTCTACCCACATCTGCAGCATAGCTGAGACCCGTGGGTGTGACGAGACACGTGGGACCGGCCATCTTGGAAGAAGCTCACTTCGCTCCAGCACGACTTCAGAGGCATCCTCGTCCAAGTGCTTTGGGGACTGAGAAGCCCCGGCCCTGAGCAGCTCCTGCATCGAAGATCAGCCCTCCAGCATCCACGAGATCTGCGTGGGGCCCTTCTGCCTGTTTGCTGCTCGACGTGTTGTCTGGTAACTTGCCGGCTGGCTTGTGACCACCTAGACGACAAACTCTGACAACTTTGCTGCGGGTCTGGTTGCTCCAGACTGGCCCTTGCTCCCTTCCAAAAGAGGAGCACCCCGGACCCTCCTGGTCCACTCCAGACGCCGTTTCCACTCACCGCGTGTGTTTGCCTTTGCCAAGGCCTGTTGAACCCGAATCCGGAGACGACACCGCCGACAGCGAGAGCCTGCGCGGGACAGCTCGTGCCTCCATCCTGGTCGTCGAAGACACCACCTGGTCCACGTGGCTGCAGAGACAAGCGTCCACCTTCACCTTATCGCGACGACGACATCTGGTTCCACTCCAGTCACTGGCTAGTACTTTGAACATTGTCCCCTCTGCTTTCAGGTTCTTCTCTTCACTGATCCACCCTTGGATCACACCGGACATCTTCCTCCACACCGTCTGCAGCATCTTTTCCTCCAGGCTCCATAGACTTCAACGCCGGAACCTGACACGACTTGGCACCTATGCACCCGCAGCCTGTGGGTGAGGTAACACGAGCATTTCGGTGCTCAAGGGTAGCTTGAGTCTCCTAGTGTCCAGTTCCACAGTCGTTTTAGTCCTATTTAGTCAGGGACGTCCATACTCACCTTTTCTTTAAACTGTACTGTCCATAGACGATTGTACGCATCTCGCTTGTCAGTTCACACTCTGCACACGCGTTCCGTGGGCTTCCTATTACTTACCTCCAGTTAGTATAGCGTGGTCCCAGCGATCCTACAACCTCTGGACAGCTCAATTCCTTTGATTGACTTTCGCAATCCATTTATTTAGTATATGGTTTGTTGCGCCCCTCAGGCGTTCTTGTAAATACTGTGCGAACTCGTATTTCCTTTTGAGTATTGTCATGTGCTTAGCCCTCTGACCTCAAAGAGTTCAGAGGTGTATGTTATGAAAATAAACAGATATTTATTAACTAACAACCTGTGTGGTGTCCTTTCACTTGGTATTCAAGGGGTTATATGTGGTAAAACAGCTGGCTTCACATGCCATTCAGAGTTTAGCCTAAAAACTGCTTCTGTCCACGCTACTAGGATAGCTGGTCTATAAGGTTGACTTATAACCAATCACCATAAGGGTTGTTTGGACTGATACAAGGTGATCACTAGAATTAGTGAGCATCATATATCAGGCCAACTTCTCACACTGGGGCTCTGTTTAACTTGAACCAGGTTCACCAGTGTGTACATATCTTCTCCCTCTAGAAGGGTGGAATGCTAACCCCGCCTCCAGAACTGGGGAGGGGGGTGAGTATTCCAAAGTGTTTGACACCTTACACGAAAAGTGTTGATAAAGCCAAACCAAAGTTAGCCTTAACCGCGAGGATTATAATGCACTTAAGAGTATATGGTATGGCTATATCATAAAACAGCTTAGCTCATGCTAGGGCACCCTCTCACACAAAACCAAGCACTCTGCCTTCAGGATTGTCAAGGCCTGCCATAAGAGTGACTTATAGGTGAATATGTGCCTATATGTAAAGGTAGATAGAGGTATACTATATTTAAGTAAGGAGTGCTTACACCACCTTACCCAGGCTGCAAGTGCAGACCAGTGGTGTCAGTTTGGAAGGCTAACCAGGGGTGGCACAATACATGCTTCAGCCCCTGGTAGGCCTCTGTGGTACCTATGCCCTGGGTACCTAAGGTACCATATAAAGGGACTCACAAAGGGGACAGAGTAGTCAATCTGGTATGTACCTATAGTACATGGTATCAATTTAGAGAGAACAGCTAGGCTGTGGTCCTGATTAGCAGGGCCACAGCCAGACAAGTCGAAAAACCAGTGAAACACAGCAAAAAGTGGGGGTAACCATAGGAAGCAGATCCTACTCTCCTACAATAGATTCCTTACCCTAAAATACATACCCCAGCAATACCAAGCCCGGCGTTGGGTCTGCGAACCAAGATCAAACCACTAAGTCCTGCAGAACAGAACAGCCAAAGAAGCCGTCTCTCTGGACTTGGCTGTCCAATCAATCAATCAATCTTGTGTTTGTTAAGCGCTACTACTCACCGGTGAGGGTCTCAAGGCGCTGGTTTCGCAGGTTCCAGTCCATCAAGGAGGGGGTCTGTCGAAGACCCAGGTTTTGAGGTTTCTTGTGAAGATGGGGATATATGTTGTCTGTAAGGGAAAGCGTTTGCCGGCTCTAGCAGCGAGGAAGGAGAAGGAGCGGTTGCCTGAGCTGGTTTTTCTGGTGCGAGGGACCACTGCGTAGGAGAACTGGGATGATCCTAGGGTCCTTTGGGTGCATGGAATATGAGTCGGCTGTTCAGGCATGCTGGTACGATGTCGTGGAGGGCCTTGTGAGCGTGGGTGAGCATCTTGAAGGTGACCAGCTTCGGTGAGGGAGCCAGTGGAGTGTGCTCAGATGCTGGGAGATGTGGCAGTGTCTTGGCTGGTTGAGGACCAGTCTTCCGGCAGCATTCTGGATGTTCTGTTGCTTACGTGTGAGGTTTTTGTTTATTCTGGCATAGAGTGCGTTGCCGTAGGAGTCTGCTGGTGACCTGGCGTGAGTGACGGTCTTTCTGTGTTCGAGGGGGATCCATTTGAAGGTCTTGCATAGGAGGCCGAGGGCGTGGAAGCAGGAGGACGAGACAGCGTTGATCTGGCAGTCCATTTTGAGTTCAGAGTCCAGGATAATTCACAGGTTGCGTGCGTGAAGTGTGGGCTGAATTCCGAGGGGGGGGGGGATGGGGGTGGGGGCCCACCAGGTGTCGTTTCAGGCATCGGGGTGTGGGTCCATGATGAGTACTTCTGTTTTGTTGGTGTTTAGTTGAAGGCAGCTGTTTTTTATCCATCTGGCAACAGCTTCAATTCCTTCTCGAAAATTGTAGCTGGCGGTGTTGGGTCCGTTGGATGGAGAGGGGATGAGTTGTGTGTCATCTGGATATGACAATGTTGAGTCCATAGGTTCTGAAGATGGGGGCGAGAAGAGCCATGTAGATGTTGAGCAGTGTATGTCTGAGGGATGAGCCCTGGGGTACTCCGCAGGTGGTTGGTGTAGGGTTCGAGAGGAAGGGGAAGTCTGACCTGCTGCGTTCTGCTGTAGAGGAAGGAGCGGATCCAGTCGAGCGCCTTGTCTTGAATCCCTGCGTCGTGGAGTCTGTAAATTAGGGTGTGTTGAGAGACTGTGTCGAACGCCGCTGAGAGGTCAAGGAGGATGAGGGCTGCTGTTTCTCCTTTGTCCAGTAGGGTGCGTATGTCTGTTACGGCGAGCAGGGTGGTTTCCGTGCTGTGTTTTTTTCTGACGCCAGATTGGGAGGTGACAAGGATGTTGTGCTCTTCGATGAATGTGGTGAGTTGGCTGTTGACGAATTTCTCAATTACTTTCGCTGGGAAGCGGAGAAGGGAGATGTGTCTGGAATTTTTGAGGTTGGTGGGGTTCACCGTGGGTTTCTGGAGGAGGGGGTTGATCTTGGCGTGTTTCCAGTCATCGGGGAACGATGCGGTTGCCAGGGAGGGATGATGGTGTGGCTGTCCAGGCAGTAATGCTTGGTAAACGTGTGCAGCAATGGCCACTTAGCTGCCTGACAGATGTCATGCAAGGGAACTTCCTGTCCCAAAGCAGTAGTGGCTGCCATCGCCCTGGTAGAATGGGCGCGTAGCCCCACTGGAGGCTCCTTTTTAGCCAAAGAATAACAAGACTTAATGAACAGAACGACCCACCAGGAGATGGTCCGCTTGTGCACAGCCCTACCTTTCTTGGCGCCCACGTAGCCAAAAAAGAGCTGGTCATCCACCCAGAACTGTTGTGTGCAGTTGCGGTAGAATTAGAGCACACTTTTTGGGTCCAGACGGTGGAGCCTCTCTTCCTCTTGAGGGATGCGGAGGTGGAAAGAAGGTGGGCAAAGTGATGGTCTGCCCAATGTATAAGGCAGCAACAACCTTTGGCAGAAAAGATGGACGAGTCCTTAGAACAACTTTGTCAGGATGGACAGAGAGAAAAGGAGGTTTAGAAGGAAGAGCCTGCAGCTCAATTACTCTTATGGCAGAGGTGAAAGCAACCAGGAAATCTGTCTTTAAAGTAAGACGACGAAGAGTACAGTTGTGAAGTGGCTCAAGGGAGCACACATCAGATATGGTAGAACCTGGTTCAAGTCCCACTGAGGCATTATGAAAGGAGCAGGAGGGAAAAGATGAGTAAAGGCTTTCAAGGGACTTGGGAAGGCTGATCTGGAAGACGTAAAAAGTCTGAAATGGCTGAGAGATAGCACTTGATGGTGGCCAGGGCAGAGCCCTGCTAGGCCAAAGAAAGTAGGAATAGAAGGACCTCTGAAAGAGGGGCAGAAAGGTGATCCACAGCCTTTGCTGTGCACCAGGTCACAAACGTATTCCACCTGTGTGCTTATTCTGTCTTAGTGGAGGGCAACCTGGCTGCCAAGATTACATTACAAACTTCAGGAGGCAAGTCCAAAGACGTCAACTGCTGCTGTTTAACCCCTTCGACGCTGGTGACAAAGCCAGCTCGTCATGGGCGTTACCTGCGCTACGCGGATGACAAGCTGGCTTTGTCACGTTACCCGCGATTTTCAAATTTCAGCGCACAGCGGGAAAACCCGCTAGCGCGCATGCGGTTAAACTCCATGCAAGGAGGTAGCGGCTGGAGAGGTTCAGGTGGAGGACCGTCCCCTGCTGCTGCAACAGAAGATCCTCCCAAAGAGGCAGTCGAATCAGGGGACCAATGGCAATGCTGAGTAGCTCAGGATACCATACTCTTTGAGCCCAGTCCGGAGCCACAATAATGGCTTGGGCCTGGTTGCACTTGACCTTCTTCAGCACTCTGTGTAGAAGTGGTATAGGCGGAAAGGAATATAGTAGACCGCAACTCCGCTCGCGACGAAAAGCGTCGCCTAGCGAGTGCCTCCTTAGATATTCCAATGCGCAGAACTGATGACATTGCGCATTCTCTTCAGTGGCGAATAGTTCTAACCGAGGCTCTCCCCACTGCTGAAAGAGACTTTGCACCACGACCGAGTTCAGACGCCATTTGTGATCCACCACGCTGTGAGAAGTTGGCCTGATATATGATGCTCACTAGTTCTAGTGATAACCTTGTATCAGTCCAAACAACCCTTATGGTGATTGGTTGTAAGTCAACCTTATAGACCAGCTATCCTAATGGTAGCATGGACAAAGCAGTCTTAGGCTAAACTCTTTTGGCATGTGAAGCCAGCTGTTTTACCACATATAACCCCTTGAATACCAAATAAAAGGACACCAGACAGGTTGTTATGAAAATAAACAAGATATTTATTACTAACAAAACACCTCTGAACTCTTTATGAGATCAGAGGGCTAAGCACATGACAAGCCTCTTAAGAAAAATACGATAAGTTGCACAATTACAATGGTGCCCTAGGGGCAAGACAAACCATATACTAAGTAAATGGTATAAGGAAATAGAAGGAATGGAGCTGTCCAGAGGCTGTATGATCACTGGGAGTACACTACCCTAACCTTAGGTAAGGGGCAGGAGGCCCACGGGACGCGTGTGCAGAGTGTGAACTCACACGCGAGATGCGTAACAAAGTCAATGGACACTACAATTTACGAAAAGGTAAGTAAAAGACCGTTCCGACTAGTTAGGACTAAAACGACAGAATACCTGGACACTAGGAGAGTCAATCTACCCGTGAGCACCGAAATGCTCTTGTTACCTCACCCACGGGCTGCGGGGTGCATAGGTGTGAAAGTGTATTGGGTTTCCGCGTTGAAGTCAATGGAGCCTTGAAGAAAATATGCTGCAGGCGACCAGGAGGAAGATGTCCGGAGTGATCCAAGGGTGGATCAAGGGAGATGGAGACCTGAAAGCAGAGGGAACAATGTTCACAGTCACTCGCCAGTGACTGGAGTGGAACCAGGAAGGAACCAGATGCTGTCGTCACGATCAGGTGAAGAGTGGACGCTTGACTCTCCAGCCACGTGGACCAGGACGTGTCTTAGACGACCAGGATTGAGGCACGAGCTGTCCCACGCAGGCTCTCGCTGTCGGCGGGGTCTGTTCCGGATTCGGCGTCGACAGGCCTTGGCAAAGGCAACCCACGCGGTGAGTGGAAAAGGCGTCTGGTGAGGACCAGGAGGGTCCGGAGTGCTTCTTCTTTGCAGGGAAGCAAGGGCCAGTCTGGAGCAACCAGACCAGCGGTGTTGATTTCGTGGATCGTCGTCTAGGAGGCCACTAGCCAGCCGGCAAGTGACCAGACAACGCGTCAAGCAGCAATCAAGCAAAAGGGGCCCACGCACATCTCGTGGATGCTGGAGGGCTGATCTTCTGTGCAGGAGCTGCTCGGGGCTGGGGCTTCTCAATCCCCAAAGCACTTTCTCGAGGATGGCTCTGAAGTCGTGCTGGAAGCGAAGTGCAGTTTCTCCAAGATGGCCGGTCCCACGTGTCTCGTCACACCCACGGATCTCAGCTGTGCTGCAGATGTAGGTAGAGGTCGGAGAGGTCTGGAAGTCCGGATCTCGTCGGGCTCTGAAGTCTGGTTCCGGCAGGAAGGACGACAAAGTGAACCGCTAGGACGCTTGATAGTGCCTGCTGCTGCAGGGAGGCCACTCCTTGGCCACAAGGGAGATTTCTTCAGTCTTCTGTGGAGCAGAACGTCGAAGTCCAGAGTTTCTTCTTTGTAGTTTCAAATCAGGATTAATCTAACTTGGAATGGGACCAGCTCCTACCTTTATTCTGCTAAAGGGGGCTGTACTAGTGACTAGGTCCCTTCCATGGGTGGGACCAGGAAGGGGGGTGGTTACACCCCCTATCCTTTGTCCGGTTTCGGGCTGGAGTCCCCAGCAACTGGTTTGAACCGGGGTATGTACAGGGACACCTTGTGTGACCCAGGCATGTCTCATTCCTTTCAGCCTGTCCTACCCAATACACAAAATACTGTCTGGGGTGGTGCTAGCACCTCCCAAGGCAGAAAACCCTTTGTCCAGGCCTCCCTCGCTGGAATGACTACCAGCAGCAGGAGGTCAGACTTGTGTCTGTGGTGGCAGCATCCATTTTGTGATGCTGAGGCTCAAGTTAACTTTAACCGGGGTTCACAGTTACATACATGTCGTGTCCCTCTAGGAGGGTGGAATGCTACCCCCGTCGCCAGAACTGGCGAGGTGGTAGTGTTCCAATTCATATGACACCCTACTCGACATGTTTTGATAATGCTATGCCAAAGTTAGCAATAACCGCGAGGATTATAATGCACGTAAGAGTATATGGTATAGCGTTATCATGGAAACAGCTAACAGACTTGGTTCCGAAAGCTGCAGACAGGCTCGGCTCATGCTAGAGCACCATCTCACATAATTCCAAGCACTCTGCCTCCAGGATTGTTAAGGCCTGCCATAGGAGTGACTTATAGGAGGATATGTGTCCATTTTAGGGTTAGATATAGGTGTAATATATCTAAAGCAAAGGGTGATTACACCACCTTGCCCCAGCTGTGTTACCAGCCAATTGTGTGTTTAGATGGCCAGCTAGGGGTGGCACAATACATGCTGCAGCCCCTGGTAGGCCTTGGGTGGACTTATGCCCTGGGTACCTATGGTACACTGTACAAGGACTTACAAGAGTGACCCAATACCAATTAGTAAATGCACTTAAAGTACATGGATGTCAACTTAGAGAGAGAACAGCTAGGCTGTGGGTCTGATTAGCAGGCCCACAGCCAGGGAAAGTCGTAAACCAGTGAAGCAAAAATCTGGCGTTACCATAGGATTGCAGACCCTACTCTCCTACATAAACCCCCCCCTCCCCCCAAACTTAGGGACATTAAACTGACCTTGACCAAGTGAGTCTTCCTGTTCTAAGTGGAAATACCTGGAGAGACTGTAGGAGAGTAGGGTCTGCAATCCCATGATCACCCAGATTTTTTGCTTTTGTTTCACTGGTTTACGACTTTCTCTGGCTGTGGGCCTGCTAATCAGACCCACAGCCTGGCTGTTCTCTTTCTAAATTACGATATGTACCCTAGGTGCATTTACCAATTGGTACTGGGCCACCTTATCAGACCCCGTAACGCAGGGCATAGGTGTACCCAGGGCCGCCAGGGGCTGAAGCATGTATTATGCCACCCCTGGCTGGCCTCCTAAATTTGACACAACTGGCTGCACGACAGCTGGGGCGAAGCCGTGTAACCACCCTTCGCTTTAGGTATAGTAGCTCTATATCTAACCATACAATGGACACCCGAGTTCCTATCAGTCACTCCTATGGCAGGCCTTAACAATCCTGAAGGCAGAGTGCGTGGGCTCGTGTGAGCTAGGCTCAGGCCCGAGCCGAGCCCGGTTGCAGTTTGCGGAATCAAGACCCAATGGCTGTTCCATGATAACGCGTACCATAACGGTAACTCCGGTGTCGCGTTATCCAGGCATGTCGAGTAAGGTGTCATACGAATCGGGGTGCTGCCCTCTCACCAATTCCGGCGATGAGGTTAGCATCCCACCCCTCTAGAGGGACACGACATGCACGTAACCGTGAACCCCGGTTAAAGTTAACCGAAGCCTCAGCTCCACAAAATGGATGCTGCCACCACAGACACGAGTCTGACCTCCTGCTGCTGGGAGTCCTTCCAGCGAGGAGCGCTTGGACAAAGGGTTTCCCGTCGAGGGCGGTGTTCGCACCGTCCCAGACAGGGTTTGTGTATTCTGGGTAGGTAGGGCTTTTGCGTGAAGGTGACTGCGGAGTGGCACCCCGGTGCTCACTACGCATCTGCCGGTTAGAACCAGTTCCAGGGGCGACAGCCCTGGCCTGGGGAAAGTCCGGCAGGGGAGAGGGGTGTAACTGCCCCCTTCCTGGTCCCACCCTTAGGGCAGGACCTAGTCATGTACCCTCCCCTTTCTTTAGAATAAAGGCCGGAGCGGGGACCCTTCCAAATTAGATCATCTTTGATTCAAGAACTACTTTCTACGAAAGGACATTCAAGACTCTTCTCAAGATTTCTCCCTTGTGACTAAGGAGTAGTCACCCTGCATCAGCGGGCACCAACTAAGAACTCTGCGGTTTGCTGCAAGTCCTTCCTCAAGGAATCCGACGGCCCAGCTCGACGAGAACCGGCTTCCCTGGCACCTCTGACCTCTACCCACAACATCAGCTCAGCTGTGATCTGTGGGTGCGACGAGACCTCGAGGGACCGGCCATCATCAGAACCTGCACGCTCTTAGAAACCAGCACGACCATCGAGGTAACTCTCTGGTGAGTGCTCTGGGGTCCGAGAAGCCCCGACCCTGAGCCGCTCCAGCACCGAAGTGCAGTCTCCCAGCATCTCCACGATCTGCGTGGGGCCCTTCTGCTCGCTGCTCAGCACGCCGTCTGGTCACTAGCCGCTGGCTCGTGTCCTTCTGTGACGACATCCGAGAATCAACACTGCTGGTCTGGTTGCTCCAGACTGGCCCTTGCTTCCATCTTTGCGAGAAGCACCCCGGACCCTCCTGGTCCACTCAAGACGCCCTCTTAGGCCCTCCACGTGGCCCTGAGAACTGCCAAGGCTTGTTGCCCCATCCTGGGCCCAGCGACGCCGACAGCATCATCCTTCGTGGGACAGCTCGCACCTCCGCCGTGGTCGCCGACAACGCCTCCTGGCCCGTGAGACTGCAGAGCCTAGCGTCGCCCACTCACCTGGTCGAGGTGACGGCCAACCGGTGCCTTCCTGGCACCCTCTGACTACTGGCTAGTAGTACGAACTTGGTCCCCTCTGCTTTCAGGTTTCTTCAATCTCCGATCCAGGCTTGGATCTCTACGAACTATTCAGCACTGGTCGCCGGCCAGCAACTCCTTTCTTCCGGCTCCTGGCTCGTCAGCGAAGACCCCGACGCCTGTAAGACTTGTGCAGCCGCAGCCCTCGTGGCTAGGTAACTCGGCATTTCGGTGCCCGCATAGCCTCCTTACTCTAGGGTCCCGAGTCCCTCGCTTCCGACTTGCCTTATCGGGTCCGCCCGAGACCTTAATCTTTCCGTGTCCTCGGACACTTGTTTCTAATTGTGCACTTGAAGTATTTGCTAAAAGAGATTTGGTTTGTGCTTAGTACCCTGTCCTCAAAGAGTACCGGGCTGTTGTGATTCTTAATAAATATACTGTTTATTTTCATAACACTTGTGTGGTGTCCTTTCACTGGGTGTTCAAGGGGTACATGTGTGGTAAACAGCTGGCTTAACACGCCCTCTCGAGTCTTTAGCCTTAGACTGCTCGTATCCACGCTACTAGGATAGCTGGTCTATAGGTTGACTTACAACCAAACACCATAAGGGTCGTTGGAACGATACATAGCGGTCGCTAGAATAGCGAACGTTGCATATCGGGCCAACTTCTCACAGAGACCATCTGCATTGCCATGGTCAGTCCCTGGTCTGTGCTCCACTGTAAAGTCCATTCCCCTCTAGGGAAATGGACCACCTAAGAAGTTTGGGGTTTTCACCCTTCATTTGATTTAGCCACAAGAGGGGCTTATGGTCTGTCTGAATCTTTAAGTGAGTTCCAAACAAGTTTGGCCTCAACTTCTTCAGGGCCCAAACCACAGCAAAGGCCTCCCTCTCAATAGCTGACCAACGTTTCTCTCTAGGGGTCAGCCTTCTACTTATAAAAGCAATGGGCTGGTCATGACCATCATTATTAAGTTGAGATAGAACAGCTCCCACACCCAACTCAGAAGCATCTGTTTGGACAATGAAAGTTTTGGAGTAGTCTGGACTCTTGAGAATAGGTGCAGTACACATGGCCTGCTTCAGGTCATCGAATGCCTTTTGACAGCTAACTGTCCACTGAACTTGCTTTGCCATTTTCTTGCTTGTCAGGTCATTGAGTGGGGTCACAATGATCCCATAATTTCTGACAAATTTCCTATAGTAACCAGACAGGCTCTGACCTGTGTCTGGGTGGTTGGAGGAGCCCAGTCCTTTATGGCCTGTATCTTGCTCTCCAATGGTTGAACCTGGCCTCCACCTACAAGGTGGCCCAGGTACACAACCTGACTGTGCCCTATATGGCACTTGGTAAACTTGATAGTGAGGCCTGCCTTCTGCAGGGCATCCAAAACTTTCCTCATGTGGATCAGGTGATCCTCCCAGGTGGAGCTGAAGACAGCAATATCATCTAGATATGCTGCACAAAAGTCATCCAACCCAGTGAGAACTTGGTTCACCAACCTTTGAAAAGCGGCAGGTGCATTTTTCAAACCAAAGGGCATCACCACAAATTGGTAATGACCTCCTGGGGTAGAAAATGCTGTTTTGGCCTTGGCATCCTCAGCTAACCTGATTTGCCAATAACCAGCTGTTAGGTCAAATGTACTCAAGAATTTGGCAGAAGCCAATTTATCTAGGAGTTCATCTGCCCTAGGTCTTAATTCAGAGACTCTGTCCCTCACCACCCCTTGTTGTAAATATTTTTGTCCACCCTAAGCGTGGAAGGGTATTCTCAGATGTGAGACCCTGGCTCATTGCACCATCAGGATTCAAGCAAACCGGGCCGAAGACGGCTGTAATGACAGAAACCGGTCCCCGGGAGCTTGTTTCCTTCCCAGTGTAAGAATTGGCTTTTGTAGTTTGGTTTGCCCTGTTCCCATCATGCACTGGGACAGGAACAGACTAATTTGCATACAGCCAGGTTCTGAAACTGGGATGGTGCAGTGAGCTAAAAAACGGTGTTGGATCTAGCCCTGATCTCTTGACTGGGTGAGAGCTTTCTGCTTAATTCAGAGACTCTGTCCCTCACCACCCCTTGTTGTAAATATTTTTGTCCACCCTAAGCGTGGAAGGGTATTCTCAGATGTGAGACCCTTGCTCATTGCACCATCAGGATTCAAGCAAACCGGGCCGAAGACGGCTGTAATGGCAGAAACTGGTCCCCGGGAGCTTGTTTCCTTCCCAGTGTAAGAATTGGCTTTTGTAGTTTGGTTTGCCCTGTTCCCATCATGCACTGGGACAGGAACAGACTAATTTGCATACAGACAGGTTCTGAAACTGGGATGGTGCAGTGAGCTAAAAAACGGTGTTGGATCTAGCCCTGATCTCTTGACTGGGTGAGAGCTTTCTGCTTAATTCAGAGACTCTGTCCCTCACCACCCCTTGTTGTAAATATTTTTGTCCACCCTAAGCGTGGAAGGGTATTCTCAGATGTGAGACCCTTGCTCATTGCACCATCAGGATTCAAGCAAACCGGGCCGAAGACGGCTGTAATGCCAGAAACCGGTCCCCGGGAGCTTGTTTCCTTCCCAGTGTAAGAATTGGCTTTTGTAGTTTGGTTTGCCCTGTTCCCATCATGCACTGGGACAGGAACAGACTAATTTGCATACAGCCAGGTTCTGAAACTGGGATGGTGCAGTGAGCTAAAAAACGGTGTTGGATCTAGCCCTGATCTCTTGACTGGGTGAGAGCTTTCTGCTTAATTCAGAGACTCTGTCCCTCACCACCCCTTGTTGTAAATATTTTTGTCCACCCTAAGCGTGGAAGGGTATTCTCAGATGTGAGACCCTTGCTCATTGCACCATCAGGATTCAAGCAAACCGGGCCGAAGACGGCTGCAATGCCAGAAACCGGTCCCCGGGAGCTTGTTTCCTTCCCAGTGTAAGAATTGGCTTTTGTAATTTGGTTTGCCCTGTTCCCATCATGCACTGGGACAGGAACAGACTAATTTGCATACAGCCAGGTTCTGAAACTGGGATGGTGCAGTGAGCTAAAAAACAGTGTTGGATCTAGCCCTGATCTCTTGACTGGGTGAGAGCTTTCTGCTTAATTCAGAGACTCTGTCCCTCACCACCCCTTGTTGTAAATATTTTTGTCCACCCTAAGCGTGGAAGGGTATTCTCAGATGCGAGACCCTTGCTCATTGCACCATCAGGATTCAAGCAAACCGGGCCGAAGACGGCTGTAATGCCAGAAACCGGTCCCCGGGAGCTTGTTTCCTTCCCAGTGTAAGAATTGGCTTTTGTAGTTTGGTTTGCCCTGTTCCCATCATGCACTGGGACAGGAACAGACTAATTTGCATACAGCCAGGTTCTGAAACTGGGATGGTGCAGTGAGCTAAAAAACGGTGTTGGATCTAGCCCTGATCTCTTGACTGGGTGAGAGCTTTCTGCTTAATTCAGAGACTCTGTCCCTCACCACCCCTTGTTGTAAATATCCAGGTATTGGATGGGCATCTGTTTTAGTAACAGCATTTAGACCCCTGTAGTCTACACAAAACCTAATGAACAAGTTACTTACCTTCGGTAACGATATATCTGTAAGAAACATTAGTTAGTGTTAGATTCCTTACCTTAGAATATCCCCAGGCGTCAGTCTGGATCCGGAAACTTTTGCGTAGCAGTACCCCTGCGCGTCGGTAGGCGTCGTCTGCAGGCGTCCCCTGCGGCTCCGCGTCCGTCGTCGGCGTCGTGCGCCGTGATGACGTCGCTGGAGTACATAGACGCCGCCTCCGCGCGCTGACGTCAGTTCTTTGCACACAGCTTTTCCGCGCCAGGAGACGCAGAGCCATGAGAGAACCAACACTGGTGTCATGTAAAAACTAGGGCCCTGAAAGGGATGACCTTAACCCTAGGTATCAGTTCGCAGAACGGGGAGGAAGGGTGGGTTCGGTAAGGAATCTAACACTAACTAATGTTTCTTACAGATATATCGTTACCGAAGGTAAGTAACTTGTTCATCTGAAAGAAACACGTTAGTGTTAGATTCCTTACCTTAGAATACATACCCCAGCAATACCAACCCCGGTGGTGGGTCTGCGAACCAATACAAAACTACACCAGAAAGTCCTGGAGGACAGAACGGCCAAAGAGCCATCCCTCCGGACTTGACTGTCCAGGCAGTAGTGCCTCGCAAAGGTGTGCAGCGAGGCCCACGTAGCCGCCTGGCAAATGTCCTGCAAGGGGACTCCCCGGCCCAGGGCAGTAGTAGCCGCCGTGGCCCGAGTGGAATGGGCCCTCAGCCCAACAGGAGGCTCCTTCCGAGCCAAAGAGTAGCACGCTTTGATGCAGAGGACGACCCATCGAGAGATGGTTCGTTTACAAACCGCCCGTCCCTTCTTCGCACCCACGTAGCCAACAAACAGTTGGTCATCCACCCGGAACTGGCGTGTGCGATCCATGTAAAATGAAAGCGCACGTTTTGGGTCCAGACGATGGAGCCGCTCTTCATCCTTCGAAGGATGCGGAGGCGGGAAGAAGGAGGGGAGGGTGATGGACTGCCCGATGTGAAAGGCCGAAACAACCTTGGGCAGGAAAGAAGGTCTAGTCCTCAGAACCACCTTGTCAGGATGAATGGACAGGAAAGGAGGTTGGACAGAAAGAGCCTGGAGCTCACTCACCCTCCTGGCAGAGGTGATGGCAACCAGGAAAGCCGTCTTTAAAGTCAGGAGACGGAGAGGGCAAGAATGAAGGGGCTCAAAGGGAGCACACATCAGGAAAGTTAGAACCAGGTTCAAATCCCACTGAGGCATCACAAACGGAACAGGTGGAAACATGTGAGTGATGCCTTTCAAGAATCGAGTTACAATCGGGGATTTGAACAAAGAAGGCTGATCAGGAAGCCTCAAAAAGGCTGAAAGGGCAGAAAGGTAGCCCTTGATAGTGCCCAGAGCAGAGCCCTGCTGGGCAAGAGAAAGAAGAAACAGAAGAACCTCCGAAAGAGGGGCAGAAAGAGGATCCACAGCCTTTGCTGTGCACCATGCCACAAATCTGTTCCACCGACAGGCGTATACCGACTTAGTGGAGGGACGCCTGGCTGCCAGAATAACATCACAGACTTCAGGAGGCAAGTCAAATGGCCTCAACTGCCGCCGCTCAATCTCCAAGCATGGAGGTGGAGACTGGACAGGTTCGGGTGGAGGACCGTCCCCTGCTGCTGCGACAGAAGGTCCTCCTGAAGGGGCAGGCGGATCGGGGGACCGACTGACATGCTGAGTAGCTCGGGATACCAGTACCTTCGAGCCCAGTCCGGAGCCACAAGGATAACTTGGGCCCGGTCGCGCCTGATCTTCTTCAGCACTCTGGGCAGAAGTGGTATAGGCGGAAAGGCGTATAACAGACCGCAACTCCACTCGCGCCGAAAGGCGTCGCCGTGCGAGTGCCGTCTTGGAAACTCCAACGCGCAGAACTGATGACATTGCGCGTTCTCTTCTGTGGCGAATAGATCTAACCAAGGCTCTCCCCATCGCAGAAAGATGCCTTGCGCCACGTCCGAGTTCAGACGCCATTCGTGATCCATCGAGCACCGACGGCTGAGTTCGTCCGCCCTGGCGTTCAGAGAACCTGCCAGGTGTTGAACCGTCAGAGTCACGCCCTGACGTTCCAGCCATTGCCAGAGGCGCAGAGCCTCCTGGCAAAGGGTCCACGACCCCACTCCGCCTTGTTTGTTGCAGTACCACATGGCGGTGTTGTTGTCGGTGAACACCTGCACTACACTCCCGTTGACAAAGGGGAGGAATGCCTTCAGTGCCAGACGAATCGCCCGCAGCTCCAACAGATTGATATGGAGCCGGGACTCCGCCGGAGACCAGATGCCTCTGATCTCTGCCTCTCCCAAGTGGCCACCCCAGCCCTGGAGGGACGCGTCCGTCACGACAACGTGCTCCGGTTGGGGAAGGGAGAGGGACTTGCCCTTGACCCAATCGCGGTCCGTAAGCCACCACTGCAGTTGTCTCGCAGTGCCCTCCGAGATCAAGACGTGGTCGGACAAGTTGCCCTGATGCTGGGCCCACTGAAACTTCAGGTCCCACTGCAGAGCCCGCATCCGCCACCTGGCGTGATGCACCAGAAGGATGCAGGAAGCCATCAGTCCCAGCAGCCGCAGCGTCAACCTGACCGAGACTCGGGATAGCGGCTGAAAGATGGGAATCAAAGCCTGAATATCCCGAACCCGCCGTTCCGGAGGATAAACCCGAAACTGCGCCGAGTCCAGAACCGCTCCGATGAAAAGGAGCTTTTGAGAGGGACACAGGTGTGATTTCGGCACGTTGATGGAGAACCCCAGGTCGTGCAAGAGGTCTGCCGTCATCTGAAGGTGGTGGACGACTGATTGGGGCGAGCCCGCCTTCAACAACCAATCGTCTAGGTAGGGGAAGACTGAAACCCCCAACCTGCGCAGATGGGCTGCGACCACCGCCATCACCTTTGTGAACACCCATGGGGCGCTGGTAAGGCCGAAGGGGAGCACGATAAACTGAAAGTGCTCCAGGCCTACCGTGAACCGCAGGTAACGCCGGCAGGACGGGGATGTGAAAATAGGCGTCCTGCAAGTCCAACGCTACCATCCAGTCTTGTGGGTCTAGAGCAGCCAAGACCTGAGCTAACGTCAACATCTTGAACTTCTCCTTCCTGAGGAAGCCGTTGACGTTCCTTAGATCCAAGATAGGACGTAGGCCCCCCTTGTCCTTCTTGGGCACCAGAAAGTAGTGGGAATAGCAACCACGCCCTACTTCTGGCCCAGGAACGCGCTCGATGGCCCCCTTGGCCAAGAGGGCCGTAACTTCCTCCTGCAGAAGTGTCAAGTGGTCCCCCGACACACGGTGGTTCTGCGGTGGCATGGCTGGAGGAGAGGTCTCGAAGGGGAGGGAGTAGCCCCTTCGGACGATTTGCAGCACCCACCCGTCCGAAGTGATCGTGCGCCAGTGAGCGTGGTGATGGCGAACCCTGCCACCCACTGGCGTCACATGGGGCCGAAAGCACGGACTAGGAGGATTTTGGGGTAGATGCTGCGGGGGAAGGTGTGGTCTGACCCCGCCTTTGTCCCCGACCGCCACCACGGCGGTTTCCACGGCCGCCACCGCGTTGGAAGGATTGTTGCGGCGCGTGGCTGGCAGCACGTGTGGGGGCGCCCCTTCCTTGGCCACGAAAGGGACGAAACGAACCCGTTTGCTGACGCTGGGTCGAGAGACCCAAGGACTTGGCCGTGACCCTGGAGTCCTTGAAGCGTTCCAGCGCGTGGTCCGCCTTGTCACCGAACAGGTGACAGCCATCAAACGGCATGTCCATCAATGTATTCTGGACATCAGCCGAAAAATTGGCGGATCTCAGCCAGGCGTGGCGACGAATCGCCACCGTCGTTGACATAGCTCTGCCCAGCGAGTCGGTCGTATCAAGACCACACCGTATTGAATATTTCGCTGCATCCCGGCCCTCAGCCACAGCTTGACCGAGTTTTGCCCGCACCTCCATGGGGCATTCTGGCAGCAGTTCCGCGACCGTATCCCACACAGAGTGGGTGTAGCGGCCCAAGAGGCAAGCGGTGTTGCAAGACCGCAGGCCCAAACTAATGGACGAGAAGACCTTTTTGCCAAACTGGTCATACCTCTTGGATTCCCGGTCGGGCGGGGCCGACGGGAACGCGGACTGGGAGGTCGAGGCCTGGATCACCAGACTCTCAGGAGTGGGGTGGGTAGACAGGTACTTGGGGTCGTCCGGACAAGGACGGTGGCGCCTGGCCACGTTCCGATCAACAGGCGCACCTGAAGCGGGCCTGGACCACGTGCCCAACAGAACGTCTGACAAGGCTTCATTAAACGGCAGCAGTGGCTCCAGTGGGCATGACTGCGGTTTGAAGACCTCGGTGAGGATGTTAGGCCTCACGGCCGCGACGGGGAGCTCAAGGTGTAAGGCCTTGGCAGCCCTCATCAGCACCACAGAATAGGCAGCTCCCTCCACCGATGCCACGGTTGGAGGAGAGATCAAACCAGGGTTAGGGGAGTCGTCCAAACCACTGGCATCCCCCAAGTCACCTGTCCAGTCCGCGTCATACTGGCACTCGCGTGACAGAGGGTCCTCGGACCCCTCCCAACCTTCACCGTACTCCTCATCCTCTCCGTATTCGGAGTCAACGATGAAGACCGGCTCCTCGGGGTTCATGGGCCCCATCGGCGCCGGGACCGGCGTCGAGCGACGCCCGTCCGGCGCCGCGTCCGGCGTCGGAGAAGGTAAGGGGACGGCGTCGCCCGGAGCCGGAACCCCACCGCCGGCCGGAGCCGGCACTGGAGAACCGGCGCCGCGCGGGGGCGGCGTCGGGGGTAACCCCGATGGCAACGGCGCCGGGGAGGCCGGAAGACCAGCCGGCGCCGATCCCGAAGGCCCTTGCGGCGCCGGGGTCGGAGCCGTCGGCGGCGCCGGGGCCGGAGCACCCGACGGCGCCGAGGCAGGGACACCCGAACCGCCAGGGCCCCCAGACTGTAGCACTGGGCCCGAAGGCACCGTAGGCCCCGTCGGAGAAGCGAGCGCCCTCATGGCCATGAGGAACGCCTCGATCTCCTCAGGCGTCGCGCCATGCCCAGGGACCGGAGGGTATGAGGCAGGCCGCGCCGGCGACTCTCGCGGAGCCGCGGGGTCGGGGTCACCCGAGCCCCCGGCCGCATCGCGCGAGCGTCGGGGGGAGTCGGGGGTACGATGACGACGCCCCGACTTCTTGTGCTTCCTACCTGACGAGCCTGACGAGTGGTGTCGACTTCCGGAACGCTCGGCGCGGCTCCGCGACCGCTCCCTCGAACGCTCCCTCGACCTCCGGCCGGACCGGGACCGCTCCCGGTCCCGACGTGGGGCCGACACCCGGAGCTCCAGTAGCTTGCGGGACCGCTCCCGCCTAGCCTTGTTGGTGAGGGCCCGGCAGTCGACACAGGAGTCCACGTCGTGGTCGGGGCCCAGACACCGGAGACAGAGGCGGTGATGATCCGTGACCGACATCGTGCGCTCACAGTCATCGCAATTCTTGAACTTAGGCATCCTATCAGGCACAATAAGAGAAAAAACAATCGAAAAACTTGGTCAAAGACCGGAGTACTGCTCTTCAGATCTGCGTCCACTGGCGCGGAAAAAAGAAGAACTGACGTCAGCGCGCGGAGGCGGCGTCTATGTACTCCAGCGACGTCATCACGGCGCACGACGCCGACGACGGACGCGGAGCCGCAGGGGACGCCTGCAGACGACGCCTACCGACGCGCAGGGGTACTGCTACGCAAAAGTTTCCGGATCCAGACTGACGCCTGGGGATATTCTAAGGTAAGGAATCTAACACTAACGTGTTTCTTTCAGATCTCTCTCTTTCCATCCTGGGTGTGAGGTTTTGGCACTAGAACTACAGGACTAGCCCAAGGGCTCTCTGAGGGTTCAATGACTCCCAATTCCAACATCTTTTGTACTTCTTTCTTTATGCAGTCCCTGACGTGGTCAGGCTGCCTGTAGATTTTACTCTTTATAGGCAGAATGTCACCAGTGTCCACCTCATGGGTGCACCAGTTTGTCTGACTGGGGGTCAGAGAGAACATTTGTCTAAAGGATTGAAGAACCTGTTTGCAATCCTTTTGCTGATGTTCAGAGAGGCTGTCAGAAAAGACCACACCATTTACTGATCCATCATCAGGGTTCTGAGTGAGCATGTCTGGGAGAGGGTCACTCTCTTCCTCCTGTCCCTCATCTGTGGCCATGAGCAGGCCCATGTCCTCTCTGTCAACAAATGCCTTGAGCCTGTTCACATGAAGTACTCTGTGAGGGCTCCTGGGAGTTCAAAGGTCTACCAGGTAGGTGACCTCTCCCTTTTGTTCAATGATAGTATGGGGTCCAGACTATTTGTTTTGGAGAGTTGCTGGGGCCACTGGCTCCAACACCCACACCTTCTGTCCGGGCTGGTAAACAGTTAGGATAGCCTTTTGGTCATGCCAAGCTTTAAAGTTCTTGGCTGGCCTCAAGGTTTTTGGTTGCCTTCTCCATGAACTCTGCCATCCTGGAGCGGAGACCAAGTACATAGTCCACTATGTCAAGCTTAGGGTTTTTCAGAGGTAACTCCCATCCTTCCTTTACAAGACATAGGGGTCCTCTTACAGGATGCCCAAATAGAAGCTCAAAAGGGCTGTAGCCAACCCCCTTCTGTGGGACCTCTCTGTAAGAAAACAGAAGGCTGGGTAAAAGGATGTCCCATCTTCGCCTAAGCTTTTCAGGTAACCCTTTTATCATCCCTTTTAGGGTCTTGTTGAATTTCTCCACAAGCCCATTGCACTGTGGGTGATAGGGGGTGGTGAATTTGTAATTTACACCACACTCCTTCCACATTGCAGTCAAGTATCCTGACAAAGTTTGCACCTCTGTCAGAGACAACCTCCTTAGGAAACCCCACTCTGGAGAAAACTCCAAGTAGGGCCCTGGCCACAACAGGAGCTGTAGTGGTCCTAAGGGGAATAGCTTCTGGATACCTGGTGGCATGATCCACTACCACCAGTATAAACATGTGCCCAGATGCTGGTTGGGGGTCCATTGGTCCAACAATGTCTATCCCCATTCTTTCAAAGGGTACCCCCACCACAGGTAGTGGTATAAGGGGGGCCTTTGTTGTGCCACCTGATTTGCCACTGGCTTGACAGGTGACACATGAGCGACAAAACTCTTTGGTGTCTTCAGACATATGAGGCCAGTGAAAGTGAGGGACAAGTCTTTCCCAAGTCTTGTTCTGGACTAAGTGACCTGCAAGGGAAATCTCATGGGCTAAGGTAAGAAGGAAACCTTTAAGAGACAAGGGGATGACCAGCCTCCTGATAGCACCAGGCTTGGGGTCTCTTGCCTCAGAGTATAGGAGTCCATCATCCCAGTACACCTTGTGGGTACCTGTAGTATTCCCAGCAGCCTCAGCAGCAGCTTGCTGTCTGAGGGGTTCAAGGGAGGAACAGTCTAACTGTGCCTGCCTCAAGTCTGCCCTGGAAGGCCCCCTGTCCCAAGAAACTCAACCTGTTCAGGTTCAAGCTCTTCTAGGACAGTTCCTTCTGGGGTCTTTGGGTCAGCCTCCTGGGAGGGCTGATCCTCACCTTGAGGCAGGGGGAAGGCACTGCCTTAACCCTACTGCTCTTCCTCTTGGGTAGTGTCTGGTCCAATTTTCCAGGATCCAGCACTTGTTCAGCTGGGCATTTCTTGGCCTGTGACATGGTCACAGCAAGGATATGTGCTTACAAACCTAACATTTCCACATGAGTCCTATACTCCACTTCTGACCATAAGGAGGATTCCAAATCATTGCCCAAAAAACAGTCCACTGGGAGGTCTGAACTAACTACAACCCTTTTGAGGCCAGGTACCCCTCCCCAGGAGAAGTTAACAATTGCCACAATGTGATTGGTAGTGGAATTGCTAGCATTGGTCACTAGGTAGTCTGAACCTAGTATGATCTGTTCAGGGTTCACAAAGTTTAGGGTCACCATAGTGACACTGGCACATGTGTCCCTGTAGGCCTAAGCCATTTTCCATTGATTAAAGGCGTTTGCCTGTATTTGCCCAGAGTACTGGGACTTACAGTAGGGGTCGTATCCATGTCCCCACTACAAACAAGAACAGCCTGAGTAGGTATTCTGACTAAGTCAGAACCCACCTCAGTACCCAGGGTTAACCCAACTTTAGCTTTGGGGGGTGCACTACCACTACTAACTGTACTAGGGGGTGCAGGTGCCTTGGGGGCAGTAGTGGTAGGAGCTGAGCCTTTCTTGGTGCACTCGCTAAACCAGTGAGTCTTACTTTTACAGTACTGGCACCATGGTTTTCTTTGGCCATAAGTCTTCTTCTTTTGGGAATTCTCAAAATTATATTTGGTAAAAACAACAGCAAGCTCAAATCCCAACCGCTGCACACCAATGTGAGAAGTTGGCCTGATATATGATGCTCACTAGTTCTAGTGATCACCTTGTATCAGTCCAAACAACCCTTATGGTGATTGGTTGTAAGTCAACCTTATAGACCAGCTATCCTAATGGTAGCATGGACAAAGCAGTCTTAGGCTTAACTCTTTTGGCATGTGAAGCCAGCTGTTTTACCACACATAACTCCTTGAATACCAAATGAAAGGACACCACACAGGTTGTTATGAAAATAAACAAGATATTTATTACTAACAAAACACCTCTGAACTCTTTATGAGATCAGAGGGCTAAGCACATGACAAGCCTCTTAAGAAAAATACGATAAGTTGCACAATTACAATGGTGCCCTAGGGGCAAGACAAACCATATACTAAGTAAATGGTATAAGGAAATCGATAGAAGGAATGGAGCTGTCCAGAGGCTGTGGGATCGCTGGGACTACACTACCCTAACCTTAGGTAAGGGGCAGGAGGCTCACGGGACGCGTGTGCAGAGTGTGAACTCACACGCGAGATGCGTAAAAAAGTCAATGGACACTACAAATTACGAAAAGGTAAGTAAAAGACAGTTCCAACTAGTTAGGACTAAAACGACTGGATACCTGGACACTAGAAGAGTCAATTTACCCTTGAGCACCGAAATGCTCTCACTACCTCACCCACGGACTGAGGGTGCATAGGTGGGAATGTGTGTCGGGTTTCCGCGTTGAAGTCAATGGAGCCTTGAAGAAAAGATGCTGCATGCGACCAGGAGTAAGATGTCCGGAGTGATCCAAGGGTGGATCAAGGAAGTTGGAGACCTGAAAGCAGAGGGGACAATGTTCACAGTCACTAGCCAGTGACTGGAGTGGAACCAGGAAGGAACCAGATGCTGTCGTCGCGATCAGGTGAAGAGTGGACGCTTGACTCTGCAGCCACGTGGACCAGGAGCTGTCTTCGACGACCAGGATGGAGGCACGAGCTGTCCCACACAGGCTCTCGCTGTCGGCGGTGTCTGTTCCGGATTCGGCGTCAACAGGCCTTGGCAAAGGCAACCCACGCGGTGAGTGGAAAAGGTGTCTGGTGCGGACCAGGAGGGTCCGAGGTGCTTCTCCTTTGCAGGGAAGCAAGGGCCAGTCTGGAGCAACCAGACCAGCGGTGTAGATTTCGTGGATCGTAGTCTAGAAGGCCACTAGCCAGCCGGCACGTGACCAGACAACGCGTCGAACAGCAATCAAGCAAAAGGGCCCCACGCACATCTCGTGGATGCTGGAGGGCTGCTCATCTGTGCAGGAGCTGCTCGGGGCTGGGGCTTCTCAATCCCAATAGCACTTTCTCGAGGATGCCTCTGAAGTCGTGCTGGAAGGGAAGTGCAGTTTCTCCAAGATGGCCGGTCCCACGTGTCTCGCCGCACCCACGGATCTCAGCTGAGCTGCAGATGTAGGTAGAGGTCGGAGAGGTCTGGAAGTCCGGATCTCGTCGGGCTCTGAAGTCTGGTTCCGGCAGGAAGGACAACAAAGTGAACCGCTAGGACACTTGATGGTGCCTGCTGCTGCAGGGTGGTCACTCCTTGTCCACAAGGGAGATTTCTTAAGTCTTCTATGGAGCAGAACGTCGAAGTCCAGAGTTTTTTCTTTGTAGTTTCAAATCAGGATTAATCTAACTTGGAATGGGACCAGCTCCTACCTTTATTCTCCTAAAGGGGGCTGTACTGTGACTAGGTCCCTCCTATGGGTGGGACCAGGAAGAGGGGTGGTTACACCCCCTATCCTTTGTCCGGTTTCACGCCAGAGCTGGGGCTGGAGTGCCCCAGCAACTGATTTGAACCGGGGTATGCACAGGGACACCTTGTGTGCCGCAGGCATGCCTCATTCCTTTCAGCCTGTCCTACCTAATACACAAAATCCTGTCTGGGGTGGTGCTAGCACCTCCCAAGGCAGGAAACCCTTTGTCCAGGCCTCCCTCGCTGGAATGACTCCCAGCAGCAGGAGGTCAGATTTGTGTCAGTGGTGGCAGCATCCATTTTGTGATGCTGAGGCTCGAGTTAACTTTAACCGGGGTTCACAGTTACATACATGTCGGGTCCCTCTAAAAGGGTGGAATGCTACCCCCGTCGCCAGAACTGGCGAGGGGGTAGTATTCCAATTCGTAGGACACCTTACTCGAAATGTTTTGATAATGCTATGCCAAAGTTAGCAATAACCGCAAGGATTAGAATGCATTTAAGAGTATATGGTATAGCGTTATCATGGAAACAGCTAAAGGACTTGGTTCTGAAAGCTGCAGACAGGCTCAGCTCATGCTAGAGCACCATCTCACATAATTCCAAGCACTCTGCCTCCAGGATTGTTAATGCCTGCCATAGGAGTGACTTATAGGAGGATATGTGTCCATTTTAGGGTTAGATATAGGTATACTATATCTAAAGCAAAGGGTGATTACACCACCTTGCCCCAGCTGTGTTACCAGCCAGTTGTGTCCGTTTAGATGGCCAGCCAGGTGTGGCAAAATACATGCTGCAGCCTCTGGTAGGCCTTGGGTGCACTTATGACCTGGGGACCTATGGTACACTGTACAAGGACTTACAAGAGTGACCCAATACCAATTAGTAAATGCACCTAAAGTACATGGATGTCAATTTAGAGAGAGAACAGCTAGGCTGTGGGTCTGATTAGCAGGCCACAGCCAGGGAAAGTCGTAAACCAGTGAAGCAAAAAGCAAAAATCTGGGGTGACCATAGGATTGCAGACCCTACTCTCCTACACTCACATCTGATGGGCAGGGGTAACTGGGACTGCGTTGTAGTCCTGTAGGACGGCAAGGATTTCCTTTCCAGTGAGGTTTAGCGGATTTGGTGTGGCGAGAGTACAGTTGTAGGAGAGGACGAGAGCTAGGGTTTTCTTCTCCGATAGGTGGCAAGGATGCTTACGAAGGCAAAGGTGCCTCAAGGATAGAGGTAGTGGGTGTTTGGGGAGCTCTGTGATAAGAGGGGGGATGGGGTTGAGCAGGGGCTTGAAGCTAGCGAGGGAGAGTTTGGCGAGGCGAAGGAGGTTCGTTAGATCCAGAATGGATACTCTGAATTATTTTGGTAGCTCTGGAGTGCAGAGTATCGATATCCATATAAGGGGGTGGCACTAAAGGACGGGGTGGGGGGGCAAGAGGTTTAGTGGCAGTTCTATCGTCATGCCTACAGGATAAGAATTAAGGGCTAGCTCTGCCTGTGTCGTAGGATTGTATGGGCGTCTCAGTCTCACGGTCGGAGTGGGGAGCTAGTGGGGAGGGGACACTTCTGTCAGGAGGTTAGTCCTGATGACCACCGTAGGGAGTTTGAGGTGCAGAGCCTCGGCCGCCCTACGCAACACCACTGCGCAACTTGCTCCCTCCTCCATCACCACAGGAGGAGACCGCATGCCAAGGTCAGGTGAGGTGTCGAGACCGCTGAAATCCCCCAAATCCTCTGCCCAGTCCGGATCATAGTCACACTGTTCTGTGAGAGGGACCTTTACCCCTCCCAGTCCTCCTAAGTCTGTGAAACAGGATGAAAATGAGGATGGACATACAGGTATAAAGGCCCCACCGGCGTCAGAATCTGCGTTGAGCGACGTCGATCCGGTGCCACATCTGGTTCGGTGCTAAAACCAGGGACGACGTCGGAGGTGGTGCCGGACGAGGGGTTGACACCGGAGGGGGTTTATGAGGTAAACCGGTGTCGCCTGGGATCCGGGCCCTGATCCAGGGTGGTCCTGCGGAGCGGGGATCGAAGCCACAGGCGACGGAAGGGCAGGACCTCCAGTCGGGTCAGCGAGGCCTGAAGGCCGCACAAAGAGTCGGGCCATGGAAGCAAGAAACTCTTGCACCTGAGCAGGCGTTGCCGACAGACCCAGAAAAGGAGGGTAGGCCAGCGGCGATGTTGCAGGCTCCCCCGAAGCGGCAATAACCTCAGCCGCGACGGTAAGTCGAGGGATCGATGACGCTTGGACTTCTTTTTGGAATGCTTCTACTTACCTGACCCTGAGTGCGAAGACTTGGATCCTGAGTAAGGAATATGCTACTTACCAGTATGCATCTGTTCTTGGCATGTAGGGCTGCTGACATTCATATCTGTGCATAGATCGCCGCCTAGTGTTGGGTCCGGATGATTGCACATTGTTGTCCTGGAAGAGTCTTCGAAGTATCACGAGATAGGTGGCTCCTCCCATGGACTACAGTGCGCATGGGCATCCTCTCCATCCTTAGAATGTTTTTAGCCATTGTGGCAGAGATGGAGTGTTGTACTGTAAGAGATGTCCATGCAAGAAAATGTGAATTAGAATGAATGGTACAGCTGCAACAGGCACCGGGGAGGAGGGTGGGCAATATGAATGTCAGCAGCCCTACATGCCAAGAACAGATGCATACTGGTAAGTAGCATATTCCGTTCGAGGCATGTGGGCTGCTGAATTCATATCTGTACATAGAATGTATAGCAGTCACTCCCTTAGCGGTGGCTACCTGTGCCAGCTGCAGCAGTCTGAAATAAAGTCTTTAGAACAGCCTGTCCTACAGCAGCTTGCTGTTTGGAATGTACATCAACACAATAGTGTTTTGTGAAAGTATGTATGGTTATCCATGTGGCTGCTTTACATATTTCTTCTAGGAATGTTTCCTAGGAAAGCCATGGATGCCCCCAGTTTGCGTGTAGAATGCGTTCTTGGGGGGAACTGTTAGAGTGCGTTTTGCCTTAAGATAACGTATTTGAATCCACTTAACTATCCATCTGGCTAGTCCAGATTTAGAAATGGGGTTTCCTTTGTGTTGTGGTGAAAAAGCAACAAACAACTGTTTTGTCTTCCTGAAATCTTTTGTCCTGTCTATGTAATATAGGAGAGCCCTCTTAACATCTAGTGTGTGTAGAGCCCTTTCAGGAACTGATTGTGGATTTGGGAAGAACACTGGAAGTTCTATTGTTTGATTGGTGTGGAAGTGGGATACCACTTTTGGCATATATTTAAGGTTTGTCCTAAGCACGACCCTATTTGCGTGAATTTGGAAGAATGGTTCTTGAATAGTTAGGGCTTGCAGCTCGCTAACTCTTCTAAGCAAAGTAATTGCTACGAGAAAAGCCACCTTCCATGATAAAAATCTTATTTCACACGAGTGTAAAGGTTCAATAGGTGGGCCTATTAGTCTGGTTAAAACAACGTTTAGGTTCCAGACAGGTGAAGGTGGGTGTTTGGGGGGGGGGGGGGGGGGGGATCACTCGTTTGAGCCCCTCCGTGAATGCTTTAATTGCAGGCACTTTGAATAGCGAAAGGTGTTGCCTGTTCTGAAGGTAAGCTGCTATGGCAGCTAAGTGTATCCTTATGGAGGTATAGGCTAGATTGCAGCGGTGTAGGTGCAAAAGATAGTAAATTATATTTTGAGTTGATGCGTCTAGTGGGTTTATGTCATTGTTATTACAGTAAATGACAAAACGTTTCCACTTTGCCGCACAGCATGCTCTTGTGGTAGGTCTTCTTGCCTCTTTGATAATGTTCATGCAGTCAGGAGATAAGTTTAGGTAGCCAAACTCTATGACTTCAGGAGCCAGATTGCAAGGTACAGCTGCTGCGGATCTGGGTGCTGAATGTCTCCATGGCTCTGCGTTAAGAGACTGGGTGTTAGTTTTAGTCTGATGAGGCACCACGGAAAGTTCTAGGAACGTGGTGTACCACGGATGCCTCACCCATGTTGGAGCATCTAGGATTAGCGTCATGGAGTGCTGGCGCAGTTTGCGTGCCACTAGCAGTATTAACGGTGCTGGTGGAAAAGCGTAGGCAAATTTGCCTGACCAGTTCATCCATATCGCATTGCCCTGAGACTGCGGGTGTGGGAACCTTGCAGCAAAGTACCGGCATTTCGCATTTTCTTTTGTGGCGAACAGGTCTATCTCTGGTTGTCCCCACAGTTGGAAGAATGGCTGAAGCACTGTGGGATGAATCTCCCTCTCGTGCATCTGATGGCTGTGGAGAGTGTTCCTCCCTGTTTCTGTATGTAGTACATCGCAGTCATGTTGTCCGTCCGGATCAACACGGTCTTGTGGCAGAGATGCGCTTTGAAAGCTTTCATTGCCATAAAAATTGTCATCAGCTCCAGTATGTTGATGTGCATTTTCTTTTGCTGCGTGGTCCATAAGCCCTGCACTGTGGTGGAGGACATGGGCTCCCCACCCTATCAGGGATGCGTCCATGGTTAAGACTATTTGTGGTACAGGCTCTTGGAACAGTCGTCCCTTGCAAAGGTTTTGTGGATTCCACCAATGCAGAGTTGTATGCACGACTGGTCACCAACACTAGGTCGCTTAATTGTCCTTGAGCATGGTTCCACTGACGTGCTAGGCACGCCTGCAGCGGACGCATGTGTAGTCTTGCGTGAGGGACTATGAAGATGCATGAGTCCATCATGCCTATTAGTTGCATAAACACTCGGCTGGAAGAGAGCGTTGGGGCCTGAACATTTGGATTAGCGTCTGAATGCTGTTTATTCTGACAGAATTGGGTTGTGCCTTCCCTGCCAGAGTGTCTATAGTGGCTCCCAGGTATTGTTGTACGTGGGCCGGCTGAAGATGGGACTTTGGATAGTTCAGCGAGAAACCTAAACTGTGCAGGAGGTGAACAGTGCGTGACATGTGGTTGGCACATTGCTGGGCTGACTGTGCTTGTATCAGCCAGTCGTCCAGATATGGATAGACATGAATATGCTGTCTTCTCAGATGTGCAGCTATTGTTGCTAGGCACTTGTGAAAACTCTTGGGGCTGTTGTCACCCCAAAAGGAAGTACTTTAAATGGGTAGTGCTGATTTTGTATTGTAAACCTGAGATATTTCCTGTGTGCTGGGTGTACTGGTATATGGAAATATGCGTCTTTGAGGTCTAGTGTTGCGAGAAAGTCTCCTTGACGCAACAGTGGTAGCACTTGCTGTAGAGTGAGCATGTGGAAATGCTCTGATAAAATGTATTGGTTTAGGGGTCTGAGGTCCAAAATTGGTCTGAGAGGCCCGTCCTTTTTGGGGATTAGAAAGTACAGTGAGTACACCCCTGTTCTTAGGGTACTAGTTCCATGGCCCCTTTTTGTAGCATGCTGATTACTTCCTGCTGCAATAAGTGTAGGTGTTCTGTGGACATAGGACGGTGTCTTGGGGGAATGTTGGGTGGTGCGGAGGTTAATTCTAGGCAATAGCCATGCTGGATAATTTGCCTCACCCATTTGTCTGTGGTGATGTTTTTCCAGACTTGCAGGAACTGCTGTAATCTTCCCCCAACCGGTGTTACATGGTTTGGGGGGTAGTGACGAAAAGTCACTGTTTGGTAATGGTAGAGGATCTGGTGGTGTTATTCCCTCGTCCTCTACCTTTACTGTTATTTCCACGGGATCCACCTCTACTGTTTTTGTTATAGGTGTTTTGCGTGTTCCCCTTGTTGTAGGAGGTTTGCTGTGCTGAGCCTGCTCTTGCAGCTCCTCTGTTGCCGGAGCGACAAAAGGAGCCCCCTCTGTATTGTTGTGACTGCAAGGCTTCCATAGACTTGGCTGTCTCGGTATCTTTTTTCATCCTGTCTAATATTGTGTCCACATTAGGGCCAAACAAATAGTCAGGGTTCACAGGTTGATTAGTGCTCTGAACCTCATTTTTAAACCCAGATATGCGGAGCTACGCATGTTGTCTAAGCAGGACACTGGTATTGATAGCCCTGGCTGCTGTGGCTGCTGTGTCTGCCGCATCTAGCACACACTTAATGGAGGCGTTAGATATGAGCTTTCCCTCTTGTATTAGGTATTCTGACTGTTCCTTATAAAGGTCAGGGAGATGTGGAAAATCTGCTCTAGTGTGTCGTAATGGGCCCTGTCATATCTGGCTAACAGGGCTTGTGTGTTTGAGATTCTCCATATGTTAGCTGCTTGAGCAGCTACCCTTTTGCCCGAGGCCTCCAGAATCTTAGACTCTTTGTCTGGAGGTGGAGCCTCGCCAGTAGTTTGCGAATTTGCACGTTTGCGTGCATTGGATACTACCAAAGAGTCTAAAGGTAGCTGTCCCTTAATGTAGGTAGGGTCCACTGGTGCTGGCCTATATTTCTTTTCTATCCTGGGGTTAATGACTCGTGCCCTGGTTGGTTCCTTGAATATGTCCCTTGCGTGTTTAAGCACCCCCTTTAACATTGACAATGTTTTCACTGATCTTTCAGAGGTGTTGAAAGAATCAAAAAGGAAGTCTTCCTCAATGGGGTCTGCATGCATTTCCATGTGGTGGTTGTATGCTGCTCTTTCTAGCAATGCATTGAAAGCAGCTGTGTCCTCTGTAGGTGAAGTTTTTACAGGGTATGCAGTATTGTCTTGCATGGGCTGAGAGTCTACAGGGTCAGACCATTGTTGTTTGGTTGTCCTGGTCATTGTCCACAGGATAATTATAAAGCTAATTATCCTCATATTCCACTTCTTAATCTGTGTGTGTGGGGGAATATGTATAAGTCCCTTGCACATGTGGTCTGATTGGCTCAAAAAGAGTTGGAGATGTAGAAGAGTCTTTTTTTCTTTAGTGGTATTTTATAGTTTTCAGAGTAAGTGTCTGGTCTGATTTTACTTTTTAACAGGGTAACTTTGATCTTCTGTCGAGGGCTCTTGCTCTTCAAGTGCTTGAGCTCTGTTCCCCGTTTTTGGCTTTTTAGTTTGCGTCGGGTCTATTTCCGATGTTGGTTCGACCTGTTTCTGCCTCATGTGCGGTGGAAGTCCAAACTTTATCGGTCCGAAGGGACTTTTGTGCCTCCACAGTCTTTTTCGGCTGGATGAACATCTTCGGTGCCGAAATTGTGGTCGATCTGACTGTTTTCTTTGGTTCGACAACCACTTTTTCTTTTTGTGTCGTCTTCGAAGCCTGCTGCTTCGGAGCGATGATTCGTTGCCTCAGATCAACAGACCCCTTTGCCTCGATTCTTCCTTTCGGGTCGAGTGTCTTGGTTTGCAAAGTCTTTGGCTTGTCGACGTTTTTCTTCGGTTCGACAACCATCTTCTGTGGGAGTCCTTTGTTTATGTTGCCTGGCGTAGACATCGATCTTGTCGGTTCGACGGCCTTCAGCTTAGGCATGTCTCTGGGAGAACTGGCTCTCGGCTCGACAACCCTCATATGCGACCCAGCAGGGTCGACGGCCATTTTGTTTTTGTTTGGCGCAGATGGATCCGCACCTCTCGGTCCGAAGACTGTAAAGTCTATCAGTTTCGGTTTTGCTTCCTTCACTTTTTGTTGTGATATTACCAAGGAATGGTAATGTTGCAGTGATGGCTCTTGTCTTATATTCTTAGCCGGGCAGAATTGCAGGGCTATAGAATCGATGTTAGGGTCTTGGCTAAGGCCTTCTGGCGATGCCTCGACCTGAGGCGCTGGAAGCGTATCATTAACATTACTGGGCTCCATACTCACAGTTGGCCCCGTGTCCTCGCCGGAGTCCTCCTCGACGGCTCCTATGCCTGGATCATCGTCCCCTACCTCGACGATGTCTTCGTCGTCGACATAGTAGCTGGAGTCATGTTCTGACCCCTGGTCCGACTCTCGGTCCGAGTCTCAGCTTCGACGATTTCTTCGTCGTCTTCAAAGATGTTCTCCGGCTCAGGAGCTGGATTCTGCATCGTCTGCCTCGCTGCTCTTCGAAGCTGAAGTCTTTTCTTCGATCGAAACTGCGCACAAGCTAAGCAGTCGGCTTCATTGTCTTCCGGAGATAAACACTTGTTACACACAGGGTGTTTATCTATATGTGGAAATTTTGAGTTACAGTTGGGGCATCTTTTTAACGGACTTCGTTCCATCGACGATAGGCCTCGGTGTCGAAAAGGCCACGCGGCCCAATTCGACGTTTCGAGTAGGAACTACAGAAAGAAAGTTGTTGGTACCGATCGCAATAACAATACCGAAGCCCCCGATGCGCACTGTAGTCCATGGGAGGAGCCACCTATCTCATGATACTTCGAAGACTCTTCCAGGACAACAATGTGCAATCATCCGGACCCAACACTAGGCGGCGATCTATGCACAGATATGAATTCAGCAGCCCACACGCCTCGAACCGATGGTGATGGCTCCGCGACCGGTCCCTCGAGCTCCCATGGGCCCAAGACCTTGAGCGGCGCAGAGCCGGCTGCCCGACTTCCAGCAACTTTCGGGACCGCTCCTGCAAAGTCTTCGGTGCCATGGCCCATCAGTCGGGGCACAACTTGGAGACTTGGCTGTGCCCCAGGCAGTAGAGACACAGCAGATCTTAAAACCAGGCATCCCTACAACACTAGGAGTCTACTCAGAAGAAATGAGGTAAAAGGCCTCGAAAAAACTAAATCGAAAAGTGACTGGGGGTACGTGCTCTTCACGGATCGGCGCTTGCTGGCGCAGAAAAAGAAAAAACAGACGTCAGCGTGCGAGGGCGGCCTCTAAAGAGCTGCCGCTACGTCATCCCGGCGATCACAACGCCTACGACGGCCGGGGAGCCGCACAACGCCACCTTCCGAAAACTTTCCGAATCCAGTCTGACGCCTGGGGGTAATTCTAAGGTTAGGAATCTATCACTACAAGTTTCTCTCAGATACATCAATTTACAAAAGGGGACTTGAAAAGTCTGATCATGAAGCCTAAGGAAGGCTGAAATGACCAAGAGATGGCCTTTTAGAATGCCCATAGCAGAGACTTGCTGGGCCAAAGAAAGGAGGAATAAGAGAACCTCGGAAAGAGTGGCGGAAAGGGGACCCACAGCCTTTGCTGTGCACCATACCACAATTTTGTTCCATCTGCAGGCGTATACCATCTTAGTGAAGGGACGCCTGGCTCCCAAGATGACATTGCAGACTTTGGGAGGCGGACAAGTTACTACTTGTGTAACGATATATCTGTAAGAGACATTAGTTAGTGATAGATTCCTTACCTTAGAATATCCCCAGGCGCCAGACTGGATCCGGAAATTTTTGCGTAGCAATACCCCTGCGTGTCGGTAGGCGTCGTCTGCGGCTCCGCGTCCGTCGTCGGCGTCGTTAGCGCCGGAATGACGTCGGAGTACTTAGACACCGCCCATGCGCGCTGACGTCAGTTCTGATACACAGCTTTTCCGCGCCAGATACGCAGAGCCATGATAGAACCAACACTGGTGCCATGAAACTAGGGCCCTTAAAGGGGATGACCGTAACCGAAGATATCGGTTCGCAGAACGGGGAGGATGGGTGGGTCGGTAAGGAATCTATCACTAACTAATGTCTCTTACAGATATATCGTTACACAAGTAGTAACTTGTGCATCTGAAGGAGACACGTTAGTGATAGATTCCTTAGAATAGATACCCCAGCAATACCAACCCCGGTGGTGGGTCTGCGAACCAATATCACACCAGAAAGCCCTGGAGGACTGAACGGCCAAAGATGCCATCCCTCCGGACTTGACTGTCCAGGCAGTAGTGTCTTGCGAACGTGTGCAGCGAGGCCTACGTCGCTGCCTGGCAAATGTCCTGTAAGGGGACTCCTCGGCCCAGGGCAGTTGTTGTTGCCGTGGCAAGAGTGGAATGAGCCCGCAATCCAGCAGGGGGTTCCTTTTTCGCCATGGAGTAACATGCCTGAATACACAAGATGATCCACCACGAAATGGTCCTCTTGTGTACTGCCTTTCCCTTCTTCGCGCCCACGTAACCAACAAAGAGTTGGTCATCCACCCGGAATTGGCGTGTGCGATCTAGGTAATAGGAGAGCGCACGTTTTGGATCCAGACGGTGGAGCCTCTCTTCCTCTTTGAGGGATGCGGAGGCAGAAAGAAGGTGGGCAAAGTAATGGACTGCCCGATGTGGAAGGCCGTGACAACCTTGGGCAGAAAGGAAGGTCGTGTACGCAACACCACCTTGTCTGGATGAACAGATAGGAAAGGTGGAGTAGAAGAAAGAGCCTGGAGCTCACTCATCCTCCAGGCAGAGGTGATGGCGACCAGGAAAGCAGTCTTCAATGTGAGAAGACGGAGAGGACAGTTATGGAGCGGCTCAAAAGGAGCACACATCAGATAAGTGAGAACAAGATTCAAGTCCCACTGGGGCATCACAAAGAGAACAGGATGGAACATGTGTGTGATGCCCTTCAGAAATCTATTTACAATGGGGGACTTGAATAAGGAAGGCTGATCAGGGAGCCTTGAGAAGGCGGAAAGAGCAGAAAGGTACTCTGTAAGAGTGCCCAGAGCAGAGCCCTGCTGGGCAAGGGAAAGAAGGAAGAGCAGCACTTCCGAAAGGGGTGCAGAGAGGGGATCCACAGCCTTTGCTGTGCACCATGCCACAAATCTGTTCCACCTGCAGGCGTATACCGACTTTGTGGAGGGACGCCTGGCTGCCAGAATGATATCACAGACTTCAGGAGGCAAGTCAAATGGCCTCAACTGCCGCCGCTCAATCTCCAAGCTTGTAGGTGGAGACTGGACAGGTTCGGGTGCAGCACCGTCGCACAAGTTACTACTTGTGTAACAATATATCTGTAAGAGACATTAGTTAGTGACAGATTCCTTACCTTAGAATATCCCCAGGCGTCAGACTGGATCTGGAAAGTTTTGCGTAGCAGTACCCTTGCGCGTCGGTAGGCGTCGTCGGCGCCGTGATCACGTCGTCGGAGAGTAGGGTCTGCAATCCTATGATCACCCCAGATTTTTGCTTTTTGCTTCACTGGTTTACGACTTTCCGTGGCTGTGGGCCTGCTAATCAGACCCACAGCCTAGCTGTTCTCTCTCTAAATTGACACGTGTACCTTAGGTGCATTTACCAATTGGTACTGGGCCACCTTATCAGTCCCTGTACACAGGGCATAGGTGTACCCAGGGCCTACCAGGGGCTGCAGCATGTATTATGTCACCCCTGGCTGGCCATCTAAATCTGACACAACTGGCTGCACGACAGCTGGAGCAAGGTGGTGTAAACACCCTTTGCTTTAGATATAGTATTCCTATATCTAACCCTAAAATGGACACATGTATTCCTATCAGTCACTCCTATGGCAGGCCTTATCAATCCTGAAGGCAGAGTGCTTGGAATTATGTGAGATGGTGCTCTGGCATGAGCTGAGCCCGTTTGCAGCTTGCGAAACCAAGTCCTAATAGCTGTTCCATGATAACGCGTACCATATACTCTTAAGTGCCTTATAATCCTCGCGGTTATTTGCCAACTTTGGTATCGCTTTATCAAAACATGTCAAGTAAGGTGTCATACGAATTGGAATACTAACCCCTCGCCAATTCTGGCGACGGGGTTAGCAGCCCCTGGGCTAGGTAACCTGAGCATTTCGGTGCTCCAACATCGGTTCACTATCTAAGTGTCCAGATCCTTTTTCGTTTTCAGCCTAACTAGTCGGATTCGTCCGATAACTAACTTTACGAAATCTAGCACCCATAGACTTTGTCCCGCATCCCGCGTGAGAGTGCACACTCTGCACCTGATCTCCCTAGGCCTCCTGCTCCTAACCTGAAGGTTCAGTAGTGTAGTCCTAGCGATCCTGAAGACTCTGGATCTTGTTATTTACCTGCTAGTATTTCGCATTCCACTTTTGTAGTATATGGTTTTTCGTGCCCCTCGGGCATTTGTGTAAATTGTGCAACTTAAAGTATTTTCTTAAAAGTTTTGTTGTGTGCTTAGCTCCCTGACTCATAAAGAGATCAGGGTAGACTTGTTATAAATAAATACCCTTTTATTTTCATAACAACTTGTGTGGTGTCCTTTCACTTAGTGTTCAAGGGGTATATGTGATGGTATAACAGCTGGCTTAACACGCCCTCTAGAGTTTAGCCTAAAGACTGCTCTTGTCCATGCTACTAGGATAGCTGGACCTATAAGGTTGACTTACAACCATTCATCAATAAGGGTCGTTTGGAATGATACACAGTGATCACTAGAATAGTGAGCACTACATATCAGGCCAACTTCTCACAGTGGGCCCTTGGGAGGAGAATTTGGGGGAATTTTCTCGATTTCTAAACTGTGACCCCTGGCCACTATATTCAGGACCCCCTTGTCTGTAGTAATTCCGGATCAATTCGAGTAGCATTGGGATATTTTTCCTCCAACTTTTGACTAGGGGAAGGGTAGAGATGGTGGCAGGCAGCGTGTCTCACTGTTTTTTATTTGAATCTCTTCCACGGTAGGAGGACTTTCTTCTGGATTGCGTGTAAGAGTTACCTCTTTGTCCGTAAGACTGTTGTTTGTAGGGTTGATACCTTTGGTTGGATTGGGAGGTTTGATAAGACCTCTGCTGACTGTAGTTTCCTCTGTTGAAAAAGATCTGCGTCCTTTAGCTCCTCCAAAGGACGACTTGCGAAATTGCAGACTAACCAAAGATCTCGCTATTTCAGTGTCTTTCTTTATGGCTTGTAGAGCCTCATCAACATGCTGGCCAAAGAGAAACTCACCATCAAAAGGCATGTTAATTATCTTGGTCTGGACATCTTGGCCAAACGATGTGGACTTCAGCCATCCATGCCTTTGTAACACCGCAGCACCTGCTAGCTGTCTAAAGCCTAAAGACGCCACGTCTACTGCTGCATCGATTATTTCTGCTGAAGCAAGCTCGCCCTCTCGTAATACCTGCTTTGCTTCCGTTCTTGCAGGTTCTGGTAACATCTCAACATAGGGGGAGAAGTCGGACCACATCTGCCTGTCGTATCTCCCTAGTATTGCTAGGGAGTTCGTAGCTCTTACAGTTGTTGCAGCCATCGTGGAGACCTTCTTTCCGATGAATCCAAGCGCATGCCATCTCTATCAGGTGGAGCTGAGATAGGTGATGATGGGTTCCTAGCACGTCTTTGAGCCGCTTGAGCAACAACAGAATCAGTCTTAGGTTGTCCTATTAGGCACACAGGAGATTTGTCCGGTGCCTTGTACTTTGTCTAATTTGGATAGTACAGCTGGAAGAGAATTGGGTGTTGCCATAATTTTCAAACCTTCCTTCCATATGAAGTCAATGATGGGAATCGTTCTGACTTGTCTTCGCGGCTGATCTTTGAAATGATAAAATAAGCACTCGTCTTTCTTTGTTTCCATTGCGATCGAGAATCTCTTAGTAGCCCTCTCCATCAGAACATGAAATCCCGCAATATCAACTGGAGGTGAATCAGCTGTAGCTGGGGCCTAAGGTGATGGTGTCTGAATCTGATAATCATCCCACTCCGACAGACTAGATTTATCATCCACTTCTCCCTCTTCCCTGTCCTCATCAGTGGTGTTTGCTCCTTGAGAATGACGAGAAAGTGCTGGAGATTGTGGTCTTGGAGATCTCAAAGTGGATATAGAGGCCTGAGGCATGGGAGAAGATGGAAGGGATGCCGCCGACTCCGAGGGAGGAAAACTACGATAATCTTGTAGCATATACTGTAAATTATCCATAAGCGCCAGAGGCATCTGTGCTGTGGGCACTGTGGCCGGAACTTGATCTACGGATTCAGAGAACTGTTCGTCGTCTGGATCCTCCTCTTGATATTTTATGCGCAGTTCCGATGGACTAGTAGCAGTGCGGAACCTGTCATCAATGTCAGATTTCTCCTCATCTTCATCTGAATCCAGCAATTGGTCAGGCAATTTAAGCGGTGATAGAGTTTGTAATGAGGAGCCACGTCTCTGAAGCAAAGAAGGTGACGTAATTGGTTGGCTAAAGGAGGTCTTAGCTGGTGTAGAAGACCATACTTGTAAGTCCGTACACTTTGACAAAAGTGGCGTCGACTGTTTCTTCGTAGACGGTGCCGTTGACAGTTACTTTAAGCGATGGTGTAATCTTCAACTATATTTTCGACGATGAAGAGTCTTTCGTTGACGGTGGCGTCGTTGATGGGACATTTTTCAGCGACGATGAAGCTGTCGACGATGAAGCAGCCTTCGTCGACGGTGGAATCTTCGTCGACGACTAAGAAGCACTCGTCAGCGGCAGAGCGCCGACGATGGAAGGCATGATCTTCGCCGACGAAATAGGCCTTACTGTGACCGAGACCAGCGTCGACGGTGGAGAGGCCAACTACAATCATCTTGGGCTCAGGAGACGAGAATGTTACCGTCGACTTCGGCGGTGTCGACGATAGTAATCGACGACGAGGGAACAGACAAGGACTGTCGACAGAATACACTTTTCCTTCTGAGGTAACATCTTCTCAGGAAGCCTTTTAGAGGTCAAAGACTTTCCAGTCTTTTTAGGGGGCGATACAGATCCAGAAGGCGGAGAAGCCTTTTTTCCCCAGAAGACAGGCCAGAGCCCTTGGAGGGCGGAACCTTCCTCAACACCGTAGCCCCAGTGGAAGATGAATCTTCCTCAGCCTTCCTCTTCCTAGAAGTTTTAGATGATCCTGAGGCCACACTTCCTACCTCAGAAAGAGCGCTGTCTTAGTCCTTTAACTTCTGTAGCCATAGAAGAAGGCGTCCTTCCCTGTCCTTGAGGGTCATCTGAGAGAAGGTCCTACAGATGTTACAGTCTTTAACCTCATGATCAGGATAAAGGCAATAAATTCACTTTTTGTGGTGATCTTCTTTAAAAAGCCGGAGCTTCCCACATGAATCACAAGGCCTGAAGAGAGATTTCTTAGTAGATGACATCCTGGATGAATAAATTCAGTCAGAAAAGTGAAGTACTGAGCAGAGCTCAGGGAGACTCCCTTCACACAACATGCGGTAGAAGATCTGAGAGCCTGAGCCTCTGAGAACATTCTGGTGGGTACTGTCCCCTGATTGGCTGTAGTTTGGTCTATACAAAATGACTAGGATAGTCATGAGCGTGGAAGTTTTTTCACTGTAGCTTAGGGCTACTTTACTTCCTGGTTGGTTATTACCAAGGGTTTTGGTTTATTATAGGCAAATAATTGCTTTTTCTATGTACCGTTGGACTCCCAATCAGACGGGGAATGATTCAGGCATGTGAATCTTTGAAAGACACCCCAATACTGGAGAAGCCAATATACATTCAAGTGTACACCCCAGGTGCACTCCTTGCTGCCCATTACTCAATCTTCATTTGATGCATAAACTCCAGTGAAGCATTTATGCATAGAACTCAATTTCATAGAGGTACATCCCTCAGTGCACCTGAGCCACAATAACTTGATACAAACTTGGAGTCACATTATTCGAGGACTTTTGCTGCTTAGGATTATGTATGACTGTTAGTCAAGTTAGAAGCAAGTCTAAAGTCAAATAAACTTTGAAAACAAAAGTGCTAGTGTAGCTGCATTGGCCTCTGTGTACAAGGCCAAGTCTACAATTTTATTTTATCCAACAATTTCTATAGACATTTTCCAAAATTAATGATGAAAGTAGAGTACAGAATCACAAAACAGTTTACATTTTTCTGGACCTGTTCTTTGTGTTATTCGTCTCTAAAAGCCATGCAAAATAAGCGAAATGCAACAAATCATCCAATCAAATACATTTATCAAACTGAGGAACACTTACTTGTAATCCTGACCAACAGATTTCAGACAATCCAAGAATTGAGGTACTTCATAGTTTACTAATGTCTTTAGCTGCCCATCTCCAACACCATCACGGTACACAATGATGCGGGCAGGCATTGCATTATTGTGGGTGAACCAAGCTCTCAATGAAGCTTAAAAAAGAACCACCAATAGTTTAAGAACCAGGAAAACATGTAGAAAGATATTTTTACAAAACTACAGTTCTATGTGGTTGCTTATTTTTGTACACCGACATGATTTCATTATTAATCAGCAGGAAGGGAATGCTTGGTTGTGAATATTAAACAGTACAGATAATGAAACGGCTGTTAACATTAGGTATCCATATTTCTGGTGAAATACAATTTCTCTGCATTTCCTCATCCAATGAGTATTCCTTCAAGGCTTTAGGTTGGACTAGACCTCGTTTTCACTGGCAATAACTCCCAAGAACAGAAAGCTGTAGAGTAGGAGGCTGGCTAAGCATATGATGCACACTTATTTACGTAATGCACCTAGCACGAATCCAGCGACACCATAGAAAGCTCTGAACGCACAAGTTACTTACCTTCGGTAACGATATATCTGTAAGAAACAGTAGTTAGTGTTAGATTCCTTATCTTAGAAAATCCCCAGGCGTCAGACTGGGTCCGGAAAGTTTTAGTCCGCAGTACCCCTGCGCGTCGCTAGGCATAGTCTTCGGCTCCGCGTCCGCCGTCTTGATCGCTGGGACGACGTCGGAGTACTTAGATGCCGCGCTGACGTCAGTTCTGTACATAGCTTTCCGCGCCAGTAACGCAGAGCCATGATAGAAACCGACACTGGTGCCATGAAACTAGGGCCCTGAAAGGGATGTCCTTGACCCTAGATATCGGTTTGCAGTACGGGGAGGAAGGATGGGGCGAAGGTAAGTAACTTGTGCATCTGAAAGAAACAGGATAGTGTTAGATTCCTTACCTCAGAATAGATACCCCTGGGTGTGAGAAGTTGGCCTGATATATGATGTCCACTATTCTAGTGGGCACCCTGTATCAGTTTAAACAACCCTTATGGTGATGGTTGTAAAGTCAACCGTATAGACCAGCTATCCTAGTGGTAGCATGGACAAAGCAGTCTTAGGCTAATACTTCAGAGAGCATGTGAAGCCAATTGTTTTACCAATTATAATCCCTTGAATACCAAAGGAAAGAACACCAAACAAGGTATATATCAAATATATATGTCTTTATTACTAACACAACCCCTCTGCACTCTTTATGAGGTCAGAGTTCAAGATACAGCACAAGTTTCTCAATAAGCATACAACAAGTTGCACAAATCCAATTCTGCCCTAGGGGCCTCACGAACCATATACTAAGTAAGTGGTATAAGAACCACTTCAGGAAAGGTGAGTAGTCCTAGGGCCTAGGAAATCGCTGGGGCTACACTGATCGACCAAAGGTTAGGAAGTAGGAGTCCCACATGATGCGTGTACAGTGTCTAAACACACACGCGGGTTACCATAGACTTTCAATAGGAACCTAAAAGTTAGAAAGTAGTTGATTTCGGACACTTCCAGGTGGACTACGGGAAAACCCAGTTAAACTAGGACACTTGGATAGTTGTTACCCACAGGAGCACCGGAGTACTCTAGTTACCTCACCCAGGGAAGCCGGGTGCATAGGTGTTCTTTCGTGTCAGGTTTTGTCGATCAATCCTATGGAGAGCTGTAAGAAAGTGCTGCAAGTGACCAGGAGGAAAGTGTCGGGATGGGTCAAAGGATGGATCAGAGCAGTGAAGAACCTCAAAGCAGAGGGGACAGAGTCTGGGTCACTAGCTAGTGACCAGGAAGGAACCAGGCGATTTCGAGATGCAATCAGGTGAGGAGTTGAAGCTAGTCTCTGCAGCCACGTGGACCAGGAGGCGTTGACGACGACCAGAAGCTGGATATGGACTGTCCCACGAAGGATCTAGCTGTTGGCGGTGTCGGTATCCGGATCGGACCCAACAAGCCTTGGCAAAGGAAATCCACGAAGGAAGGGAAGATTGGCTTCTGTTCAGACCAGCAAGGTCTGGGGAGTATCCCCTTTACAGGAAAGCAAGAGCAAGCCCGGAGCAACCAGGCAAGCGGTGTTTCAAAAGGATGTCTTCAGGAGGGCCACTAGCCAACGGGCTAGCAACCGCGAAGACGCGTCGAGGAGAAATGCAGGAGCAGGCCCCACGCGGCACTCGTGGAGTGTGGAGGGCTGAACTTCGGTGCACTTACTGCTCGGGGTTGGGGCTTCTCAAACCCCAATGCACAACTTCGAGGACGCCTCAGAAGCTGCACAGTTAGCAAAAAGCAGGTACTGCAGGAGGTCTGGTCCCACGTCTCTCGTGTCCGCAACAAACTCTTGGACCTTTGACGTTCCATTTCGACTGGAACAATGAAGACATCTCCCTTGTGGTCAAGGAGCGACCACTCTGTGCAAACAGGCACCAACAGTAACTTGCCGGTTTGCTTTGTCGATGCTCCCGCCGGAACCCGAAGACTTACCGACGCAGCCTCTGGACTTCCAGACTTCTCTGACTCCGACCCACATCCACAGCAAAGCTGACATGCTGAGTAGCTCGGGATAACAGTATCTTCGTGCCCAGTTCGGAGCCACAAGGATGACTTGGGCCCGGTCTCACCTGATCTTCAGCACTCTCGGCAGAAGTGGTATAGGCGGAAAGGCGTACAACAGACCGCAGCTCCACTCGCGACGAAAAGGGTCGCAGAGCGAGTGCCGCCTTGGAAATTCCAACACCCAGAACTGATGACATTGCGCGTTCTCTTCGGTGGCAAATAGATCTAACCAAGGCTCTCTCCACTAGTGAAAGAGACCTTGCGCACGTCCGAGTTCAGACGCCATTCATGATCCATGATGCACCGGCAGCAGAGTTTGTCCGCCCTGGCGTTCAGGAAAACTGCCAGGTGTTGAACCACCAGGGTAACGCCCTGGTGTTCCAGCCATGTCCAGAGGCACTGAGCATCCTGACAGAGGGTCCACAAATCCACCCTGTTTGTTGCAGTACCACATGGCGGTGGTGTTGTCCGTGAACACCTGTACTACACTTCCCTGGACAGAGGGAAGGAATGCCATCAGTGCAAGACGGATCGTCCACAGCTCCAGAAGGTTGATTTGGAGCAGAGACTCTGCCGGAGACCAGAGGCCTCTGATCTCCCTCTTTCCCATGTGGCCCCCCCATCCCAGGAGGGACGCATCTGTCACCACTAGGTGCTTCGGTTGGGAAGGGAGAGAGATCTGCTGCTGACCCTATTGCGGTTTGTGAGCCACCATTGCAACAGGCTCGGAGTGCAGTTCGAGATCAGGACTTGGTTGGACAGGTTGCCCTGATGCTCTGCCCACTGAAAGTTCAGTTCCCACTGCAGAGCCAGCATCCGCCACCTGGCGTGATGCACCAGAAGGATGCAGGAGGCCATCGGCCCCAGGAGCCGCAGCGTCCATATGACCGAGACTCGGGATAAAGGCTGAAAGATCGGAATCAGAGCCTGAACCCACTGCTCGGGGGGATAAACCCGAAACTGCGCTGAGTCCAGAACCATTCCGATGAAAAGGAGCTTCCGAGAGGGGCACAGGTGTGACTTCGGCACGTTGATGGAGAACCCCAACGAGTAAATGTAAAAGGTAGCAAATTATATTTTGGATAGAATCATCCAGGGCATCAATTTGATTATTGTTGCAATAAATGGCAAATCTCTTCCATTTAGCAGCATAACAAGCTCTGGTAGTGGGTCTCCTGGCCTCTTTAATGATGTTCATACAGTCTGGTGGTAGGTTAAGATAACCAATCTCTAATACTTCAGGAGCCAGATCGCCAGATTCAGTTGATTTGGCTCTGGATGTCGGATGTCTCCATGGTTCTGCGTAAGCAGGGATGGAGTTAGTCGTGGCTTTTGGTGTGGAACTGGAGAGAGTTCTAGCAGTGTGGCGAACTACGGTTAGCGTGCCTATGTGGGAGCTACCAGGATTAATTTGAGAGACACTTGTCTGAGCTTGCATACTACTAATGGTATTAGTGGTATGGGCGGAAAAGCGTATGCAAATCTGCCTGACCAGTTCATCCATATCGCATTGCCCTTGGACAGCGGGTGTGGAAACCTGGCGGCGAAGGTTGGGCATTTTGCGTTTTCGTATGTGGCAAACAGATCCATGTCTGGATGACCCCTCTTGTGAAAGAATGGCTGAAGAACCTGCAGTTGTAGTTCCCATTCGTGAATTTGTTGTGTCAACAGATCTGCTATCTGATTGTGACCTCCTGGAAGGTGCTCTGCCAACAGATATAGGTTTTAAGGAATGGCCCATCTCCAAATGCTCTGTGCGAGCTGGGACAGTTGTAAAGAGTGTCCCCCCCAGCCCCCCCCCCCGTTTTTGTATTTAGTACATGGCTGTCATATTGTCCGTCCGGACCAAGACAGCTTTGTTCTGTACTTGTACTTTGAATGTTTTGAGTGCTAAGAAAATTGCTAGCTCTAGATGGTTGATATGGAACAATTTTTGTTGACTGTTCCATTGACCTTGAGTAGTATGATGTAGGAGATGAGCTCCCCATCCTGTGAGGGATGCGTCTGCTAGGAGCACAAGTTGTGGAACAGGCTCGAGGCCACCCCTTTGTCAAGTTTTTGGTGTTCCACCACTGCAGAGAGCGTTGTGTGTGGCTGTCTACAAACACTAGGTCTGTTAGTTGCCCTTGAGCCGGATTCCATTGGTGTGCTAGACATTCCTGTAACGGACACATTTGCAGTCTTGCATATGGTACTATGAAGATGCAAGATGCCATCATGCATATTAGTCTCATAAACACTCTGGCTTGCAGAGATTGTTGCTGTTGAAAGACTGTGACTAAGGCTTGAATGCTCTGATACGCTAGAGCCGTAGACGTGTTAATTGTAGCCCCTAGATACTGATGTATGTGAGAGGGTTGGAGGTGCGACTTGGTGTAGTTGATTGTGAACCATAAGTCGTGCAATGTTTGAATTGTCTGATGTGTGTGTTAGACACACGGATTGAATGACTTGGCTTTTATGAGCCAATCGTCTAGATAAGGGAATACATGTATGATACTCCTTAGCACACGTCTGGTAAATTATAATCAATCATATACATGTGTTTCCACCATACAGTTCACATAAAAATTAGATTCTCAATCCTTTTGTTCAGGGTTGGTTTGTAGCTTTATTTCAGGAGACGTTTGTTGTTTCCTGAGATGTGCTGCTACTACTGCTAGGCACTTTGTGAATACTCGTGGTGCCGTTGTCACTCTGAATGGAAGGACTTTGAACTGATAATGTCCTTCTAGTACAAACCTTAGATACTGTCTGTGAGCAGGATGTATAGGAATGTGGAAGTAGGCGTCCTTTAGGTCTAGTATCATAAGGAAATTGCCTTGTTGCTGCAGTGGGAGCACTTGTAAAGTGATCATATGAAAATGATCTGATTGTATGTAATCATTGAGGGGCCTGAGGTCAAGAATTGGTCGTAGTGTCTCGTCCTTCTTGGGAATTAGAAAATACAGCGAGTAAACCCCTGTTCCTTGCTCTTGTAAAGGAACTATTTGGATTGCGTCCTTTTGTAGAAGTGACAGAACTTCTTGTTTGAGAAGAGTAAGGTGTTCTGTAGACATTGGACGCTGCCTGGGTGGTATGTGTGGAGGGGTTGCTGTAAGTTCCAGGCAGTAGTCATACTGGATAATCTGTCTTACCCACTTGTCTGTTATGGAGTTCCAGACAGGAATTGTGTGGGTCTGCAATCCTATGATCACCAAGGATTTTTGCTTTTTGCTTCACTGGTTTACGACTTCCCTGGCTGTGGGCCTGCTAATCAGACCCACAGCCTAGCTGTTCTCTCACTAAATTGACACGTGTACCTTAGGTGCATATACTAATTGGTACTGGGCCACCTTATCAGACCCTGTAACTCAGGGCATAGGTGTACCCAGGGCCTACCAGGGGCTGCAGCACGTATTATTCCACCCCTGGCTGGCCATCTAAATCTGGCACAACTGGCTGCACGACAGCTGGGGCAAGGTGGTGTAATCACCCTTTGCTTTAGATATAGTATACCTATATCTAACCCTAAAATGGACACATATATTCCTATCAGTCACTCCTATGGCAGGCCTTGACAATCCTGAAGGCAGAGTGCTTGGAATTATGTGAGATGGTGCTCTGGCATGAGCTGAGCCCGTCTGCAGCTTGCGGAACCAAGTCCTAATAGCTGTTCCATGATAACGCATACCATATACTCTTAAGTGCATTATAATACTCGCGGTTATTTGCCAACTCTGGTATCGCTTTATCAAAACATGTCGAGTAAGGTGTCATACGAATTGGAATACTAACCCCTCGCCAATTCTGGCGACGGGGTTAGCATTCCACCCTTCTAGAGGGACACGACATGTATGTAACTGTGAACCCCGGTTAAAGTTAACTCAAGCCTCAGCATCACAAAATGGATGCTGCCACCACAGACACAAGTCTGACCTCCTGCTGCTGGGAGTCCTTCCAGCGAGGAGAGCTTGCACAAAGGGTTTCCTGTCAGGGGCGGTGCTAGCACCATCCCAGACAGGGTTTTGTGTATCCTAGGTAGGCAGGGCTGAATAGGAAGGTGACTGCAAGTGGCACCCCGGTGCTCACTGTGCATAGGCCGGCTTGAACCAGTTCCAGGGGCACACCAGCCCCTGAGCTGGGGAAAGTCCGGACAAAGGGAGAGGGGTGTAACCACCCCCCTTCCTGGTCCCACCCATGGGCAGGACCTAGTCGCGTACCAGCCCCTTTCTTTAGAATAAAGGTAGGAGCGGGGACCCTTCCAAATTAGATAATCTTTGAATCCTGAAACTACTTTCTACAAAAGGAACTCTCGACTTCTTCTCAAGATTTTTCCCTTGTGACTAAGGAGTAGTCACCCTGCAGCAGCAGGCACCAACTAAGTATCTTGTGGTTTGCTGAAACGTCCTTCCTCCGGAACCAGACTGACCAGCACGACGAGACCCGGACTCCCTGCCCTTTCTGACCTCAACCTGCCTCTACAGCACAGCTGAGACCCGTGGGTTCGACGAGACCAGAGGACCCGGCGACCATCAGAACCAGCACGACACTGACCCAGCACGCCCGCCGAGGGACCCTCGAGTGGGTGCACTGGGGTAAGAGAAGCCCCAGCCCCAAGCAGCACGAGCACCGAAGTCCAGCCCCCCAGCATCCACCAGATCTGCGTTGGGCCCTTTTGCTTCTGTGTCGCTTGCCACGTTGTCCGGTCACTTGCCCGTTGGCTAGTGACCCTCCAGACGACGTCCTACTTTTGTTTCACCGCTGGTCTATCTCCTCTAGACTAGCCCTTGTCTCCTCTTGAAGGAGAACTTCCTCGGACCCTCCTGGTCCCCTCAAGACGCCATTTTGTGTCGCCACGTGGGCTTGCGTTAGCCAAGGCTTGTTGCCTCCTTCACCGGATGGAGTAGTTTCTGTCCTGTAACTCCAGTTCTGTAGTAGGGGTATCTCTGTTATAGTCATAATCTAGTGAATAGTCCCGCCCATGTGCGTGGACCCCGGCAATCAAAAATAATCTTAAGTTGTCAAACTAATGCAGAAACTGCAAAGACACTTAAGAGAGAATTTAAAGACAAATAATGCAGCCTATATCCACAGGCTACACTGTCCAGTACTTCAACTAGAAATTCCACCAAAAATCACTACTCATAATACAGCCTGCCAGTTTCTACCATGGAGAAACTTGCCTCCTCCAGTCAAAGACTCTGGAATGATAGAGAGGAAGGTAGGGACAGACAAGCCCCATAGGCTGCCATTATGTGGCTTAAATAGGATACTGTGTGTAGGAAGGTAGATACCAGACTATGGTTACCCCCAACTTTTTTCCTGGTGTTTTGCTGGTTTTCTGACTTAGTTGACCTGGGGCCCTGCTATTCAGGACCCCAGGCCCACTGCTCTCTCTCTAAAATGGATTCCATGTACCTTAGGTACATTTCCAATTGGTACTGGGCCGCCTTATCAGACCCTGTAACTCAGGGCATAGGTGTACCCAGGGGGCTGAAGCTTGTATTATGCCACCCCTGGATGGCCATCTAAATTTGACACAACTGGCTGCACGACAGCTAGGGCAAGGTGGTGTAATCACCCTTTGCTGTAGATATAGTATACCTATATCTAACCCTAGAAATGGACACACAGATTCCTATCAGTCACTCCTAAGGCAGGCCTTGACAATCCTGAAGGCAGAGTGCTTGGAATCGTGTGAAATGGTGCTCTGGCATGAGCTGAGCCCGTTTGCAGCTTGTGGAACCAAGTCCTAATAGCTGTTCCATGATAACGCATACCATATACTCTTAAGTGCATTATAATCCTCGCGGTTAAAGGCTATCTTTGGTATTGCTTTATCAAAACATGTCGAGTAAGGTGTCATACGAATTGGAATACTAACCCCTCGCCACTTCTGGCGACGGGGTTAGCATTCCACCCTTCTAGAGGGACACGACATGTATGTAACTGTGAACCCCGGTTAAAGTTAACTGAAGCCTCAGCTCCACAAAATGGATGCTGCCACCCCAGACACAAGTCTGACCTCCTGCTGCTGGGAGTCCTTCCGCGAGGGAGGCTTGGACAAAGGGTTTCCTGTCAGGGGCGGTGCTAGCACCATCCCAGACAGGGTTTTGTGTATCCTGGGTAGGCAGGGCTTTACAGGAAGGTGACTGTAAGCGGCACCCCGGTGCTCACTACGCATCTGCTGGCTAGAACCAGTTCCAGGGGCACATCAGCCCCTGGCCTGGGGAAAGTCCGGCATGGGAGAGGGGTGTACCCACCCCCCTTCCTGGTCCCACCCCTAGGGCAGGACCTAGTCGCGTACCCACCCCTTTCTTTAGGATAAAGGCAGGAGCGGGGACCCTTCCAAATTAGATCATCTTTGAATCAAGAAACTACTTTCTACGAAAGGAACTCTCGACTTCTTCTCAAGATTTCTCCCTTGTGGCTAAGGAGTAGTCACCCTGCATCCGCAGGCACCATCTAAGAACTCTGCGGTTTGCTGCACGTCCTTCCTCAGGAATCCGACCGACCAGCACGACGAGACCCGGCTTCCCTGGCACCTCTGACCTCTACCTACCTCTACAGCTAAGCTGAGAACTGTAGGTGCGACGAGACCTCGAGGGACCGGCCATCATCAGAACTGCACGACTTCGATACAGCACGACCGCCGAGGAATCCTCTGGTGAGTGCTTTGGAGTCCGAGAAGCCCCGACCCTGAGCAGCTCCAGCACCGAAGTCCAGCCTCCCAGCATCTCCACGATCTGCGTGAGGCCCTTCTGCTTTTTGCTGCTCACCGCGTTGTTTGGCTATTAGCCCGCTGGCTTGTGGCCCTCTTAACGACGCCCGACGACATCACTGCTGCTGGTCTGGTTGCTCCAGACTGGCCCTTGCTCCCTTCCAAAAGAGGAGCACCCCAGACCCTCCTGGTCCACTCCAGACGCCATTTTAGGTCCACCGCGTGGGCTTGAATTTGCAAAGACTTGTTGCCCCGATCCTGGGTCCAGCGACGTCGACAGCATCATCCATCGTGGGACAGCTCGCACCTCCATCCTGGTCGCCGACAACGCCTCCTGGTCCGTGAGATCTGCAGAGCACAGCGTCGCCCACTCACCTAGTCGAGGTGACTACCATCCGGTGCCCTCCTGGTGCGACCCGACTACTGGCTAGTAGTCACGAACTTGGTCCCCTCTGCTTTCAGGTGTCATCCATCTTCGATCCAGGCTTGGATCACTCGAACAATCTTCACTGGTCGCCTGCCAGCAACTTCTTTTCTTCAGGCTCCTGGTTCGTCTACGAGGATTCCCGACGTCTTTTGAGACATATGCAGCTGCAGCCCCTGGGCTAGGTAAACTCGGCATTTCGGTGCCCCAGCATAGCCTCACTATCCAAGGGTCAGGATCCACTGTCGTTTTCGACCTACCTAGTCGGGTTCGCCCAAGAACACTAACTTTGTGAATTCTAGCTACCATAGACTTTGTCCGCATCCCGCGTGAGAGTGCACACTCTGCACCCGAGTCCCCTAGGCCTCCTACTAGTAATCGGAAGGTTCAGTAACGTAGTTCTAGCGATTCCAAAGCCTATTAGTACAGTACTTACCTGCTAGTAATTTCGCATTCCACTTCCATAGTATATGGTTTGTCGTGCCCCTCGGGCATTTCTGTAAATTGTGCAACTTAAAGTATTTTCGTAAGAGTTTTGTTGTGTGCTTAGTACCCTGTCCTCATAAAGAGTACAGGGCTGATGTGATCTAAATAAATACACTGTTTATTTTCATAACACTTTTGTGGTGTCCTTTCACTTGTTGTTCAAGGGGTATATGTGATGGTATAACAGCTGGCTTAACACGCCCTCTAGAGTTTAGCCCGAAGACTGCTCGTATCCACGCTACTAGGATAGCTGGTCTATAAGGTTGACTTACAACCAATCACCATAAGGGTTGTTTGGACTGATACAAAGTGCTCACTAGAATAGTGAACATTATATATCAGGCCAACTTCTCACACTGTGCCTTTAAGAGAACTTTCCAGAACTTCTCCCAGTATCCCAGAATGCATAGCAGGTCCCTCTACTTTCAGTTCTTTTTGAAGGCGAAGCACGCCAGACCTGTCGCATTCCGTACATGATCAAATATCTCCACCGGGGAGGAGGGCGGGCGCTTATGACTATAACAGAGATACCCCTACTACAGAACTGGAGTTACAGGACAGAAACTACTCCTTCTGTAGTAGGGGATCTCTGTGTATAGTCATAATCTAGTGAATAGAATGGCAAGCCCATCCCCACACCAAAGCGGTGGTGGAGAATAATGCAAATGCTACTTACCAGTATGCATCTGTTCTTGGCATGTAGGGCTGCTGACATTCATATCTGTGCATAGATCGCCACCTAGTGTTGGGTCCGGATGATTGCACATTGTTGTCCTGGAAGAGTCTTCGAAGTATCACGAGATAGGTGGCTCCTCCCCTGGACTACAGTGCGCATGGGCATCGCCTCCATCCCCAGATTGTTTTTAGCCATTGGCAGAGATGGAGTGAAGAATGTGAATGATGACCATGCTATAAGCATATGTATGTATATGAATGAATTCTGCAGCTGCTACAGGCGCCGGGGAGGAGGGTGGGCGATATGAATGTCAGCAGCCCTACATGCCAAGAACAGATGCATACTGGTAAGTAGCATTTGCAGTTCGAGGCATGTGGGCTGCTGAATTCATTTCTGTGCATAGAATACATAGCAGTCCCTCCATTAGCGGCGGCCGCCCGTGCCAGCTGCAGCAGTTTGAAAAAGCGTTTTTAGAACAGCCTGACCAACAGCTGCCTGTTGTTTGGAATGCACGTCTACGCAGTAGTGTTTAGTGAAAGTATGTGTGGTAGACCATGTGGCTGCTCTACAGATATCTTCTAAGGGAATGTTACCTAGGAAAGCCATAGAGGCCCCCAACTTCCTGGTGGAGTGGGCCCTCGGTGGGATAGTGAGAGTTCGCTTAGCTTTAGCGTAACAGATTTGAATGCACTTTACTATCCACCTAGCAATCCCTGCCTTAGAGATAGCGTTTCCCTTGTGGTGAGTGGCAAAAGCAACAAAAAGCTGCTTGGTTTTGCGAAAATCTTTTGTCCTGTCTACATAATACATTAAGGCCCTCTTAACATCAAGGGTGTGGAGCATGCGCTCCGCCAGTGACTCCGGGTTTTGGAAAAACACCGGCAATTCAATTGTCTGGTTTAAGTGGAATTGGGATACCACTTTGGGTAGGAATTTAGGGTTAGTGCGGAGCACCACCCTGTTAGCATGTACCTGGAAGTAAGGTTCTTGGATGGTGAGCGCCTGTAGCTCGCTAACCCTTCGTAGCGATGTAATTGCTACCAAGAACGCAACCTTCCAAGTCAAAAACTGAAGCTCACAAGAGTGCAGCGGCTCAAAGGGAGGACCCATCAGTCTTGTAAGAACCACATTGAGGTTCCATTCCGGAGCTGGTGGGGTCCTTGGTGGAATGACCCTTTTGAGTCCTTCCAGAAAGGCTTTGATAGCAGGGACTTTGAAGAGTGACAGATGTTGCCTATTCTGGAGGTAAGCTGCCATAGCAGACAGGTGAATGCGGATGGAAGAGTATGCCAGATTGCATCGATACAGGTGGAAAAGATAGCAAATGATATCTTGAATGGAAGCATCAAGAGGGTCAATATTGTGATTAGCACAGTAGATGACAAACCTCTTCCATTTAGCCGCATAACAAGCTCTGGTAGTGGGCTTCCTTGCCTCCCGAATGATGTTCATGCAATCGGGAGGAAGATTGAGGTAGCCGAACTCTATGACTTCAGGAGCCAGATCGCCAGGTTGAGCTGTTGCGGATCTGGGTGCTGAATGTCGCCATGGCTCTGCGTCAGAAGGCTGGGAGTAAGATGAAGCCTTTGATGCGGTACCACGGACAGTTCTAGAAACGTGGTGTACCATGGTTGGCGAGCCCACGTTGGAGCAACCAGGATGAGAGTCATTGAGTGCTGCCTGAGCTTGCGTGCCACCAGCGGTATCAGAGGTGCTGGGGGAAAAGCGTACGCAAATTTGCCTGACCAGTTCATCCACATCGCATTGCCCTGTGATTGGGGGTGTGGGAATCTGGCGGCGAAGCTTTGGCATTTTGCGTTCTCCTTTGTGGCGAACAGGTCTATCTCTGGATGACCCCACCTTTGGAAGTACGGTTGGAGTACTGATGGATGTATCTCCCACTCGTGCATCTGATGGCTGTGCCTGCTGAGCAGATCCGCCATCTGATTGTCCTTGCCCGGGAGATGCTCTGCCATGAGGAAGATGTTCCTCTGAATGGCCCACTTCCACATGCTCTGAGCCAGATGAGACAGCTGTGGAGAGTGTGCCTCCCTGCTTCTGGATGTAGTACATGGCCGTCATGTTGTCCGTCCGGATCAACACAACTTTGTTGCACAGATGTACTTTGAACGCCTTCAAGGCCATGAAGATTGCCATCAGTTCCAACACATTGATGTGCATCTTCCTTTGCTGTAGTGTCCATAGTCCCTGCACAGTGTAATGGAGTACATGCGCTCCCCATCCCTGGAGAGAGGCGTCCGTTGTCAGGATAATCTGTGGGACAGGCTCTTGGAATGGTCGGCCCTTGCAAAGGTTGTGTGGATTCCACCAATGCAGAGAGTTGTATGCCCGACCGCTCACCAACACTAGGTCTGTCAGTTGCCCATGAGCCTGAGTCCACTGACGTGCAAGGCACTCCTGAAGCGGACGCATATGTAATCTCGCGTGCGGGACAATGGAGATGCAGGAGGCCATCATGCCTATCAACTGCATGAACACCCTCGCCGGAAGCGAGTGTTGGGGTCTGAATCGATGGATCAGCGCCTGGATACTGGCGATTCTCACTGAATTTGGCTGCGCGGTGGCCGCCAGAGTGTTGATTGTCGCGCCCAGGTACTGTCGCACGTGGGCGGGCTGGAGATGGGACTTCGGGTAGTTCAGAGAGAATCCCAGATCGTGCAGGAGATGAATGGTGCGTGACACGTGGTCGACGCACTGCTGTTCTGTCTTTGCTTGAATGAGCCAGTCGTCCAGGTAGGGATAGACGTGGACGTGCTGGCGACGGAGATGCGCCGCCACAGTCGCTAGGCACTTGGTAAACACTCTTGGTGCTGTGGTGACCCCGAACGGCAGAACCTTGAACTGGTAATGCTGGTCTAAGATAGTGAATCTGAGGTACTTCCTGTGGGAAGGATGCAGTGGAATATGGAAATAGGCATCCTTCAGATCCAGTGTAGCCAGGAAGTCCCCCTGTTGAAGCAGGGGAAGCACCTGCTGCAAGGTGAGCATATGGAAATGCTCCGAGAGGATGTACCAGTTCAGGGGCCTGAGGTCCAGGATAGGCCTGAGGGATCCGTCCTTCTTGGGAATCAGAAAATACAGGGAGTAAACCCCTGTACCCCGCTCTTGCAATGGAACGAGCTCTATCGCCCCTTTTTGCAGCATGACGAGAACTTCTTGCTGCAACAAGGTCAAGTGCTCGCCTGACATAGGACGGCTCCTTGGGGGTATGTCCGGTGGAATGGACGTAAGCTCTAGACAGTACCCGTACTGGATAATAGACCTCACCCACCTGTCCGTGGTGATGGATTTCCACGCCGGCAGGAACTGCTGGAGCCTCCCCCCGACCGGTGTTGCATGGCCGGGGGGCAGTGACAAGACGTCACTGTTTGTTGGTGGCGGTGGACCTGGAGCTATTGTTGCCACGTCCCCTGCCCTTGACATTATTGCCCCTGTAACCACCTCTATTTTTGTTATACGAGGCTTGGTTGTTAGTCTTGTAATATGGCGTTGACTGGGATGCTTGTCCCCTTGAGGTGCCTCTGGAGTTTGAGCGGCGAAAGGAACCACTCCGAAACTGCTGACTTTGTAAAGCCCCCATGGACTTGGCAGTTTCCGTATCTTTTTTCATTTTTTCCAGGGTGGCATCCACCTCAGGGCCAAACAGATGGTCAGGATTCACTGTCTGATTCAGTATAGTGGTTTGGATGTCGGGTTTGAACCCCGAAATCCTAAGCCAGGCATGGCGTCTAAGCAGTACACTAGTATTGATAGCCCTGGAGGCCGTGTCTGCCACATCCAACGCACATTTAATGGATGCATTTGTAATGAGTTTACCCTCCTGAATCAGCATCTCCCCCCCTTCTTTGTACTGGTCAGGCAAGTGTTGCAGTATGGCCTCTAATGTGTCATAATGGGCTCTATCATAACGTGCAAGCAAGGCTTGGGTGTTAGATATTCTCCAAATGTTAGCTGCCTGTGCAGCAATCCGTTTGCCAGAGGCCTCGAAAATCTTGGACTCTTTATCTGGGGGAGGAGCGTCACCAGTAGTTTGAGAGTTTGCCCTCTTCCGAGCATTGGAAACGACCAGGGAGTCCAATTGCAGGTGTCCCTTGATATATGTGGGGTCCGTTGGCGCCGCCTTATATTTCCTGTCGATGCGAGGGTTGACCACACGCGCTCGGGTGGGCTCCTTGAAAACCTCCGTAGCATGTTTAAGCACCCCCTTCAGCATCGGTAGCGTTTTGACTGATTTTTCGGCCACCGAGAAGGTGTCGAACAAGAAGTCCACATCCACGGGGTCCGAGTGCAGCTCGACGTCGTGGTTAGCAGCAGCTCTTTCTATCAGGGCATTGAAGGCCGCCGAATCCTCGGTCGGGGATGTTTTGGCCGCGAAAAGTTGAGCGTCCTGACCCCCCTGCGGGTCCTCCGGGTCGCCACCGGCGGTCCACGGAACGTGCTCCTCCTCCGGATCCGAGTATGCCGGATAGTCGTACTCGGCATCCTCATTGTCCGCACCGGCTGCGACGGAATGCGTCGGCGAGTACCCCAATGTTTGTGGGGACACAGGTTCCACCAAAGCCGAAGAGCCCTCGGAGTCCCGTTTGTTCTTGAGAGGGATCTTAAAATGTTCCAACGCCGGCTCCGTTGTGATCTTTCTTTTGAGGAGCGACAGCTTTCCGGTGTTGGCGTCGATGAGTACCTCACGACGTTCCTCCTCAGCAAGGGGTTGGAGTCGAAGCTTCGACACCACTAAGGCCGCTTTAGGTGCCAATACCTCCTTCGAGGGTCCACCCTGTTTCTCCTCAACCTTCTTCGTCAAGGCCGGAGAGGACTTGGCCGGCTCGACATGCGCCTTCTTCGGGGCCGAGGCCCCCCGGCCGTGCGCGTCGTCGCTTAGACGCTTCTTTGGAGCCGACTTCGGGTCCACGACCCCTTTCGGAGCCGACTTTGGGTCCACGACCCCTTTCGGAGCCGACTTCGGGTTTGCGACCCCCTTCGGAGCCGACGCAGCCGCGTCGGACGATTTCGCCTTCGGCACCGACCCCGAGGACTTCGGGTCGGCCATCTTGGCGTGGCACTTTGAGGCGGCCATTTTGGATTCCTTGGAAGTTGACGCCTCCAGAACCTTCTTCACCAGCGCAACTTTCACTTTCGGTTTCGCATCCGAGGGTGCGGGACCAGTTGGCTTCACTTTCGTTTTCGTGGACGTAAGTGATTGTTCATAAGTGTCCGTGACCGAGCCCGGAGGCGGGGACGTAGGACTCATAGCTAGATCTTGGGTAAGGCCCGAAGGCGATCCCTCGACCTGGGCCGTAGGAGGGGTAATAACCCCAAAGTCTCGCTGGGGATGCTCCTCCTCTGAGCTATCGCCCATAGTGCCAAAAGGCTGTTCGTCGTCCCCTACCTCATCGGCGACTTCGTCAAGGTTCTCCGCACCTTCGTCAAAGTTCTCCGCACCCTCGTCAAAGGTCTCCGCACCTTCGTCATAGGTGTCACCTTCGGATGCGGGATTCGAGTCCGAACCTTGCACGTAGTCTTCTGTTTCGACAGATTCTTGGAAAATGTCGTCCGGTGGGGGCGCCGAAGCCGATAACTGAGCCTGGAGCCTGTTAGCCCGGCGAATCTTCAGCGTCTTCTTGCTCCGAAACTTCGAACACGCCATACAGGTGTCCTCGTGGTGATCCGGCGACAAGCAGGTATTGCACACAGGGTGCACATCGAGGTGTGAATATTTAGAGTTACACACCGGGCACTTCTTAAACGGAGTCCGCTCCATAGCAAGAGTGTAGTGTAGGCCCGTCCGCGCCGAAAGCACGTGGAAGGGCAGCAAGAGATCGGGGCTGAGAGTCAGAAAGAAACCCGTACGCAACTATACCGACGCCCAGCCTAAAGACCTTTTGGTCTCGAGTAGAAGTTGAACAACTATCGGGTCCGACAGAGGGAACCGAAAACACATCCGAACCCAATGGCGGAAAAAAACAATCTGGGGATGGAGGCGATGCCCATGCGCACTGTAGTCCAGGGGAGGAGCCACCTATCTCGTGATACTTCGAAGACTCTTCCAGGACAACAATGTGCAATCATCCGGACCCAACACTAGGTGGCGATCTATGCACAGATATGAATTCAGCAGCCCACATGCCTCGAACATACATAACGCCACTACTGTGCGAACAAATTCCGCAGCAAAGCCTCCCAACCTGAGCGTCTGCCCTGACGTCAGTGTCCAGGCAGTAATGCTTAGCAAAGGTATGAACCGACTTCCAAGTGGCTGCCTTGCAGATTTCAGCAATCGGCACGTTACGGAGCAGAGCCATCGTGGCAGCTTTGCCCCTGGTGGAATGAGCCTTAGGCTTACCTCCTAAGGTCTTATTAGCCTTTTGGTAACATAATTGTATGCAGGACACAATCCACCTAGAGATGGATTGCTTAGAGGTCGCAAGACCCGTCCTGACCGATCCATAATTGATGAACAACTGGTCAGACCTACGAATATCTTTGGTTTTATCCAGATAAAATTTCAACACCCTCCTAACATCCAGGGAATGGAGAGACCTATCCGCTGGGGATGAAGGGTTCTGAAGAAACGTAGGCAAAGTTATGGTCTGGTTGACATGAAAATCAGAAATAACCTTGGGAAGAAATTTAGGGTGAGTACGCATAACAACCTTAGCAGCATTCAACACAGTATAAGGTTCAGTACAACACAACGCCTGAATTTCACTCACCCTGCGGGCCGATGTAATGGCCACGAGAAACGCCGCCTTCCAGGACAGGTGCTGCAACGAAGCCTTATGAATAGGTTCAAAAGGTTCCTTCATCAATCTGGACAGCACCACATTCAATTCCCATGAAGGCGAAGGAAGCCTGACAGGAGGGAATACTTTCTTCAATCCTTCCAGAAAATCTTTGATTACAGGGATCTGGAAAAAGGAAGTCTGTGAAGGGCATTTCCTGTAGGCAGTCAATGCAGCAAGATAAACCTTAATGGAATGAACATTAAGGCCAGACTGCGCCAAATGTAAAAGGCAAGGAAGGATGACATCTTCCTTACAGGTCGTAGGATCATGGTTCTTAGACTGGCACCAGATACAAAACCTCTTCCACTTGTAAGCATATGAAGTCCGAGTGGAAGGTCTCTTAGACTCCTTCAGTATGTCCATGCAATCATCGGGCAGATTCAGATGGCCATATTGCACTATCTCAGGAGCCATGCGGCCAAACTCAAAGACGAGAGGTTGGGGTGTAACATCCGTCCCCCGAACTTCGTGCACGGCAACCGAATGTGAGGAAGGAGAGACTGATGAAGTAGGTCCGTGAACCACCACTGCCTGGGCCACTCCGGGGCAATGAGCATCATCCGAGCCCTGGACCGGGCCAGCTTGATGAGCACTGCCGGAATCAGGGGAATGGGAGGAAAGGCGTACAGAAATCCGTTTGTCCAGTTGATCCATAACGCATTCCCCAGCGTCCCTTGCTGGAAGTACCTGGAGGCGAAGTTTCTGCACTTGCTGTTTTCGGCGGCGGCGAACAAATCTACGTCTGGAGTTCCCCACCTTGCGAAGACTTCTCCTAGTACTTCGTCGTTTATGACCCATTCGTGGTTTTCCTGAACCAGTCTGCTCAGCGCGTCTGTCTGAACATTCTGCACACCTGGTAGATGGGTGGCCGTTATCGTCAGTCCTCTGGCTAGGAGCCAAGGCCAGATCGCCTGCGCCTCCTGTGACAGAGTGCGTGATCTCGAGCCCCCCTGCTTGTTGAGGTAATACATCGTGGTGGTATTGTCCGTCTGTACAAGCAGAGAGTTGGTCTGGAAGGACGGAAGAAAGGCCTTCAGTGCCAAGTGAACAGCCCTGAGTTCCAGGAAATTGATGTGATACGTGGCCTCCATCGGCGACCACGTTCCTTGAATCTGTAGAGTCCCGGAATGCGCTCCCCATCCCAGGAGAGAAGCATCCGTCACAACAGTCTGCGGGAATGTCCTTGTGAAAGGGAACCCCTCTGAGGAGATTCTCCGCCGAACACCACCACTTCAGAGACTGAAGAGCATGCAGCGACAGTCGAATCTTGTCGTCCCAAGATCCTTTCCTCTGATCCCACTGGTCCTCCAAGCACTCCTGCAGCGGTCTCATGTGCAGCCGTGCGTGTGGCGTCAGGAAGATACAAGAGGCCATTGATCCCAGTAGAGAAGACACCGTCCTCACTGTTGTAGATGGAGTTGTCATAAGAGCCTGAGCCTTCCGAAGGAGCGATAATCGTCGCTCTTCCGAAGGAGACACGCTTGCTGACAGCGTATTGATGGAGGCTCCCAAGTACTGTATGCATTGGACCGGAGTCGGGACAGACTTGGCCATGTTGATGTGCAGCCCCAGCTTGTTCAAGAGAACGCACGTCTTCTGGAAGTGTGCTCGCGCTTCCGAGAAGGAGGATGCCTTGATCAACCAATCGTCCAGGTACGGGTAGACGAACACCTTGTTCTTCCTCAGGTGTGCTGCTACCACCGCCATGCACTTCGAGAATGTTCTCGGCGCAGACTTCAGTCCGAATGGGAGTACTGTGTATTGATAGTGATTGGTGCCGACTTGGAACCGCAAGAACTTCCTGTGTTTGTGTGCAATGGGCACATGGAAGTAAGCATCCTGTAGGTCTATAGCGCATAGCCAGTCTCCCTGTTGCAACTGAGGGTAAATCTGATGCAACAACAGCATGTAAAACTTTTCCCTGCGAATCCATTTGTTTGCCTGCCGCAAGTCCAGAATGGGCCTGAACTCGTTCTTGTCCTTCTTGCGAACCAGAAAGAACCTGGAGTACAGACCTCTTCCTCTCTGAGACAGAGGTACGTCTTCTATCGCCCTTTTCCTCAACAGGATATCTGCTTCCGCCTGAAGCTTGCGCAGCTGAAACTGCGAGCTGACCGGGGGAATAGCTGGAGGAGGGCTGGTGAACCGAAGACTGTATCCATTGCAAACAATATTCAGCACCCACTTGTCCTGAGTAATTTTTCTCGACTCTGTCAGAAAAAATTGAATGCGTCCCCCTACCGGAGTGGGTAACAGATCCGGGGTAAGTAGGTTCCTAGGGCCTAGACCCAGCCTGGCCCTTGGGCGCCGGGGCCGACTGCTGGCCTCCTCTGCCCTTCTGGCGCTTCTGGAACGGCTTACGGAACTGGTGTTGCTGTTGCGATTGTCCCGAAGCCTGGCCTCGTCCTCGCCCGCCGAACCGCCGTTGGAAAGGGCGGTACGTCTTCTTGGTCTCTTTAGGCTTCTCCAGGCCCACAGCCGTCAGCGTCTCGGCCTCCGCCTTCATGCGGGCCATCTCATCGTCCGCATGCTTCCCGAAGAGGGTCTCACCGGAGAATGGTAGGTTGGCCACCCTCTGCTGTGCGTCCGGTTTCAGGGACGTAAGCCGGAGCCATGCGTGGCGTCGTTGGTTGACTCCGTGGCAAAATCCGTGAGCAGCCCACAGGGAAGAGTCCGCCGCAGCGCTGATAATCAGGTTCGCCAGCAGCATCCCCTCATTCAGAACTTCCATGAAGTCTTCACGCTTCTCCCGAGGTAAATGCTCAGCAAACCGCTCGAGGGAGTCCCAGAGGGCGCGGTCGTATCGGCCCAATAGCGCCGTGGCACTCGCAGCTTTCATGGAGGTAGCGGAAGTTCCACAGACTTTCCTCCCCGCCGAATCCATCCACCTGGACTCCTTATCCGGGGGAACCATGGAGGACGGAGTGGTGGCATGTTGCTTGCGGGCCGCCGTCACAATGACAGAGTCAGGAGGGGGTTCCGTTCTCAGAAAGGCCGGGTCCGAATCGGGAGCCCGGTACTTCTTCAGCAACCTCGATGGAGCCGCCCTCGTCACCGCAGGGGTGAGAAACAGGGCCATAGCCGGTTCCTCCAGGCCCGGCACCAGAGGTAGGAGAGGAGGAGACAGGTGTTTTTGATGCAATGTCTCAAAAATGACCGAAGTCTTCGGAGTAGGCACCGTCAGGGATATGACCAACTTCGCTGCGCCCCTTAAAAGGACGTCGTGGAACGCCACCAGGTCATCAATCGGGGACACCCTCGTGTCCGGTGACCCCGACAGGGTAGGAGAATAGTCCCGGGTCCCAGAGGACCTCGTGTGTGAGCGAGATTCGCGCCTCCTATGGCGGCGTCTCGACCTCGTGGATGATCTGCGTCGCGATCTCTCCCTTCTCCTAGAGCGGGAGCGAGACCTGCCAGCCCGTGGCCGCTCCGCCGGCTTTCGTGGCGGGGTCGTCCTTGGCTCCTCACGGGGTTTTGGTGTCCCCTTAGGAGGAACAGGCAACAACGGCAGGGAAGTGGACCCCGGCGGAGGAACCTTCGGCTGCGGGGTGGGCCCATGCGGAGTGACAGGAGGTGGTGGTGGTTCGCCTGAAGGAAACAGAGGTTTGGGTGGAGGATCCTCCTTAGGAACAGGAGGAGGAGTCGGAGTCCGAGATGGCGTGTACACCTCTGAGTACACCGAGCCCGGTGACCCCTTAGGCGAAGGGGGCGGAGAGCCAGCCCCATCAGCAGGTGATCGCTTCCTCATGCGTCCTCCACTAGAAGCAGCGTGACTTCTGGGACTAGAATCCGCCTTGCGCCGTTTCGGAGAGGCTGAACGACTCCTAGACGCCGACCGCTTTCTGCTGGACGCAGAGCGTCGCTTTTCTGGCGTCGAACGACGCTTCCGTGACTCCGGAGTCGATCGCCGCCTCCCCGACGTCGACCTCTTCCTCCGCGACGTCGTACGCCGCCTCCGCGACGTCGAGCGTTCCGTCTTAGACGACGAGCGTCGCCGTCTTCTTGATGCTCTCGACGTCAAGGAGCCCCTCGACGTCGACCGGTGCTTCGACGGCGATCGACGGTGTCGCCTCGACGGCGATCGACGGTGTTGCCTCGACGGCGAGCGTCGATGCTTGTCACTTCGCCTTCGATAGGAAGTCCTTGACGACGACTAAGACTATGACGTCGACGGTGGCTTCGACGGCGACTTCCCCATGATCTTCAACGTCGAGCCGTCACGCCGTCTCGACCCGGAGCGAAGGGGAGCACACCGCTGTCATCCCCCTCGACGTCGTCGTCGATGCAATCGACGTCGACGGAGACCGGGACCGTTTGCTGGACTTCCTGCCCCTGGGGAGCCCCCCAGAGGCCTCAGCAGAGGCAGAGGGAACCTTCCCAGCCTGCCCAGACCCACCTGCAGACGCCTCTCCTCAAGGCCAGAAAGCCTGATCTTCAGTCTGTCCCTCAGAGTCCGAGCAGTAAACTGCTGGCAGATGACACAATCCTCAGGGACATGATCTTCAGGGAGGCAGACGATGCAGACATCATGGGGATCGCTCTTGGCCTTCTTCCTCCCACATGCTGGGCACTTATCAAAAAGGCCAGGCATTGTAGAGCCCTAAAACGCCTGAAACAGCACAAAAAGAGAAAGAGAACACCAAGAAAGCAAACAAACACTTTTAGAACACAAAAGTGCCAAAATATCCAATAAACCCTTGAAACAAGGGAGAGCTCAATGACAGGGTCCTGTAAGCAGGAGCCGGAAAAAAGAACTGAAAGTAGAGGGACCTGCTATGCATTCTGGGATACTGGGAGAAGTTCTGGAAAGTTCTCTTAAAGGCACAGTATCCTATTTAAGCCACATAATGGCAGCCTATGGGGCTTGTCTGTCCCTACCTTCCTATCTATCATTCCAGAGTCTTTGACTGGGGGAGGCAAGTTTCTCTATGGTAGAAACTGGCAGGCTGTATTATGTGTAGTGTTTTTTGGTGGAATTTCTAGTTGAAGTACTGGACAGCGTAGCCTGTGGATATAGGCTGCATTATTTGTCTTTAAATTCTCTCTTAAGTGTCTTTGCAGTTTCTGCATTATTTTGACAACTTAAGAGATTATTTTTGATTGCCGGGGTCTACGCACATGGGCGGGACTATTCACTAGATTATGACTATACACAGAGATCCCCTACTACAGAACCAGCATCGCCAGCAGCCGACATCCGACGTGGGACAGCTCGCAGACCTCCAGCCTGGTCGACATCAGCGCCCTGGTCCGTGCAGCAGCAGAATCCAGTGTCACCTCTTCACCTGGCTGAGTGACCTTGTCCGGTGCCATCCTGGTGCCCACCTAATCACTGGCTAGTGATTCAGAACTCGGTCCCCTCTGCTTACAGGTACCCTTCTTCACTGATCCAGTCCTTGGATCAGCCCGGAACATCTTCACTGGTCGCCTGCCAGCAACTTCCACTTCAGGCTCCTGGTTCGTCAACGAGGATTCCCGACGACACTTGAACGCTATGCAGCCGCAGCCCCTGGGCTAGGTAAACCGAGTACCACGGTGCTCCAGCGTAGTAGATCCACTCTCTAAGTGTCTAGATCCACTTTCGTTTTTGACCTACCTAGTCGGGCTCGCACAAGAACACTAACTTTGCATTTACTAGCATCCATAGACTTTGTCCCGCATCCCGCGTGAGAGTGCACACTGCACCCGATCCCTCTAGGCCTCCTGCTCCTAACCTGAAGGTTCAGTAGTGTAGTCCTAGCGATCCTAAAGCCTCTGGATCCCGTTACTTACCTGCTAGTAATTTGCATTCCACTTCCATAGTATATGGTTTTTCGTGCCCCTCGGGCATTTGTGTAAATTGTGCGACTTTCAGTATTTCTTCAAGAGTTTTGTATTGTGCTAAGCACCCTGTCCTCATAAAGAGTCCAGGGTTGTTGTGTTATAAATAAATACCCTTTTACTTTCATAAAAGCTTGTGTGGTGTCCTTTCACTTGGTGTTCAAGGGGTATATGTGATGGTATAATAGCTGGCTTAACACGCCCTCTAGAGTTTAGCCTAAAGACTGCTCTTGTCCATGCTACTAGGATAGCTGGTCTATAAGGTTGACTTACAACCAATCATCAATAAGGGTTGTTTGGTATGATACATAGTGATCACTAGAATAGTGAGCACTGCATATCAGGCCAACTTCTCACATTGGTGAGCAGCGGTTGGGATTTGAGCTTGCTGTTTTACCACACGTATCCTAAGAATATCATTTGAAAGATCACATAAGTACCAAGTGTAGGAAGGTACCTCCTGACTATAGTTGCCCCCAACTTTTTGCCCTGTGTTTTAGCTGGTTTACGACATAGTTGGCCTGGGACCCTGCCAATCAGGACCCCAGGCCTACTGCTCTCTCTGTAAAATGGATTTCATGTACCCTAGGTACATTTCCAATTGGTACTGGGCCACCTTATCAGACCCTGTAACTCAGGGCATAGGTGTACCCCGGGCCTACCAGGGGCTGAAGCATGTATTATGCCACCCTTGGCTGGCCTCCTAAATTTGACACAACTGGCTGCATGACAGCTGGGGCAAAGTCGTGAAATCACCCTTTGCTGTAGATATAGTATACCTATATCTAACCCTAAAAATGGACACACAGATTCCTATCAGTCACTCCTATGGCAGGCCTTGACAATCCTGAAGGCAGAGTGCTTGGAATCGTGTGAGATGGTGCTCTGGCATGAGCTGAGCCTGTCTACAGCTTGCGGAACCAAGTCCTAATAGCTGTTCCATGATAACGCATACCATATACTCTTAAGTGCATTATAATCCTCGCGGTTAAATGCTATCTTTGGTATGGCTTTATCAAAACATGTCGCGTAAGGTGTCATACGAATTGGAATACTAACCCCTCGCCAATTCTGGCGACGGGGTTAGCATTCCACCCTTCTAGAGGGACACGACATGTATGTAACTGTGAACCCCGGTTTAAGTTAAACGAAGCCTTAGCTCCACAAAATGGATGCTGCCACCACAGACACGAGTCTGACCCCCTGCAGCTGGGAGTCCTTCCAGCGAGGGGAGCCTGGACAAAGGGTTTCCTGTCGAGGGCGGTGCTAGCACCGTCCCAGACAGGGTTTTGTGTATCCTGGGTAGGCAGGGCTTTACAGGAAGGTGACTGCTGAGTGGCACCCCGGTGCTCACTACGCATCTGCCGGTCAGAACCAGTTCCAGGGGCACACCAGCCCCTGGCCTGGGGAAAGTCCGGCATGGGAGAGGGGTGTAACCACCCCCCTTCCTGGTCTCACCCCTAGGGCAGGACCTAGTTGCGTACCCACCCCTTTCTTTAGGATAAAGGCAGGAGCGGGGACCCTTCCAAATTAGATCATCTTTGGAATCAAGACACGACTTTCTACGAAAGGACTTCAAGATTTCTTCTTCAAGATTCTCCCTTGTGACTAAGGAGTAGTCACCCTGCATCCGCAGGCACCATCTTAAGAACATTGCTGTCTGCTGCAAGTCCTTCCTCCGGAATCCGACTGCCCAGCTCGACGAGAACCGGCTTCCCTGGCACCTCTGACCTCTACTCACCTCTACAGCAAAGCTGAGAACCGTGGGTGCGACGAGACCTCGAGGGACCGGCCATCTTCAAGACTGCACGACTTCTTTCCAGCACGACGGCCGAGGGATCCTCTGGTGAGTGCTTTGGGGTCCGAGAAACCCCGACCCTGAGCAGCTCCAGCACCGCAGTTCAGCCTCCCAGCATCTCCACGATCTGCGTGGGGCCCTTCTGCTTTTTGCTGCTCACCGCGTGGTTTGGCTACTAGCCCGCTGGCTTGTGGCCTTCTTAACGACGCCCGACGACATCACTGCTGCTGGTCTGGTTGCTCCAGACTGGTCCTTCCTCCTTTCCAGAAGAGGAGCACCCTGGACCCTCCTGTCCACTCAAGACGCCATTTTAGGTCCACCGCGTGGGCTTGAATTAGCCAAGGCTTTGTTGCCCAATCCTGGGTCCAGCGACGCCGACAGCTTCATCCATCGTGGGACAGCTCGCTCCTCCATCCTGGTCGCCGACAACGCCTCCTGGTCTGTGAGATCTGCAGAGCACAGCGTCGCCAACTCACCTAGTCGAGGTGACTACCATCCGGTGCCCTCCTGGTGCGACCTGACTACTGGCTAGTAGTCACGAACTTGGTCCCCTCTGCTTTCAGGTGTCATCTATCTTCAAGATCCAGGCTTGGATCACTTCGAACTCTCTTCACTGGTCGCCTGCCAGCATCTTCCTTCCAGGCTCCTGGTCCGTCAACGAGGATTCCCGACGTCTTTTGAGACCTATGCAGCTGCAGCCCCTGGGCTAGGTAACTTCGGCATTTCGGTGCCCCAGCATAGCCTCACTATCCAAGGGTCAGAATCCACTTTCGTTTTCCTCCTACCAGGTCGGGTTCGCCCGTGAACACTAACTTTGTGAAATCTAGCTACCATAGACTTTGCCCCGCATCCCGCGTGAGAGTGCACACTCTGCACCCGAGTCCCCTAGGCTTCCTAGACGTAATCTAAAGATTCTATAGTCAAGTCCTAGCGATTCCAAAGCCTATTAGTACTGTACTTACCTGCTAGTAATTTCGCATTCCACTTTCAGAGTATATGGTTTTCCGTGCCCCTCGGGCATTTGTATATACTGTGCTAACTTAAGTATTTTCGTAAGAGTTTTGGTTTGTGCTTAGTACCCTGTCCTCATAAAGAGTACAGGGCTGTTGTGATTCTAATAAATACACTGTTTATTTTCATAACACTTGTGTGGTGTCCTTTCACTTGGTGTTTAAGGGGTATATGTGATGGTATAACAGCTGGCTTAACACGCCCTCTCGAGTCTTTAGCCTTAGACTGCTCGTATCCACGCTACTAGGATAGCTGGTCTATAAGGTTGACTTACAACCAATCATCAATAAGGGTTGTTGGACTGATACATAGTGATCACTAGAATAGTGAGCACTGCATATCAGGCCACCTTCTCACATTGGTGAGCAGCGGTTGGGATTTGAGCTTGCTGTTGTTTTACCACACGTATCCTAAGAATATCTTGTGAAAGATCACATAAGTACTTCAGGTACATATAACTTAGCTTAGAATACTCGGAGTTCTACTGAACCAGCTGTTGTAGCTCCTCAAGGCTTAGCACACCTTGGCAGCAACTCTTAGCAAGGGATCAGTAGGCAAACATATAGTGTAGGTAGGTGCATCACTTACACCACACTAGAATCAGCATGTCAGACAAAGGTGGAAACACTGAGTCTCCCCTTGTGTCAGTGGACCCTCCACAGGTCACTTCTAGATATGCTGCTCTTAGCTTCCAGGAGATGAGACAGTTGTGTACCTCCAGGAAGCTGAGACAGGGGTCTAACCCCACAATTCCTTTTCTGATTGGTCTCTTAGAGACTTATGATGCTAGAAGGGCTGGTAACACAGAACCTTCTAATCCAGATGGGAACATGCCTCCCCTAGAGGGAACCTCAGGTGACCCTGACCTTATCCATCTCTCTACAGAAGGTGAAGAGGAGCATGAGGATCTAGAGACATCTGGGGACGAGGCAGACAAAGGTCCAGAAGTAGTTAGCCAGCTAACTAGGGACAACTTAAGCAGGCATGAGAATGGTACCAGGAGAACCCTGGGATGGTACCAGGAGAACCCTGGGGCCCCTCTCAGGCCAGCTTAACATTGGGGATGGACGAGTTAGGTCTCTATCCAGAGGTTCTAACAGATCCATTCGAACCAATGGCTCTCAAACCTCTGCTCAGAGGAGGATGACATCCCCTCAGAGGAGAGTGTATGAAGCTAAAGAAAGGGAGGTCAATCTGAGGATTGAAAGTGAAGAACTTGCCCTGGCCAAAGAGAGACTTGCCTTTGCTAGAGAGCAACAGTTGAGTGGGGCAAACCCCACTGGTGGCAGCATTATACCTAGCAATAGGGAAAGGAGTTTTGATACAAAGCACCTGAATAAGGTAGTGCCCCCCTTTAAACAAGGGGATGACATCCACAAATGGATTACTGCTTTGGAGAGGGCCTGCACTGTACAGTGTGTCCCCCAGAGTCAGTGGGCAGCTATCTTGTGGCTCTCCTTTGAAGGTAAAGGTAGAGATAAGCTCCTCACTACTAGAGTGGAGGATGCTAACAATTACCAAGTCCTGAAGAATACACTGATTGATGGGTTTGGCCTAACCACTGAGCAGTACAGGTTGCTGTTCAGGGATACCCAGAAAACTCAGTCTCAGGATTGGTCTGATTTTGTAGATTGTGCCACTAAGGCTTTGGAGGGATGGTTGCTGGGCAGTAAGGTTACTGATTACACAGGATTGTATAATTTGATAATGAGAGAACACATTTTAAACAATTGTCAGAACCAGTTGTTGCATCAGCATCTTGTTGACTCAGATCTGACCTCTCCCCAAGAATTGGGAAAGAAGGCAGACAGATGGGTCAGAACAAGAGTTAAACAGAACCAGGGCCAGAATCAAGGTGGTCAGAAGAAAGCAGACCAGAAGGGTAAAGATTCTAAGGGTGAACAAAATGACCAGAAGTCTTCAACAGGTCCCCAACAACCCAAAGAGGGTGGGGGTCAGGCTCCCCAGAAAAAGAAGAATCAAGAAGGCCAATCTAAAAGGTGGTGCCAGTAGTGTAAAAGTAAAACTCACTGGTTTAGTGAGTGCACCAAGAAAGGAGGGCAGACTCCTGCTACTGCAGCCCCTAAGGCACCTGTGCCCCCTAGTACAGCCAGCAGTAGTAGTGCACCTCCCAAGGGACTAGTTGGGTTAACCTTGGGTTCTGAGGGGTATGACAACTTAGTTGGCACACTCACTCAGGCTGTCCTTGTCTGTACAGGGGATATAGATATGTCCCCTGATGTCAGTCCCAATACTTTGGGCAAATACAGACAGACACCTTTTATCAATGGAAAAATGGCTCAGGCCTATAGGGACACTTGTGCCAGTGTCACCATGGTGACACCTAACTTTGTGGACCCTGGACAGATCATGCCAGGTACAGATTTCCTGGTGACCAATGCAAGCAATGTCACTACCAGTCATAGTATGGCAATTGTAGCTTTCTTCTGGGGAGGGGTAACTGGCCAAAAGAAGGTTGTAGTTAGTTCAGACCTCCCAGTGGATTGTTTGTTGGGCAATGATTTGGAGTCATCACAATGGTCAGAAGTGGAGCATAGGACTCACATGGAGATGTTAGGCTTGCCAGCACATGTGCTTGCTGTGACTAGGTCACAGGCCAGAAGATGCCCCACTGAACAGGTGCTGGATCCTGGAACAATGGACCAGACACCTTCCAAGAAGAAGAGCAGTAGGGTTAAGGCATTGCCTTCCCCCTTGCCCCAGGTTGAGGATCAGGTCTCAGAGGAGGCTGACCTACAGGAACTGAGGGAAACTGAGCCTAAAGAGTTTGAACTTGATCAAGTTGAATTCCTGGGCTCAGGGGGACCCTCAAGAGAAGACCTGGGGAAGGAACAATTAGACTGCCCTTCCCTTGAACCCCTCAGACAGCAGGCTGCTGCTGAGGCTGCTGGGAACGCCACAGGTACCCACAAGGTATACTGGGAGGATGGACTCCTGTACACTGAGGCAAGAGACCCCAAGCCTGGCATGACCAGGAGGCTGGTTATCCCCTTGTCTCAGCGTGGTTTCCTTCTTACCTTGGCCCATGAGATTCCCTTAGCAGGTCACTTAGGCCAGACAAAGACTTGGGACAGGCTTGTCTCACACTTTCACTGGCCTCACATGAATGAGGATACCAAGGAGTTTTGTCGCTCCTGTGTCACTTGCCAAGCCAGTGGTAAGTCAGGTGGCACCACAAAGGCCCCCCTTATACCAATGCCTGTGGTGGGGGTGCCCTTTGAAAGAGTGGGGATTGACATTGTTGGTACAATGGAACCCCAGACAGCATCAGGGCACAAGTTTATACTGGTGGTAGTGGATCATGCCACCAGGTATCCTGAAGCTATTCCACTTAGGACCACTACAGCACCTGTAGTGGCAAGGGCCCTAGTTGGAGTGTTCTCCAGAGTGGGCTTGCCTAAGGAGGTTGTCTCTGACAGAGGTGCAAACTTCATGTCAAGCTACTTAACTGCTATGTGGAAGGAATGTGGTGTCAACTACAAGTTCACTACACCCTATCATCCACAATGCAATGGGCTTGTTGAAAGGTTCAACAGGACCCTAAAAGGGATGATTCATGGACTACCTGAAAAGCTCAGGCGTAGATGGGATGTCCTGATTCCCTGCCTTTTATTTGCTTACAGAGAGGTCCCATAGAAGGGGGTTGGCTTCAGCCCTTTTGAACTTCTGTATGGGCATCCTGTGAGAGGACCATTGTGTTTGGTGAAGGAAGGATGGGAGAGACCTCGCAAAAAGCCTGCAACCAGCATAGTGGACTATGTACTTGGTCTCCGCTCCAGGATGGCTGAGTACATGGAAAAGGCATCTGAAAACCTTAAGGCCAGTCAAGAATTCCAAAAAGCTTGGCATGACCAAAAGGCTGTCCTGACTGTTTACCAGCCTGGACAGAAGGTGTGGATGTTGGAGCCAGTGGCCCCAGCAGCACTCAAAGACAAATGGTCTGGGCCCCACACAATTCTTGAGCAAAAGGGAGAGGTCACCTACCTGGTGGACCTTGGAACTCCCAGGAGCCCCCACAGGGTACTCCATGTCAACAGGCTCAAAGCATATGTCGACAGGAAGGACATGAGCTTGATCATGGCCATAGATGAGGGACAGGAGGAAGAGAGTGACCCTCTCCCAGACCTACTCACTCAGAACCCTGATGATGGGTCAGTAGATGGTGTGGTCTTTTGTGGCAGCCTCTCTGAACATCAACAGAAGGATTGTAAACAGGTTCTTCAATCCTTCAGACATATGTTTTCTCTAACACCCAGTCAGACAAACTGGTGCACCCATGAGGTGGACACTGGTGACATTCTGCCTATAAAGAGTAAAATCTACAGGCAGCCTGATCATGTTAGAGACTGCATCAAAACAGAAGTACAGAAAATGTTGGAGTTGGGAGTCATTGAACCCTCAGATAGCCCTTGGGCTAGTCCAGTAGTTCTAGTGCCAAAACCTCACACCCAGGGTGGTAAGAAAGAGATTAGGTTCTGCGTAGACTACAGGGGTCTCAATGCAGTCACTAAGACTGATGCCCACCCAATACCAAGGGCAGATGAACTTATAGATAGATTGGCTTCTGCCAACTACTTAAGTACATTTGACCTGACAGCTGGGTATTGGCAAATCAGGTTAGCTGAGGATGCCAAGCCCAAGACAGCATTTTCACCCCCTGGTGGGCATTATCAATTTGTGGTAATGCCCTTTGGTCTGAAAAATGCACCTGCCACCTTCCAAAGGTTGGTGAATCATGTTCTCACTGGGATGGATGACTTCTGATATTGCTGTCTTTAGCTCCACCTGGGAGGATCACCTGGTCCACCTGAGGAAAGTGTTAGAGGCTCTGCAAGCAGCAGGTCTCACTATCAAGGCCACCAAGTGCCAGATAGGGCAGACACAGGTTGTATACTTGGGCCACCTTGTAGGTGGAGGCCAAGTTCAACCACTGGAGAGCAAAATACAGTCAATCAGGGACTGGGCTCCTCCAACCACCCAGACTCAGGTTCGAGCTTTCTTGGGCCTGACTGGTTACTACAGAAAATTTGTCAGGAATTATGGATCAATTGTGACTCCACTTAATGAACTGACAAGTAAGAAAATGCCAAAAAAGGTTCAGTGGACAGCAGGCTGTCAAAAAGCATTCAATGACCTAAAGCAGGCCATGTGCACAGCACCTATCCTCAAGAGTCCAGACTACTCCAAACCATTCATTGTCCAAACAGATGCTTCTGAGTTGGGTGTGGGAGCTGTTCTATCTCAACTGAATTTTGATGGTCAAGACCAGCCCATTGCTTTTATAAGCAGAAGGCTGACCCCCAGAGAGAAAAATTGGTCAGCTATTGAGAGGGAGGCCTTTGCTGTGGTTTGGGCCCTTAAGAAGCTCAGGCCATACTGGTTTGGCACTCACTTCAAGATTCAGACCGACCATAAGCCCCTCTTGTGGCTAAATCAGATGAAGGGTGAAAACCCTAAACTGCTTAGGTGGTCCATTTCCCTACAGGGGATGCACTTTACAGTGGAACGTAGACCTGGTACTGATCTTGGCAATGCCGATGGGCTCTCCAGATATTTCCACTTAGAACAAGAAGACTCACCTGGTCAAGGTTAGCTTATTGTCCCAAAGTTTGAGGGGGGAGGGGGGGGGGGGGGTTTCATGTAGGAGAGTAGGGTCTGCAATCCTATGATCACCCAGATTTTTTGCTTTTGTTTCACTGGTTTACGACTTTCCCTGGCTGTGGGCCTGCCAATCAGACTCACAGCCTAGCTGTTCTCTCACTAAATTGACATGTGTACCTTAGGTGCATTATCCAATTGGAACTGGGCCACCTTATCAGACCCTGTAACTCAGGGCATAGGTGTACCCAGGGCCTACCAGGGGCTGAAGCATGTATTATGCCACCCCTGGATGGTCATCTAAATCTGACAACTGGCTGCACGACAGCTGGGGCAAGGTGGTGTAATCACCCTTTGCTTTAGATATAGTATACCTATATCTAACCCTAAAAATGGACACACAGATTCCTATCAGTCACTCCTATGGCAGGCCTTGACAATCCTGAAGGCAGAGTGCTTGGAATCGTGTGAAATGGTGCTCTGGCATGAGCTGAGCCCGTTTGCAGCCTGCGGAACAAAGTCCTAATAGCTGTTCCATGATAACGCATACCATATACTCTTAAGTGCATTATAATCCTTGCGGCTAAATGCTATCTTTGGTATTGCTTTATCAAAACATGTCGAGTAAGGTGTTATACGAATTGGAATACTAACCCCTCGCCAATTCTGGCGACGGGGTTAGCATTCCACCCTTCTAGAGGGACACGACATGTATGTAACTGTGAACCCCGGTTAAAGTTAAACGAAGCCTCAGCTCCACAAAATGGATGCTGCCACCACAGACACGAGTCTGACCTCCTGCTGCTGGGAGTCCTTCCAGCGAGGAGAGCTTGGACAAAGGGTTTCCTGTCAGGGGCGGTGCTAGCACCATCCCAGACAGGGTTTTGTGTATCCTGGGTAGGCAGGGCTTTACAGGAAGGTGACTGCTGAGTGGCACCCCGGTGCTCACTACGCATCTGCCGGCTAGAACCAGTTCCAGGGGCACACCAGCCCCTGGCCTGGGGAAGTCCGGCATGGGAGAGGGGTGAAACCACCCCCCTTCCTGGTCCCACCCCTAGGGCAGGACCTAGTCGCGCACCCACCCCTTTCTTTAGGATAAAGGCAGGAGCGGGGACCCTTCCAAATTAGATCATCTTTGGAATCAAGACACTACTTTCTACGAAAGGACTTCAAGATTTCTTCTTCAAGATTCTCCCTTGTGACTAAGGAGTAGTCACCCTGCATCCGCAGGCACCATCTTAAGAACATTGCTGTCTGCTGCAAGTCCTTCCTCCGGAATCCGACTGCCCAGCTCGACGAGAACCGGCTTCCCTGGCACCTCTGACCTCTACTCACCTCTACAGCAAAGCTGAGAACCGTGGGTGCGACGAGACCTCGAGGGACCGGCCATCTTCAAGACTGCACGACTTCTTTCCAGCACGACCGCCGAGGGATCCTCTGGTGAGTGCTTTGGGGTCCGAGAAACCCCGACCCTGAGCAGCTCCAGCACCGAAGTTCAGCCTCCCAGCATCTCCACGATCTGCGCGGGGCCCTTCTGCTTTTTGATGCTCACCGCGTTGTTTGGCTACTAGCCCGCTGGCTTGTGGCCTTCTTAACGACGCCCGACGACATCACTGCTGCTGGTCTGGTTGCTCCAGACTGGCCCTTGCTCCCTTCCAAAAGAGGAGCACCCCGGACCCTCCTGGTCCACTCAAGACGCCATTTTAGGTCCACCGCGTGGGCCTGAATTTGCCAAGGCTTGTTGCCCAATCCTGGGTCCAGCGACGCCAACAGTATCATCCATCGTGGGACAGCTCGCACCTCCATCCTGGTCGCCGACAACGCCTCCTGGTCCGTGAGATCTGCAGAGCACAGCGACGCCCACTCACCTGGTCGAGGTGACTACCATCCGGTGCCCTCCTGGTGCCATCTGACTACTGGCTAGTAGTCACGAACTTGGTCCCCTCTGCTTTCAGGTGTCATCCATCTTCGATCCAGGCTTGGATCACTCGAACAATCTTCACTGGTCGCCTGCCAGCAACTCCTTTCTTCAGGCTCCTGGTTCGTCTACGAGGATTCCCGACGTCTTTTGAGACATATGCAGCTGCAGCCCCTGGGCTAGGTAAACTCGGCATTTCGGTGCCCCAGCATAGCCTCACTATCCAAGGGTCAGGATCCACTGTCGTTTTCGATCTACCTAGTCGGGTTCGCCCGAGAACACTAACTTTGTGGAATCTAGCTACCATAGACTTTGTCCCGCATCCCGCGTGAGAGTGCACACTCTGCACCCGAGTCCCCTAGGCCTCCTACTAGTAATCTGAAGGTTCAGTAACGTAGTCCTAGCGATTCCAAAGCCTATTAGTCCAGTACTTACCTGCTAGTAATTTCGCATTTCACTTCCATAGTATATGGTTTGTCATGCCCCTCGGGCATTTGTGTAAATTGTGCAACTTAAAGTATTTTCGTAAGAGTTTTGTTGTGTGCTTATTACCCTGTCCTCATAAAGAGTACAGGGCTGTTGTGATCTAAATAAATACACTGTTTATTTTCATAACACTTGTGTGGTGTCCTTTCACTTGGTGTTCAAGGGGTATATGTGATGGTATAGCAGCTGGCTTAACACGCCCTCTAGAGTTTAGCCCGAAGACTACTCGTATCCACGCTACTAGGATAGCTGGTCTATAAGGTTGACTTACAACCAATCACCATAAGGGTTGTTTGGACTGATACAAAGTGCTCACTAGAATAGTGAACATTATATATCAGGCCAACTTCTCATAGTCGCCAGCGCACTGGTGGGCCTGCAGTGCAGCACAACAGTCTGATGGTTACCACCGATCCTCCGATCTCCACTCCCGACTCAGTCTTGCTCCTCTAGGTCGTTGTTGTCCCCTGGCTCTGCCGACTGGCTCCCCAGGCTCCCTCGCCGTTCCTTAGCCCATATCTTCAGCGATTTCTGCAATTCTTTAGGGTCAGTAAAAAATTGTGAGCGCCCTTGCCTGTTGATGCGCAGCTTCGCCGGGTATAACATGGCGTAATCCAGGCCAAGTTCTCTGAGCTATTTTTTGTACGGGCGAAGTGTCTTCTCTCCTCCTGGACTTTTGCCGTGAAATCAGGGTACAGTGATATGTCCATTCCCTCGTACTGCAGTTTCCCCTTCTCCCGGGCTGTTCTGAGTGGCGCGTCTCTGTCTCTATAATTAAGCAATTTCGCAATGATTGGTCAAGGATTGGCACCCGGTGTGGATGAAGGGGGGGGGGGGGGCGGGGCGGGAATGGGGGGAGCGGCGCGGACCGAGTGTGCGGTGAGCACATTCCACGGTAAACATCGGCGAGAAGACGCCCTCCCCCAGGAGCGTCACCAGGAGTTTTTCTACGAACAGTTCCATTCTACCCGTTTGGGTCATTTCCGCCACTCCTGTAATGCGGATGTTGGAACGCCGAGAGCGCGCTTCCAAATCCTCGGACTTGTCCTGAATGACCTGTAATAGTCTACTGAATTGTTTGCGGTAACTGTCCCATTCCGTCTGCGCTTCCTCGGCCTCTGTCAAGCGACGCTCCGTCATGTCCAGCCTTTTCGCGTGTTTGTCCAGTCTCTCGGACATACGATCCATTCGGTAGGAGAGCTCATCACTTTTGGTACCAATGGCCGACATGCCTTCTTGTAAGCCCTTTTCCATGGTCGTCAGCATCTCCTTGATCTCCGCGCAGAGTGAGCCCCCCCGGCTCCCCACTACGAGGTGGCGTGGGTTCTGCTCGCGGCTCCGGCTCCTTCTGCCGGCGCTGGTCGAAGGATAGTTTTGTCTGGGTTCTATCCCCCTTCCCCATGTCGGCCTATGGGGGATCTGTAGCTGTGCAGGCCGCCCCCGCCTTGGGGGTCACCGATGCGTCGCGTTTCCCACCAAGCTACGGGAAGGGCCCAGTGTTACGTGCGAATGCTCCCTCCGGTCCCGCAGTGCTTTAACCACTCGAACTTGCCCTTAAAAGACTGCACCTCAGGGGACCGGCGGAAAGGGGCCATGCCTACAATGCGCCCGGTCCACTTTTATGCCAAGTTGTTCATGCCCTAGAGCCAGGCAGGCCAAGATGTCCTCCGCTCGTTTTACTGCCACAGCAGATTCCGTGTTCAAGGCGGTGCCTCCGAGCCGGGGGGGGGGGGGCACCGCAGTTTCCACTCGCCCGTTTGCCGCTCTATACTGCCCTCCTCACCGTCTGGGATCCGACATCCCCGTCAGAGCGTGTCAATCTGCGGGGGGAGGCCTCCGCCACCACAGGACATCAGGGGAATGAAGACCCCCCCAGGCGCGGCCACACCCCAGGCGTCTAGGTAAGGCTCACCGCCGCTGCCAAGGTCTCCGTTTGCCTCCGACCTCACCGCCGAACCTCCGGTGTCCGCTCCAGCCCCCAGGAGCCAAATCGGGGAGAGACACCTCGGACCTCCGGCGGGCCCCGGGAGCCGGGTCCGGCTGCAGCCGCACGTCTGGTGACGCTGTGCGGATCCCCAATCAGGAGAGACCGGTGGCTTCGGCCTGGTCCGGCGTCTGCGGGAGGGGCTCGTCACAGGCAGATTCCGGGTGCGATCCACGTAGCAAGTCGCACCGGGGAACGGAGGGAACCCCGGCCGTTTTGAGACAGGGCCAAGTCGAAAGAAGAATAAATTAGAGGATATTATGGGGTGATGGTGAGGAGCATCGCTCTTACGCGTCCGCCATCGACGCCGGCTAGCTCCGCCCCTTTTAATTAAAACATTTATTCTTTTAAATTGCATTATTTATATTTTTAATTATATTTTACCCTTTAAACCCTAAAAACGAATCCCACCCTGCTCCCTTTAAATACCCCTGCACCCCATAATCATAACCCACCCTTAATCCTTAAAATACCCCAACAACCTCAAACACTAACCCATCTTAACCCTATAAATATACCCTATACCCCCAAACCTAGCCCTGAACCCTATAAATACCCCTGTACCTCAAAACCTAAACCTAGCCCTGAACCCTATAAATACCCCTGTAACGCAAAACCTAAACCTACCCCTGAACCCTATAAATACCCCTGTACCTCAAAACCCAAATCTAGCCCTGAACCCTAAAAATACCACTGTATCCCAAAAACCAAACCAACTCCTGAAGAAACAAGTTACTTACCTGTAACTTTAGTTCTCCAGTATTGGAAACTTTCATAGATTCCCATTGCTTGTATCATTCCCCGTCGTCGGAATGGGAGCCTCGGTAATAATATATATATATATATACCTAGGTAAATACACCCTAATAGGTGTAAAAAAGGTAAAAAATTAGGCCTAGGCCTCATTATCTTTTGCAGCCTATTGCTGTCATTATGTAAAAAGACCCAAAGTCCCCTTAGCAACCAATCAGATCAGCCTCACCCTGTAGAACCTTCCTGAGAAAGCTCAGAGCCTCAGATTTTCGTAGCCGTTGCTTTGCCACATAATCACCTAGCCCTAAAGTGAGCTTTCCCAGGGGAGGCGGGTGGGCGCATGGGAATCTATGAAAGTTTCCAATACTGGAGAACTAAAGTTACAGGTAAGTAACTTGTTTCTTACTCCAGTATTGGAACTTTCATAGATTCCCATTGCTTGTATCAGAGTAGATAGCAGTTAGCCTACCTCAAACATTTCGTGCACAGTATAGAATCATTATCAGCCAATGACCTCACAGATTATAACAACTATAAAGCAGTAACAAAGCATAATAAACGAAATGTTTGAAAAAACAGGAGGAGGGAAGAGAGGAAAGCTCACCTCTTATTGGAAGAGATTTCTCAGGACTGCCTGTCCTACAGCCGAATCCTCCTTTGCAGCCGCCTCCAGGCAGTAATGTCTCGTGAAGGAGTGCGTACTGCTCCAGGTGGCTGCTCTGCAAATGTCCTTTATGGATACTCCAGCAAACAGTGCCGCTGATGCTGAGACCGACCTTGTGGAATGTGCCTTCACCTGTCCTTGTAAAGGTTTGCCTGCCGCCTGGTGGCAGAACCGGATCGCACTAGTTATCCATCTAGATATCCCTTGTTTTGACAAAGGAAATCCTTTCCTTGGGGCTCCGAAAGCCACAAACAGTTGGGGTGTTTTTCGAAATCCAGCTGTGCGTTGTAGATAAAATTTCAAACATCTCTGAACGTCCAGAGAATGAAGTGTCCTCTCAGCCTGGGTTGAAGGCCGAGGAAAAAAAGATTTCAAAACCACTGGCTCGTTAAGATGAAAGTCTGTCGGTACCTTCGGAATGAACTTGGGGTTCATCCGCAGGATAACTGTATCATTCTTGAACTGTAAGAAGGGTTCTTTGATGGTTAAAGCCTGAAGCTCTCCTACTCTCCTTGCAGAGGTGAGTGCCAAAAGAAGCGCCACTTTCCATGATAGGAACTTCAGGTCCGCTTTATGCACTGGCTCAAATGGCGGTCTCATTAGCTGAGCCAGGACTATATTCAAGTGCCACACCGGAGGTGGGGGCCTCACTGGCGGGAAAACTCTAAACAGTCCTTTCAGGAATTGTTTGATTACTCTCGCTGATAATAGAGAGGGACCCGATCTCGTTCTCCTATACCTGGAAATAGCTGCCAAGTGGACCTTGATAGAAGCATGAGCCAGACCTGCTTGTGCCAATGAAAGAATATATGGTAAGAGTTGATGCGGAGCTGACGAGAAAGGATGTACTTTTTCCCTCTGACACCACAAATGGAACCTCTTCCATTTCGCTCTATATGTCTTATTAGTGCTAGGGGCTCTTGCCTGTGCCAAGATGGTCCTGCATTCTTCCGGGATGTTTAAATCCTTAAACTCTCTGTATTCAGGAGCCAAGCCGCCAACTGAAGCGAGCTCGGGTTCGGGTGAAGAACTTGGCCGTTGTACATAGACAGAAGTGTCAGTTTGGGTTGCAGATGAATGGGTGGTGTCTCTGATAGGAGAAGCAACTCCGTGTACCAAAACTGGCGAGCCCAGGCAGGCGCTATTAGTATCATCCTGCACCTGTCCATCTTGAGTTTCTTGAGGACTCGAGGAATTAGGGGAAATGGCGGAAAGGCGTAAACAAACGCGCCTGACCAGGACATCGAAAGGGCATTCCCCAGTGACCCTCGATGGTGTTCCCTGCTTGCGTAACACCGGCATTTCTTGTTCCCCGGTGTTGCAAACAGGTCGATCGCTGGGGTCCCCCAACGGGAGAAGATGTCCTTGATCACTGCGTCCTCCAATTCCCACTCGTGCGAGACTGCTCTCAGGCGGCTTAGCGTATCCGCCTTCGTGTTGCATACTCCTGGAAGGTGTTCTGCTACGAGTGTGATGTTCTGCGCTATCGCCCATTCCCACAGTATTTGGGCTTCCTGTGAAAGCAGTGGCGATCTTGTGCCTCCCTGCTTGTTGACGTAATGCATTGCGGTGGTGTTGTCCGTCCGCACCAGGATTGCTGAATCTGTAATCCTTGGGAGGAAAGCCAACATTGCCAGTCGAATAGCTCTTAACTCCAGAACGTTGATATGTAGATGACGTTCTTCCTGAGTCCAGTGACCACTGACCTGGAGGTCTTGCATGACCGCTCCCCAACCTTGAAGAGAAGCGTCCGTGGTAATGACCTGAGGAGCCCTTGCAGCCTTGAAACTGAGTCCCACAGTGAGGTGAGATCTTTTCATCCACCATGAAACCGACCGTTTCATCCGCTGGGTTATCGCCACCCTGTCGTCGAACGAACCTTCCACTTGTCTCCACTGAAGGTCCAGCTCCTCCTGCAGGGGGCGCATTCGCAGTCTGCAATGCGGAATCAATTGAATACAGGATGAAATCGACCCTAGAAGAGATTTGTACATCCTGACTGTCATCCAACTTCTCTTTTGGCAACGGGTGGCTGTCGATATGAGTTTCATCTGTCTCTCTTCCGATGGGAAGGCTTTGCACTCCTGAGTATTGAGTATCGCTCCCAAGAACTTCACCGTACTTGCAGGCTGAAGAACTGACTTTTCCTTGTTGAGTTGTAAACCCAGATGAATAAAGAGGTTCAAGCACGTGTCCACTGCCTTCGATGCCTCTTGCAAGCTTGGGGCCTTCAGCAGCCAGTCGTCTAAGTACGGGAATACTTCCAGCGACTGTCTTCTCAGAAATGCCGCTACCGGTGCCAGCACCTTTGTGAATATCCGAGGAGCGGACTTTAATCCAAATGGGAGCACCATGAACTGGAAGTGACTCTTGCCTACTGTAAAGCGAAGGAAACGTCTGTGAGCTGGATGGATCGGGATATGAAAATAGGCATCTTCCAGGTCTAATGTTGCCATGTAGTCGCCTGGGTTCAAGAGGCGCAATATGTCCTGGAGTGAAATCATCCGAAACGATAGTTTCGTGAGATAGGTGTTGAGCTCCCTCAAGTCCAGGATAGGACGCCACTTTTGTTTTGTCTTTCGGATCAGAAAAAATCTGGAATAAAAACCTTCTCCCCTTTGTGATAGGGGAACACGCTGGATCGCCCCTTTTTGAAGCATTTGTTGAGCTTCCTCTTGAAGAAGGTTCAGATGGCTGGAAGTAGCGGCGTGGGGAGCTCTTGTAGGTGGAAAGTCCTGGAATTCTAGAGTATGCCCATTTCGGATGATATTTAATCCCCACTGATCCGATGTAATCTCTTCCCAGCTGCTCAGATGTTGTGATATCCTGCCGCCCACTGGAGATCCCAGAAGCGGAGGAACAGTTGGCAGAGTCGGGAGGCCGCTATTGACGCTTGCCAGCGTCCTTGCCCTGACGCCCCTGTCGTCCACGAGCGTTCTGGCGAGAGAAAGACTGGGATTGCGACTGCCTCTGATAGTATTGATTGCCGTACTGGGGCCTGTAAGACTGCGACTGCTGTGAATATCGCTGTTGCTGATAACCTCCTCTAGGTGAAGAGAAACCTCTTCCTCGTGCTCCACGGAACGGTGTCTTTCTATATTGCAGGTTCCCCAGAGCCCTTGCTGTCTCTGTGTCCTTCTTTATACCCTGTAGGGTATCGTCGACATGTTTCCCAAACAACATGTCCCCGTCGAAGGGCAAATCCAAAATCCTATTCTGGACCTCTGGCCGGAAGTATGTAGCTCTCAGCCATCCTTGTCGCCGAAGAACCGCTGCACTGCCTAGGGCACGGAAAGAGATGGTGGCGATGTCCATCGCGCAGTCAATCATTTCCGAAGAGGAACGTTGTCCCTCTTCCAGAAGTTTCTGTGCCTCCGCTTTCTGGTCATCCGCTAGCAGATTCACATAGTGTGCCACATCACTCCACATCTGGCGGTCGTACCTTGCTAGGATCGCCAAGGCATTCGCCGCTCTGACCAGCAAGCTAGCCATCGACGAAAAACGCTTCCCAGCGTTGTCCAACCTTCTACCCTCCTTATCCGGCGGAGTCGTGAGGGTGGCCGAAGGATTCCGCGATTTCTTCTGTGCCGCCTGCGATATGACCGAGTCAGGTCTAGGTTGTCCAATCAAACAGGCGGGACTGTCATCTGGAGCTTTATATTTTTTCTCCAAGCGCGGAAGAGTTGGAATGACCGTCGCTGGGGTCTGCATCACTTTCTTCCCTTCCTCCCATATGTGCTCCACAATGGGAATCGAGCGCACGGCCTTTCGGTATGCCTCTTTGAAATCGTATAAGAAACAATCTGTAGATGTTGTCGGCATCGCTAACTTAAAGCGCGCTGTGGCTCTTTCCATCAGGCTGAAGAAACCTCCTACATCAGCCGGAGGCGAATCGACCGGGTCTGGCACTGGTGAAGCCGGATCCGGAGCAATATATTGGTTCCATTCACTCTCTTGATCTTGGTTTTGCCCCGTTTCCTCTTCATCCGAGGTATCCACTTGGACTTGCGGAGGATATGCCCTCTCATGTTCTTCCTGTGCAGGCCGCACTGACTGTGCTGCCACCACCTGCGGTTGAACCTGTGCTTGACCTTCCACAGGTTGCGACCCCTTCTTGCTCCTATACTCCTCCAGCATAGCCCTCAAGTCTGTCAAAAGACTTATAGGCATCGATACCATGCCCTGCTGTGGTTGGGTATCTTGGTATGCAACCTGTCTCTCTGGCCGCTGTTCCTTTTGATAATAATATTCTTCATCCAAATCCGAATCATGGTATTTCAGATTCAATTGTGATGGACTGTAAGCGTCCCCATACATCTCATTTTCCTCTTCTGAGTAGTCATCTTCATCCAACAAAAGGGGTGGAGGTAATGATGGTACCTTCCTTGGAGAAGTCATATCTGGGGTTATCCTCCTCCTTCTGTTGTTCTCTGGCGCTCCTGTCGTCAACGGCGTTGAAAACAAATCCACCGTTTCTATATTCTGAATCGTCGTCGACGGCATCGTCGACGAGAGTCCCTTCACCGTCGACGGCATCGTCGACGGAACCATCATCGTCGTCGGGTTCACCGTCGACGGGATCGTCGACGGAACTGTCATCGTCGACGGGTCCATCGTCGACGGGCTCGTCGACGGAGCTGTCGTCTTCGACGGGCTCACCGTCCTCGTCGACGGGATCGTCGTCATCGAGATTGCCACCGTCGACGGAATAGTCATCGTCGACGGGATGGTCTTCGTCGACGTGGTGGTCACCGTCGACGTGGTCATCGTCGACGACGCCGTCGTCGATCCAGTCTTCGTCGACGGAATCGACATCGAGGTCCTCGTCGACGCTCTCGTCGTCGTCCTCGTCGTCGCTGGATGGCTCGTCGACGACTGAGGAGACAAAATCACCTCAGATGATTTAGAGTCCTTCTTGACCCCTGTAGAAGCCTCTACAGTCGGTTTTTTGACGGACTTGGCTACTTTAACCTGGTGGGAAGGCCCAGCCGAGCTCTCATCCAGTTTAGCCTTTTGCACCTGCAGTGCCTGCCTTTCCCTCTCCTTTACACTCACGTGAGGAGATTCGATAGGCCCTGGCTTGCCAGACCTATCAGAGGTCACACGCACAGCCTTTAAGGGGGGTTCAGTTGAAGTGTCCACAGACGATCCGCCCCTCTTCAATGAAGTCTTTGAAGATGTTGATCTGGCATCTTCCTCATCACCAGACACTACTTCCTCCCTCCTTTCCAACTTCCTGAGCCACAGAAGCAGCCGTCCTTCACGATCACGGAGGGTTTTAACAGACATTCTCCTGCATATACTACACTTATCGACCTTATGGTCTGGGTATAGACAGTAAATACAGTCTTGATGTTGATCCTCTGTATAAAGTCGTTTTTTGCCACAAGTGGCACAAGACCTGAAAAGGCTCTTCTTTTCCTTATCAGCCATGACAAAGCTGAAAGAAATCCTTAAAGAAAACTGTTTAAACAGTACCTCAAGTTGAAGTTAGAGCAGAGCTCTAAGGAGACTCCCTGTCACCAACGAAGCGGTAGAAAATCTGAGGCTCTGAGCTTTCTCAGGAAGGTTCTACAGGGTGAGGCTGATCTGATTGGTTGCTAAGGGGACTTTGGGTCTTTTTACATAATGACAGCAATAGGCTGCAAAAGATAATGAGGCCTAGGCCTAATTTTTTACCTTTTTTACACCTATTAGGGTGTATTTACCTAGGTATATATATATATATATTATTACCGAGGCTCCCATTCCGACGACGGGGAATGATACAAGCAATGGGAATCTATGAAAGTTCCAATACTGGAGTAACCATAAAATACCCCTGTACCCCAAACCTACCCCTGAACCCTATAAATACCCCTGTACCTCAAACCCAAAGCTAGCCCTGAACGCTAAAAATACAACTGTACCCTAAACCCTAAACTTACCCCTGAACCCTAAAAATACCCCTGAACCCTAAAAATACCCCTGAACCCCCAAACCTAGCCCTGAACACTAAAAATAATCCTGTACCCGAAACCTACCCCTGAACCCTAAAATTCCCCTGTTCCCCAAAACCCAAACCTAGCCCTGAACCCTAAAAAATAGCCCTGAACCCCAAAAATAGGCCTGTACTCCAAAGATAAACTTGTATCCCAAAAATACCCCATAACCCTTAAAATACCCATGTACCCCAAAACCCAAACATGCCCCTGAACCCTAAAAATACCCCTATACCCCAAAACCAATACCTATCCCTAAACCCTAAAACTACCCCTTTACCCCATAACCCCAAACACCCCAAAACATATACCTCAGTATCCCAAAATATACCCCTATACCCATACTTACCTTATCCAAACATTTTTAAAAAACATGCTTTTACCATTCATGCACTTAAAACGAATTTCGTTGTAAATGTATGGGTGGTAAAAGCATATCAAATGTAATGCCATGCGTTATAATGGCATTGCGGAGTCATGGTACTTTCGTAATGAAAGTATGCAGAGTGATGGTATGCGGAAAGAAAGTTGCGGAATGATGGGTGTTTACCCTCCCCCGGTAAGTACATTGGTGGCACGGTGGCCCACATCTCCAGCAACATACTCATTTATTCACCACCCATTTGAAAAATGCACAAGTCTCTCTCATTGATGGCCAGCACAGACATACACTTTTAGACACACCTCCCGCCACAAGTTCTAGAATTGCGAACTTTAGAGCTGGGGAGCTACGTTCGAACCTCGGCATCAGCTCAACATCCTGCGATTCCAGGCAAATCGCTTAGTCTCCCCGTGCCTACCACAAATGAATGTGTTCTTCTGTAATATAAATTCTGATCATGCCATGTTGTCCAGTACGCGCTATATAATATTGCAAGGAAAAATAAAGTAGGGAAACTCTAGTTCACACACTACTGAACTCGCACTCTTAAGTGCATCAGCAGTGCACTGTGAATAGGAGCGTTTCACAGGCCTGTCACAGATAAGAAATGCTATCAAAACGAAATCCTACAAAACAATATACTACTGGCCGGCATCAATTCATACCCGGACAACGTCGGGACGGGCTGCTAGTATTTTATAAAAATACACAAACAAGTTAGCAAAAATAACCTAATCAGGAATACAACTTTTTTTAAAAAATATGGCATTTATACTAAAATACTGTGTACGTATATTCATGTATTTATTTTTAAAAGAACAGGACTGAATGTGTGGGCAGACAACATTGTACCATTAATGTATAATCCCATCAACAAATGTACTGTATTATTGTCAACTTATTAGTCAACAGCTGGTTTTTTAAGAAAAGTCTGAGATACTAAAAAATGATGTGTTACCTTGCAAGCAAACTTTTAATCCATCAACAATCTCTTGTCCACGATCTTGCAAGACACAACGGGAAAACCAGCTGTTTGGAAAAAAGACAGAAAAAGGCATTCTTCAAGAAAAACTAGCCTACAAACTGAAAGGAAGTTTTCAAATTCAAATCATTGTATACAGTTTATGACACATTTTCATTCTTTATGAGACTACAGAATAATATTGAGAACTTAGTTTTGATTCACAATGAAGAGACAGTAAACAAACTATGTTCAGTGTTGTGAAGAAGGGGGTACTGTTTGCAGAACTAGATGGTTGTTGGAAGAATACTGAAGAACAAGTTACTAACCTTTGGTAACAATATATCTGTAAGAGACATGCACAAGTTACTTACCTTCGGAAACGATATATCTGTAAGAAACAGTAGTTAGTATTAGATTCCTTACCTTAGAATACCCCAGGCGTCAGACTGTATCCGGAAACTTTTGCGTAGCAGTACCCTTCCGTGTCGGTAGGCGTCGTCTGCGGCTCCGCGTCAGTCGTCGTGGGCGCCGGGATGATATCGCTGGAGTACTTAGACGCCGTCATCTCGAGCTGACGTCAGTTCTTATACACAGCTTTTTCCGCGCCAGAAATGCAGAGCCATGATAAAAACCAACACTGGTGCCATGAAACTAGGGACCTGAAAGGGGATGACTTAACCATAGATATCGGTACGCAGAACGGGGAGGATGGGTGGGGCGGTAAGGAATCTAATACTAACTACTGTTTTTTTACAGATATATTGTTACCGAAGGTAAGCAACTTGTGCATCTGAAAGAAACAGGTTAGTATTAGATTCCTTACCTTAGAATAGATATCCCAGCAATACCAACCCCGGTGGAGGGTCTGCAAACCAATGATCACACCAGAAAGTCCTGGAGAACGGAACGGACGAAAAAGCCATCTCTCCGGGCTTGGCTGTCCAGGCAGTAGTGTCTTGCAAACGTGTGCAGCGAGGCCCACATAGCTGCCTGACAGATGTCCTGCAAGGGGACTCCCCAGCTAACGGCAGTAGTAGCCGCCGTGGCCCGTGTGGAATGAGCACGAAGCCCCACAGGAGGCTCCTTTCGAGCCAAAGAGTAACAAGCCTTGATGCACAAGACGACCCATCAAGAAATGGTTAGTTTATGCACCGCCCGTCTCTTCTTAGCGCCCACGTAACCAATAAAGAGTTGGTCATCCACCCTGTAGGAGAGTAGGGTCTGCAATCCTATGATCACCCCAGATTTTTGCTTTTTGCTTCACTGGTTTACGACTTTCCCTGGCTGTGGGCCTGCTAATCAGACCCACAGCCTAGCTGTTCTCTCTCTAAATTGACACGTGTACCTTAGGTGCATTTACCAATTGGTACTGGGCCACCTTATCAGTCCCTGTACACAGGGCATAGGTGTACCCAGGGCCTACCAGGGGCTGCAGCATGTATTATGCCACCCCTGGCTGGCCATCTAAATCTGACACAACTGGCTGCACGACAGCTGGGGCAAGGTGGTGTAAACACCCTTTGCTTTAGATATAGTATTCCTATATCTAACCCTAAAATGGACACATGTATTCCTATCAGTCACTCTTATGGCAGGCCTTATCAATCCTGAAGGCAGAGTGCTTGGAATTATGTGAGATGGTTGTAGGAAGGTAGATACCGGACTATGGTTACCCCCAACTTTTTTCCTGGTGTTTTGCTGGTTTTCTGACTTAGTTGACCTGGGGCCCTGCTATTCAGGACCCCAGGCCCACTGCTCTCTCTCTAAAATCGATTCCATGTACCTTAGGTACATTTCCAATTGGTACTGGGCCACCTTATCAGACCCTGTAACTCAGGGCATAGGTGTACCCAGGGCCTACCAGGGGCTGAAGCATGTATTATGCCACCCCTGGATGGCCACCTAAATCTGGCACAACAGGCTGCACGACAGCTGGGGCAGGGTGGTGTAATCACCCCTTGCTTTAGATATAGTATACCTATATCTAACCCTAAAAATGGACACACAGATTCCTATCAGTCACTCCTATGGCAGGCCTTGACAATCCTGAAGGCAGAGTGCTTGGAATCGTGTGAGATGGTGCTCTGGCATGAGCTGAGCCCATTTGCAGCTTGCGGAACCAAGTCCTAATAGCTGTTCCATGATAACGCATACCATATACTCTTAAGTGCATTATAATCCTCGCGGTTAAATGCTATCTTTGGTATTGCTTTATCAAAACATGTCGAGTAAGGTGTCATACGAATTGGAATACTAAGCCCTCACCAATTCTGGCGACGGGGTTAGCATTCCACCCTTCTAGAGGGACACTACATGTATGTAACTGTGAACCCCGGTTAAAGTTAACTGAAACCTCAGCTCCACAAAATGGATGCTGCCACCACAGACATGAGTCTGACCTCCTGCTGCTGGGAGTCCTTCCAGCGAGGAGAGCTTGCACAAAGGGTTTCCTGTCAGGGGCGGTGCTAGCACCATCCCAGACAGGGTTTTGTGTATCCTGGGTAGGCAGGGCTTTACAGGAAGGTGACTGCAAGTGGCACCCTGGTGCTCACTACGCATCTGCCGGCTAGAACCAGTTCCAGGGGCACACCAGCCCCTGGCCTGGGGAAAGCCCGGCATGGGAGAGGGGTGTAACCACCCCCCTTCCTGGTCCCACCCCTAGGGCAGGACCTAGTCGCGTACCCACCCCTTTCTTTAGGATAAAGGCAGGAGCGGGGACCCTTCCAAATTAGATCATCTTTGAATCAAGAAACTACTTTCTACGAAAGGAACTCTCGACTTCTTCTCAAGATTTCTCCCTTGTGACTAAGGAGTAGTCACCCTGCATCCGCAGGCACCATCTAAGAACTCTGCGGTTTGCTGCACGTCCTTCCTCAGTCATCCGACCGACCAGCACGACGAGACCCGGCTTCCCTGGCACCTCTGACCTCTACCTACCTCTACAGCTAAGCTGAGAACCGTAGGTGCGACGAGACCTCGAGGGACCGGCCATCATCAGAACTGCACGACTTCTATCCAGCACGACCGCCGAGGGATCCTCTGGTGAGTGCTTTGGGGTCCGAGAAACCCCGACCCTGAGCAGCTCCAGCACCGAAGTCCAGCCTCCCAGCATCTCCATGATCTGCGTGGGGCCCTTCTGCTTTTTGCTGCTCACCGCGTTGTTTGGCTACTAGCCCGCTGGCTTGTGGCCTTCTTAACGACGCCCGACGACATCACTGCTGCTGGTCTGGTTGCTCCAGACTGGCCCTTGCTCCCTTCCAAAAGAGGAGCACCCCGGACCCTCCTGGTCCACTCCAGACGCCATTTTAGGTCCACCGCGTGGGCTTGAATTTGCCAAGACTTGTTACCCCAATCCTGGGTCCAGCGACGTCAACAGCATCCTCCATCGTGGGACAGCTTGCACCTCCATCCTGGTCGCCGACAACGCCTCCTGGTCCGTGAGATCTGCAGAGCACAGCGTCGCCCACTCACCTGGTCGAGGTGACTACCATCCGGTGCCCTCCTGGTGCCACCTGACTACTGGCTAGTAGTCACGAACTTGGTCCCCTCTGCTTTCAGGTGTCATCCATCTTCGATCCAGTCTTGGATCACTCGAACAATCTTCACTGGTCGCCTGCCAGCAACTTCTTTTCTTCAGGCTCCTGGTTCGTCTACGAGGATTCCCGACGTCTTTAGAGACCTATGCAGCTGCAGCCCCTGGGCTAGGTAACTTCGGCATTTCGGTGCCCCAGCATAGCCTCACTATCCAAGGGTCAGGATCCACTGTCGTTTTCGATCTACCTTATCGGGTTCGCCCGAGAACACTAACTTTGTCTTTACTAGCTCCCATAGACTTTGTCCCGCATCCCGCGTGAGAGTGCACACTCTGCACCCGAGTCCCCTGGGCCTCCTACTAGTAATCTGAAGGTTCAGTAACGTAGTCCTAGCGATTCCAAAGGCTATTAGTACAGTACTTACCTGCTAGTAATTTCGCGTTCTACTTCCATAGTATATGGTTTGTCGTGCCCCTCGGGCATTTGTGTAAATTGTGCAACTTGAAGTATTTTCGTAAGAGTTTTGTTGTGTGCTTAGTACCCTGTCCTCATAAAGAGTACAGGGCTGTTGTGATCTAAATAAATACACTGTTTATTTTCATAACACTTGTGTGGTGTCCTTTCACTTGGTGTTCAAGGGGTATATGTGATGGTATAACAGCTGGCTTAACACGCCCTCTAGAGTTTAGCCCGAAGACTGCTCGTATCCACGCTACTAGGATAGCTGGTCTATAAGGTTGACTTACAACCAATCACTATAAGGGTTGTTTGGACTGATACAAAGTGCTCACTAAAATAGTGAACATTATATATCAGGCCAACTTCTCACAATGGTGCTCTGGCATGAGCTGAGCCCGTTTGCAGCTTGCGGAACCAAGTCCTAATAGCTGTTCCATGATAACGCGTACCATATACTCTTAAGTGCCTCATAATCCTCGCGGTTATTTGCCAACTTTGGTATCGCTTTATCAAAACATGTCGAGTAAGGTGTCATACGAATTGGAATACTAACCCCTCGCCAATTCTGGCGACGGGGTTAGCATTCCACCCTTCTAGAGGGACACAACATGTATGTAACTGTGAACCCGGTTAAAGTTAACTCGAGCCTCAGCATCACAAAATGGATGCTGCCACCACAGACACAAGTCTGACCTCCTGCTGCTGGGAGTCCTTCCAGCAAGGAGAGCTTGGACAAAGGGTTTCCTGTCAGGGGTGGTGCTAGAACCATCCCAGACAGGGTTTTGTGTATCCCAGGTAGGCAGGGCTGAGAGGAAGGTGACTGCAAGTGGCACCCCGGTGCTCACTGTGCATATGCCGGCTTGAATCAGTTCCAGGGGCACATCAGCCCCTGAGCTGGGGAAAGTCCGGACAACGGAGAGGGGTGTAACCACCCCCCTTCCTGGTCCCACCCATGGGCAGGACCTAGTCGCGTGCCAGCCCCTTTCTTTAGTATAAAGTTAGGAGCGGGCCCCCTTCCCAAATTAGATAATTCTGAATCTTGACTACTTTCCACGAAAGAACTCTTGAACATTTCTGAAGACTCTCCCTTGTGGCTAAGGAGTAGCCACCCTGCACCAGCGGGCACCATCTAAGCGCATGCGGTTTTCTGCAAGTCCATCCTCCGGATCAAGACTGCCCAGCTCGACGAGACCCGGATTCCCTGCCATCTCTGACCTTTACCAGCATCATCAGCCCAGCTGAGATTCGTGGGTGTGACGAGACCCGAGGGACCGGCCATCTTCAAGGCCTGCACGACGCTTATCCAGCACGACCGCCAAGGGATCCTTCAGTGAGTGCGTTGGGGTTTGAGAAGCCCTAACCCTGAGCAGCTCCAGCAGTGAAGTCCAGCCCCCCAGCATCCACGAGATCTGCGTGGGGCCCTTCTGCTCTTTGCTGCTCACCGGGTTGTCCGGCCACTTGCCTGCTGGCTTGTAGCCCTCCTGACGACGAACCACAACACTTCCATCGCTGGTCTGGTTGCTCCAGACTGGCCCTTGCTCCCTTCCAAGAGAGGATCACCCCGGACCCTCCTGGTCCACTCCAGACGCCATTTTGAGTACACCGTGTGGCCTTGACTTTGCCAAGGTTTGTTGCCCCAATCCTGGGTCCAGCATCGGCGACAGCAGATACCTTCGTGGGACAGCTCGCACCTCCATCCTGGTCCGAGAGACTGCAGAGCCCAGCGTCGCCCACTCACCTGGTCGAGGTGACTTCATCCGGTGCCATCCTGGTGCCCACCTAATCACTGGCTAGTGATAAAGAACTGAGTCCCATCTGCTTTCAGGTCGTCTCCATCACCGATCCAGGCTTGGATCACATCGAACTTCATCACTGGTCGCCTGCCAGAAACTTCTTCTTTCAGGCTCCCTAGACTAACGAGGATTCCCGACGTCTTTTGAACCCTATGCAGCCGCAGCCCCTGGGCTAGGTAACCTGAGCATTTCAGTGCTCCAACATAGGTTCACTATCTAAGTGTCAATATCCTTTTTCGTTTTAAGTCTACCTAGTCTGATTCGTCCGGAAACAGTAACTTTAGAAATACTAGCCTCCATAGACTTTGTCCCACATCCCGCGTGAGAGTGCGCACACTGCACCCGATCTCCCTAGGCCTCCTGCTCCTAACCTTAGAGTTCATATAGGCCGGCAGGACAGGGATATGAAAATAAGCGTCCTGTAAGTCCAACGCTAACATCCAGTCTCCCTGTGAGAAGTTGGCCTGATATATAGTGCTCACTATTCTAGTGATCACTGTGTATCATTCCAAACGACCCTTATTGATGATTGGTTGTAAGTCAACCTTATAGACCAGCTATCCTAGAAGCGTGGACAAGAGCAGTCTTTAGGCTAAACTCTAGAGGGCGTGTTAAGCCAGCTGTTTTACCTTCACATATACCCCTTGAACACCAAGTGAAAGGACACCACACAAGTTGTTATAAAAATAAACGATATTTATTAATAACAAGTCTACCCTGAACTCTTTATGAGCCAGGGAGCTAAGCACAATACAAAACTCTTATGAAAATACTTCAGTTGCACAATTTACACAAATGTCCGAGGGGCACGAAAAACCATATACACTAAAAGTGGAATGCGAAATACTAGCAGGTGAGTAACTCGATCCAGAGGCTTCAGGATCGCTGGGACTACACTACTGAACTCTAAGGTTAGGAGCAGGAGGCCTAGGGAGATAGGGCGCAGAGTGTGCACTCTCACGCGGGATGCGGGACAAAGTCTATGGAGGCTAGTATTTCTAAAGTTACTGTTTCCGGACGAATCCGACTAGGTAGACTTAAAACGAAAAAGGATCTGGACACTTGGATAGTGAACCTGCGTTGGAGCACCGAAATGCACCGAAATGCTCGGGTTACCTAGCCCAGGGGCTGCGGCTGCATAGGGTTCAAAAGACGTCGGGAATCCTCGTTGTAGTCTATGGAGCCTGAAAGAAGAAGTTGCTGACAGGCGACCAGTGAAGATGTTCGGTGTGATCCAAGGCTGGATCGGTGATGGAGACGACCTGAAAGCAGAGGGGACTCAGTTATTAATCACTAGCCAGTGATTGTGTGGGCACCAGGACGGCACCGGATGAGGTCACCGCGATCAGGTGAGTGGGCAACGCTGGACTCTGCAGTCACACGGGCCAGGAGGCGTTGTCGGCGACCAGGCTGGAGGTGCGAGCTGTCCCACGATGGTGTCTGCTGTCGGCGATGTTGGAACCAGGATTGGAACAACAAGCCTTGGCAAAGGCAAGCCCACGCGGTGGAGTCAAGATGGCGTCTGGAGGGGACCTGGAGGGTCCGGGGTGCCCCTCTTTTGGAAGGGAGCAAGGGCCAGTCTGGAACAACCAGACCAGCGGTGAAAACGTCGTGGTAAGTAGTCAGGAGGGTCATTAGCCAACGGGCAAGTGACCGGACAACGTGGCAAGCAGCGAAGAGCAGAAGGGCCCCACGCAGATCTCGTGGATGCTGGGGGGCTGGACTTCGGTGCTGGAGCTGCTCTGGGTTGGGGCTTCTCAAACCCCAGTGCACTCACTCGAGGATCCCTCGGCGGTCGTGCTGGTTAAGCGTCGTGCAGGTTTTGAAGATGGCCGGTCCCTCGGGTCTCGTCACACCCACGAATCTCAGCTGGGCTGATGATGCAGGTAGAGGTCAGAGATGGCAGGGAATCCGGGTCTCGTCGAGCTGGTCAGTCTTGATCCGGAGGATGGACGTGCAGCAAACCGTGATGCTTAGGTGGTGCCTGCGGGTGCAGGGTGGCTACTCCTTAGCCACAAGGGAGAGTCTTCAGAGAAAGTCAAGAGTTCCTTTCGTGGAAAGTAGTTCAAGATTATCTAATTTGGGAAGGGGGCCCGCTCCTACCTTTATTCTAAGTAAAGGGGCTGGCATGCGACTAGGTCCTGCCCATGGGTGGGACCAGGAAGGGGGGTGGTTACACCCCTCTCCTTTGTCCGGTCTCTCCCCAGTTTAGGGGCTGGGGTGCCCCTGGAACTGGTTTGAGCCGGCATATGCACAGTGAGCACCGGGGTGCCACTTGCAGTCACCTTCCTATCAGCCCTGCCTACCTGGGATACACAAAATCCTGTCTGGGATGGTGCTAGCACCGCCCCTGACAGGAAACCCTTTGTCCGAGCTCTCCTCGCTGGAAGGACTCCCAGCAGCAGGAGGTCAGACTTGTGTCTGTGGTGGCAGCATCCATTTTGTGATGCTGAGGCTCGAGTTAACTTTAACCGGGGTTCACAGGTACATACATGTCGTGTCCCTCTAGAAGGGTGGAATGCTAACCCTGTCGCCAGAATTGGCGAGGGGTTAGTATTCCAATTCGTATGACACTTACTCGACATGTTTTGATAAAGCGATACCAAAGTTGGCAAATAACCGCGAGGATTATAATGCACTTAAGAGTATATGGTACGCGTTATCATGGAACAGCTATTAGGACTTGGTTCCGCAAGCTGCAAACGGGCTCAGCTCATGCCAGAGAACCATCTCACATAATTCCAAGCACTCTGCCTTCAGGATTGTTAAGGCCTGCCATAGGAGTGACTGATAGGAATCTGTGTGTCCATTTTTAGGGTTAGATATAGAGATACTATATCTAAAGCAAAGGGTGATTACACCACCTTGCCCCAGCTGTCGTGCAGCCAGTTGTGTCAGATTTGGGTGGCCAGCCAGGGGTGGCATAATACATGCTGCATCCCCTGGTAGGCCCTGGGTACTCCTATGCCCTGGATACCTAAGGTATGCTGTACAGGGACTGATAAGGGGGCCCAGTACCAATTGGTAAATGCACCTAAGGTACATGCTTGTCAATTTAGAGAGAGAACAGCTAGGCTGTGGGTCTGATAAGCAGTGAAGCAAAAATCGGGGGTGACCATAGGATTGCAGACCCCACTCTCCTACACTCCCCACTGCAGAAAGAGACCTTGCGCCACGTCCGAGTTCAGACGCCATTCGTGATGCATCATGCACCGACGGCTGTGTTAGTCCGCCCTGGCATTCAGAGAGCCTGCCAGGTGTTGAACCACCGGGGTCACGCCGTGATGTTCCAGCCACTGCCAGAGGCGCAGAGCCTCCAGGCATAGGGTCCACGACCCCACCCCGCCCTGTTTGTTGCAGTACCACATGGCGGTGGTGTTGTCTGAACACCTGCACTTCACTCCCCCGGACAGAGGGGAGGAATGCCTTCAGTATTAGACGAATCTCCCGCAGCTCCAAAAGGTTGATTTGGAGCCGGGACTTTGCCGGAGACCAGAGGCCTCTGATCTCCGCCTCGCCCATGTGGCCTCCCCAGCCCTGGAGGGACGCGTCAGTCACAACCACGTGCTCTGGGTGGGGTAGGGAGAGGGATCTGCCACTGACCCAATCGCGGTCCGTGAGCCACCACTGCAGTTGTCTCGCAGTGCCCTCCGAGATCAAGACATAATCGGACAAGTTGCCCTGATGCTGGGCCAACTGAAACTTCAGGTCCCACTGCAGAGCCCGCATCCTCCACCGGGCGTGATGCACCAGAAGGATGCAGGAGGCCATCAGCCCCAGAAGCCGCAGCGTCAACCTGACCGAGACTAGGGATAAAGGCTGAAAGATTGGAATCAGAGCCTGTATACCCCGAACCCGCGGTTCTGGTGGGTAAACCCGAAACTGCGCCGAGTCGAGAACCGCTCCGATTAAGAGGAGCTTCTGAAAAGGACACAGGTGCGACTTCGGCACGTTGATGGAGAACCCCAGCAAGTGCAGGAGGTCGGCCGTAGTATGGAGGTGGCTGACTACTGTCTGGGGTGAACCCGCCTTTAACAACCAGTCGTCGAGGTACGGGAAGACTGACACCCCTAACCTGCACAGATGAGCTGCGACCACCGCCATCACCTCCGTGAACACCCGTGGAGCGCTGGTAAGGCCGAAGGGGAGCACGGTAAACTGAAAGTGCTCGTGGTCTACCGTCAACCGCAGGTAACGCCGGTGGACCGGCAGGACGGGGATGTGGAAATAGGCGTCCTGCAAGTCCAACGCTACCATCCAGTCTCCTGGGTCCAGGGCAGCAAAGACCTGAGCTAGAGTCAGCATCTTGAACTTCTCCTTCCGGAGGAAGCCGTTGACGTTCCGTAGGTGCAGGATAGGGCGTAGGCCCCCTTTGTGGGAGTAACAACCACACCCTACTTCTGGCCCAGGAACGCGCTCGAAGGCCCCCTTGGCCAAGAGGGCCGTGCCTTCCTCTTGCAGAAGTTGCAAGTGATCCCCCGACACGCGGTGGAATTGCGGTGGCATGGCTGGAGGGGTCGACTCGAAGGGGAAGGAGTAGCCCCTTCGGACGACCTGCAGCACCCACCTGTCCGACGAGACAGTGCACCAGTTGGAGAGGTGATGGCGAACTCTGCCTCCCACTGGCGTCACTTGGGCCTGAAAACTCGGACTAGGAAGGTTTTGAGGCAGGTGCTGCGGAGGGAGGTGTGGACTGGCCTCGCCGTTGTCCCCGACCGCCGCCACAGCAGTTTCCACGGCAGCCACTGCGCTGTTGAACATTCTGCGGTGCGTGGTTGGCAGCACGTGTGGGGGCGCCCCTTCCTTGGCCACAAAAGGAGCAAAAGACACCCGATTGCTGGCGTGCGGCCGAGAGGCCCAAGGACTTGGCCGTTGCCCTGGAGTCCCTAAAACGCTTAAGCGCATGGTCTGCCTTGTCGCCAAAGAGGCGACAGCCATCGAACGGCATGTCCAGAAGTGTGGCCTGGACATCGGCCGACCTCAACCAGGCGTGGCATCGAACCGCCACTGTCGTTGCCTCGCCCTGCCCAGTGAGTCCGTGGTTAACAGCCCACACCGGATGGAACATCACGCTGCATCTCGGCCTTCCACAAGAGTTTGGGCGAATTTAGCCCGGACCTCCTCCGGACATTGTGGCAGCACGTTCGCGACCGCGTCCCACAGGGTGTGGGTGTAGCGGCCCAAGAGACAGGCGGTGTTGACAGACTACAGCCCTAAGCTTAGGGACGAGAACACTTTCTTCCCAAACTGTTCATATCTCTCAGATTCCTGATCGGGCGGAGGCGACGGGAATGCAGTCTGGGAAGTGGAGGCCTGGTTAACTAGGCTCGCCCGGGGCCGGGCAGTAGAGTCTGGCCACGTTCCTATCCACAGGCGGACCTGTGGCGGGCTTGGACCAAGTGCCCACAAGAACGTCACACAAGGCCTCAATGAACGGCAGCAGAGGCTCGCTGGAGTTTGACTGCGGCTTGAGGACCTCAGTGAGGAGGTTAGTCCTCACGGCTACGTCGGGGAGATCAAGGTTTAAGGCCTTGGCCGCCCTCGTCAACACTACACTGTAAGTAGACCCCTCCTCCGAAGCCACGTCGGAGGGGAGACAAATCCAGTGTCTGGCGTAGTGTCAATACAACTGGCTTCCCCAAGCCCATATGTCCAGTCCTGTTGAGACTGGCACTCCAGTGCTAGAGGGTCCTCAGACCCCTCCCAATCTCCCTCGTCACCCGTCTCCTGTAAAACAAGATTAACAGACAGGGCCTCCTCATGGAAATAAAAATCTCCAAAGGCCGTCTGAAGCGGCGCCCAGTGGCGCCGTTCCGGCGGCAGAGTTGGACCAAAGGAACATTGGGGACGGAGTCCACAGTGGGCGCCGGGGGCGACACCCTTGGGCGACGACCCGGATCCGGAAGCGGATCCGGTGAGGTCCTGCGGCGCCGGGACGGAAGTCGCCGGCGCCCACTGTGGACGCCATCCCCAATGTTCCTTCGGCCCAACTCTGCCGCCGGAACGGCGCCACTGGGCACCGCTTCCGACGGCCTTTGGAGATTTTTATTTCCGCCGGGGGCGACACCTGTGGGCGACGACCCGGATCCGGAAGCGGATCCGGTGAGGTCCTGCGGCGCCGGGACGGAAGTCTCCAGCGGGGCCGAAGCACCGGACGGCGTCGGGGGCGAAGAACCCGACCCACCAGGGCCTCCAGCCGGGACCGTTGGGCCCAGAGGCGCCACGGAACTCGACTGAGAGGGAGGGACCTCCCCGTTTGATCTCCTCCGGTGTCACGCCGTGCCCAGGGACCCGAAGGTGTGGGACAGGCGGCGAAGCTTGCGACTCCCTCGGAGCCGCGTGGGCGGTGTCGCCCGAACCCCCGGCCGCATCGTGCGAGCGTCAGGGTGAGTCGGAGGAACGATGACGTCTCTCCGACCTCTCATGCCTCTTACCTGAGGACTTGGATCCGGACGACCGATGTCCACTCCCGGAGCCGCGATGACTCCGACCCCACAACCGGTCCCTCGACCTCCCGTGGGACCGGGACCTGGAACGGCCAACTGCCGGAGCTCGATTCGCTTGCGGGACCGCTCCCGCCTAGCTTTAGACGTCAGGGCCCGGCAGTCGGAATAGGTGCGGTCGTCGTGGTCGAGGCCTAAACACTTCAGGCGCCGGCGATGGGGGTCCGTAACCGACATCAGTCGGTCGCACTTCGAACAGGGTTTGAACCCGGGCATCCCTACCGGCACCGATAGAGTCGAAGACTCGAAGAAAAAAAGGATCAAAAAGATCAAAAAGTTTAGTCAAAAAATGACTAGGGGCAGAGCTTCTCCGGATCTGCGCTAGCTGGCGCGGAAAAAAGAAGAACTGACGTCAGCGCGCATGGGCGGCGTCTAAGTACTCCGACGACGTCATTCCGGCGCTAACGACTGTGAGAAGTTGGCCTGATATATAATGTTCACTATTCTAGTGAGCACTTTGTATCAGTCCAAACAACCCTTATGGTGATTGGTTGTAAGTCAACCTTATAGACCAGCTATCCTAGTAGCGTGGATACGAGCAGTCTTCAGGCTAAACTCTAGAGGGTGTGTTAAGCCAGCTGTTATACCATCACATATACCCCTTGAACACCAAGTGAAAGGACACCACACAAGTGTTATGAAAATAAACAGTGTATTTATTTAAGTCACAACAGCCCTGTACTCTTTATGAGGACAGGGTACTAAGCACACAACAAAACTCTTACGAAAATACTTTAAGTTGCACAATTTACACAAATGCCCGAGGGGCACGACAAACCGTATACTATGGAAGTGGAATGCGAAATTACTAGCAGGTAAGTACTGTACTAATAGGCTTTGGAATCGCTAGGACTATGTTACTGAATCTTCAGATTACTAGTAGGAGGCCTAGGGGACTCGAGTGCAGAGGGTGCACTCTCACGCGGGATGAGGGACAAAGTCTATGGTAGCTAGATTTCACAAAGTTAGTGTTCTCGGGCGAACCCGACCTGGTAGGAGGAAAACGAAAGCGGATCCTGACCCTTGGATAGTGAGTCTATGCTGGGGCACCGAAATGCCGAAGTTACCTAGCCCAGGGGCTGCAGCTGCATATGTCTCAAAAGACGTCGGGAATCCTCGTAGACGAACCAGGAGCCTGAAGAAAGGAGTTGCTGGCAGGCGACCAGTGAAGAGAGTTCGAAGCGATCCAAGCCTGGATCTTGAAGATAGATGACACCTGAAAGCAGAGGGGACCAAGTTCGTGACTACTAGCCAGTAGTCAGGTGGCACCAGGAGGGCACCGGATGGTAGTCACCTCGACTAGGTGAGTGGGCGACGCTGTGCTCTGCAGATCTCACGGACCAGGAGGCGTTGTCGGCGACCAGGATGGAGGTGCGAGCTGTCCCACGATGGAGGAAGCTGTCAACGTCGCTGGACCCAGGTTTGGGGCAACAAGTCTTGGCTAATTCAAGCCCACGCGGTGGACCTAAAATGGCGTCTTGAGTGGACCAGGAGGGTCCGGGGGGCTCCTCTTTTGGAAGGGAGCAAGGGCCAGTCTGGAGCAACCAGACCAGCAGCAGTGATGTCGTCGGGCGTCGTTAAGAAGGCCACATGCCAGCGGGCTAGTAGCCAAACAACGCGGTGAGCAGCAAAAAGCAGAAGGGCCCCACGCAGATCGTGGAGATGCTGGGAGGCTGAACTTCGGTGCTGGAGCTGCTCAGGGTCGGGGCTTCTCGGACCCCAAAGCACTCACCAGAGGATCCCTCGGCGGTCGTGCTGGAAAGAAGTCGTGCAGTCTTGAAGATGGCCGGTCCCTCGAGGTCTTGTCGCACCCACAGTTCTCAGCTTAGCTGTAGAGGTGGGTAGAGGTCAGAGGTGCCAGGGAAGCCGGTTCTCGTCGAGCTGGGCAGTTGGATTCCGGAGGAAGGACTTGCAGCAGACCGCAGTGTTCTTAAGATGGTGCCTGCGGATGCAGGGTGACTACTCCTTAGTCACAAGGGAGAATCTTGAAGAAGAAATCTTGAAGTACTTTCGTAGAAAGTCGTGTCTTGATTCCAAAGATGATCTCATTTGGAAGGGTCCCGCTCCTGCCTTTATCCTAAAGAAAGGGGTGGGTATGCGACTAGGTCCTGCCCTAGGGGTGGGACCAGGAAGGGGGGTGGTTACACCCCTCTCCCATGCCAGACTTTCCCCAGGCCAGGGGCTGGTGTGCCCCTGGAACTGGTTCTAGCGGGCAGATGCGTAGTGAGCACCGGGGTGCCACTCAGCAGTCACCTTCATGTAAAGCCCTGCCTACCCAGGATACACAAAACCCTGTCTGGGATGGTGCTAGCACCGCCCCTGACAGGAAACCCTTTGTCCAAGCTCTCCTCGCTGGAAGGACTCCCAGCAGCAGGAGGTCAGACTCGTGTCTGTGGTGGCAGCATCCATTTTGTGGAGCTGAGGCTTCGTTTAACTTTAACCGGGGTTCACAGTTACAAACATGTCGTGTCCCTCTAGAAGGGTGGAATGCTAACCCCGTCACCAGAATTGGCGAGGGGTTAGTATTCCAATTCATATGACACCTTACTCGACATGTTTTGATAAAGCAATACCAAAGATAGCATTTAACCGCGAGGATTATAATGCACTTAAGAGTATATGGTATGCGCTATCATGGAACAGCTATTAGGACTTGGTTCCGCAAGCTGCAAACGGGCTCAGCTCATGCCAGAGCACCATCTCACATGATTCCAAGCACTCTGCCTTCAGGATTGTCAAGGCCTGCCATAGGAGTGACTGATAGGAATCTGTGTGTCCATTTTTAGGGTTAGATATAGGTATACTATCTCTAAAGCAAAGGGTGATTACACCACCTTGCCCCAGCTGTCGTGCAGCCAGTTGTGTCAGATTTAGATGGCCATCCAGGGGTGGCATAATACATGCTTCAGCCCCTGGTAGGCCCTGGGTACACCTATGCCCTGAGTTACAGGGTCTGATAAGGTGGCCCAGTTCCAATTGGATAATGCACCTAAGGTACACATGTCAATTTAGTGAGAGAACAGCTAGGCTGTGGGTCTGATTGGCAGGCCCACAGCCAGGGAAAGTCGTAAACCAGTGAAACAAAAGCAAAAAAATCTGGGTGATCATAGGATTGCAGACCCTACTTTCCTACATGACCCCCCCCCCCCCAAACTTTGGGACAATAAACTAACCTTGACAGGTGAGTCTTCTTGCTCTAAGTGGAAATACCTGGAGAGCCCATCTGCATTGCCATGATCAGTGCCAGGTCTATGCTCCACTGTAAAATCCATCCCCTGTAGGGAAATGGACCACCTAAGCAGTTTGGGGTTTTCACCCTTCATCTGATTTAGCCACAAGAGGGGCTTATGGTCGGTCTGAATCTTGAAATGAGTGCCAAACAAGTATGGCCTCAGTTTCTTCAGGGCCCAAACCACAGCAAAGGCCTCCCTCTCAATAGCTGACCAATTTTTTCTCTCTGGGGGTCAACCTTCTGCTTATAAAAGCAATGGGCTGGTTTTGACCATCAAAATTCAGTTGAGATAGAACAGCTCCCACACCCAACTAAGAAGCATCTGTTTGGACAATGAATGGTTTGGAGTAGTCTGGACTCTTGAGGATAGGTGCTGTGCACATGGCCTGCTTTAGGTCATCGAATGCTTTTTGACAGCCTGCTGTCCACTGAACCTTTTTGGGCATTTTCTTACTTGTCAGTTCATTAAGTGGAGTCACAATTGATCCATAATTTCAGACAAACTTTCTGTAGTAACCAGTCGGGCCCAAGAAAGCTCGAACCTGAGTCTGGGTGGTTGGAGGAGCCCAGTCCCTGATTGACTGTATTTTGCTCTCCAGTGGTTGAACTTGGCCTCCACCTACAAGGTGGCCCAAGTATACAACCTGAGTCTGCCCTATCTGGCACTTGGTGGCCTTGATAGTGAGACCTGCTGCTTGCAGAGCCTCTAACACTTTCCTCAGGTGGACCAGGTGATCCTCCCAGGTGGAGCTAAAGACAGCAATATCATCAAGATATGCTGCACAGAAGTCATCCAGCCCAGTGAGAACATGATTCACCAACCTTTGGAAGGTGGCAGGTGCATTTTTCAAACCAAAGGGCATTACCACAAATTGATAATGCCCACCAGGGGTTGAAAATGCTGTCTTGGGCTTGGCATCCTCAGCTAACCTGATTTGCCAATACCCAGCTGTCAGGTCAAATGTACATAAGTAGTTGGCAGAAGCCAATCTATCTTTAAGTTCATCTGCCCTTGGTATTGGGTGGGAATCAGTCTTAGTGACTGCTTTGAGACCCCTGTAGTCTACGCAAAACCTCATCTCTTTCTTACCACCCTGGGTGTGAGGCTTTGGCACTAGAACTACTGGACTAGCCCAAGGGCTATCTGAGGGTTCAATGACTCCCAACTCCAACATTTTCTGCACTTCTGTTTTGATGCAGTCTCTAACATGATCAGGCTGCCTGTAGATTTTACTCTTAACTGGCAAGCTGTCACCAGTGTCAACCTCATGGGTACACCAATTGGTCTGACTGGGTGTTAGAGAGAACATATGTCTGAAGGATTGAAGAACCTGTTTGCGATCCTTCTGTTGATGTTCAGAGAGGCTGCCACAAAAGACAACACCATCTACTGACCCATCATCAGGATTCTGAGTGAGCAGGTCTGGGAGAGGGTCACTCTCTTCCTCCTGTCCCTCATCTATGGCCATGAGCAAGCTCATGTCCTTCCTGTCGACATATGCTTTGAGCCTGTTGACATGGAGCACCCTGTGGGGGCTCCTGGGAGTTCCAAGGTCCACCAGGTAGGTGACCTCTCCCTTTTGCTCAAGAATTGTGTGGGGCCCAGACCATTTGTCTTTGAGTGCTGCTGGGGCCACTGGCTCCAACACCCACACCTTCTGTCCAGGCTGATAGACAGTCAGGACAGCCTTTTGGTCATGCCAAGCTTTTTGGAGTTCTTGACTGGCCTTAAGGTTTTCAGATGCCTTTTCCATGAACTCAGCCATCCTGGAGCGGAGACAAGTACATAGTCCACTATGCTGGTTGCAGGCTTTTTGAGAGGTCTCTCCCATCCTTCCTTAACCAAACACAGGGGTCCTCTCACAGGATGCCCATACAGAAGTTCAAAAGGGCTGAAGCCTACCCCCTTCTGTGGGACCTCTCTGTAAGCAAACAAAAGGCAGGGAATCAGGACATCCCATCTACGCCTGAGCTTTTCAGGTAGTCCATGAATCATCCCTTTTAGGGTTCTGTTGAACCTTTCAACAAGCCCATTGCATTGTGGATGATAGGGTGTAGTGAACTTGTAGTTGACACCACATTCCTTCCACATAGCAGTTAAGTAGCTTGACATGAAGTTTGCACCTTTGTCAGAGACAACCTCCTTAGGGAAGCCCACTCTGGAGAACACTCCAACTAGGGCTCTTGCCATAACAGGTGCTGTAGTGGTCCTAAGGGGAATAGCTTCAGGATACCTGGTGGCATGATCTACTACCACCAGTATAAACTTGCGCCCTGATGCTGTCTGGGGTTTCATTGGACCAACAATGTCAATCCCCACTCTTTCAAAGGGCACCCCCACCACAGGCATTGGTATAAGGGGGGCCTTTGTTGTGCCACCTGACTTACCACTGGCTTGGCAAGTGACACAGGAGCGACAAAACTCCTTGGTATCCTCATTCATGTGAGGCCAGTGAAAGTGTGAGACAAGCCTGTCCCAAGTCTTTGTCTGGCCTAAGTGACCTGCTAAGGGAATCTCATGGGCCAAGGTAAGAAGGAAACCTCTCTGAGACAAGGGGATAACCAGCCTCCTGGCCATGCCAGGCTTGGGGTCTCTTGCCTCAGTGTACAGGAGTCCATCATCCCAGTATACCTTGTGGGTACCTGTGGCGTTCCCAGCAGCCTCAGCAGCAGCCTGCTGTCTGAGGGGTTCAAGGGAAGGGCAGTCTAATTGGTCCTCCCCCAGGTCTTCTCTTGAGGGTCCCCCTGAGCCCAGGAATTCAACTTGATCAAGTTCAAACCCTTTAGGCTCAGTTTCCCTCAGTTCCTGTAGGTCAGCCTCCTCTGAGACTTGATCCTCAACCTGGGGCAAGGGGGAAGGCAATGCCTTAACCCTACTGCTCTTCTTCTTGGAAGGTGTCTGGTCCATTGTTCCAGGATCCAGCACCTGTTCAGTGGGGCATCTTCTGGCCTGTGACCTAGTCACAGCAAGCACATGTGCTGGCAAGCCTAACATCTCCATGTGAGTCCTATGCTCCACTTCTGACCATTGTGATGACTCCAAATCATTGCCCAACAAACAATTCACTTTGAGGTCTGAACTACCTACAACCTTCTTTTGGCCAGTTACCCCTCCCCAGGAGAAAGCTACAATTGCCATACTATGACTGGTAGTGACATTGCTTGCATTGGTCACCAGGAAATCTGTACCTGGCATGATCTGTCCAGGGTCCACAAAGTTAGGTGTCACCATTGTGACACTGGCACAAGTGTCCCTATAGGCCTGAGCCATTTTTCCATTGATAAAAGGTGTCTGTCTGTATTTGCCCAAAGTATTGGGACTGACATCAGGGGACATATCCATATCCCCTGTACAGACAAGAACAGCCTGAGTGAGTGTGCCAACTAAGTTGTCATACCCCTCAGAACACAAGGTTAACCCAACTAGTCCCTTGGGAGGTGCACTACTACTGCTGGCTGTACTAGGGGGCACAGGTGCCTTAGGGGCTGCAGTAGCAGGAGTCTGCCCTCCTTTCTTGGTGCACTCACTAAACCAGTGAGTTTTACTCTTACAGTACTGGCACCACCTTTTAGATTAGCCTTCTTGATTCTTCTTTTTCTGGGAAGCCTGACCCCCACCCTCTTTGGGTTGTTGGGGACCTGTTGAAGACTTCTGGTCATTTTGTTCACCTTTAGAATCCTTACCCTTCTGGTCTGCTTTCTTCTGACCACCTTGATTCTGGCCCTGGTTCTGCTCAACTCTTGTTCTGACCCATCTGTCTGCCTTCTTTCCCAATTCTTGGGGAGAGGTCAGATCTGAGTCAACAAGATGCTGATGCAACAACTGGTTCTGACAATTGTTTAAAATTTGTTCTCTCATGATCAAATTATACAATCCTGTGTAATCAGTAACCTTACTGCCCAGCAACCCGCCCTCCAAAGCCTTAGTGGCACAATCTACAAAGTCAGACCAGTCCTGAGACTGAGTTTTCTGGGTATCCCTGAACAGCAACCTGTACTGCTCAGTGGTTAGGCCAAACCCACCAATCAGTGTATTTTTCAGGACTTGGTAATCATTAGCATCCTCAGCTCTAGTAGTGAGGAGCTTGTCTCTACCTTTACCTTCAAAGGAGAGCCACAGGATAGCTGCCCACTGACTCTGGGGGACACACTGTACAGTGCAAGCCCTCTCCAAAGCAGTAATCCATTTGTGGATATCTTCCCCTTGCTTAAAGGGGGGCACTATTTTACTCAGGTGTCTAGTGTCTAAACTCCTGTTTTCCTTTGGGGGAATGCTGCCACCAGTGGAATCATGTCCACTTAACTTTTGCTCTCTAGCAAAGGCAAGTCTCTCTTTGGCCAGGGCAAGTTCTTCCCTTTCAATCCTCAGATTGACTTCCCTTTCTTTAGCTTCATAGACTCTCCTCTGAGGGGATGTCATCCTCCTCTGAGCAGAGGTCTGAGAGCCATTGGTTCGAATGGATCTGCTAGAGCCTCTTGATAGAGACCTAACTTGTCCATTCCCAATGTTAAGCTGGCCTGAGAGGGGCCCCAGGGGTCTCCTAGTACCATTCTCATGCCTGCTTAAGTTGTCCCTAGTTAGCTGGCTAACTACTACTGGACCTTTGTCTGCCTCGTCCTCAGATGGCTCTAGATCCTCATCCTCCTCTTCACCTTCTGCAGAGAGATGGATAAGGTCAGGGTCACCTGAGGTTCCCTCAAGGGGGCATGTTCCCATCTGGATGAGAAGGTTCTGTGTTACCAGCCCTCCTAGCATCATAAGTCTCTAAGAGACCAATCAGAAAAGGAATTGTGGGGTTAGACCCCTGTCTTAGTTTCCTGGAGGTACACACTTGTCTCATCTCCTGGAAGCTAAGAGCAGCATATCTGGAAGTGACCTGTGGAGGGTCTACTGACACAAGGGGAGACTCAGTGTTTCTTCCTTTGTCTGACATGCTGATTCTAGTGTGGTGTAAGTGATGCACCTACCTACACTATATGTATACCTACTGATCCCTTGCTAAGAGTTGCAGCCAAGGTGTGCTAAGCCTTGAGGAGCTACAACAGCTGGTTCAGTAGAACTCAGAGTATTCTAAGCTAAGTTATATGTACCTGAAGTACTTATGTGATCTTTCACAAGATATTCCTAGGATACGTGTGGTAAAACAACAGCAAGCTCAAATCCCAACCGCTGCTCACCAATGTGAGAAGTTGGCCTGATATATAATGTTCACTATTCTAGTGAGTCCAAACAACCCTTATGGTGATTGGTTGTAAGTCAACCTTATAGACCAGCTATCCTAGTAGCGTGGATACGAGCAGTCTTCGGGCTAAACTCTAGAGGGCGTGTTAAGCCAGCTGTTATACCATCACATATACCCCTTAAACAACAAGTGAAAGGACACCACACACGTGTTATGAAAATAAACAGTGTATTTATTTAAGTCACAACAGCCCTGTACTCTTTATGAGGACAGGGTACTAAGCACACAACAAAACTCTTACGAAAATACTTAAGTTAGCACAATTTACACAAATGCCCGAGGGGCACGACAAACCATATACTATGGAAGTGGAATGCGAAATTACTAGCAGGTAAGTACTGTACTAATAGGCTTTGGAATCGCTAGGACTATGTTACTGAATCTTCAGATTACTAGTAGGAGGCCTAGGGGACTAGGGTGCAGAGGGTGCACTCTCACGCGGGATGCGGGACAAAGTCTATGGTAGCTAGATTTCACAAAGTTAGTGTTCTCTGGCGAACCCGACCTGGTAGGAGGAAAACGAAAGCGGATCCTGACCTTTGGATAGGGAGGCTATGCTGGGGCACCGAAATGCCGAAGTTACCTAGCCCAGGGGCTGCAGCTGCATATTTCTCAAAAGACGTCGGGAATCCTCGTAGACGAACCAGGAGCCTGAAGAAAGTAGTTGCTGGCAGGCGACCAGTGAAGAGAGTTCGAAGTGATCCAAGCCTGGATCTTGAAGATAGATGACACCTGAAAGCAGAGGGGACCAAGTTCGTGACTACTAGCCAGTAGTCAGGTGGCACCAGGAGGGCACCGGATGGTAGTCACCTCGACTAGGTGAGTGGGGGACGCGGTGCTCTGCAGATCTCACGGACCAGGAGGCGTTGTCGGCGACCAGGATGGAGGTGCGAGCTGTCCCACGATGGATGAAGCTGTCGACGTCGCTGGACCCAGGATTGGGGCAACAAGTCTTGGCTAATTCAAGCCCACGCAGTGGACCTAAAATGGCGTCTTGAGTGGACCAGGAGGGTCCGGGGTGCTCCTCTTTTGGAAGGGAGGCAAGGGCCAGTCTGGAGCAACCAGACCAGGGGCAGTGATGTCGTCGGGCGTCGTTAAGAAGGCCACAAGCCAGCGGGCTAGTAGCCAAACAACGCGGTGAGCAGCAAAAAGCAGAAGGGCCCCACGAAGATCGTGGAGATGCTGGGAGGCTGAACTTCGGTGCTGGAGCTGCTCAGGGTCGGCGCTTCTCGGACCCCAAAGCACTCACCAGAGGATCCCTCGGCGGTCGTGCTGGAAAGAAGTCGTGCAGTCTTGAAGATGGCCGGTCCCTCGAGGTCTCGTCGCACCCACGGTTCTCAGCTTAGCTGTAGAGGTGGGTAGAGGTCAGAGGTGCCAGGGAAGCCGGTTCTCGTCGAGCTGGGCAGTCGGATTCCGGAGGAAGGACTTGCAGCAAACCGCAGTGTTCTTAAGATGGTGCCTGCGGATACAGGGTGACTACTCCTTAGTCACAAGGGAGAATCTTGAAGAAGAAATCTTGAAGTCCTTTCGTAGGTGTGCCCCTGGAACTGGTTCTAGCCGGCAGATGCATAGTGAGCACCGGGGTGCCACTCAGCAGTCACCTTCCTGTAAAGCCCTGCCTACCCAGGATACACAAAACCCTGTCTGGGATGGTGCTAGCACCGCCCCTGACAGGAAACCCTTTATCCAAGCTCTCCTCGCTGGAAGGACTCCCAGCATCAGGAGGTCAAACTCGTGTCTGTGCTGGCAGCATCCATTTTGTGGAGCTGAGGCTTCGTTTAACTTTAACCGGGGTTCACAGTTACATACATGTTGTGTCCCTCTAGAAGGGTGGAATGCTAACCCCGTCGCCAGAATTGGCGAGGGGTTAGTATTCCAATTCGTATGACACCTTACTCGACATGTTTTGATAAAGCAATACCAAAGATAGCATTTAACCGCGAGGATTATAATGCACTTAAGAGTATATGGTATGCGTTATCATGGAACAGCTATTAGGACTTGGTTCCGCAAGCTGCAAACGGGCTCAGCTCAAGCCAGAGCACCATCTCACGTGATTCCAAGCACTCTGCCTTCAGGATTGTCAAGGCCTGCCATAAGAGTGACTGATAGGAATCTGTGTGTCCATTTTTAGGGTTAGATATAGGTATACTATCTCTAAAGCAAAGGGTGATTACACCACCTTGCCCCAGCTGTAGTGCAGCCAGTTGTGTCAGATTTAGATGGCCATCCAGGGGTGGCATAATGAATATGCTACTTACCAGTATGCATCTGTTCTTGGCATGTAGGGCTGCTAACATTCATATCTTAGCATTAGATCGCCACCTAGTGTTGGGTCCGGATGATCGCACATTGTTGTCCTGGAAGAGTCTTCGAAGTATCCTGAGATGGGTGGCTCCTCCCCTGGACTACAGTGCGCATGGGCATCGGCTCCATCCCCAGATTGTTTTTCGCCATTGTGGCAGAGGATGGAGTGAAAAGTGTAAAGGATGTCCATGCTAATGATTGAATACAATAGTATATCTGCAGCTGCGACAGGCACCGGGGAGGAGGGTGGGCGATATGAATGTTAGCAGCCCTACATGCCAAGAACAGATGCATACTGGTAAGTAGCATATTCAGTTCGAGGCATGTGGGCTGCTAAATTCATATCTTAGCATAGAATACATAGCAGTCCCTCCATCAGCGGCGGTTGCCCGTGCCAGCTGCAGAAACCTGAAAAAGCGTCTTGAGAACAGCCTGTCCTACAGCCGCTTGCTGTTTGGAATGTACATCAACACAGTAGTGTTTTGTAAAGGTATGTGGTGTAATCCACGTGGCTGCTCTGCAAATGTCCTCTAGAGGAATGTTTCCAAGGAAAGCCATGGATGCCCCCAACTTGCGTGTGGAGTGTGCCTTTGGGGGTATTGTTAAAGTGCGCTTGGCTTTATGATAACAGATTTGAATGCACTTAACAATCCATCTGGCTATTCCTGCTTTGGAAATTGGGTTGCCTTTGTGTTGTGGTGAGAAGGCAACAAAGAGTTGTTTTGTCTTCCTAAAGTGTTGTGTCCTGTCTATGTAGTACATCAATGCCCTCCGTACGTCTAACGTATGGAGCATCCTTTCCGCCACTGTTTGTGGGTTCTGGAAGAATGCAGGCAAATCGATAGTTTGGTTGAGATGAAAATGTGACACCACCTTTGGAAGGAATTTGGGGTTAGTGCGTAGCACTACCCTATTTGGATGAATCTGGATGAATGGCTCTTGTATCGTGAGTGCTTGCAACTCACTTACTCGTCTTAGTGACGTAATGGCAATTAGGAAAGCAACTTTCCACGTTAGGAATTGCAGTTCGCACGAGTGCATTGGCTCAAACGGTGGTCCCATCAGTCTTGTGAGGACCACATTGAGGTTCCACACGGGAGCTGGCGGTGTTCTTGGGGGAATGACTCGCTTCAGGCCTTCCAGAAACGCTTTAATGGCCGGCACCCTGAAGACTGAGAGATGCTGCCTATTTTGAAGGTAAGCTGCGATGGCGGATAGATGTATCCGAATAGAAGTGAACGCTAGTTTGCACTTATAAAGGTGTAACAGATAGCAAATGATGTTAGGGATAGATGCATCTAGCGGGTTTATGTCATTGTCTGCACAGTAAATGACAAAACGCTTCCATTTTGCGGCATAGCATGCTCTGGTTGACGGCTTCCTCGCCTCCTTGATGATGTTCATGCATTCAGGAGGTAGGTTCAGGTACCCAAACTCTAAGACTTCAGGAGCCAGATCGCTAGGTTGAGCTGTTGCGGATCTGGATGCTGAATTTCTCCATGGTTCTGCGTCAGAAGCCTGGGCGTGAGGCGCAGTCTTTGATGCGGGACCACTGAGAGTTCGAGGAACGTGGTGTACCATGCTTGGCGCGCCCACGTTGGAGCAACTAGGATGAGTGTCATGGAGTGTTGCCGTAGTTTCCTCGCCACCAGTGGTATCAGGGGTGTCGGGGGAAAAGCGTAAGCAAATTTGCCTGACCAGTTCATCCATATCGCATTGCCCTGCGATTGGGGGTGTGGGAACCTGGCGGCGAAGCTTTGGCATTTTGCGTTCTCCCTTGTGGCGAACAGGTCTATGTCTGGACGCCCCCACCTTTGGAAGTACGGCTGGAGTACCGATGGATGTATCTCCCACTCGTGCATTTGATGACTGTATCTGCTGAGCAGATCCGCCATCTGATTGTCCTTCCCCGGGAGGTGTTCTGCCATGAGGAAGATGTTCCTCTGAATGGCCCACTTCCACATGCTCTGAGCCAGGTGAGACAGCTGTGGTGAGTGGGTGCCCCCCTGCTTTTGGATGTAGTACATCGCGGTCATGTTGTCCGTCCGGACTAACACCACTTTGTTGCACAGATGTACAATGAAGGACTTGAGTGCCATGAAGATCGCCATCAGTTCTAGATAGTTGATGTGCATCTTCTGTTGCTGCGTCGTCCATAGTCCCTGCACTGTGTAAGTGAGCAGGTGTGCTCCCCATCCCTGGAGAGATGCGTCCGTCGTCAGGATAACTTGTGGCACTGGCTCCTGGAACAGTCGGCCCTTGCAAAGGTTGTGTGGAGTCCACCAATGCAGAGAGTTGTATGCCCGACTGGTAACCAACACTAGGTCTGTTAATTGTCCCTGAGCCTGTGTCCACTGATTTGCTAAGCACTCCTGGAGCGGGCGCATATGCAACCGTGCGTGAGGGACTATGAAGACGCAGGAGGCCATCATGCCTATCAACTGCATGAACACTCCTGCTGGAAGTGAGTGTCCCGGTCTGAACTTCTGGATTAAAGACTGTATGCCGTCTATCCTGACCTGGTTTGGTTGTGCCGAGGCTGTCAGGGTATTGATTGTCGCACCCAGAAACTGCCGGACGTGTGCCGGCTGAAGGTGTGACTTTGGGTAATTCAACGAGAAACCCAGGTCGTGAAGGAGGTGAATGGTAGTCGACATGTCCGCGGCGCACTGCTGTTCCGACCTGGCTTGAACGAGCCAGTCGTCGAGGTAGGGATAGACATGGATGTTCTGCCTCCTGAGGTGCGCTGCTACTGTCGCCAGACACTTGGTAAACACCCTTGGGGCAGTTGTGACTCCGAAGGGTAGGACTTTGAACTGATAATGCGTGCCCTGGATAGTAAACCTGAGGTACTTTCTGTGGGACGGATGTAGCGGAATGTGGAAATAAGCATCCTTGAGATCTAAGGTTGCTAAGAAGTCTCCTTTGTTCAACATAGGAAGAATCTGTTGCAGTGTAAGCATGTGGAAATGCTCTGACAGTATGTACAGATTGAGGGGACGGAGATCCAGAATTGGTCTGAGAGATCCGTCCTTTTTTGGAATGAGGAAGTACAGGGAATAAACCCCTGTGCCTTCCTCCCCCACTGGCACGAGCTCGATTGCCCCTTTTTGCAGCATCACCAACACTTCTTGCTGCAATAAGTGCAAGTGCTCTGCGGACATAGGTCTTTGCCTTGGTGGAATGTTGGGTGGAGTGGACTTTAACTCTAGACAATAACCGTACTGGATAAGCTGTCGCACCCACCTGTCTGTGGTGATGTTGATCCAGACGGGCAGGAACTGCTGTATTCTCCCCCCGACAGGTGTTAAATGGTCGGGGGGCAGTGACAGAGAGTCACTGGTTGCTCGGGGCAGAGGAGCGTGAATTGTTGCCTCCTTTGCCACGTCCTTTGTTGCTGTTTCCCCTGTAGCCCCTCTTGTTTTGTTTGGGGTACGAGGACTGTGCTCCACCTCTAGGGAACTGTGACTGTTGACCCATCTGTCCTCTGGTGACCCCACGTGCACCTGAGCGACGAAAATTATTGCCACGAAACTGCTGAGATTGTAGGGCCCCCATCGATTTAGCGGTTTCAGTGTCCTTTTTAATCTTTTCCAGGGTGGTGTCAACATCTGGACCAAACAGTCTATCAGGATTGACTGGTTGATTAAGTATGGTTGTTTGAATGTCAGGTTTGAACCCCGATATGCGGAGCCAAGCCTGTCTTCTGAGCATGACACTGGTGTTAATGGCCCTAGCGGCTGTGTCCGCGACATCAAGTGCGCACTTTATGGCCGCGTTGGAAATCAGTTGTCCTTCTTGTATAATCATTTTGGTGCCCTCTTGAAACTGCGGAGGCAGGTGTTCTACAATCTGCTCTAGTGTGTCGTAATGTGATCTATCATACCGTGCCAGTAGTGCCTGTGTATTTGCAATACGCCAGAAATTGGCAGCCTGTGCAGCCACTCTTTTGCCTCCTGCCTCTAGCACTTTGGACTCCTTATCCGGGGGAGGAGCTTCACCCGTTGTTTGGGAGTTGGCCCTCTTGCGTGCGTTTGCTACCACCAAGGAGTCAAGGGGCAACTGTCCTCGAATGTATGCAGGGTCTGCAGGCGCTGGTCTGTACTTTTTTTCAATACGTGGGTTGACCACCCTCGCCCTGGTAGGCTCTTTAAAGATGTCCGCAGCATGCTTGAGGACCCCTTTGAGCATAGGCAGGGTCTTTACATTTCTTTCCGAAACTGAAAATGTGTCGAATAGAAAGTCCTCCTCAACTGGGTCAGCATGCATGTCCACATCATGATTAGCAGCTGCCCTCTCAATGAGTGCATGAAAACCTGCAGAATCCTCTGTAGGGGATGCACGTGTACTGAAAGTCTGTGGGTCTTGCCCCACATCTTGGGTGCCTTGGTCCCCAATGCCATAATAAGAATCTGGCTGTGCATCAGGTTCATTGACTGGGAACGTGTATTGTTCATCTTCAGCATAGCCCTCGCTTTCAGAGTGGTCTGGAGACGGTGTTGGGCTCCTTCCCAGAGGAGGCTGGATAGGTTCCATGAGGCCTGAGGCGTCCTGTGGAAACTTTTTCTTCTTTAGGGGAATGACGTAGGATTCCACCGGCTGCGAAGTGATCTTCCTTTTATAAAGGGTCAACTTCCCCGTGTCCGCGTCTATGAAACACTCTGAATCCTCTTCAGGGTCGAGCAGTTGACCCGAAGATGTCCCTGCCGTAGAAGATTCCGACTTCTTCGGCGTCGATTTCGTGGAAAAGGCCTTCGGCACCACTTTTGGCGGTAGAAGGAAGAGGAGCTTACTTGCCGGTTTGACCGGGACGTCTGCCGCCTTCTGCGTCGATGGCGTAGGCGTCGACGAAGAAAAAACCTTGTCTTTAATCCTCTGTAGTGAAGCAGCCACGAGAGATGCGTCGGTGACCGATGTCTTTGGCACCGACGAGGTGGCCTTGCCTTCGGATGCGACGTTCCGTTGGTCTTTTGGAGGGATGGACGGCCCCGAGTCCCTGGAGCGATGCGCAGATGTCCCCGTCGGAGCCGGGGCTGTGTCCGTTGTCTTGGCAGGCTTGCTTGTCTTGTGCGTGCCACCCTTCTTAGAGGATTTCTCCTCCGGCGCCGATTTCGACCCTGTGGAATCGCCGTGTTTCTTCGACTTCTGCGGACCGGAGGTCGACGGAGTCGATGAGGTCGCTGGTTTATTTGTTCTTGCCGTTGCGACCGCCATCTTAGGGACGATTGAGTCCTTAACTTTCGGTTTCGGTTTCGGGTCGGCCATTTTAGGAGTAGTCGAGACCGTTGCTTTCAGTTTCGGTTTCGAAACCCTCGGCGCAGCAAGTATGTCCGTGGCCGGGCCGACAGGCGGGGCCGTGGCTTGCGCTACAGGGTCTTGGGTAAGGCCGACAGGCGATCCCGCGACCCTTTCCTGATGTTCATCAACTTCGGGGCATAGCTCGTCCCCTGAGCTATCTTCCTCGGCCCCATAAACCATAACGTCGTCCCCTACCTCGTCGACGTATTCAAGGCCTTGACCCACGACTCCGTCGTCGTCATATTCCGGATCAGCCTCGACCTCCGTCTCAGGCGGGGAGATTTGAAGATGATGGCTCTGGTCCTCCTCTTCTTGATCGCCGAAGATGTTATCTGGATCCGGGGCCGCCTGATTGGCCACGAGGCGCACTGCGCGCCGAATCGTAAGAGTTTTCTTCGACCTGAACTTCGCACAGGCCCGGCAACTTCCTTCGTCATGGTCTGGCGAAAGGCACTTATTACAGACCGGGTGTACGTCTATATGTGGGTATTTGGACCCACAGAGCGGGCAGAGTTTAAACGGACTCCGCTCCATGCTGGGAACTTAGTCGAGTCGCGATGAGAAGGCCTCGATGTCCGAAGAGTAGTAAAACTCCGGTGATTCCGGCTCCGAGAGACGGAAGAACTCGAGACCGTACGCAAACAATACCGACGTAAAGAACCCAAAGCCTTTTGGCCGTAAAAAAAAAAGATGTTTAATCGGTTCCGACGGAGAGACGTCGAGACCGCATCCGAACCCAATGGCGGAAAAAAACAATCTGGGGATGGAGCCGATGCCCATGCGCACTGTAGTCCAGGGGAGGAGCCACCCATCTCAGGATACTTCGAAGACTCTTCCAGGACAACAATGTGCGATCATCCGGACCCAACACTAGGTGGCGATCTAATGCTAAGATATGAATTTAGCAGCCCACATGCCTCGAACTACATGCTTCAGCCCCTGGCAGGCCCTGGGTACACCTATGCCCTGAGTTACAGGGTCTGATAAGGTGGCCCAGTTCCAATTGGATAATGCACCTAAGGTACACATGTCAATTTAGTGAGAGAACAGCTAGGCTGTGGGTCTGATTGGCAGGCCCACAGCCAGGGTAAGTCGTAAACCAGTGAAACAAAAGCAAAAAAATCTGGGTGATCATAGGATTGCAGACCCTACTCTCCTACAACGACGCTGACAGACGCGCAGGGGTATTGCTACGCAAAAATGTCAGGATCCAGTCTGACGCCTGGGGATATTATAAGGTAAGGAATCTATCACTAACGTGTCTCTTTCAGATAGCAGAGGTGACAGAGTCTGGATGACTAGCCAGTGACCAGGAAGTAATCAGATGCAATCAGGTGAGGAGATCAAGCTTGTCTCTGCAGCCAAGAGGACCAGGAGGCATCGACGACTACCAGGAGCTGGAGTCGAGCTGTCCCACGAAGGATCTAGCTGTTGGCGGTGTTGGTATCCGGATTGGACCCAACAAACCTTGGCAAACGCAATCCACGCAGGATGGGCAGATTGGCTTCAGTTCAGACCAGCAAGGTCTGGGGAGCTTCTCCATCACACGGAAGCTGGAGCAAGCCCGGAGCAACCAGGCAAGCAGTGTTTCACAAAGAAGTCATCAGAGGGCTCACTAGCCAACGGGCTAGCAACCGCGAAGACGCTACGAGCTGAAATGCAGGCGCAGGCCCCACACGGCACTCACTCGTGGAGTGTGGAGGGCTGAGCTTCGGTGAAAATGCAGCTCGGGTCTGGGGCTTCTCAAACCCCAATGCACAACTTCGAGGGTACCTCAGAAGCTGCACAAGTATCAAAAAGCAGGTAGTCCAGGATGTCCGGTCCCACGTCTCTCGTGTCCGCCACGGGTCTCAGCTTTGCTCTGGATGTGGGTCGGAGTCAGAGAAGTCTGGAAGTCCAGTTCCTGAGTCGCTAAATATTCGGGTTCTGGCGGGAGCGTCGACAAAGCAAACCGGCAAGTTGCTGATGGTGACTGTTTGCACAGGGTGGTCATTCTTTGACCACTAGGGAGATGTCTTCAGTCGATATGGAACGTCGAAGGTCCAAGAGTTCGTTTCAGAGTTTCTTTCCAGGATAATCTAATGTCTCTAGACACAGTTCCTATCTTTATACTAAACTAAGGGGCTGGATTACCTGCTAGGTTCCTCCTATAGATGGAACCTGAGAAGGAGGTGGTTACACCCCTTTCTCTTTGTCCAGTTTCGCGCTGGGGCTCGAGTGCCCCAGCAACTGGTTTGAACCGGGCTATGCATGGAGCCACCTTGTGTACCCCAAGCAGTGTCTGGAAAAGCATCTTTCCATTGAACCCACACTGCCCCAATCCACTACAGGCTGTCTGGGGTGGTGCTAGCACCTCCTTCGACAGGAAACCTATTGTCCAGGCCTCCCCTGCCGGAGTTTTGTCCAGCAGCAGCAGGTCTGTGGCAGCAGCATCCATTTTGTGATGCTGAGGCTCTGTTTAACTTTAACCGGGGGTAAAGCAGTCTTCTCCCTCTATAAGGGTGGAATGCCACCCTCGCCGCCAAGACTGGCGGGGGGGGGGGGGGGGGGGGGGGGGGGGGGGGGTGGTATTTAAAAGTGTTTGACACCTTACACAACATGTTTTGATAAAGCCAAACCAGAGTGAGCATTAACCGCGAGGATTATAATGCACTTAAGAGTATATGGTATGGCTATATCATAGAGCAGCTATAAGGACATGGTTCCGAAAGCTGCAGACAGGCTCAGCTCATGCTAGAGCACCATCTCACATAAAACCAAGCACTCTGCCTTCAGGATTGTCATGGCCTGCTATAGGAGTGACTCATAGGTATATATGTGTCTACATACACGGGTAGATATAGGAATACTATATCTAAGCAAGGGGTGATTACACGACCTTGCCCAAGCCGAATGATCAGCCTGTGGTGTCAGTTTGGATGGCCAGTTAGGGGTGGCATAATTCATGCTGCAGCCCCTAGTAGGCCTTGGATGCCCCTATGCCCTAGGTACCTATGGTACACTATACAGGGGCTCACAAAGGTGACCCAATCCCAATTAGGTATGTACCTAAAGTACATGGAGTCCATTTTACAGAGAGAGCAGATAGCCTGGGGCCCTGAATAGCAGGATCCTAGGCCAACTAAGTAAAAAAACAGCTAAAAAATTGGCAAAAAGTTGGGGTAACCATATAGTCAGATATCCACCTTCCTACACCACCCCACCCTATTTGTTGCAGTACCACATGGCGGTGGTGTTGTCCATGAACACCTGCACTACACTTCCCAGGACAGAGGGAAGGAATGCCTTCAGCGCAAGTCCGATCGCCCACAGCTCCTGAAGGTTGATATGGAGCCCGGACTCGACCAGAGGCCTCCGATCTCCGCCTCTCCCATGTGACCCCCCCAGCCCAGGAGAGACGCATCTGTCACCACTACGTGCTCCGGTTGGGGTAGGGAGAGGAATCTGCCGCTGACCCAATCGCGGTCTGTGAGCCACCAATGCAACTGTCTCGCAGTGCCCTCCAAGATCAGGACGTGGTCGGACAGGTTGCCCTGATGCCAGGCCCACCGAAACTTCAGGTCTCACTGCAGAGCCCGCATCCGCCGCCTGGCATGATGCACGAGAAGGATGCAGGAGGCCATCAGCCCCAGAAGCCGCAGCGTCAACCTGACCGAGACTCGGGATAAAGGCTGAAAGATCGGAATCAGAGCCTGAATATCCCAAACCCGCTGATCGGGAGGATAAACCCGAAACTGCGCAGAGTTCAGAACCGCTCCGATGAATAGGAGCTTCTGAGAGGGACACAGGTATGACTTGGGCACATTGATGGAGAACCGCAGCAAGTGCAGGAGGTCGGCCGTATTCTAGAGGTGGCTGACTACTTTCATGGGCGAGCCCGTCTTCAACAACCAGTCGTCGATAGAGGGGAAGACTGACACTCCTAATCTGCGCAGATGAGCTGCGACCACTGCCATCACTTTCGTTAACACCCGAGGGGCGCTGGTAAGGCCGAAGGGGAGCATGGTAAACTGGAAGTGCTCGCGGCCTACCGTGAACCGCAGGTAACGCCGGTGGGCCGGCAGGATGGGGATGTGAAAAGATGCGTCCTGCAAGTCCAACGCTACGATCCAGTCTTCTGGGTCTAGGACAGCTAAGACCTGAGCCAAAGTCAGCATCTTGAACTTCTCCTTCCGGAGGAAGCCGTTGACGTTCCACAAGTCCAAGATAGGGCGTAGGCCCCCTTTGCCCTTCTTGGGTACCAGAAAGAAGTGGGAGTAACAACCACACTCTACTTCTGGCCCAGGAACGCGCTCGATGGCCCCCTTGGCCAAGAGGGCCATAACTTCCTCTTGCAGAAGTGGGTACTGGGGTGGCATGGCTGGAGGGGTCGCTTGAGAGGGAAGGGAGTAGCCCCTTCGGACGATATACAGCACCCACCTGTCCTAAGTGATGGCGAACCCTGCCCTCCCCAATGGCGTCGAATGGGCCTGAAAGCTCGGACTAGGAAGGCTTCGAGGCGGATGCTGCGGGGGTGGATGTGGACTGGTCTCGCCGCTGTCTCTTGGCACGGCCACGGCGGTTACCACATCCGCCGCCGCGCTGGATGTTAGTCTGCGGCCCGTGACTGGCAGGATGTGAGGGGGCACCCATTCCTTGGCCACGAAATGCAGAAGTTTGCTGGCGTGGCCCAAAGACTTGGCGGTAGCACTGGAGTCCTTTAATCACTTAAGCGCACCGTCTGCTTTGTCACCAAAGAGGCGAATTCTGGACATCAGCCGCCACCGTCGTGGAAATCGCCCTGCCCAGCAAGTCCGTGGTATCCAGCCCACATCGGATAGAGTACTGTGCTGCATCCCACCCTTCCGCAAGGGCTTGAGCGACTTTGACCCGGGCCTCCTCCAGGCAAGCTGGCAGTACATCCGCGACCGTGCCCCACAGAGTGGGTATAACAGCCCAAAGGGCAAGAGGTGTTGAACGACTGCAACCCCAAAATAAGTGAGGAGAACAGCTTCTTATCGAACTGTTCATACCTTTTGGATTCCCGATCAGGTGGAGCAGTCGGGAATGCAATCTGGGAGTTAGAGGCCTGGATAACCAGAGGCATGGATAACCAGGGGCCTGGATAACCAGGCTCTCGGTGGGGTGGGTGGACAGACAGCCAGGGTCATCCGGGGCCTGGCGGTGGCGCCTGGCCACGTTCCGATCTACAGGGGGACCTGTAGCGGGCCAGGACCAAGTGCCCAACAGAACGTCAGTAAGGGCCTCATTAAATGGCAGTAGAGGCTCCGAAGAGCTTGCCTGCGGTTTAAGGACCTCAGTGAGGTTAGTCCTCACAGCCGCGACTGGGAGCTAAAGACCCAAGGCCTTAGCCGCCCTCGTCAGCACCGCATTGTAAGCAGCCCCCTCCTCCATAGCCGAAGCCGGGCGAAGTTTTTAAACCACTGGCCTCCCCTCGATCAACTGCCCAGTTCTGATACGTCTGGCACTCCTGTGCCAGAGGGTCCTCAGACCCCTCCCAATCCTCCTCGTCTCCCATCTCCTGATAGACGGGTGCAAAGGATAGGGCCGGACCATAGAAGAATTTTTCTTCTCTCTGCATCGAATGCAGCGTCTAGTGACTTTTGTCCGACGCCGGATCCGGACCGAGGACAACGTCATCCGGAGATGGCGTTGGGGGAGGGGGAGACACACACCCGGGGGTCGGCACCGGTGGAAGGGTCGTAAGGTCGACCAGCGGCGACCCAGATCCAGTGGGGCCCTGCTGCATCTGGACCGAAGTCACCGACGGGGCCATAGCCCCCGGCCCGCTTGGGCTCCCAGTCAGGGCTGTGTGGCCCGAAGGCGCCACAGCGGGACCCGACGGAGGAAAGAGCGACCTAATGGCCATGAGGAAGGCATCGATCACCTCCGGCGTCACGTTCAGCCCAGAGAACGGCGGGTATGGGGCTGGCAGCGGCGCCTGCGGCTCCGGCGGATTCTCCCGAACCTGCATCGCGCGAGCGTCGGGGGGGAGTCGGAAGAGCGATGTCGTCTGACTTCTTGTGCCTCTTATCTGAGGGCTTGACGCCCGACGAATGTCGTCGAATCGCCAAGCTCCGAGGACTGTGGCCCCACGACCGGTCCTTTGACCTCCTCCTCGACCTGGACCGTGAACGGCGCGGGCCGACTGCCAGAGCTCGAGGCGCTTATGGGACCGCTCTCGCCTAGCCTTCGACGTCAAGGCCCGGCAGTCGGGGCACGACTTGTCTTCATGGTCGGCCCCAAGGCAATACAAGCACCGGCGATGGGGAGACGGTAACCGACATCAGTCGGTTGCAATTAGCACAGGGCTTGAAACCAGGCATCCCTACCGGCACCGATAGTCTTATGACTCGAAAAAGGATCAAAAAGATCAAAAAAAGTTGGTCAAAAAGTGACTAACGAGTACTGCTTTTTCCGGATCTGCGCTTGCTGGCGCCGAAAAAAAAAACCTGACAGCGCGCGAGGGCGGCGTTTAAGTACTCCGACGACGTCATCCCGTCGCCAACGACGGACGCAGAGGCGCTGACGATGCCTACCGACGCGCAGGGGTACTGCTACGCAAAACTTTCTGGATCCAGTCTGTCGCATGGGGATATTCTAAGGTAAGGAATCAAACACAAACCAGTTTCTTTCAGATCTAAAAGCTTAAACCGATATTGAAAATGGGTAACAGTGTACAATGTCGTTTTCCAGTCAAAATTGGCAGCATAGTCAAACAAAAGATGAAATAGAACCAGAATTCCACAAAACAAATCTTACCGTGTCATTCCAGCATTTAGACTAGCAACAAATCCCGCGATAGAACGCTTTCCTGCTGCATTATCATGGTAGCAGTCTATGCCTACAATCATCACCTGTCGCAACTGAAAGAAAAATTATCCACAACTAAAATGTCTTGGTGGGGCTTGAAACATAAGTTATTACACCAACAGTGGAAAGCAAAAACTGCATTTCAAGTTCAGCCAATGCTACACAAATATTTGTACATACCAGAGACCTAAAAATATTTTAACACTTTTGTTACAACATAAAGGGCAAGACAATTCAGTATGTAATGCACCTATTTTTCGTTAATGTTACTTGTGGGATTCATTACAAAACTGTATTACACCATGCAATGTTTTTCTTGTTGCCTTACCTAATAATTTGAATCATTATGATTGCAGTTGAGTGTTTTCTATTTGTCTTTATTCAATGTGTAAAGACTTTCATTCCTTTGCTTAACTGTAACATTTTATTAAATGTTTAATAATATTAATAATCCACATTTATAAAGCGCAAACAATCACCCATTAAGGTCTCCAGACGCTGGGAGCCGTCAGGAAGATTAAGCAAGCTATTGCTCAGAGTCACATGGTGCTGGGCTAATCTGCCACCAGCACCGGGGATCAAACCGTGATCCCCAGATTCCAGTGTCAGTCCCCCTTTGCAGCGGCGCCACACCTCTCTATGAATAATTTTTACTATTCAAATAATTGTTACATTTGATCATTTTTTGAAGTGTTTTGGGTTGCGTTTACTGTGCTCCTGGTATGATCTACCTAATAAAAATATGATGCGATTATTTCTAAATAAATTTTGTTCCTACGCTAACAGGAGTCGATTAAAGGCTGCATTGGCATCTCAATGGCCTCTAACGTCAACTGTTACTGACGTACAAGTTACTCATCTTCGTTAACAATATATATGTAAGAAGGAATATGCTACTTACCAGTATGCATCTGTTCTTGGCATGTAGGGCTGCTGACATTCATATCTGTGCATAGATCGCCGCCTAGTGTTGGGTTCCGATGATTGCACAGTGTTGTCCTGGAAGAGTCTTCGAAGTATCACGAGATAGGTGGCTCATCCCCTGGACTACAGTGCGCATGGGCATCCTTTCCATCCTGAGATTGTTTTTCGCTATTGAGGCAGAGATGGAGTATGGTACAGTAAGAGATGTCCATGCAAAAAAATGTGAATTAGAATGAATGCTAAAGCTGCGACAGGCACCGGGGAGGAGGGTGGGCGATATGAATGTCAGCAGCCCTACACGCCAAGAACAGATGCATACTGGTAAGTAGCATATTCCGTTCGAGGCATGTGGGCTGCTGAATTCATATCCGTGCATGGACTGTATAGCAGTCTCTCCCTTAGCGGTGGCTACCTGTGCCAGCTGCAGCAGTCTGAAACAGTGTTTTGAGAACAGCCTGTCCTACAGCAGCTTGCTGTTTGGAATGTACATCTACACAGTAGTGTTTTGTGAATGTATGTATGGTAGACCATGTGGCTGCTCTACATATTTCCTCTAGAGGAATGTTTCCTAGGAAAGCCATGGATGCCCCTAGTTTGCGTGTAGAATGCGCTCTCGGGGGAACTGTTAAAGTGCGTTTTGCTTTTAGATAACAGATTTGAATGCACTTGACTATCCATCTGGCTAACCCAGATTTTGAGATGGGGTTGCCCTTGTGTTGCGGAGAAAAGGCAACAAACAACTGTTTAGTTTTCCTAAAATCCTTAGTTCTATCAATGTAATATAGAAGAGTTCTTGACATCTAGTGTGTGTAGAGCCCTTTCAGGTACTGACTGTGGATTTGGAAAGAACACTGGCAGTTCTATCGTTTGTTTGATATGAAAATGGGATACCACTTTTGGCATAAATTTAGTGTTTGTTCTAAGGACTACCCTATCTGCATGTATTTGGATGAATGGCTCTTGAATAGTTAGGGCTTGCAGCTCGCTAACTCTTCTAAGCGAAGTAATCGCTGTAAGAAAAGCCACCTTCCATGTTAGAAATTGTAATTCACAGGAATTCAACGGTTCAAATGGTGGTCCCATTAATCTGGTTAAAACGATGTTTAGGTTCCAGACAGGTGAAGGTGGGTGTTTTGGGGGGATTATTCGTTTGAGTCCTTCCATGAATGCTTTAATTGCAGGCACTCTAAACAGCGAAGGATGCTGCCTGTTTTGAAGATAAGCTGCAATGGCAGCCAAGTGTATTCTTATAAATGAATAAGCTAGATTGCAACGATGTAGGTGCAAAAGATAGCAAATTATATTTTGCGTTGAAGCATCTAGTGGGTTTATGTCATTGTTATTACAGTAAATGACAAAACGCTTCCACTTTGCAGCGTAACATGCTCTTGTAGTACGTTTTCTTGCCGCTTTGATAATGTTCATACAGTCAGGAGGTAAGTTTAGGTACCCAAACTCTAAGACTTCAGGAGCCAGATCGCCAGGTTCAAATGTTGCGGATCTGGGTGCTGTATGTTTCCATGGCTCTGAGTGAGAAGAGTGGGTGCTAGCCGCAGCCTTTGATGAGGCACCACGGAAAGTTCTAGAAAGGTTGTGTACCATGGTTGCCTCGCCCATGTTGGAGCGACCAGGATTAGTGTCAGTGAATGCTGGCGTAGTTTGCGTGCCACTAGCGGTAATAACTGTGCTGGGGGAAAAACGTACGCAAATTTGCCTGACCAGTTCATCCATATCGCATTGCCCTGTGACTGCGGATGTGGAAACCTGGCGGTAAAGTACTGGCATTTTGCGTTTTCCTTTGTGGCGAACAGGTCTATCTCTGGCTGCCCCCACTGTTTGAAGTATGGTTGTAGCACTGTGGGATGAATCTCCCACTCGTGCATTTGTTGGCTGTGTCTGCTGAGCAGATCCGCTATTTGATTGTCCTTGCCTGGGAGGTGTTCCGCCATGAGAAAAATGTTTCTCTGAATGGCCCACTTCCACATGCTTTGGGCTAGATGTGATAGCTGTGGAGAGTGTGTTCCTCCCTGTTTCTGTATGTAGTACATTGCTGTCATGTTGTCCGTCCGGATCAACACAGCCTTGTTGCATGAATGTACTTTGAACGCTTTTATTGCCAGAAAAATTGCCATTAGCTCTAGCAAGTTGATGTGCATTTTCTTTTGTTGAGTTGTCCATAGGCCCTGCACTGTGTACTGAAGGACATGGGCTTCCCATCCTATTAGGGATGCGTCAGTCGTCAACACTATCTGTGGTACAGGCTCTTGGTCGTCCCTTGCAAAGGTTTTGTGTATTCCACCAATGAAGAGTTGTATGCACGACTGGTCACCAATACTAGGTCTTTCAATTGTCCTTGAGCCTGGTTCCACTGCCGTGCTAAGCACTCTTGTAGCGGACGCATGTGTAGCCTTGCGTGAGGGACTATGAAGATGCACAAAGCCATCATGCCTATGAGTTGCATTAACACTCTAGCAGAGAGCGAGTGTTCGGGCTTGAATTTTTGGATCAGCAGTTGCATACTGTTGATTCTTGCAGCGCGTTTGGGTATGCTTTTGCTGCTAGAGTATCTATTGTTGCTCCCAGGTACTGTTGGACATGGGACGGCTGAAAATGAGATTTTGGGTAGTTCAGCGTGAAGCCTAGACTGTGCATGAGGTGAATGGTGCGGGACATGTGGCTGGCACAATGCTGGGCCGACTTTGCTTGTATTAGCCAGTCGTCCAGGTACAGATAAACGTGAATATGTTGTCTTCTCTAATGTGCAGCTACTGTCGCAAGGCATTTTGTGAACACCCTCGGGGCTGTTACACCAAATGGAAGTACTTTGAATTGGTAATGTTTATTCTGTATTGTGAACCGGAGATATTTCCTGTGAGCAGGATGTATCGGTATATGGAAGTATGCGTCTTTGAGGTCCAAAGTTGCGAGGAAGTCTCCTTGTCGCGGCAGTGGTAAGACTTGTTGTAGAGTGAGCATATGAAAATGCTGATAAAATGTATTGATTTAGGGGCCTGAGGTCCAATATTGGTCTGAGAGACCCGTCTTTTTTGGGGATGAGGAAGTATAGTGAGTATACCCCTGTACCCTGATGTTCTAATGGTACTAGTTCTATGGCCCCTTTTTGTAGCATGCTGATTACTTCTTGCTTTAATAGGTTTAGGTGTTCTACAGACATAGGACGGTGTCTTGGTGGTATGTTGGGTGGTGTGGAGGTTAGCTCTAGGCAATAGCCATCCTGGATAATTTGCCTTACCCACTTGTCTGTAGTGATGTTTTGCCAGACCGGTAGGAACTGTTGTAATCGTCCCCCGACTGGTGTTGTATGGTCTGGGGGTAATGTTAAGAAGTCACTGTTTTGTGTTGGTAGAGGATCTGGTGGTATTATTCCCCCGTCCTCTGCCTTTGTTATTGCCGCGGTATCCACCTCTATTGTTTTTATTGTAGGTGGTTTACGCATTCCCTTTGTAGCTTGAGGTCTGCTGTGATGAGTTACCTTTTGCAGCTCCTCTGTAATTGGAGCGATGAAAGGAGCCTCTATGTTGTTGGGATTGTAAGGCTCCCATGGACTTTGCGTCTCATTGTCTTTTTTCATTTTGTCCAGTATTGTATCTACAGCTGGACCAAATAAAGTCAGGATTTACTGGCTGGTTTAATAAAGTGGACTGGACTTCATTTTTGAAACCTGAAATGCGAAGCCACGCGTGTCTCCTGAGCATAACACTGGTGTTAACTGATCTGGCTGCTGTATCTGCCACGTCTAGGGCACATTTAATGGAGGCGTTAGTTATTAACTTTCCCTCCTGTACCAGGTCTTCAGCCTGTTCCTTGTAAGGTTCAGGTAAATACTGGAGAAGTGTCTCTAAGGTGTCATAGTGTACCCTGTCGTACCTAGCTAACAGGGCTTGCGTATTAGATATACACCATATATTAGCTGCTTGAGCGGCTACCCTTTTTCCTGAGGCCTCTAAGATCTATGATTCTTTGTCAGGAGATGGAGCTTCTCCAGTTGTTTGTGAGTTTGCACGTTTACGTGCATTGGATACTACTAAAGAATCTAAAGGCAGTTGTCCCTTAATATATGTGGGGTCTACTGGTGCTGGCCTGTATTTCCTCTCAATTCTGGGTTTAATGACCCGTGCCCTAGTTGTTTCCTTAAATAGGTAACCTGCATGTTTAAGTACCCCTTTTAACATAGGTAGTGTTTTGACAGATCTTTCTGATGTGGCAAAAGTGTCAAAGAGGAAATCTTCCTCAATGGGGTCTGCATGCATCTCTACATGGTGATGTAGGGCTGCCCTATCTATTAGTGCATTAAAAGCAGCTGTATCCTCTGTAGAAGAAGGCTTAGCAGGGTATGCAGATGTATCTGGAAAGGGCTGAGAGTCACCAGGATCTACTTGGTCCGCCCATGGTTGACTGTCTTGGTTGGGGTCTACTGGGTAATTGTATTCCTCATTATATTCATAATCCACCTCTTCATCTGAATGTGTGGGTGTATGTGTCTGTGTCAGGCATGGTTGGCTTTATAGGCTCAAATAGAATAGGTGAAGTAGCACAGTCCCTTTTCTTTTTGAGTGGGATGATACAAGTCTTTATCAGTCTCTGGTCTGATTTTCCTCTTGTACAGAGTGACTTTGCCAGAATTAGGATCAATGTAAAGTTTTGACTGTTCTTCTGATGAGGGGTCTGAATATAAGATCTTCTGCTCAGTAGTTCTTGGCTTTTTTCCCAATGTCTTGTTTTGGTTCGATCCCGGTCTTTGGGTCGACCGCATTTGTCTTAAGGGAAGTTTGATTGGTCCGAGAGCCATCGATGTTACAACAGTCTTTTTAGGTTGTGCCTGTGTCTTTGGAGCAGATGTTTTTATCGGTTCGACGTTTTTTGTCGCTTCGATAGTACCCTTTTGACCTTGTGGCGTTGTTGGAACCTTTGATTTCGGACCAATGCCTTTTGTTTTGGCTCGATGGCCTTCTTCGGGTCAATCTTCTTCGGCTCGATTGATTGTCGTTGCGCAGCCATTGGTTTTTCGACTTTGTTTCGATTCGACAACCTTCTTCGGATAGAGTCCCTTCTTTGTGTTGTCGGCGCCGATGTTATCGGTCCGACTGCCTTTTGTTCTGAATCTTGATCTGACTGTTGATCTGATTCTTCGGCTTCGACGAGATCTTCGTCGTCGAAGATATTTTCCGGCTCTGGCGCTGGTTTCTGCATGATTAGCCTAGCGGCCCGTCAAGTCCGAAGTGTCTTTTTGGATCGAAATTGGGCACAGGCTAGATAGTCGGCTTCATTATGTTCCGGAGATAAACACTTGTTACATACAGGGTGTGTATCTATATGTGGGTATTTGGAATTACAAAGAGGGCATCTTTTGAATGGACTTCGTTCCATCGACGACCGGTCTCTTTGGCGTCGAGAAGGCCAGCGGCCCGATTCGACGTCCTGAGTTAAATAAACTGTACATGAAGCGGTCGGTGTGAGAAGTTGGCCTGATATATGATGCTCACTAATTCTAGTGATCACCTTGTATCAGTCCAAACAACCCTTATGGTGATTGGTTGTAAGTCAACCTTATAGACCAGCTATCCTAGTAGCGTGGACAAAAGCAGTCTTTAGTCTAAACTCTGAATGGCACGTGAAGCCAGCTGTTTTACCACATATAACCCTTTGAATACCAAGTGAAAGGACACCACACAGGTTGTTATGAAAATAAACAGATTGCAAATGCTACTTACCAGTATGCATCTGTTCTTGGCATGTAGGGCTGCTGACATTCATATCTGTGCATAGATCGCCGCCTAGTGTTGGGTCCGGATGATTGCACATTGTTGTCCTGGAAGAGTCTTCGAAGTATCACGAGATAGGTGGCTCCTCCCCTGGACTACAGTGCGCATGGGCATCGCCTCCATCCCCAGATTGTTTTTAGCCATTGGCCGAGATGGAGTGAACTATGTGAGTGATGCCTATGCTATGAACATAAATAAATATGAATACTGCAGCTGCTACAGGCGCCGGGGAGGAGGGCGGGCGATATGAATGTCAGCAGCCCTACATGCCAAGAACAGATGCATACTGGTAAGTAGCATTTGCAGTTCGAGGCATGTGGGCTGCTGAATTCATATCTGTGCATAGAATACATAGCAGTCCCTCCATTAGCGGCGGCCGCCCGTGCCAGCTGCAGCAGTTTGAAAAAGTGTCTTGAGAACAGCCTGACCAACAGCTGCCTGCTGTTTAGAGTGCACGTCTACACAGTAATGTTTAGTAAAAGTATGTGTGGTAGACCATGTGGCTGCCCTACAAATATCCTCTAAGGGAATGTTCCCAAGGAAAGCCATAGAGGCCCCCAACTTTCTGGTGGAGTGGGCTCTTGGTGGAATCGTGAGAGTGCGTTTAGCTCTGAACAGATCTGAATGCATTTTACGATCCACCTAGCGATACCAGCTTTGGAAATAGCGTTACCCTTGTGGTGTGAGGCAAATGCAACGAAAAGTTGCTTGGTCTTTCGAAAATCCTTAGTCCTGTCAATGTAGTACATCAACGCTCTTTTAACGTCAAGGGTGTGGAGCATCCGCTCCGCTAGCGACTCAGGATTTTGAAAAAACACTGGCAACTCGATTGTTTGGTTTATGTGGAAATGAGATACCACCTTGGGAAGAAATTTAGGGTTAGTGCGGAGCACCACCCTGTTGGCGTGGACTTGGAAAAAGGGCTCTTGGATGGTGAGAGCCTGCAACTCACTAACCCTCCGTAGCGATGTAATTGCTACTAAGAAAGCCACTTTCCAAGTAAGAAACTGAAGCTCGCAAGAGTGTAGTGGCTCGAAAGGAGGACCCATCAGCCTTGTAAGAACCACATTGAGGTTCCATTCTGGAGCTGGTGGTGTCCGTGGTGGAATGACCCTTTTGAGTCCTTCCAGAAAAGCCTTGATAGCAGGAACCTTAAAAAAGTGATAGGTGTTGCCTATTCTGAAGGTATGCGGCCATCGCAGACAGGTGGATGCGGATGGAAGAATACGCCAAATTGCATTGGTACAGATGGAACAGGTAACATATGATGTTCTGAATGGAAGCATCTAGCGGGTTAATGTCGTGGTTTGCACAATAAATGACAAACCGCTTCCATTTCGCCGCATAACATGCTCTAGTAGTGGGCTTTCTTGCCTCCCGAATGATGTCCATACAATCGGGGGGAAGATTGAGGTAGCCAAACTCTAGGACTTCAGGAGCCAGATCGCCAGGTTGAGCTGTTGCGGATCTGGGTGCTGAATGTCGCCATGGCTCTGCGTCAGAAGGCTGGGTGTGAGATGAAGCCTCTGATGCGGTACCACGGAAAGTTCCAGAAACGTGGTGTACCATGGTTGGCGAGCCCACGTTGGAGCAACCAGGATGAGAGTCATCGAGTGCTGCCTGAGTTTGCGTGCCACCAGCGGTATCAGAGGTGCTGGGGGAAAAGCGTACGCAAATCTGCCTGACCAGTTCATCCATATCGCATTGCCCTGCGACTGCGGGTGTGGGAACCTGGCGGCGAAGCTTTGGCATTTTGCGTTCTCCCTTGTGGCGAACAGGTCTATCTCTGGATGACCCCACCTTTGGAAGTACGGTTGGAGTACTGATGGATGTAACTCCCACTCGTGCATTTGGTGGCTGTGCCTGCTGAGCAGGTCCGCCATCTGATTGTCCTTGCCTGGGAGATGTTCTGACATCAGGAAAATGTTCCTCTGAATGGCCCACTTCCACATGCTCTGAGCCAGATGAGACAGCTGCGGAGAGTGTGTGCCCCCCTGTTTCTGAATGTAGTACATGGCCGTCATGTTGTCCGTCCGGATCAACACGACCTTGTTGCACAGATGTACTTTGAATGCCTTTAAGGCCATGAAGATCGCCATCAGTTCCAAGACGTTGATGTGCATCTTCCTTTGCTGTAGTGTCCATAGTCCCTGCACTGTGTAGTGGAGTACATGCGCTCCCCATCCCTGGAGAGAAGCGTCCATCGTCAGGATAATCTGTGGCACAGGCTCTTGGAATGGTCGGCCCTTGCAAAGGTTTTGTGGATTCCACCAATGCTGAGAGTTGTACGCCCGACCGCTCACCAACACTAGGTCTGATAATTGCCCGTGAGCCTGAGTCCACTGACGTGCTAGGCACTCCTGAAGCGGACGCATATGTAACCTCGCGTGCGGGACAATGGAGATGCAGGAGGCGATCATGCCTATCAACTGCATGAACACTCTCGCTGGAAGCGAGTGCTGAGGTCTGAATCGTTGGATCAGCGTCTGAATACTGGCGACCCTCACTGAATTTGGCTGCGCAGTGGCTGCCAGAGTGTTTATTGTCGCGCCCAGATACTGCCGTATGTGGGCGGGCTGGAGATGGGATTTTGGGTAATTCAGTGAGAATCCCAGATCGTGCAGGTGATGAATGGTGCGGGACACGTGGTCGGCGCACTGTTGTTCCGACTGTGCTTGAATGAGTAAGTCGTCGAGATAGGGGTAGACGTGGATGTTTTGATGTCTTAGATGTGCCGCCACAGTCGCCAGGCACTTTGTAAAGACCCTGGGCGCTGTGGTGACCCCGAAAGGCAGAACCCTGAACTGGTAGTGCTGGTCTTGAATTGTGAATCTGAGGTACTTCCTGTGTGAAGGATGCAGGGGAATGTGAAAGTATGCATCCTTGAGATCCAGAGTAGCCAGGAAGTCCCCCTGCCGAAGCAGAGGGAGAACCTGCTGCAACGTGAGCATATGGAAGTGCTCTGACAGGATGTACCAGTTAAGGGGCCTGAGGTCCAGGATGGGCCTGAGGGATCCGTCCTTTTTGGGGATTAGAAAGTACAGAGAGTAAACTCCTGTTCCTCTTTCTTGCAGTGGTACTAGCTCTATTGCCCCTTTTTGCAGCATGACTGTGACCTCCTGCTGCAACAAGTGCAAGTGCTCGCCGGACATAGGACGGTTCTTTGGAGGTATGTTTGGTGGAGTGGAAGTAAGTTCCAGACAGTAACCGTACTGGATAAGAGATTTGACCCACCTGTCCGTGGTGGTGGATTTCCACGCGGGCAGGAACTCGACCGGTGTTGTGTGGTCGGGGGGCAGTGACAAGGCGTCACTGTTTGGTGGTGGTGGAGGACCTGGAGCTGTTGTTTCCACGTCCCCTGCCTTTGACGTTGTTGCCCCTGTAACCACCTCTACCCTTGTTGGTGTATGAGGTCTGGGTATTGCTTTTATAGTACTGCGTGGATTGCGATGCCTGACCCCTTGAGGTGCCTCTGTTATTGGAGCGGCGAAAGGAACCACCCCGAAACTGCTGGGACTGGAGGGCCCCCATAGACTTAGCAGTGTCCGTGTCTTTTTTCATTTTCTCAAGGGTTGCATCCACTTCAGGGCCAAACAGGTGGTCTGGATTAACTGTTTGATTTAAAATGGTCGTCTGTATGTCTGGTTTGAAGCCTGATATTCTAAGCCAGGCATGCCTACGCAGTAACACGCTAGTGTTTACAGCCCTGGAGGCGGTATCGGCCACGTCCAGTGCACACTTAATGGAAGCGTTAGTGATTAGCTTCCCCTCCTGAATTAACATTTCAGCTGCCTCTTTGTACTGATCAGGTAAGTGTTGAAGAAGTGTTTCTAGGGTGTCATAATGCGCCCTATCGTAGCGTGCGAGTAGGGCCTGCGTGTTTGAAATGCGCCAAATATTAGCTGCCTGCGCAGCAATACGTTTTCCTGAGGCTTTAAAGATTTTGGATTCTTTGTCCGGGGGAGGAGCATCACCCGTGGTCTGCGAGTTTGCCCGCTTGCGTGCGTTGGATACAACCAAAGAATCCAGTGGCAAGTGTCCCTTGATGTACGTTGGATCAGTGGGCGCTGCCTTATATTTCTTGTCAATACGAGGATTGATGACTCGCGCCCGAGTGGGTTCCCTGAAAACCTCTGGCGCGTGCTTCAGCACTCCCTTAAGCATAGGCAGAGTCTTGACCGACTTTTCAGCCACTGAGAAAGTGTCAAACAGAAAATCGACATCCACTGGGTCCGAATGGAGGTCGACATCATGATTAGCCGCAGCTCTCTCAATTAGAGCGTTGAAGGCTGCAGAGTCCTCCGTTGGAGAAGTTTTAGCTGCAAAAAGTTGCGGTTCGTGACTCGACTGAGGGTCCTCAGTGTCACCCCCAGCAGACCAAGGCACATTGACCTCCTCTGGATCCGAGTACGCTGGATAATTGTACTCGTCCTCTTCATCTCCTTCACCTTCCCCAGCGTTTGAATGAGTTGGTGAGACTTCCAGATTTTGTGGAGATGCAGGCTCTATAGGGGCAGAAGTACCCGCAGAGTCCAACTTCTTTTTGAGTGGGATTCGAAAATGTTCCAACACCGGCTTCGATGTGATTTTCCTTTTCAGGAGAGAGAGTTTTCCTGTGTTGGCGTCGATGACGACCTCCCGACTCTCCTCGTCCGCGAGTGGCTGGAGACGAGGCTTCGGCACCACTAACGACGGCTTAGGCGTCGACGCCCGCTTCAAAGGCACCCCGGCCCCATGTTTTGGAGCGAAAGCCTTCGGCGTCGTCTTCGGCGGCAGCGTGAAGTGGATCGGCGCCTGCGCCTTTGCCGGTTTCTGTGAAGGCTTCTGCACCACATCCTTCGGTGCGGGAGCTGATGCGTCCTTCCGAATCCGTTGAAGGGATTCCGTGACCTTTTTGGTTAAGGACGGGGAGGGCTGGCCCGGCCCGAGCGAATCACCTGAGTCCGGAATAGGGTCGGCGATCGAAGGCACGGTCTTCGGAGCCGACGCATCGCCACCCTTGGCCTTGACGACCGGAATCGGCGCAGCCAGAGCCCTGGGGTCGTCTTGACGCTTCTTCGAGGCCTTTTTCGGGTCATCGACCTCGACCACTTTCGGCGCCGACGCAGCCGCGTCGGTCGTCTTCGCCTTCGACACCGGGGTCTTCGGGTCGGCCATCTTGGCTTGGCTCTTGATGACGGCGGCCATTTTGGACCCCTTAGTCGCTGAGGCCTCTGGAGCCTTCTGTCCCACCAGTGCGACTTTCACTTTCGGTTTCAATACCGTTGGTGTGGACCCTGATGGTTTCACTTTCGGTTTCTTCACCGGGAGTGGCGCATCACCAATGTCCGTGGCCGGGCCCGGAGGCGGGGTCGTGGGACGAGTATCGAGATCTTGGGTAAGGCCCGAAGGCGATCCCTCGACCTGGGCCGTATAATGGGGATTGACCCCTGAGCTAGTCTGAGGATGCTCGTCCTCTGAGCTATCCTCCACGGTGGCAATGGCCCCGTCGTCGTCCCCTACCTCTCCGACGACTTCTTCAAACTCCTCGTCCCCTGCGTCGTAGTTGTCCTCTTCCGACGCTGGGCTGGAGTCCGAAACTTGTAATACGGTGTCGTCCTCAACGTCTTCCTCGAAGATGTTGTCTGGCGGGGGCGCTGATAACTGGGCCTGGAGTCTAGCGGCCCGACGAAGCTTAAGAGTCTTCTTACACCGGAATTTGGAGCAGGCCATACACCTGGCCTCATCGTGGTCCGGTGACAAACACTTGTTGCACACTGGGTGCACGTCGAGGTGTGAATACTTGGAGGTGCACACCGGGCACCTCTTGAACGGAGTTCGTTCCATGTTAAGTAGTCTGGAGCGTCGTGTAGGCCCGTCCGCGCCGAGAGCACGCGGAAGGGCAGCAAGTGTTCGGAGCTGAGAATAAACTGACCCGAACGATGAACGATACCGACGCCAATCCTAAAGACCTTTTGGTCTCAAGTAATAAAAGTTAAACAACTATCGATTCCGACAGAGGGAACCGAAACACATTCGAACCCAATGGCGGAAAAAAACAATCTGGGGATGGAGGCGATGCCCATGCGCACTGTAGTCCAGGGGAGGAGCCACCTATCTCGTGATACTTCGAAGACTCTTCCAGGACAACAATGTGCAATCATCCGGACCCAACACTAGGCGGCGATCTATGCACAGATATGAATTCAGCAGCCCACATGCCTCGAACATTTATTAACTAACATACACCTCTGAACTCTTTATGAGGTCAGAGGGCTAAGCACATGACAATACTCAAAAGGAAATATGAGTTTGCACAGTATTTACAAGAACGCCTGAGGGGCGCAACAAACCATATACTAAATAAATGGAATGCGAAAGTCAATCAAAGGAATGGAGCTGTCCAGAGGTTGTAGGATCGCTGGGACCACGCTATACTAACTGGAGGTATGTTATGTTATGTTATGTTACTAAGATTTTTGAGCGCACAGCTGCCCCAGCGAAGGGGCGTCCCGGCGCTATAACTGGAAAAGCAACATAACAGGCAGAAACAGAAAGAACAGAAATTTTTAATAAGGCAGGGGAAAGAGATGCGTTTTAACAGCCTTCCTAAAAACCAGAAGATCTTCCAAGGCTCGAATGTGCCCAGGAAGCGCATTCCAAAGCTTGGCAGCCAATACAGTAAAAGAACGACCACCTAGTCTACTTTTTTTAAAGCGTGGAACAAGTGCCAGATTTTGACTAGCAGAGCGAAGACTGCGAGATGGCATATACAGGGTCAAAAGATGCTGGAGGATGGAAGGGGTGTCGGTTTTAAGAATTTTAAATGCGAAACACATTGTCTTAAACTCTATGCGCCTGATTACTGGCAGCCAATGTAATTTACAAATTGTGCTACGGGCTGAACAGAATCGTGGCAGGCCTACCAGAGCCCTGGCAGCCGCGTTCTGCACCCGTTGGAGTCGCAGGACCTCCGCCTGATTGGCGCCTAAAAACAGTGAACTTGCATAATCAAGCCTTGATGCTATGCTGGCTTGAATCACCAACTGGCGGGTGGGGGCATCAAAAAATTTGAGGATGGGCCTCAAACCACGCAGGATGCCAAAGCATGTAGATGCCACCTTCTTAGTGTGGCACGAGAAGGTAAGTTTGGAGTCAAGCCACACGCCAAGGTTTTTGAGTTCAGAGACCGGTTTGGGTGGGGGACCCAACTCGTTGGGCCACCAACTCGCACCCCACAGATCAGGATGTTTCCCTAGCACCATCACCTCGGTTTTGAGGGCGTTGAGCTGTAGAGAGTTGGTAGTGAGCCAGCTAGCAACAGCCCTCAAACCATCCGCAAAGTTGGATGCCGACTGGTCAGAGTCCCCATTAAGAACCACTGCCAGCTGGGTATCATAGGTAAGCAATAGGAGGCCCACGGAACGCGTCTGCAGAGTGTGAACTAACACGCGAGATGCGTACAGTAGTCTATGGACAGTACAGTTTAAAGAAAAGGTGAGTACGGACGTCCCTGACTAAATAGGACTAAAACGACTGTGGAACTGGACACTAGGAATCAAGCTACCCTTGAGCACCGAAATGCTCGTGTTACCTCACCCACAGGCTGCGGGTGCATAGGTGCCAAGTCGTGTCCGGCTCCGGCGTTGAAGTCTATGGAGCCTGGAGGAAAAGATGCTGCAGGCCGTCAGGAGGAATATGTCCGGTATGATCTGTAGGAAAGTAGGGTCTGCAATCCTATGATCACCCAGATTTTTTGCTTTTGTTTCACTGGTTTACGACTTCCTCTGGCTGTGGGCCTGCCAATCAGACCCACAGCCTGGCTGTTCTCTCTCTCTAAATTACAACCTGTACCCTAGGTGCATTTACCAATTGGTACTGGGCCACCTTATCAGACCCTGTAACTCAGGGCATAGGTGTACCCAGGGCCTACCAGGGGCTGAAGCATGTATTCTGCCACCCCTGGCTGACCTCCTAAATTTGACACAACTGGCTGCATGACAACTGGGGCAAAGTCGTGTAATCACCCTTTGCTGTAGATATAGTATACCTATATCTAACCCTAAAATGGACACACAGATTCCTATCAGTCACTCCTATGGCAGGCTTTGACAATCCTGAAGGCAGAGTGCTTGGAATCGTGTGAGATGGTGCTCTGGCATGAGCTGAGCCTGTCTGCAGCTTGCGGAACCAAGTCCTAATAGCTGTTCCATGATAACGCATACCATATACTATTAAGTGCATTATAATCCTCGCGGTTAAATGCTATCTTTGGTATTGCTTTATCAAAACATGTCGAGTAAGGTGTCATACGAATTGGAATACTAACCCCTCGCCAATTCTGGCGACGGGGTTAGCATTCCACTCTTCTAGAGGGACACGACATGTATGTAACTGTGAACCCCGGTTAAAGTTAAACGAAGCCTCAGCTCCACAAAATGGATGCTGCCACCACAGACACGAGTCTGACCCCCTACAGCTGGGAGTCCTTCCAGCGAGGGGAGCCTGGACAAAGGGTTTCCTGTCGAGGGCGGTGCTAGCACCGTCCCAGACAGGGTTTTGTGTATCCTGGGTAGGCAGGGCTTTACAGGAAGGTGACTGCTGAGTGGCACCCCGGTGCTCACTACGCATAGGCCGGTCAGAACCAGTTCCAGGGGCACACCAGCCCCTGGCCTGGGGAAAGTCCGGCATGGGAGAGGGGTGTAACCACCCCCCTCCTAGTCCCACCCATAGGCAGGACCTAGTCACCGGGTCAGCCCCCTTTTTTAGTATAAAGATGGGAGCGGGCCCCCTGTTCAAATTAGATCATCTTTGGAATCAAGACACGACTTTCTGCGAAAGACATCAAGATTTCCTTCTCAAGATTCTCTCTTGTGGCTAAGAAGTAGTCACCCTGCATCAAGCGGGCACCATCCTAAGAACACTGCGGTCTGCTGCAAGTCCTTCCTCCGGAATCCGACTGCCCAGCTCGACGAGACCCGGCTTCCCTGGCACCTCTGACCTCTACCCACCTCTACAGCAAAGCTGAGAACCGTGAGTGCGACGAGACCTCGAGGGACCGACGATCGCCACGACTGCACGACTTCTTTGCAACAAGCCCACCGTGTGCTCCACTGGTGAGTGCTTTGGGGTCCGAGAAGCCCCAACCCTGAGCAGCTCCAGCACCGAAGATCAGCCCTCCAGCATCTCCACGATCTGCGTGGGGCCCTTCTGCTTTTGCCTGCTCACCGCGCTGTGTGGCTACTAGCCGGCTGGCTTGTGGCCTTCTTCACGACGCCCGACGACATCACTGCTGCTGGTCTGGTTGCTCCAGACTGGCCCTTGCTTCCTTCTTCAAGAGAGGCACCCCGGACCCTCCTGGTCCACTCCAGACGCCATTTTGAGTCCACCGCGTGGGCTTGAATTTGCCAAGGCTTTGTTGCCCAATCCTGGGCCCAGCGACGCCGACAGCTTCATCCATCGTGGGACAGCTCACTCCTCCATCCTGGTCGCCGACAACGCCTCCTGGTCGGTGAGATCTGCGAGCACAGCGTCACCCACTCACCTAGTCGAGGTGGCTACCATCCGGTGCCCTCCTGGTGCCCACTGACTACTGGCTAGTAGTCTCGAACTTGGTCCCCTCTGCTTTCAGGTGTCATCTGTCTTCAAGATCCAGGCTTGGATCACTTCGAACTCTCTTCACTGGTCGCCTGCCAGCATCTTTCTTCCAGGCTCCTGGTCCGTCTACGAGGATTCCCGACGTCTTTTGAGCCCTATGCAGCTGAAGCCCCTGGGCTAGGTAACTTCGGCATTTCGGTGCCCCAGCATAGCCTCACTATCCAAGGGTCAGGATCCACTTTCGTTTTCCTCCTACCAGGTCGTGTTCGCCCGAGAACACTAACTTTGTCATTACTAGCTACCATAGACTTTGTCCTGCATCACGCGTGAGAGTGCACACTCTGCACCCGAGTCCCCTAGGCCTCCTAGAAGTAATCTGAAGATTCTATAGTCAAGTCCTAGCGATTCCTAAGCCTATTAGTACTGTACTTACCTGCTAGTAATTTCGCATTCCACTTTCAGAGTATATGGTTTTCCGTGCCCCTCGGGCATTTGTATATACTGTGCTAACTTAAGTATTTTCGTAAGAGTTTTGTTTTGTGCTTAGTACCCTGTCCTCATAAAGAGTACAGGGCTGTTGTGATTTTAATAAATACACTGTTTATTTTCATAACACTTGTGTGGTGTCCTTTCACTTGGTGTTCAAGGGGTATATGTGTGGTATAACAGCTGGCTTAACACGCCCTCTCGAGTCTTTAGCCTTAGACTGCTCGTATCCACGCTACTAGGATAGCTGGTCTATAAGGTTGACTTACAACCAATCATCAATAAGGGTTGCTGGACTGATACATAGTGTTCACTAGAATAATGAGCACTGCATATCAGGCCACCTTCTCACATGATCCAAGGGTGGATCAGTGAAGAGGTGAAGAGAAGAACCTGAAAGCAGAGGGGACAATGTTCAAAGTCACTAGCTAGTGACTGGAGTGGAACCAGGAGTGGAACCAGATGTCGTCGTGGCGATCAGGTGAAGGTGGACGCTTGTCTCTGCAGCCACGTGGACCATGTGGTGTCTTCGACGACCAGGATGGAAGCACGAGCTGTCCCACGCAGGCTCTCGCTGTCGGCGGTGTCGTCTCCAGATTCGGGTTCAACAGGCCTTGGCAAAGGCAACCCACGCGGTGAGTGGAAACGGCGTCTGGAGAGGACCAGGAGGGTCCCGGTTGCTCCTCTTTTGGAAGGGAGCAAGGGCCAGTCTGGAGCAACCAGACCAGCAGTGAAGATTTCGCAGTTCGTCGTCTAGGAGGCCACTAGCCAGCCGGCAAGTGACCAGACGCGTCGAGCAGCAAACAGGCAGAAGGGCCCCACGCAGATCTCGTGGATGCTGGAGGGCTGGTCTTCGGTGCAGGAGCTGCTCGGGGTCGGGGCTTATCAGTCCCCAAAGCACTTGGTCGAGGATGCCTCTGAAGTCGTGCTGGAGGGAAGTGCTGCTCCTTTCAAGATGGCCGGTCCCACGTGTCTCGTCGCACCCACGGATATTAGCTGTGCTGCAGATGTAGGTAGAGGTCGGAGAGGTCTGGGAATCCGGGTCTCGTCGGGCTCTGAAGTCTGGATCGTGGAAGGAAGACGACAAATGGAAGCCGCTGTACGCTGATGGTGCCTGCTTGTGCAGGGCGGACACTCCTTGCCCAAAAGGGAGATTTCTTCAGTCTTCTGTGGAGCAGAACGTCGAAGTCCAGAGTTTCTTCTTGTAAAGTTGATCAGGATAATCTAATTTGGAATGGGACCTGCTCCTACCTTTATCCGGCTAAAGGGGGGCTGCACTACGACTAGGTCCCTCCCCTGGGTGGGACCAGGAAGGGGGGTGGTTACACCACCTTTCCTTTGTCCGGTCTTGCGACAGCTCTGGGGCTGGAGTGCCCCAGGAACTGGTTTAGACCGGTGTATGCACAGGGACACCTTGAGTGCCCCAGGCCCGTCTCATTCCTTTCAGCCCTGTCCTACCTAATACACAAAATCCTGTCTGGGGTGGTGCTTGCACCTCCCAAGGCAGGAAACCCTTTGTCCAAGCCTCCCTCTCTGGAAGGACTCCCAGCAGCAGGAGGTCAGACTTGTGTCTGTGGTGGCAGCATCCATTTTGTGATACTGAGGCTCGGGTTAACTTTACCCGGGGTTCACAGTTGCATACATGTTGTGTCCCTCTAGAAGGGTGGAATGCTAACCCCGTCGCCAAAATTGGCGAGGGGGTAGTATTCCAATTCGTATGACACCTTACTCGACATGTTTTGATAAAGCAATACCAAAGATAGCATTTAACCGCGAGGATTATAATGCACTTAAGAGTATATGGTATGCGTTATCATGGAACAGCTATTAGGACTTGGTTCCGCAAGCTGCAAACGGGCTCAGCTCATGCCAGAGAACCATCTCACATAATTCCAAGCACTCTGCCTTCAGGATTGGTAAGGCCTTCCATAGGAGTGACTGATAGGAATATATGTGTCCATTTTAGGTTTAGATATAGGGAACTATATCTAAAGCAAAGGGTGATTACACCACCTTGCCCCAGCTGTCGTGCAGCCAGTTGTGTCTGTTTAGATGGCCAGCCAGGGGTGGCATAATACATGCTTCAGCCCCTGGTAGGCCCTGGGTACACCTATGCCCTGGATACCTAAGGTATTCTGTACAGGGACTGATAAGGTAGCCCAGTACCAATTGGTAAATGCACCTAAGGTACATGGTTGTTAATTTAGAGAGAACAGCTAGGCTGTGGGTCTGATTAGCAGGCCCACAGCCAGGGAAAGTCGTAAACCAGTGAAGCAAAAAGCAAAAATCGGGGGTGACTGTAGGAAGGTGGATATCTGACTATGGTTGCCCCCAACTTTTTGCCTGGTGTTTTGCTGGTTTTCGACTTAGTTGGCCTGGGATCCTGCTATCCAGGACCCCAGGCTTTCAGCTCTCTCTGTAAACTGGACTCCATGTACCTTAGGTGCATACCCAATTGGATACTGAGTCACCTTATCAATCCCTGTACAGTGTACCTTAGGTACCCAGGGCATAGGTGCACCCAGGGCCTACCAGGGGCTGCAGCATGTATTATGCCAACCCTGGCTGGCTATCCAAATCTGACACAACTGGCTGAGCAATCAGCTGGGGCAAGGTGGTGTAATCACCCTTTGCTTTAGATATAGTATCTCTATATCTAACCCTAAAATGGACACATATATTCCTATCAGTCACTCCTATGGCAGGCCTTATCAATCCTGAAGGCAGAGTGCTTGCAATTATGTGAGATGGTGCTCTGGCATGAGCTGAGCCCGTTTGCAGCTTGCGGAACCAAGTCCTAATAGCTGTTCCAAGATAACGCTATACCATATACTCTTAAATACATTACGAACCTCGCGGTCAAATGCTAACTTTGGCATAGCATTATCAAAACATGTAGAGTAAGGTGTCATACGAATTGAAATACTACCCCCTCGCCAATTCTGGCGAGGGGGGTAGCATTCCACCCTTCTAGAGGGACACGACATGTATGTAACTGTGAACCCCGGTTAAAGTTAACTCGAGCCTCAGCATCACAAAATGGATGCTGCCACCACAGACACAAGTCCGACCTCCTGCTGCTGGGAGTCCTTCCAGCGAGGGAGGCTCGGACAAAGGGTTTCCTGCCTTGGGAGGTGCTAGCACCACCCCAGACAGGATTTTGTGTATTAGGTAGGACAGGGCTGAAAGGAATGAGACATGCCTGCGGCACACAAGGTGTCCCTGTGCATACACCGGTCTGAACCAGATCCTGGAGCACTCCAGACCCAGAGCTGGCGCAAGACCGGACAAATATTGGGGGTGTAACCTCCCTCCTTCCTGGTCCCACCCAGAGGAGGGACCTAGTCGTAGTGCAGCCCCCTTTAGCTGAATAAAGGTAGGAGCTGGTCCCATTCCACATTAGATTAATCTTGACAACTTCTACGAAGAACTCTTGACCTTCGCCCTCCTGAATATCAGAAGACTGAAGAATCTCCCCTATGGTCAGGGAGTGACCATCCTGCTCTGCAGGCACCATCAAGCTCCTGTGAGATTTGCTGTAAGTCCTTCCTTCCTGGAACCAGACGACCCAGCTCGACGAGACCCGGACCTCCAGACTCCTCTGACCTCTACCCACATCCACGGCACAGCTAGGACCCGTGGGTGCGACGAGCAATTTGGAGAAGGCCATCTTGAAGAAACCTGCACAGCGCTTCCAGCACGACCGCCGAGGGATCCTCGAGTGAGTGCACTGGGGTCTGAGAAGCCCCACACCGACGCAGCTCCTGCATCAAAGACCAGCCCCCCAGCATCCACGTGATCTGTGTGGGGCCCGTTTGCCTGGTTGCTGCTTTTCCGGTTGTCTGGTCACTTGCCGGCTGGTTCAAGACCTCTGAGACGACGACCCGAAGATTTCAACCCTGCTGGTCTGGTCCCCCAGACTGGCCCTTGCTTCCTTGTAAAAGAGAAGCACCCCGGACCCTCCTGGTCCGCACCAGACGCCATCTTTGTTCCACCGCGTGGCTTGCACTTGCCAAGGCCTGTTGACCAGATCGACAATCCAACACCGCCAGCAGCAGCAGAGTACGTGGGCAGCTACAGAGAGAAGCGTCCCCTCTTCCACCTGATCGCGGCGACAGCATCTGGTTCCCTCCTGGTTCCAGCACCGTCACTGGCTAGTGACCGAGACTCTGTCCCCTTCCCTTTCAGGACTTCTTCCTAGTTCCATCCTTGGAACCACCGGACTCCTCCATCTGGCCGCCTGCCAGCAACTACTTGTTTCAGGCATCATCAGGATCAACGCAGCAAACCCGACACCACTTGAGCCCTATGCACCCGCAGCCTGTGAGTTAGGTAACTAAAGCTTCTAGGTGCTGAAGTCCGTATTCACTATCCTAGTGTCCAGGTCCACTGTTTTTCCTCCATCCAGCCGGGTTCGTCCGGAATCCGTAACTCTTTAAACCGTAGCATCCATAGACATTGATCCGCATCTCGCGTGTGAGTTTCCACTCTGCACGCGAGTTCCGTGGGCCTCCTGCTCCTTACTTACCTAGTTGGTAGCGTAGTCCCAGCGATCCTTCAGCCTCTGGATCTCCTTACAGTATTTTCTTTCCTCGCATTCCATTGTTTCAAGTATATGGTTTGTCGTGCCCCTAGGGCACCAGTGTAAATCGTGCAACTTAAACGTATTTTTCCTAAGAGTTTGTCATGTGCTTAGCCCTCTGACCTCATAAAGAGTTCAGAGGTGTATGTTAGTTAATAAATACTTGTTTATTTTCATAACAACCTGTGTGGTGTCCTTTCACTTGGTATTCAAGGGGTTATATGTGGTAAAACAGCTGGCTTCACATGCCAATAGAGTTTAGCCTAAGACTGCTTTGTCCATGCTACCATTAGGATAGCTGGTCTATAAGGTTGACTTACAACCAATCACCATAAGGGTTGTTTGGACTGATACCAGGTGATCACTAAAACTAGTGAGCATCATATATCAGGCCAACTTCTCACAGTGACCATAGGATTGCAGACCCTACTCTCCTACAGGCACCAAAGTACTCGCGTTACCTCACCCACAGGAAGCGGGTGCATAGGTGTGAAGATGTGTCGGGTTTCGTTGTTGAAGTCTATGGAGCCTGTGAAGAAAGATGTTGCAGGCGACCAGGAGGAAGATGTCCGGGTGGATCCAAGGGGGGGATCGAGGATGAAGAGGACCTGAAAGCAGAGGGGACAGAGTCTAGGTTACTAGCCAGTGACCGGATGGAACCAGAAGGAACCAGACGTCGTCGAGGAGCAATCAGGTGCTGGGGTGAAGCTTGTCATTGCAGCCACGCGGACCAGGAGGCGTCGAGGATGACCAGGTGCTGTCCCACAAAGGTTCTTGCAGATGGAGGGTTCGGCTTCAAGATCGGAGTCAACAAGCCTAAGCAAAGGCAACCCACGCAGGATACACAAAAAGGCTTCTGATGCAGAGATGGAGTTTCAAAAAGGATCGCCGACAGGGGCTACTAGCCAACGGGACAACGTGTCTAGCATAACACAAGCAGAAGGGCCCCACGCAGATCTCGTGGAGTGTGGGGGGCTGGTCTTTGGTGCAGGTAGAGCTCGGTGTCAGGGTGGCTCAGTCCCCAGTGCACAGCTTAGAGGGGGCCTCAGGAGCTGCGCTGTTAGCAAGTTGTAGACTTTCCAAATTACCTGCTTCCACGGGTCCCGACGCCTTTCACGGGGCTCAGCTGTGCTGTAGTCGTGCAGTGAGGTCAGATGGATCCGGGAGTCGAGGTCTTGTCAGGCTCTGTGCAACTAATGGTGGCTGGTTTGGTCACTAGGTCCCCCCTATGGGTGGGACCAGGAAGGGTGGACCCCCTTTCCTTTGTGCAGTTTGGCGCCAGAGCTGGGGCTGGAGTGCCCCAGCAACCGGTTTGAACTGGGATATGCATGGAGCACCTAGAGTGCTCCAGGCGTGCCCCAGCAACCGGTTTGAACTGGGGTATGCATGGAGCACCTAGAGTGCTCCAGGCAGTGTCTGATTCTTTTCAGCCCTCCCTGTCCCAATACACATCCTCCTGTCTGGGGAGGTGCTCGCAACTCCCCAAGCAGGAAACCCATTGTCCAAACCTCCGTGACTGGAAGGACTCCCAGCAGCAGGAGGTCAGACTTGTGTCGGTGGCAGCAGCATCCATTTTGTGATGCTGGGGCTCTGGTTAACTTTAACCGGGATTGTCAGAACTAACATGTCTTCTCCCTCTAGAAGGGTGGAATGCTACCCCCGTCGTCAGAATTGCCGAGGGGGTAGTATTCCAAAGTGTATGATACCTTACACAACATGTTTTGATAAAGCCAAACCAAAGTTAGCATTAACCTGGAGGATTATAATGCACTTAACAGTATATGGTATGGCAATATCATAGAACAGCTATAAGGACATGGTTCCGAAAGCTGCAGACAGGCTCAGCTCATGCTAGAGCACCAACTCACACATAACCAAGCACTCTGCCTTCAGGATTGTTAAGGCCTGCCATAGGAGTGACTTATAGGTCACTATGTGTCTATATGTAAGTAGGTATAGGAATACTACACCTAAGCAAGGGGTGGTTACACGACCTTGCCCCAGCTGAGTGATCAGCCAGTTGTGTCTATTTGAGTGGCCAGCCAGGGGTGGCATAATACATGCTGCAGCCCCTGGTAGGCCTTGGTTACACCTATGCCCTGAGTACCTATGGTACACTTCTACAGGGTCTGACAAGGTGAACCAATTCCCAATTGTGGATGTACCTAGAGTACATGGTGAATTTAGAGAGTGCATCTGGGCTGTGGGTCTGATTAGCAGGCCCACAGCCACATCTAAGTCGAAAACTAGTAAGGCAAAGCAAAAAGTGGGGGTGACCATAGGAAGCAGACCCTACTCTCCTACAGAAAGGAGCGCACATCAGATAGGTTAGAACAAGGTTCAAGTCCCACTGAAGCATCACGAAAGGAACAGGATGAAACATGCGCGTGATGCCTTTCAAGAATCTATTTACAACAGGGGACTTGAAAAGAGAAGGCTGATCAGAAAGCCTCAAGAAGGCTGATATGGCAGAGAGGTAGACCTTAATAGTGCCCAGAGCAGAGCCCTGCTGGGCAAGAGAAAGGAGGAAGAGGAGAACCTCAGAAAGGGGGGCAGAGAGTGGATCCACAGCCTTTGCTGTGCACCATGCCACAAATTTGTTCCACCTGCAGGCGTATACCGATTTTGTGGGGGGACGCCTGGCTGCCAGAATCACATCACATACTTCAGGAGGCAAGTCAAATGGCCCCAACTGCCACCGCTTAATCTCCACGCATGGAGGTGGAGGACCATCCCCTGCTGCTGCGTCAGAAGGTCATCCTGAAGAGGCAGACGAATCGGGTTATCGACTGACATGCTTTGTAGCTCGGGATAACAGTATCTTGGTGCCCAGTCCGGAGCCACAAGAATGACTTGGACCCGTTCGCGCCTGATCTTCAGCACTCTGGGAAGAAGTGGTATAGGCGGAAAGGCGTACAACAGACCGCAGCTCCACTCGCGACAAAAAGAGTGAGCGAGTGCTGCCTTGGAAATTCTAAAGCGCAAAACTGATGACATTGCGCATTCTCGTCGGTGGCGAATAGATCTAACCAAGGCTCTCCCCACTGCTGAAAGAGGACTTGCCACATCAGAGTTCAGACGCCATTCGTGATCCATCATGCACCGGCGGCTGAGTTTGTACGCCCTGGCGTTCAGGGAACCTGCCAGGTGAACCACCGGGGTGACGCCCTGGTGTTCCAGCCATTGCCAAAGGCGCAGGGCCTCCTGACAAAGGGTCCACGACCCTACCCCGCCCTGTTTGCTGCAGTACCACACGGCAGTGGTGTTGTCCGTGAACACCCGCACTTCACTTCCCCGAACTGAGGGAAGGAATGCTTACAGTGCAAGCCGGATCCGGATTGTAGGAGAGTAGGGTCTGCAATCCTATGGTCACCCCAGATTTTTGCTTTTTGCTTCACTGGTTTACGACTTTCCCTGGCTGTGGGCCTGCTAATCAGACCCACAGCGTAGCGTTTCTCTCTCTAAATTGACATCCATGTACTTTAGGTGCATTTACTAATTGGTATTGGGTGACTCTTGTAAGTCCTTGTACAGTGTACCATAGGTCCCCAGGGCATAAGTGCACCCTAGGCCTACCAGAGGCTGCAGCATGTATTTTGCCACCCCTGGCTGGCCATCTAAACAGACACAACTGGCTGGTAACACAGCTGGGGCAAGGTGGTGTAATCACCCTTTGCTTTAGATATAGTATACCTATATCTAACCCTAAAATGGACACATATCCTCCTATAAGTCACTCCTATGGCAGGCATTAACAATCCTGGAGGCAGAGTGCTTGGAATTATGTGAGATGGTGCTCTAGCATGAGCTGAGCCTGTCTACACCTTTCGGAACCAAGTCCTTTAGCTGTTTCCATGATAACGCTATACCATATACTCTTAAGTGCATTCTAATCCTCGCGGTTATTGCTAACTTTGGCATAGCATTATCAAAACATGTCGAGTAAGGTGTCATACGAATTGGAATACTACCCCTCAGCAGTTCTGGCAACAGGGGCAGCATTCCACCCTTTTAGAGGGACCCGACATGTATGTAACTGTGAACCCCGGTTAAAGTTAACTTGAGCCTCAGCATCACAAAATGGATGCTGCCAACACAGACACAAGTCTGACCTCCTGCTCTGGGAGTCCTTCCAGCGAGGGAGGCTCGGACAAAGGGTTTCCTGCCTTGGGAGGTGCTAGCACCACCCCAGACAGGATTTTGTGTATTGGGTAGGACAGGCCTGAAAGGAATGAGACATGCCTGGGGCACACAAGGTGCCCTGTGCATACACCGGTTCAAACCAGTTGCTGGGGCACTCCAGCCCCAGCTCTGGCGCGAAACCGGACCTTCCTGGTCCCACCCATAGGAGGGACCTAGTGATAGTACAGCCCCCTTTAGGAGAATAAAGGTAGGAGCTAGTCCCATTCCAAATTAGATTATCCTGAATTGATTTTACAAGAAGAAACTCTGTACTTCGACGTTCTGCTCCACAGAAGACTGAAGAAATCTCCCTTGTGGCCAAGGAGTGGCCACCCTGCACAAGCAGGCACCATCAAGCGTTCCAGCGGTTCACTTTGTCGTCTTCCCGAGTGCATCCAGACTTCAGAGCCAGACGAGACCCGGACTTTCAGACCTCTCAGACCTCTACCTACATCTGCAGCACAGCTGAGATCCGTGGGTGCGACGAGACACGTGGGACCGGCCATCTTGGAGAAACTGCACTTCGCTTCCAGTGAGACTTCTGAGGTATCCTCGACAAAGTGCTTTGGGGATTGAGAAGCCCCAGCCCCGAGCAGCTCCTGCACAGAAGATCAGCCCTCCAGCATCCACGAGATCTGGGTGGGGCCCTTTTGCTTGATTGCTGCTCAACGCGTTGTCTGGTCACTTGCCGGCTGGCTAGTGGCCTCCTAGACGACGATCCTTGAAAACTTTACTGCTGGTCTGGTTGCTCCAGACTAGCCCTTGCTTCCATGAAAAGGAGAAGCACCCCGGACCCTCCTGGTCCGCACCAGACGCCTTTTCCATCCACTGCGTGGGTTGTCTTTGCAAAGGCTTGTTGACGCTGAATCCGGAACAGACCCCGCCGACAGTGAGAGCCTGCGTGGGACAGCTCGTGCCTCCATCCTGGTCATCGAAGACACCTCCTGGTCCAAGTGGCTGCAGAGTCAAGCGTCCACTCTTCAGCTGATCGAGACGACAGCATCTGGTTCCTTCCTGGTTCCACTCCTGTCACTGGCTGGTGACTTTGAACATTGTCCCCTCTGCTTTCAGGTCTTCATCTTCCTAGATCCACCCTTGGATCACTCCGGACAGCTTCCTCCTGGTCACCTGCAGCATCTTTCTTCAAGGCTCCATAGACTTCAATGCGGAAACCCAACACACTTTGACACCTATGCACCCGCAGCCCGTGGGTGAGGTAAGCAGAGCATTTCGGTGCTCAAGGGTAGATCAACTCTCCTAGTGTTTAGATTTCCAGTCGTTTTAGTCTAACTAGTCAGAACTGTCCGTACTTACCTTTTTCGTAAACTGTACTGTCCATTGACTTTGTGACGCATCTCGCGTGTGAGTTCAAACTCTGCACACGCGTTCCGTGGGTCTCCTATTACTTACCTGAAGTTAGGACAGTGTAGTTCCAGCAATCCTACAGCCTCTGGACAGCTCCATTCCTTCTATCGACTTTCTCAACCCACTGACTTAGTATATGGTTTGACGTGCCCCAAGGGCACCATTGTAATTCGTGCAACTTAGACATATTTTTCCTAAGAATCTTGTCATGTGCTTAGCCCTCTGATCTCAAAGAGTTCAGAGGTGTATGTTAGTTAATAAATACTTGTTTATTTTCATAACAACCTGTGTGGTGTCCTTTCACTTGGTATTCAAGGGGTTATATGTGGTAAAACAGCTGGCTTCACATGCCAAAAGAGTTTAGCCTAAGACTGCTTTGTCCATGCTACCATTAGGATAGCTGGTCTATAAGGTTGACTTACAACCAATCACCATAAGGGTTGTTTGGACTGATACCAGGTGATCACTAAAACTAGTGAGCCTCATATATCAGGCCAACTTCTCACAGTCATAGTACAGCCCCCTTTAGCAGCATAAAGGTAGGAGCTGGTCCCATTCCAAATTAGATTAATCCTGATTTGAAACTCTACAAGAAGAAACTCTGGACTTCGACGTTCTGCTCCACAGAAGACTGAAGAAATCTCCCTTGTGGCCAAGGAGTGACCACCCTGCAGCAGCAGGCGCCATCAAGCATCCAAGCGGTTCACTTTGTCGTCATTCCTGCCGGAACCAGACTTCAGAGACCGACGAGATCCGGACTTACAGACCTCTCTGACATCTACCTACATCTGCAGCACAGCTGAGATCCGTGGGTACGACAAGACACGTGGGACCGGCCATCTTGAAGAAACTGCACTTCGCTTCCAGCACGACTTCAGAGGCATCCTCGAGAAAGTGCTTTGGGGATTGAGAAGCCCCAGCCCCAAGCAGCTCCTGCACAAAAGATCAGTCCTCCAGCATCCACGAGATCTGCGTGGGGCCCTTTTGCTTGATTGCTGATCGACGCGTTGTCTGGTCACTTTCCGGCTGGCTAGTGGCCTCCTAGACGATGATCCACGAAATCTACACAGCTGGTCTGGTTGCTCCAGACTGGCCCTTGCTTCCCTGCAAAGGAGAAGCACCCCGGACCCTCCTGGTCCGCACCAGACGCCTTTTCCACTCACCGCGTGGGTTGCCTTTGCCAAGGCCTGTTGACGCCGAATCCGGAACAAACACCGCCGACAGCGAGAGCCTGCGTGGGACAGCTCGTGCCTCCATCCTGGTCGTGGAAGACACCTCCTGGTCCACGTGGTTGCAGAGTCAAGCGTCCACTCTTCACCTGATCGAGACGACAGCGTCTGGTTCCTTCCTGGTTCCACTCCAGTCACTGGCTAGTGACTGTGAACATTGTCCCCTCTGCTTTCAGGTCTCCATCTTCCTTGATCCACCCTTGGATCACTCCAGACATCTCCCTCCTGGTCGCCTGCAGCATCTTTTCTTCAAGGCTCCATTGACTTCAACGCGGAAACCCGACACACTGACACCTATGCACCCGCAGCCTGTGGGTGAGGTAACGAGAGCATTTCGGTGCTCAAGGGTAGCTTGACTCTCCTAGTGTCCAGTTGCACAGTCGTTTTGGTCCTAACTAGTCAGGCACGTCCGTACTCACCTTTTTCTTAAACTGTACTGTCTATAGACGTTTGTACGCATCTCGCGTGTGAGTTCACGCTCTGCACACGCGCTCCGTGGGCCTCCTATTACTTACCTCAAGTTAGTATAGCGTGGTCCCAGCGATCCTACAGCCTCTGGACAGCTCCATTCCTATTACTGACTTCCACATTCCACTTACTTAGTATATGGTTTGTCGTGCCCCTAGGGCACCAGTGTAAATCGTGCAACTTAAACGTATTTTTCCTAAGAGTTTGTCATGTGCCTAGCCCTCTGACCTCATAAAGAGTTCAGAGGTGTACGTTAGTTAATAAATACTTGTTTATTTTCATAACAACCTGTGTGGTGTCTTTTCACTTGGTATTCAACGGGTTATATGTGGTAAAACAGCTGGCTTCACATGCCAAAAGAGTTAATCCTAAGACTGCTTTGTCCATGCTACCATTAGGATAGCTGGTCTATAAGGTTGACTTACAACCAATCACCATAAGGGTTGTTTGGACTGATACAAGGTGATCACTAGAACTAGTGAGCATCATATATCAGGCCAACTTCTCACAACCACCGAATCCGGCTTGGGGTGGCCTGTAAGGCAAGCTGGCGCCGTTGTTGGGGCTTTGTACTTCTTGTCCAGCCTTGGCACAACAGCTGATATTGAGGCTGGTGTCTGCATTAATTGTAGACCCTGTTCCCAAATATGCTCGATCCAAATGTGCTCGATTATGGGAATGGATCTGGTTGTCTTCTTAATCGGCTCTTTAAAATCATAAAAAAAACAGTCCGTTTCCTGAGATTCCATAGTCATATGGAACCTTTTGGCCGCTCTCTCGACCAGATTGTGGATCCCTCTATGTCTGCAGGAGGTGAATCTGAGCTTGCGGGTTCAGGCAGGGCTGTAGAAGAAACTATATAGTCCACATCGTCCCCGTGATCGGATTGGACCTCACCCTCTTCTTGTTCTACCTCTTCATCGTCGGATGACGGAAGATCTTGTACTGGCTCCTTTTCCTTACGGAAGGAACACTAAGGGCGGTGGTCTAGCACGTGGAGACGTAGTCACTCTAGTTGTTGGTGGAACCGGTCCCGCTGCCTGTGGGGTGGAAGAATCTGGAAACCGTTGTTTGTAGTCCTGGATCAAAAACCTTAAGTCTGATACTATGGACGCTGGTAGACAGACCATCGGTGTGATTTGTGTCTGGACCTGTGATAGAACAGTATGTTCCAGAGTAATTTCCATCTCATCAACCTCATCATCAGTGCTTTGGCACTTCACCACCAGGTGAGATGGACTCGTAGCCTGCATGTCCTGATCCTCATCTGAGTCTTCATCCTGTAGAAGACAAGATGGTGGCAATTTTTGCACCCTACTTGGAGACGTTAAGTCTGGTGTAAGTGCATTTTTTATTGTCTTTTCCCTTTGAGAGGTTGGTTGTAGACCATCAACATCTGTCAAAGCCGGAGCTGATGATGGTAGGGTCGTCGACGGCATAGTAGTCACACTTCCCGTCGACGGTGGAACCATCTTTGACTGCTTCTACTGTATCGTCGACGCCCTCGTCGACGATAACGTCACCAATGCAACCTTCGTCAACGGTGTAGGAAGGTGGATATCGGACTATGGTTGCCCCCAACATTTTGCCTGGTGTTTTGCTGGGTTTTCGACTTAGTTGACCTGGGGCCCTGCTATTCAGGACTCCAGGCCCACTGCTCTCTCTGTAAAATGGATTCCATGTACTCTAGGTACATATCTAATTGGATACCGAGTCACCTTATCAGCCCCTGTACAGTGTACCTTAGGTACCCAGGGCATAGGTGCACCCAGGGCCTACAGCATGTATTATGCCACCCCTGGCTGGCCATCCAAGTCTGACAAAACTGACTGATCAATCAGCTGGGGCAAGGTGGTGTAATCACCCTTTGCTTTAGATATAGTATCCCTATATCTAACCCTAAAATGGACACATATCCTCCTATCAGTCACTCCTATGGCAGGCCTTATCAATCCTGAAGGCAGAGTGCTTGGAATTATGTGAGATGGTGCTCTAGCATGAGCTGAGCCTGTCTGCAGCTTTCGGAACCAAGTCCTTTAGCTGTTTCCATGATAACGCTATACCATATACTCTTAAGTGCATTATAATTGTAGGAGAGTAGGGTCTGCAATCCTATGATCACTGGTTTACGACTTCCCTGGCTGTGGGCCTGCTAATCAGACCCACAGCCTAGCTGTTCTCTCACTAAATTGACACGTGTACCTTAGGTGCATTTACCAATTGGTACTGGGCCACCTTATCAGACCCTGTAACTCAGGGCATAGGTGTACCCAGGGCCTACCAGGGGCTGCAGCATGTATTATGCCACCCCTGGATGGCCATCTAAATCTGACAACTGGCTGCACAACAAGGATCTTCAGGTCAGGTGCGCCGGTTACGTGTGGAATACACTTGTCTAATGGTTCATGAAAAGTGAGAGATTTATTGTATTAATGTTGGCCTCAGGGACGGTGGTACTGTGGTCAGTGGCTGCTAAGTTAGCAGTGACAACCCAGAGAGCCTCGATGGGCAAAAGGAGCCGGCACCACCCTTTAGAACGATCTTTTTCGCCTTCCCTTGTGTGCTGCTGTCTCCGAGTCAGGATCACTAGAAGGGTGGAATGCTAACCCCGTCGCCAGAATTGGCGAGGGGTTAGTATTCCTATTCGTATGACACCTTACTCGACATGTTTTGATAAAGCAATACCAAAGATAGCATTTAACCGCGAGGATTATAATGCACTTAAGAGTATATGGTATGCGTTATCATGGAACAGCTATTAGGACTTGGTTCCGCAAGCTGCAAACGGGCTCAGCTCATGCCAGAGCACCATTTCACACGATTCTAACCACTCTGCCTTCAGGATTGTCAAGGCCTGCCATAGGAGTGACTGATAGGAATCTGTGTGTCCATTTTTAGGGTTAGATATAGGTATACTATATCTAAAGCAAAGGGTGATTACACCACCTTGCCCCAGCTGTCGTGCAGCCAGTTGTGTCAGATTTAGATGGCCATCCAGGGGTGGCATAATACATGCTTCAGCCCCTGGTAGGCCCTGGGTACACCTGTGCCCTGAGTTACAGGGTCTGATAAGGTGGCCCAGTTCCAATTGGATAATGCACCTAAGGTACACATGTCAATTTAGTGAGAGAACAGCTAGGCTGTGGGTCTGATTGGCAGGCCCACAGCCAGGGAAAGTCGTAAACCAGTGAAACAAAAGCAAAAAATCTGGGTGATCATAGGATTGGAGACCCTACTCTCCTACATGACCTTCCCCCCCCCCCCCCCCCCCCCCCCCCCCCCCAACTTTGGGACAATAAGCTAACCTTGACCAGGTGAGTCTTCTTGTTCTAAGTGGAAATATCTGGAGATTGCCATGATCAAGACCAGGTCTATGTTCCACTGTAAAGTCCATCCCCTGTAGGGAAATGGACCACCTAAGCAGTTTGGGGGTTTCACCCTTCATCTGATTTAGCCACAAGAGGGGCTTATGGTCGGTCTGAATCTTGAAGTGAGTGCCAAACAAGTATGGCCTCAGCTTCTTCAGGGCCCAAACCACAGCAAAGGCCTCCCTCTCAATAGCTGACCAATTCTTCTCTCTGGGGGTCAGCCTTCTGCTTATAAAAGCAATGGGCTGGTCTTGACCATCAAAATTCAGTTGAGATAGAACAGCTCCCACACCCAACTCAGAAGCATCTGTTTGGACAATGAATGGTTTGGAGTAGTCTGGACTCTTGAGGATAGGTGCTGTGCACATGGCCTGCTTTAGGTCATCGAATGCTTTTTGACAGCCTGCTGTCCACTGAACCTTTTTTGGCATTTTCTTACTTGTCAGTTCATTAAGTGGAGTCACAATTGATCCATAATTCCTGACAAATTTTCTGTAGTAACCAGTCAGGCCCAAGAAAGCTCGAACCTGAGTCTGGGTGGTTGGAGGAGCCCAGTCCCTGATTGACTGTATTTTGCTCTCCAGTGGTTGAACTTGGCCTCCACCTACAAGTTGGCCCAAGTATACAACCTGTGTCTGCCCTATCTGGCACTTGGTGGCCTTGATAGTGAGACCTGCTGTTTGCAGAGCCTCTAACACTTTCCTCAGGTGGACCAGGTGATCCTCCCAGGTGGAGCTAAAGACAGCAATATCATCAAGATATGCTGCACAGAAGTCATCCAGCCCAGTGAGAACATGATTCACCAACCTTTGGAAGGTGGCAGGTGCATTTTTCAGACCAAAGGGCATTACCACAAATTGATGATGCCCACCAGGGGTTGAAAATGCTATCCTGGGCTTGGCATCCTCAGCTAACCTGATTTGCCAATACCCAGCTGTCAGGTCAGTCAGTCAAGAAATACTTTATTCGGTTCAATTTTCAAAACCATAAAAGTACAAGACACATAAAAAATGGTCCAAAGATCACAATACATCATTAAAAGAGAAAAAAGGCAAACGTTAATAAGGACATTACAGAATAAAATACTGGATTCAATTATACAATAGGTAAAATTAATGGTGGGTATTCTGCATCCAATTAATCTTTTTACCCAGTCTCACTGCAATGGTTAAAAATTTGGCCACATTATAGATTTCCCAGATATCTGTTAACATCTGGAGGTATAATAAAGCTGGTTTGACCTGCCTGAACCCTCTCCCCTTTAACAGGGGAATGATGAATTTTGTCCTAATGGCTTTGAAGTGGGTACAAAAGAACAGGTAATGGGCAGTGTCCATAATTGAATAGCCATCACAATTACATGTATTCAGTTCTGAGTCCCTGGTCCAGCCAAGACGACCGGAGATTAGCAAATGAACTTTGTTCAATCTGAACTTAGTGAGAAGGTACCTGTGGCTTGGGTTGTTAACAACCTTCAAATAAAGTTCCGGTTCATGATCTGAGGAGACAATCAGTTGATGAGACCTGACAGAGGGTTTTATCAGCTCCCTGTTTTCTCTGTCCATTCCACTATGCAGCAGAAAAGTGTTCTTTGTCCACTTCAAATCAGCCTTCACAAGGGCGGAAGGATTGTGGAACAGTTCAGGCCTACCCAGCTTAGCGCACAATTGTTCAACATATTTCAGCCAGGGAATCTTATACCAGTGATCTAATTTTAGGCAGTCCTTCAGGATTTCATGATTAACTTCAAGCTCTGGATTGAGCCACAAGGATATCCATTTCAGAAGGGGAGCCATAGAAACTCGATCTTCCAAAAAATCCACCCCGCATTCCTGGTGTACAATAAAGCTTGCCATGGATTTTGGTACAGAAAGAATGGATTTTAACAAGTTATCTTCGATCACTTGAAGGAATTTGACAGGCTTGAAGCCCCACAGATCTGCACCATACATAGCGATAGCTATACATTTAGCGACATACACTTTTAGGACAGCCTCTATGGGCTTCACCCCAAGTTTACTTGAGAAACCCAGGACTGCAGATATGGAACGGGCCAAAACCTTTTTTTTCTCCAACATTTGCGGGAGCCATGTGGAACGGTCGTCAAACACTACACCCAGATAAGGGAATCTGGAAACTCTTGATAATTTGTGACCATTACAATGTAGGGTCATGACATTTTTTTTGGCCTTGGCATGATGGCCTACCACCATTACGTGAGATTTGCCAAAATTGATACTTAAATCCAGTTTTATCATAAAATTATAAAAAGAGTTCAACAGATTTTGCAGACCCATAGCAGTTCTTGCTATAAGAGCCGCATCGTCTGCGTACAGTAATGCGGGCAATGTATATTTCCCAGCCCTAGGTATGTCTTTACATGCTGTGCCCAGTGTCCCGCCCAGATCGTTAATATATAGTGTGAAGAGCAGGGGAGCAAGAATGCAGCCCTGCCTAACACCATTGATGATACTAATTTTCCCTGTGCAATTCCCTTTTCTGTCATAACGGACAGTAGCGGTAAGGTCCTTATGAAGGTCTGCTAGGAAATACACGATGTTTGGGTCAATGCCTATACTAAGGAGCTGGCCCCACAACTTGGATCTGTTAACTCAGTCAAACGCCGAAGACAGATCCATGAAGGCGATGTACAGGGATCCATGCTTTGCTTTAGTGTATTTTCCTATCAACAGTTGTAGATTTAGACTCTGATCAATGGTGCTCCTTCCCTTTCTAAAACCATACTGAAGGGGGGAGAGGGTGTTAGTCTCCTCTAACCATTCAGTAAGTTTGCTGAGGACCACTCTCCCTATGACCTTAACCGCAGAATCTATTAGGGATATAGGGCGATAATTTCCGGGTTCTCCCCTGTCTCCCTTTTTAAAAATAGGGACAATTACTGATTGGGTCCATGATTCAGGGATACCTATTTTAAAAATGCTGTTAAAAACTCTAGCTAAGATTTTAGACCAGAATAAAATATCCACTTTAAAAAGATCAGCGGGGACCCCATCCGGCCCGGGAGCTTTGCTACTAGTCATTTTTTCGATGGCTAAAGCCACCTCTTCCTCATCCACTGTCAGGCTATAGGGGAGTTGATATAAGCTGGTCGTGTCCTCAGCCCCAGGGGTTTCCTGTTCATAAACAGATTTAAAGTGCAAGTGCCATTTGTCTTCCTGGATGCCACAATCCAGTTCATTATTGCATGAGTCCGAGAAGAATGGTTGGTTGACCACGGCCCAGAATTTGGCGCTACTTTTCAGGACATCGGTTGAGGTCATATCAGCCCAAGCATCCTCTCTAATCTCATGCCGTCTTTTCTCAATGGTGGTCTTGTATACCTTCCTGAGGGTAGCCACGAGTTTCCTATCTACTGGTTTGGAGTTTAAAGCTACTTTTAACTTGTGATTGGCAGCAGAACATTTGTTGTCAAACCAGCCTACCTTTTCTTGAGGTTTCCTTTTACACTGTCGTGTCAAATGAGACACGATGTCGGCGCAGACCCTGTTATACGCCTCTAACACCTCTATGTCCCCCGCCTGATCATTCAAGCAGAGTTTGAAGGCCTCCTGACTACTTATACACAGATTACCAAAAAAGTCCTCAGGAATTATTTTACACCATTTAATTCGGCGGGCCTGATCAGTTGGTCGTAAATCACATTTATCTACTAGGCTCATGCTACTAACCTTAATATCAAATACATTCTTAATTTTTAGAACAACAAGATTGTGGTCACTAAAATGGGACCTTACAACAGTATAACAAATGATATGACAGCCATAACTACTGCTCAAAAAAATATAATCGATGGTGGACCCACTGCCATGACCCGTAAAGGTTGGAATGTCCTCTTCTCCCCCAATAGGCAACATTAAACCATTTTCAGCTAGCAGGGATTCTAAAAAGGTCCCCTGGTCTGAGTGTTCAAAATGAATGTTCTCTTCTTCTGGGGGGCCAAATAGAATATTGGGGGGACATTTTTCCTGACAACCATGGACATTAAAATCTCCCAGTAAAATAACAATACAATCAGGTTCCATAGATTCCTGAAAATTAATTAGGAAAGAGTTTAACCTCAGCAGGTTGTCAACTGGGTGTTCTCTGTCAAAGGAGTTGTAGAAGTTCACTAACAGTACAGCATTAAGGCCCCTATGTGTGATTAAAACTGCAAGACAATAAGGGCTGCCAGTAGGAATTTCTTTATAGGTGCCTGAGATTTTTGCAGATATCAGGGTGATCAGACCACCTTTGGCCCGTCCTCTCTTTGAGTTAACAGCTGGGAGAAAGAAGGTGGTGAAGCCATCCACTGTAAGCAAATTTTCGGTCGCCCACGTTTCCTGCATGGCAATTATGTCCATAGTGCCTATGAGGTCTCTCCAGTGAGGGTCATCAATTTTGTTCCTAAGGCCCGCAATATTCCATGTGGCAATAGCGATCCCCTGCCTGCCCCTTTCGTTCCCATCAATCACACACAAAGCTGTCCCTTCCTCAATACCGTGACCTATAATTGACGTTGGCTCGGTACTTAGCTCGGGGATTAATTCTTGCGCTGCCTGACTGCTCTGTGGAGAGGTGTGTGGGGCGGTTAACAGTTGTTTAACAGGGGTGCCCGATGTTTGTCAATCTACCCAATCCATAAAAGGCGGGTAGTCGTAATGATTAAACGTTGGGACATTAAAATAGTTTTCTTGCCCGTTCCCATGGTGATAATCATAGTGTAGGTGGTTATTTTGGAGCCCAGCAGCAAACCCACCCTGAAAAGGTCTAGCCCTTCTTCTCCTGATCACATTCCACCCGTCCTCGCCCCCCTCTTCCCAGCCACGTGATTGAGCCTCCCATGGGGGATTGAACTTACGTCTGTTATTATGTTCCTGGGGGCCCTTTAACCAACTCCATCTTCTATCGGGTTGATTCCCCTGAGCGTAGAAGTAGGAGAGAGGCCTGGCAGTGACCGTGCTAGCCTGGTAGCGCGGTATGCCGGCACAGATGTGATTTACTGCCTGTGGGTTCTCAAAGGTGACTACAACGCAGTCACCTTGTAGGTTTTTCCTATTGCCTCCAACCCAGGGAGTTCTCTCCACCATTAGGATGTTACTGGGCATGCCGGGCGGTAAAGGGTGATTTTTGGACAGCCAGTGACATACCTTGTTTTTTAGGGTTTGGTAGGACTCCGTTTCAGTTGGTACAAGTTCAGTGACCCCGGTCAAGATCACAACGTAGGAGCATGCATCCGGGGGAAGGTGGATGTTTCTCCGTGGTTCTCTTTTCTTTTGGGGCCTGATCTAGTTTAGGGGTTGGGGGTGTGGGGTCTTTAAACTTGACCTGGGGGGTTGCCTTAGATTTAACAGGATTCGATGTCTGTTTTGGGTCAGGGGTTTTGGCGATGGTGCCTCCTGAGATGACGGTATTAGTAGATCTGTTGGGCACATTTTTTTTTTTGTTGATAATAAGGATATTTTTGTCAGTTATAGGAGACTTATTCGTGGCCTTCTTTGCAGGGGTATTTTGTTATCCAAACTGAAACTAGGGGCACTTATGTCTTTATGGATGTTTTTTAAGATGGTTTCTAAGCAACGTAGCCTAACCTCGATGGGTTCAATGAGGATTTTTAACATTTCAAAGATGTTGTTGTTTACCATGTTTAAGCTGTTCCTATCCTCGTTGCTTCTAACATTATTGTCTACTTCACCACTCAAATCCAAAATTTCCTCTAAACTACTGTCTATAATGGTGTCATCTGGTAAGCTTAGGGGTAAGCCCACGTTAACTTGGTGAGCTCCATCCGTATCAACAGTGTGAGCGACCAGAATACTGTGCGAGTTTTGAGGCACCGGGTCAAGGGTAGTTTGGTCTGGGTTCTGAGTGGTCTGTGCTTTTTTCCCTTTACGTGTAACAGGTTTGGTCTTTTGTTTAGGGATTGCCCCCTCTTTCATACCCCTTTGTTGTATATTAACCAATGAAGCGTTTTCAGACTCGTTAGATAAACCGCTCTCTACTAACAAAGCCAGGTTAGGTGTTGCCTCCAAACCTTCTTGAGAACTGAAAACATCATGGCCTCCCTCATTGTGTACAATAGCAAGGGTGTTTGGACCAGTTGCTGCACGTGGGGTGCAAGCTTGAGCTATGAGGCCTAAGGAAGATCTCTTGGCCATCGCCAAATCTTGGGACACCCTTCTATCCATCAAAATTATCCCTTCGTCTATTAAGGCATGAGTCCGAACAATAAAATCATCAAGAGTACCAGTAAGTTTTTTGGCTCCAGCAGCTGCCATACTTCTAGTCTCTCGACAGTTCATAACAGTCCCAGTAAAAAATGGCAGTGCGAAATAGCAGAAATTACGTATGGGCAATCACCAAAGTCAGACTGTGATATTGGTCCCAATAATAATTAAAGAACAAAGGGCAAACTTACAACAGTTGTAGAGGTCCGTGTGCCTAAGGGCTGGAAAGCAACCGACAAAGGGGGTGGCCCAGGCCCGGCTTCTCGGTCCCCGGAGGGCCACAGAGGGCCCGCCCTTTGCCCGTGCTTAGCCCTGGGCGTCCCACGTAGCGGTATTCAGCTATTCTTAATGAGGAGATGAGGTGGTTGGGGGCGGGGCAACCAGGGAGAGCGTCCAGGTGCAGGGGATGGCTACACAGGGACTCCTGGGAAATGGAGTCCCTGTCCCTCACCTGGCGCTCGCAGCCCTGGAAGGATGTTCTTCTACCGCCCTTCAGTTCTCCAGAAATCGCCACCAAAGATCCTTTCTCTCGAGGGTGCAGCCCAGCAGAGCGGGCGATGCGGGACCCGCGCAGCGGGTTCCGCGAGGTGCAGCAGTGGCAAAGATGAGGTCAGCAGCAGAAACGTTGCAGGGATTAGCCGGTGAGTTTCCCTGGTCAGCGACGGTCAGTTTAGGCGTCTCCCAAACTTCCATCTCAAACAGCAGCTTTAGCCCGGCGGTCAGGGGCGGGGCAACCAGGGAGAGCGTCCAGGTGCAGGGGATGGCTACACAGGGACTCCTGGGAAATGGAGTCCCTGTCCCTCACCTGGCGCTCGCAGCCCTGGAAGGATGTTCTTCTACCGCCCTTCAGTTCTCCAGAAATCGCCACCAAAGATCCTTTCTCTCGAGGGTGCAGCCCAGCAGAGCGGGCGATGCGGGACCCGCGCAGCGCGTTCCGCGAGGTGCAGCAGTGGCAAAGATGAGGTCAGCAGCAGAAACGTTGCAGGGATTAGCCGGTGAGTTTCCCTGGTCAGCGACGGTCAGTTTAGGCGTCTCCCAAACTTCCTTCTCAAACGGCAGCTTTAGCCCGGCGGTCGGGGGCGGGGCAACCAGGGAGAGCGTCCAGGTGCAGGGGATGGCTACACAGGGACTCCTGGGAAATGGAGTCCCTGTCCCTCACCTGGCGCTCGCAGCCCTGGAAGGATGTTCTTCTACCGCCCTTCAGTTCTCCAGAAATCGCCACCAAAGATCCTTTCTCTCGAGGGTGCAGCCCAGCAGAGCGGGCGATGCGGGAACCGCGCAGCGGGTTCCGCGAGGTGCAGCAGTGGCAAAGATGAGGTCAGCAGCAGAAACGTTGCAGGGATTAGCCGGTGAGTTTCCCTGGTCAGCGACGGTCAGTTTAGGCGTCTCCTCAGGTCAAATGTACTTAAGTAGTTGGCAGAAGCCAATCTATCTATAAGTTCATCTGCCCTTGGTATTGGGTGGGCATCAGTCTTAGTGACTGCATTGAGACCCCTGTAGTCTACGCAGAACCTCATCTCTTTCTTACCACCCTGGGTGTGAGGTTTTGGCACTAGAACTACTGGACTAGCCCAAGGGCTATCTGAGGGTTCAATGACTCCCAACTCCAACATTTTCTGCACTTCTGTTTTGATGCAGTCTCTAACATGATCAGGTTGCCTGTAGATTTTACTCTTGACTGGCAAACTGTCACCAGTGTCAACCTCATTAGTACACCAATTGGTCTGACTGGGTGTTAGAGAAAACATATGTCTGAAGGATTGAAGCACCTGTTTACAATCCTTCTGTTGATGTTCAAAGAGGCTGCCAAGAAAGACAACACCATCTACTGACCCATCATCAGGATTCTGAGTGAGCAGGTCTGGGAGAGGGTTACTCTCTTCCTCCTGTCCCTCATCTATGGCCGGCTTCCCTGGCACCTCTGACCTCTACTCACCTCTACATCAAAGCTGAGAACCGTGGGTGCGACGAGACCTCGAGGGACCGGCCATCTTCAAGACTGCACAACTTCTTTCCAGCACGACCGCCGAGGGATCCTCTGGTGAGTGCTTTGGGGTCCGAGAAGCCCCGACCCTGAGCAGCTCTAGCACCGAAGTACAGCCTCCCAGCATCTCCACGATCTGCGTGGGGCCCTTCTGCTTTTTGCTGCTCACCGCGTTGTTTGGCTACTAGCCCGCTGGCTTGTGGCCTTCTTAACGACGCCCGACGACATCACTGCTGCTGGTCTGGTTGCTCCAGACTGGTCCTTGCTCCCTTCCAAAAGAGGAGCACCCCGGACCCTCCTGGTCCACTCAAGACGCCATTTTAGGTCCACCGCGTGGGCTTGAATTAGCCAAGGCTTGTTGCCCAATCCTGGGTCAAGCGACGCCAACAGCTTCATCCATCGTGGGACAGCTCGCTCCTCCATCCTGGTCGCCGACAACGCCTCCTGGTCCGTGAGATCTGCAGAGCACAGCGTCGCCCACTCACCTAGTCGAGGTGACTACCATCCGGTGCCCTCCTGGTGCCACCTGACTACTGGCTAGTAGTCACGAACTTGGTCCCCTCTGCTTTCAGGTGTCATCCATCTTCAAGATCCAGGCTTGGATCACTTCGAACTCTCTTCACTGGTCGCCTGCCAGCATCTTTCTTCCAGGCTCCTGGTCCGTCAACGAGGATTCCCGATGTCTTTTGAGACCTATGCAGCTGCAGCCCCTGGGCTAGGTAACTTCGGCATTTCGGTGCCCCAGCATAGCCTCACTATCCAAGGGTCAGAATCCACTTTCGTTTTCCTCCTACCAGGTCGGGTTCGCCCGAGAACACTAACTTTGTCTTTACTAGCTACCATAGACTTTGTCCCGCATCCCGCGTGAGAGTGCACACTCTGCACCCGAGTCCCCTAGGCCTCCTAGAAGTAATCTAAAGGTTCTATAGTCAAGTCCTAGCGATTCCAAAGCCTATTAGTACCGTACTTACCTGCTAGTAATTTCGCATTCCACTTCCAGAGTATATGGTTTTACGTACCCCTCGGGCATTTGTGTAAATTGTGCTAACTTAAGTATTTTCGTAAGAGTTTTGTTGTGTGCTTAGTACCCTGTCCTCATAAAGAGTACAGGGCTGTTGTGATCTAAATAAATACACTGTTTATTTTCATAACACTTGTGTGGTGTCCTTTCACTTGGTGTTCAAGGGGTATATGTGATGGTATAAAAGCTGGCTTAACACGCCCTCTAAAGTTTAGCCCAAAGACTGCTCGTATCCACGCTACTAGGATAGCTGGTCTATAAGGTTGACTTACAACCAATCACCATAAGGGTTGTTTGGACTGATATATAATGTTCACTATTCTAGTGAGCACTTTGTATCAGGCCAACTTCTCACAAGGTCCTCCCCAAGAGGCAGGCGAATCGGGGGATCTACTGACATGCTGAGTAGCTCGGGATACCAGTATCTTAGAGCCCAGTCCGGAGCCACCAGGATAACCTGGGCCCGGTCGCGGCTGGTCTTTTTCAGCACTCTGGGCAGAAGTGGTATAGGCGGAAAGGCGTACAATAGACCGCAACTCCACACGCAATAAAAAGAGTCTCCAAGCGAGTGCCGCCTTGGAAATTCCAACGCGCAATGTCATCAGTGATGACTGTAGGAGAGTAGGGTCTGCAATCCTATGATCACCCCAGATTTTTGCTTTTTGCTTCACTGGTTTACGACTTTCCCTGGCTGTGGGCCTGCTAATCAGACCCACAGCCTAGCTGATCTCTCTCGAAATTGACACACATGTACCTTAGGTGCATTTACCAATTGGTACTGGGCCACCTTATCAGTCCCTGTACAGTATACCTTAGGTATCCAGGGCATAGGTGTACCAGGGCCTACAGCATGTATTATGCCACCCCTGGCTGGCCATCTAAATCTGACACAACTGGCTGCACGACAGCTGGGGCAAGGTGGTGTAATCACCCTTTGCTTTAGATATAGTATTCCTATATCTAACCCTAAAATGGACACATGTATTCCTATCAGTCACTCCTATGGCAGGCCTTATCAATCCTGAAGGCAGAGTGCGTGGAATTATGTGAGATGGTGCTCTGGCATGAGCTGAGCCCGTTTGCAGCTTGCGGAACAAAGTCCTAATAGCTGTTCCATGATAACGCGTACCATATACTCTTAAGTGCATTATAATCCTCGCGGTTATTTGCCAACTTTGGTATCGCTTTATCAAAACATGTCGAGTAAGGTGTCATACGAATTGGAATACTTACCCCTCGCCAATTCTGGCGTTGGGGTTAGCATTCCACCCTTCTAGAGGGACACGACATTTATTTAACTGTGAACACCGGTTAAAGCTTAATACAGCCTCAGCTCCACAAAATGGATGCTGCCAGCACAGACACAAGTCTGACCTCCTGCTGCTGGGAGTCCTTCCAGCGAGGAGAGCTTGGACAAAGGGTTTCCTGTCAGGGGCGGTGCTACAGCCCTGCCTGTATCCCAGGTAGGCAAGGCTGAGAGGAAGGTGACTGCAAGTGGCACCCCGGTGCTCACAGTGCATATGCCGGCTTAAACCAGTTCCAGGGGCACACCAGCCCCTGAGCTGGGGAAAGTCCGGACAAAGGGAGAGGGGTGTAACCACCCCCCTCCTGGTCCCACCCATGGGCAGGACCTAGTCGCGTGCCAGCCCCTTTTTTTAGAATAAAGGTAGGAGCGGGCCCCCTTCCCAAATTAGATAATTCTGAATCTTGACTACTTTCCACGAAAGGACTCTTGACTTTTTCTGAAGACTCTCCCTTGTGGCTAAGGAGTAGCCACCCTGCACCAGCGGGCACCATCTAAGCGCTTGCGGTTTGCTGCACGTCAATCCTCCGGATCAAGACTGACCAGCTTTACAAGACCCGGATTCCCTGGCATCTCTGACCTCTACCTGCATCATCAGCCCAGCTGAAATTCAAGGGTGTGACGAGACATGAGGGACCGGCGATCTTCAAAACCTGCACCACGCTTATCCAGCACGACCGCCCAGGGATCCTCGAGTGAGTGCTTTGGGGTTTGAGAAGCCCCAACCCTGAGCAGCTCCAGCACCGAATTCCAGCCCCCGAGCCTCCACGAGATCTGCGTGGGGCCCTTCTGCTCTTTGCTGCTCACCGCGTTGTCCGCTCACTTGCCTGCTGGCTAGTGGCCCTCCTGACGACGAACCACGACGATTACACCGCTGGTCTGGTTGCTCCAGACTGGCCCTTGCTCCCTTCCAAAAGAGGAGCACCCTGGACCCTCCTGGTCCACTCCAGACGCCATCTTGACTCCACCGCGTGGGCTTGACTTTGCCAAGGTTTGTTGCCCCAATCCTGGGTCCAGCATCGCCGACAGCAGACACCTTCGTGGGACAGCTCGCACCTCCATCCTGGTCGTCGACAACGCCTCCTGGTCCGAGAGACAGCAGAGTCCAGCGTCGCCCACTCACCTGGTCGAGGTGACTTCATTCGGTGCCATCCTGGTGCCCACCTAATCACTGGCTAGTGATTAAGAACTGAGTCCCCTCTGCTTTCAGGTCGTCTCCATCATCGATCCAGGCTTGGATCCCTCCGAATATCTTCACTGGTCGCCTGCCAGCAACTTCTTCTTTCAGGCTCCATAGACTGCAACGAGGATTCCCGACGTCTTTTGAACCCTATGCAGCCGCAGCCCCTGGGCTAGGTAACCTGAGCATTCCGGTGCTCCAACGTAGGTTCACCATCCAAGTGTCCAGATCCTTTGTCGTTTTCAGTCTATCTAGTCTGATTCGTCCGATAACAGTAACTTTACAAATACTAGCATCCATAGACTTTGTTCCGCATCCCGTGTGTGAGTGCACACTCTGCACCCGATCTCCCTAGGCCTCCTGCTCCTAACCTTAGGGTTCAGTAGTATAGTCCTAGCGATCCTGAAGCCTCTGGATCTTGTTACTTACCTGCTAGTATTTCGCATTCCACTTTTAGTGTATATGGTTTTTCGTGCCCCTCGGGCATTTGTGTAAATATTGCAACTTAAAGTATTTTCTTAAGAGTTTTGTATTGTGCTTAGCTCCCTGACTCAAAGAGTTCAGGGTAGACTTGTTATAAATAAATATCCTTTATTTTTCATAACAACTTGTGAGGTATTTTCTGTGTGACGGGTGCAGTGGAATATGAAAATACGCATCCTTTAGATCTAATGTTGCGAGAAAATCTCCCTGACTGAGCAACTGTAGGACTTGCTACAGTGTTAGCATGTGAAAGTGCTCTGACAGAATGTACTGATTGAGGGGTCTGAGGTCCAGAATGGGTCTTAGGGACCCGTCCTTCTTTGGTATCAAGAAGTACAGTGACTAAACTCCTGTGCCCCTGTCCTCCACAGGCACGAGCTCGATTGCTCCTTTTTGCAGCATGACGAGTACCTCCTGCTGCAATAAGTGCAAATGCTCTGTGGACATAGGACGGTGTCTTGGGGGTATGTTGGGTAGAGGGGACGTTAACTCCAGACAATAACTGTACTGGATAAGCTTTGTGACCCACCTGTCTGAGGTGATGGACTTCCAGACTGGCAGGAACTGTTGAAGTCTCCCCCTGACAGGTGTTGTATGGTTGGGGGGCAGTGACAAGGCATCACTGTTTGTTAGTGGCGGAGGACCTGGAGCTGTTTCCACGACCTCTGCCCTTGGCGCTGTTTCCACGATAACCACCTCTACTTTGTTTGGTGTATGTGGTTTGTGCGCCACCTTTATTGTACTGTGTTTGCTGGGACAGCTGGCCTCTGGAAACACCTCTATTGCTAGAGCGACGAAAAGAACCGCCCCTGAACTGCTGCGACTGTAGAGCCCCCATAGACTTTGCAGTCTCAGTGTCTTTCTTTACTTTCTCCAAGGTGGTGTCCACCTCTGGGCCAAATAGATGATCAGGGTTTACTGGCTGATTTAGAATGGTGGTCTGTATCTCAGGCTTGAACCCGGAGATTCTGAGCCAGGCATGTCTTAACATGACACTAGTGTTAACGGCTCTGGCCGCGGTATCTGCTGCGTCCAGTGCACATTTGATAGAAGCATTTGATATGAGCTTCCCTTCCTGTATGAGCATCTCAGCTGCCTCTTTATATTCATCTGGTAGGTGCTGTAACAGGGTCTCCAGTGTGTCGTAATGGGCCCTGTCATACCTGGCTAAGAGTGCCTGAGTGTTTGAAATGCGCCAGATATTGGCCGCTTGAGCTGCCACCCTTTTCCCTGATGTCTCTAACACTTTAGATTCCTTATCTGGGGGAGGAGCATCACCAGTTGTTTGTGTATTAGTACTCATTAGATTAGGGCATTAGAAACAACAAGAGAGTCCAACGGCAACTGTCCCTTAATGTAAGTAGGGTCCCCAGGCGCTGGTTTGTACTTCTTTTCAATCCTGGGGTTTATCACCCTGGCTCTTGTAGGCTCCTTAAATATTTCCCTAGCGTGTTTCAAGACACCCTTCAACATAGGAAGAGGCTTGACCGCCTTCTCTGAGGTGGAAAAGGTGTCGAAAAGAAAGTCTACTTCAATAGGGTCAGCATGAAGCTGGACGTCATGATTCTTGGCTGCCCTTTCAATGAGTGCATTAAACGCTGCCGAATCCTCAGTAGGCGACGTTTTTACAGCATACACATGAGTGTCTGGAGCAGTGTGTGGATCCCCAGGGTCAGCAGCATCTGCCCAAGGTTCATTAGTATCATCTGGATCAGTGTATTCTTCATTATCACCTTCCCCAGTTTCCACATCTGAATAAGTGGGCAAAACATCTTGGCCACATGGAGATATAGGTTCTACAAGAACAGGTGTTGTAGTAGAATCCTTTTTTAGGGGGATTTTATAGGACTCCATTGGCTGTTCCGGGGCGATCTTTCGTTTATAAAGAGAAAGTCTGCCTGTCTCGGCATCGGTAAAGTGTTCCTGTTGCTCTTCCAACGAGGACTGTCGATGCTTTGTGGCTGGGACCACATTTGTCGGCTTAGTCACCGTGGACACCTTCTTGGGCACGTCGACGGCCATTTTAGGAACGAAAGCCTTCGGCACCACTTTCCGTGGCAGCTTGAAGTGGATGGGCACCGACATCTTTTGAGGCTTATCGGCAGGCTTCGAAGGTGGAGGATCCTTAGGCCCGACAGCCGAAGCCTTGTACTTGATGCGCTTGTGGGATTCTGCCACCTGCTTCGAGAAAGAGGCGGACGGCTGCGTCGACTCGACGGAATCCTTCGAGGCACTACCAGGCGTGGAGTCTGGGATTGTACCGCTCTTGGCCTTGTCCAGTTGACGCGGAGGCTCGAGAACCTTCTGATCACAGAGTCCTTTGTCGGTGTCGACTGTCTTCGGCGCAGATTTGTTCAGGTTGACGGCCTTGACCTTTGCCTTCGGCGAGTCAGACTTTGTCTCGATGCCCTTTAGCGGCCTCTTTGGGTCGATCACGCCCTTCTGCTTCGTCGGTGCCGATAGCTCTGCTCCTTCATCATCCCCGGCATCGAAGATGTCTAGTGGTTCAGGTGCAGTCTTCTGCTGGGCTTCCTTGCGCGCAGCGCGCCGATGCAGAAGTGTCCTCTTGGATCAAAAACGGGAATAAGCCATACAGCTGGCTTCATCATGATCCGGCGACGATGCTTCAAGGTGGGAACCACCGTCGTCGACTTCGGCACCGAGGACACCTTCTCGGGCACGCAGGCGACCACTCTAGGGGTGAAAGCCTTCGGCGGCAACGTGAAGTGAATGGGCGTCGACGCTTTGTGAGGTTTCTCGACTGGCTTCGAAGGTGGAGGATCTCTTGGTCAGACAGCAGAGGCCTTCTCCTTGATGCGCTGTAGGGAGCCCGTCACTTGCTTGGTGAAAGCGGCGGACGGCCGCGCCGAGTCGACGGGATCCTTCGAGGCACCACTAGGCGTGGACTCTCGAGGTGCGCTGCTCGTGGCCTTGTCTTGTTGACGCGGAGTCTCGAGAACCTTTGGATCACCGAGTCCTTTGTTGGTGTCGACCGCCTTCGGCGCCGATTTCCTCGGCTCGACCACCTTGACCTTGGTCTTCGGCGTGGCAGACTTCGTCTCGACGCCCTTGACTTGAGCCTTCGGATCAACAACACCCTTCTGCTTCTTTGGCGCCGAGGGCTCTGAGGCCTTGGATCCGGCCAAAGTAATGCGCACTTTCAGTTTCGAGGGGGGGGGCACCAGTGCTGTTGCTTGTGTCGAGACCGTTGGTTTCACTTTCGGTTTTGCAGGGTGCGGCTCAATAGTAATGTCCGTGGCCGAGCCCGAAGGCGGGGCCGTAGAACCCATTGTAAGATCTTGGCTAAGGCCTAGTGGCGATCCCTCGACCTGAGCCTTATGAAGCGGTACGGCCCCAGTGTCAGTGCGAGGTAGCTCATCGCTCGAGCTATCCCCCATGGCCCCAAAGGCCCCGTCGTCGTCCCCTACCTCGTCGACGACTTCATCAGCTTCGAACATTTCGGCATCCGCGTCGTAGTTGTAGTCGACCTCTGACGCGGGATTCGACAGGTTGTCACCAATTGCCCGGTCAGCTTCCTCTTAGACATCCCCAGCATCGAAAATGTCCACAGGCGCCGTGCAGTGTGCTGGGCCTCCTGGCGCGTCGATGCTTAAGCGTCTTCTTGGACCTGAAATGGGAACAAGCCATGCAACTGGCTTCATCATGGTCCGGCGACAGACACTTGTTGCACACCGGGTGGACGTCGATGTGGGGATATTTCGAGATGCACACGGGACATCTCTTAAACGGGCTCCGTTCCATGATGGTTCGTCGATAAGGCCTCTGGCGTCGACCGGGCCTTCAGCGCCGAAAAGCACGCAGCTCTTTTGGATATCCGGCTCAGGAACTGAGCAGGAACAGACTGGACACCGATCGCAAGACAATACCGACGAAAAAACTAAAGGCCTTTTGGCCTAAAGAAACTTTTTATCGATTCAGACTTGAGTGAACCAATATGCATCCAAACCCAATAGAGTAAAAAAACTATCTGGGGATGGAGTCGATGCCCATGCGCACTGTAGTCCAGGGTAGGAGCCACCTATCTCGTGATACTTCGAAGACTCTTCCAGGACAACAATGTGCCATCATCCGGACCCAACACTAGGCGGCGATCTATGCACAGACATAAATTCAGCAGCCCACAAGCCTCGAACCTCACGTCACTTTGCATCTACATCCTCAAATCGAGCCTCTTTTACTGTACCCAGCTAGGTTTGGGCTACATCAGTTCCAAACCATACATATAAACACACACATAAACCTAGAAAACAGAGGAGGTGTAAGGACAATTGTGTACAGCTTAAAATTTTTTTTTTTAAATCAAATACTCAATTTACACTTCGTTATTTTACACAACATAATGCCACCCAAACCCCAAAACTTACAAAAAAAGAATGGGGATACAAAAATTAAAGACTGTGGAGGGCAAATGAACAACAAAGGCACCCAAAGAGCAATTGTTAAGCCAAAGCAAACTGAATTGTCGGCATGCAAAGATTTCTTTATTTTATATTTGCTTACACTAACTTAACACTGCATTTCATCACCAGAATATCTGCCAACAAAAAATGAGCCTCAAACTATGCCATAATGAAAACAGTATCAGAAAAATAACATTAATGAATAAAAAGATAACTTACTGGGATTTCTACACTCCAGAGCTCACCTCCCATTTTACAGTTCATTTGCAAAGCAATCTTTGTGGCAACTGTCATGACAGTTTGTGGTTTGCTTAGAGTTCTAGCCAAAACACACTGACTTGGAGTAGGACAATCTGTGCACAGGAATTTCTTAATAGCATCATACTTATCTTTGCGGTCACTGGAAAGTAAGCAGACAACCTACAGAAAGAAACAAACCAAATAAAAAATGTGTTCAATAACCAATGCACAAACTGGAATTAGTGGGTTATTAAAAAATTAAATGAAAAATTAAAGGCAAATAAATCTTAGAGATACTTGAACACCAGCATGTGCACACATTTGAGCAAAAGATTGATTCTCTAAAAAGGTATATTTGCAGAAAAAACAAATTACTTGCCTGTACACTGTGGTTCTCCAGTATTGATAGCTTTCAGATTCACATGCTTGAATTGTACCTGTCGTCAAGGTTGGAGTCTTGTGATAGTTAGAAAAGCAGTACTATAAAAATACATTCAAAACCATCAAAAGAAAAGGAAAACTAACATCCATCAGCATCTTTTGTAGTAGGTCTAAACTTAACCGCATCGCTGCGGCGGTTATTTTTCGGCTACGCGGCTTTTTTCTACAAAGCCGCGTTAGATGACTAGCTCAGCTCGTCATCCGCACACGTCCCCCATGGCTGATGACGAGCTGAGCTCGTCATCAGCATCGAAGCATCGAAGGGGTTAAACTCATCCGCGATTAGCTCTAAAACCCCAACTACCCAGCAGAGCCACCATACCTCAGATTTCCCGAACCAGTGTGTTAGGTTAGGAAGTCGCATGAAGTAAAAAGTGGCAAGCCTATACAAGGAGGAAGAGCTGCATGCAAATCTATGAAAGATATCAATACTGGAGAACCATAGTGTACAGGTAAATAACTTGTTATTTCTCGATCATTGAATCTTTCATAGATTCGCATGCTTGAATGCTTTAATCACATTTCTTAGCAGTACCATTTCATTAATCATAGCGAATAGGCGAAGATCAATCCACATGCCTATGAATCCAGAAAAAGGAAAATGCTACTTACCAGTATACATCTGTTCTTGGCATGTAGAGCTGCAGAGTTACACACTGTGCATAGATCGCCACCTAGTGTTAGGCCCGGATGTTTGCAGTTTGTTGTTGTCCTGAAGCATAAGTTACTTACCTTCGGTAACGTTATATCTGTAAGAAATAGTAGTTAGCATTAGATTCCTTACCTTAGAATATCCTTAGGCGTCAGGCTGGATCAGGAAACTTTTGCGTAGCAGTACCGTTGCGCGTCGGTAGGCGTCTGCGGCTCCGCGTTTGTCGTCGTCGGTATGACGTCGCCAGAGTACTTAGACTCTGCCCTCGCGCGCTGACGTCAGTTTTTATACACAACTTTTCCGCGCTAGAAACGCAGAGCCATGATAAAAACCAACACTGGTGCAATGAAACTAGGGCCCTGAAAGGGTATGACCTTAACCCTAGATATCGGTTCACAGAACGGGGAGGATGGGTGGGGAGGTAAGGAATCTAATACTAACTACTGTTTCTTACATATATACCGTTACCGAAGGTAAGTAACTTGTGCATCTGAAAGAAACAGGTTAGTATTAGATTTGTTACCTTAGAATAGATACCCCAGCAATACCAAACTCGGTGGTGGATCTGGGAACCAATAATCACACCAGAAAGTCCTGGAGGACGGAACGGCCAAAGAAGCCATCCCTCCGGACTTGGCTGTCCAGACAGTAGTGTCTTGCTCTTGCGAATGTGTGCAGCGAAGCTTACATAGCTGCCCGACAGATGTTCTGCAAGGGGACTCCCCGGCCCAGGCCAGTAGTAGCCGCCGTGGCCCGAGTGGAATGGGCCCTCAGCCCAACAGGAGGCTCCCACGTAACCAACAAAGAGTTGGTCATCCACCCGGAACTGGCGTGTGCGATCCAGATAGTATGAGAGCGCACGTTTTGGGTCCAGACGGTGGAGCAGCTCTTCCTCTTTAGAGGGATGCGGAGGCGGAAAGAAGGTGGGAAAGGAGATGGACTGCCCGATGTGGAAGGCTGCGACTACCTTGGGCAGGAAAGAGCCTGGAGCTCACTCACTCTCCTGGCAGAGGTGATGGCAACCAGGAAAGCAATTTTAAGCGTAAGAAGACGGAGAGGACTGTTATGAAGCGGCTCAACAGGAGCGCACATCAGGTACGTCAGAACCAGCTTCAAGTCCCACTGGGGCATCACGAAAGGAACAGGGGGAACTTATGAATGATGCCCTTCAAGAACCTATTTACAATCGGGGACTTGAACAAAGAAGGATGATTAGGTAGCCTTAAGAAGGCGGAAAGGGCCCTTGATAGTGCCCAGAGCAGAGCCCTGCTGGGCAAGAGAAAGAAGGAAGAGGAGAACCTCAGAAAGGGGGGCAGAGAGTGGATCCACAGCCTTTGCTGTGCACCATGCCACCAATCTGTTGCACCTGCAGGCATATACCGACTGTGGATGGACGCCTGGCTGCCAGAATCACTTTACAAACTTCAGGAGGCAAGTCAAATGGCTTCAACTATCGCCGCTCAATCTCCAAGCATGGAGGTGGAGACTGCACAGGTTCGGGTGGAGGACCGTCCCCTGCAGCTGCGACAGAAGGTCCTCCTGAAGAGGCAGACGAATCAGGGGATCGACAGACATGCTGAGTAGCTCGGGATACTAGTATCTTCGTGCCCAGTCCGGAGCCACAAGGATATCTTGGGCCCGGTCACGTCTGATCTTCAGCACTCTGGGCAGAAGTGGTATAGGCGGAAAGGCGTACAACAGACCGCAACTCTACTCGCGACGAAAAGAGTCTCCGAGCGAGTGCCGCCTTGGAAATTTTAACGCGCAGAACTGATGACATTGCGTGTTCCCTTCTGTGGCGAATAGATCTAACCAAGGCTCTCCCCACTGCTTAAAGAGGCCTTGCACCAGTCAGAGTTCAGACGCAGTTCGTGATCCATCATGCACCGATGGCTGAATTAGTCTGCCCTGCCGTGAAGGGAACCTGCCAGGTGTTGAGCCACCAGAGTCACGCCCTGATGTTCCAGCCACTGCCAGAGGCGCTGACAGAGGGTCCACGACCCCACCCCGCCCTGTTTGTTCCAGTACCACATGGCGGTGGTGTTGTCCGTCAACACCTGGACTACACTCCCTCGGACAGAGGGGTGGAATGCCTTCAGTGCTAGACGAATCGCCCGCAGCTCCAAAAAGTTGATATGGAGCCGGGACTCCGCCGGAGACCAGAGGCCTCTGATCTCCGCCTCGCCCATGTGGCCACAGCAGCCCTGGAGGGACGCGTCCGTCACAACTAAGTGCTCCGGTTGGGGAAGGGAGAGGGATCTGCCGCTGACCCAATCGCGGTCCGAGAGCCACCACTGCAGCTGTCTCGCAGTGCCCTCCGAGATCAGGACATGGTCGGACAAGTTGCCCTGATGCTGGGCCCATTGAAACTTCTGGTCCCGCTGCAGAGCCCGCATCCGCCACCGGGCATGATGCACCAGAAGGATGCAGGAAGCCATCAGCCCCAGAAGCTGCAGCGTCAACCTGACCGAAACACGGGATAAAGGCTGGAAGACTGGAATCAGAGCATGTATATCCCGAACCCGCTGTTCGGGTGGGTAAACCCGAAACTGCGTTGAGTCGAGAACCGCTCCAATGAAAAGGAGCTTCTGAGAGGGACACAGGTGTGACTTCGGCACATTCAAAAACACAAGTTTGTGATAAGTCTTGAAAACAAGACCTTAACGCCCTGTGATATAGCGTTATCTCTAAAAAAGGTCGAAGGATGGAGCAAGGTCTTTTTTCACCTTACCCTGCAGTGAAGTTGAAACTTTATTTAAAAAACAAAAGGATTCTTCCATCCTTCCCTGATGACCACAAACTGCTAACAAGCAATAAACTTTTGTGTAAAAATGTAAAAAATGAAACCTTTAGTTGTGTGTTTTAGAGTATGCTTCTCTCACTCCTCAATGAGCAACATAGGTTTAGGAGTAAACCTTCTCAGTAGGTCATTTATGTCAAATGACCCAGTGATATCCAATTGTTTCCTTATAATCAAGACGTATCACAAACTTGTGTTTTAATTGTGAATAGCTGTTTGTATAATATATGTATTTTGTATATCTGTTTGTTGTAGCCCTGAAGAAGTCCTACGGACGAAACGCGTTGGCTACGTTTTTTACTTGAAGACTTTCAATAAAAGCAAATAGAAAATTTTAAGTCCTACTGAATTGTTTTCTTCCGGATTACTGTTTTGACCGTCATTGCCAACTGTATATTGTGTGGGGTGCTGAACCACTGCTGTTTTTGAATTAGGTTGGGAGTCTAGGGGTATATTACTTCAGGTTCTTAGCACCCACAACAAATTTATCATACCACAATACATTGGATAAAGTGCAGCTTTCTTGGCCCGATACCCCCGTTCTAGTGTTTTGTATTGTTGACTTCGGCACATTGATGGAGAACCCCAGCTGGTGCAAGAGGTCTGCCGCTGTCTGGAGGTGGTTGACGACTGTCTGGGGCGAGCCCGCCTTTAACAACCAGTCGCCGAGGTAGGGGAAGACTGAAACCCCTAACCTGCGCAGATGAGCTGCGACCACCGCCATCACCTTCGTGAACACCCGTGGGGCGCTGGTAAGGCCGAAGGGGAGCACGGTAAACTGAAAGTGCTCGTGGCCTACCATAAACCACAGGTAGCGCCGGTGGGCCGGCAGGACGGGGATGTGGAAATTATCCTGCAAATCCAACGCTATCATCCAGTCTCCTGGGTCCAGGACAGCCAAGACCTGAGCCAGAGTCAGCATCTTGAACTTCTCCTTCCGGAGGAAGCCGGTGACGTTCCGTAGGTCCAAGATAGGGCGTAGGCCCCCTTTGCCCTTCTTGGGTACCAGAAAGTAGTGGCAGTAGCAACCACGTCCTACTTCTGGCCCAGGAACGCGCTCAATGGCCCCCTTGGCCAAGAGGGCCGAAACGTCCTCCTGGAAAAGCCGCAAATAATCCCCCGACACGCAGTGGTGTTGCGGTGGCATTGCTTGAGGGGTCGTCTCGAAGGGGAGGGAGTAGCCCCTCCGGACGATTTGCAGCACCCACCTGTCCGAAGTGACAGTGCGCCAGTGAGGGTGGTGATGACGAACCCTGCCCCCCACTGGCGTCACATGGGCCGAGAAGCCGGACTAGGAGGGTTTAGAGGCGGATGCTGCGGGGGAAGGTGTGGACTGGCCTCGCCGTTGTCCCCGACCGCCTCCACGGCCATTTCCATGGCCGCCACCGCGCTAGATGTTAGTCTGCGGCGTGTGGCTGGCGGCACGTGTGGGGGCACCTCTACCTTGGCCACGAAAGGAGTGAAAGGCACTCGTTTGCTGGCGCAGGGCAGAGAGGCCCAAGGACTTGGCCGTAGCCCTGGAGTCCTTAAAGCGCTCAAGCGTGTGGTCTGCCTTGTCGCCAAAAAGGCGACAGCCATCAAACGGAATGTCCATCAGAGTGTTTTGGACATCTGCCGAAAAGTTGTCGGACCTCAACCAGCTGTGGCGTCTAACCGTCACAGTCGTTGCCATCGCTCTACCTAGTGAGTCGGTGGTATCCAGCCCACACCGGATGGAATATTTGGCTGCATCCCGACCTTCCACCAGGGCTTGGCCGAGTTTGGCCCGTACCTCCAACGGACACTCTGGCAGCACTTCCGCAACCGTCTCCCACAGAGAGTGGGTGTAGCGGCCCAAGAGGCATGCAGTGTTGGAAGATCGCAGTCCCAGACTAAGGGAGGAGAAGATCTTTTTTTCGTACTGCTCGTACCTCTTGGATTCCCTGTCCGGCGAAGCCGACAGGAATGCGGTCTGGGAATTGGAGGCCTGGATGACCAGACTCTCGGGGTGGGGTGGGTGGACTGGAAACATGGGTCACCCGGGGGCCGGATGGTGGCGTCTGGCCACGTTCCTATCTACGGGCGAACCCGTAGCGGGGCTGGACCAAGTGCCCAAAAGAACGTCGGTCAAGGCCTCATTAAAGGGCAGTAGAGGCTCGGCCAAGCTTGACTGCGGTGTAAGGACCACAGTGAGGAGGTTAGTCCTCACGGCTGCGACGGGGAGCTCAAGGCCCAAGGCCTTGGCAGCCCACAACACCACACTATAGGTTGCCCCCTCCTCCGAAGTCACGGTAGGAGGGGGGGGACAAAACCAGTGTCTGGAGAGGTGTCCAGGCCACTGGCCTCCGCAAGGTCTCCTGCCCAGTCCTCTTGAGACTGACACTCCTTGGTCAGAGGGTCCTCAGACCCCTCCCAATCCCCCTCATCACCCATCTCCTGATACTCAGGGTTTTCAATCACTGGCGCCGGAGGAGACACCTGACGGACCGACGCCGGGGGGTCGTAAGGTCCACCGGTGACGATCCAGAACCGAAGAAGGTCCAGTGGGGTCCCACGGCACCGGCCCCGGAGGCGCCGGCCGCGTCAGGACTGCTTGACCCTGCGGCGCTGGGCCTGTAGGCGCCGGCAGTGTCGGGACTGTGGGGCCCTGCGGCGTCAGGGCCGAAGCACCCGACCTGCTAGGGGCCCCAGACGGGTGTCGCCCGGACCCCCGGCCGCATCGCGCGAGCGTCGGGGGGGGGGGGGGGGTCAGAAGAGCGATGTCGCCTCTTCGACTTCTTGTGCTTCTTACCTGACGACGACTTCGACCTGGTGGAGTGGTGCAGACTCCCGGAGCTGTCGTGGCTCCATCCCCGCAACCTGTCCCTCGACCTCCCGTGGGACAGGGACCTCACCCGGCGCGGGCCGACTGCCGGAGTTCGAGTCGCCTTCGGGACCGCTCCCGCCTGACTTTCAAAGAGAGGGCCCGGCAGTCGGAGCAGGCCTTGTCGTCGTGGTCGACGCCTAGACAAGTTAGGCACAGGTGTTGAGGATCCGTGACCGACATCGTGCGGTCGCTATCTCTTTCAGATGTTGCATTATATGGACTCCGACCAAAGGATGAGAGAACATGAGAGATGCAACCAGAGTCTACCAGACCAGCCTATGGAAAGAACGAAAGCATGAAGAGATGCAACCAGAGCCTACCAGACCAGCCTATGGAAGGAATGCTGGAGGAGCTTCTGTCAAGTACCAAAGGGTAAGAGGTAGAAACTGAGCAATGCTTGGAGTACAAAAGGCAGGTACAAGAAACACGCCAAGTGCAAAGATCAAAACCAAGGGGTGAACAAAAGCAATGTAAAACCCCTCAAGTAGGCCACTAAAGACACATGCAGCAGGCAACCGGTTGCAGACACCTTAAAGTGGCATAGCTAAAGAAAGCATAAGACTGCCCGATCGGGCAGCATGAAGGTCAAAGAAGAATGAAGCCACGAATACAGACATGAACAACTGCCATTAGAAGAGCTGCCCCGCAGGCATAGCTCATAACAGTAGGATCACATCTAGTAAAGAGGCACATCCGAAGGAAAAGGCAGTAGAGGTACAAAATGCACCACAGAGAGAACGTGGGAAGAGTCAGAATCTGAGACCAAATCCTCCAACTGGAGGACGGTAAGGTAAGCACAGTGTCCAAACACAGGAAAAGAGCAGTTGCAAAACTGGGAAACCACCCAGAAAAGCTACCCCACACATAGGGACACAGGACCAAGCCTAGCATCCTCAAAAGGAGGAGAGTAGGGTCTGCAATCCTATGATCACCCAGATTTTTTGCTTTTGTTTCACTGGTTTACGACTTTCTCTGGCTGTGGGCCTGCCAATCAGACCCACAGCCTGGCTGTTCTCTCTCTAAATTACAACATGTACCCTAGGTGCATTTACCAATTGGTACTGGGCCACCTTATCAGACCCTGTAACTCAGGGCATAGGTGTACCCAGGGCCTACCAGGGGCTGAAGCATGTATTATGCCACCCCTGGCTGGCCTCCTAAATTTGACACAACTGGCTGCATGACAGCTGGGGCAAAGTCGTGTAATCACCCTTTGCTGTAGATATAGTATACCTATATCTAACCCTAAAATGGACACACAGATTCCTATCAGTCACTCCTATGGCAGGCCTTGACAATCCTGAAGGCAGAGTGCTTGGAATCGTGTGAGATGGTGCTCTGGCATGAGCTGAGCCTGTCTGCAGCTTGCGGAACCAAGTCCTAATAGCTGTTCCATGATATCGCATACCATATACTCTTAAGTGCATTATAATCCTCGCGGTTAAATGCTATCTTTGGTATTGCTTTATCAAAACATGTCGAGTAAGGTGTCATACGAATTGGAATACTAACCCCTCGCCAATTCTGGCGATGGGGTTAGCATTCCACCCTTCTAGAGGGACACGACATGTATGTAACTGTGAACCCCGGTTAAAGTTAAGCAAAGCCTCAGCTCCACAAAATGGATGCTGCCACCACAGACCCGAGTCTGACCCCCTGCAGCTGGGAGTCCTTATAGCGAGGGGAGCCTGGACAAAGGGTTTCCTGTCGAGGGCGGTGCTAGCACCGTCCCAGACAGAGTTTTGTGTATCCTGGGTAGGCAGGGCTTTACAGGAAGGTGACTGCTGAGTGGCACCCCGGTGCTCACTACGCATAGGCCGGTCAGAACCAGTTCCAGGGGCACACCAGCCCCTGGCCTGGGGAAAGTCCGGCATGGCAGAGGGGTGTAACCACCCCCCTCCTAGTCCCACCCATAGGCAGGACCTAGTCACCGGGTCAGCCCCCTTTTTTAGTATAAAGATAGGAGCGGGCCCCCTGTTAAAATTAGATCATCTTTGGAATCAAGACACGACTTTCTGCGAAAGACATCAAGATTTCCTTCTTCAAGATTCTCCCTTGTGGCTAAGGAGTAGTCACCCTGCATCCGCAGGCACCATCCTAAGAACACTTCGGTCTGCTGCAAGTCCTTCCTCCGGAATCCGACTGCCCAGCTCAACGAGACCCGGCTTCCCTGGCACCTCTAACCTCTACTCACCTCTACAGCCAAGCTGAGAACCGTGAGTGCGACGAGACCTGGAGGGACCGACGATCGCCAAGACTGCACGACTTCTTTGCAACAAGCCCACCGTGTGCTCCACTGGTGAGTGCTTTGGGGTCCGAGAAGCCCCAACTCTGAGCAGCTCAAGCACCGAAGATCAGCCCTCCAGCATCTCCACGATCTGCGTGGGGCCCTTCTGCTTTTGCCTGCTCACCGCGCTGTGTGGCTACTAGCCGGCTGGCTTGTGGCCTTCTTCACGACGCCCGACGACATCACTGCTGCTGGTCTGGTTGCTCCAGACTGGCCCTTGCTTCCTTCTTCAAGAGAGGCACCCCGGACCCTCCTGGTCCACTCCAGACGCCATTTTGAGTCCACCGCGTGGGCTTGAATTTGCCAGGGCTTTGTTGCCCAATCCTGGGTCCAGCGACGCCGACAGCTTCATCCATCGTGGGACAGCTCGCTCCTCCATCCTGGTCGCTGACAACGCCTCCTGGTCCGTGAGATCTGCGAGCACAGCGTCACCCACTCACCTAGTCGAGGTGGCTACCATCCGGTGCCCTCCTGGTGCCCACTGACTACTGGCTAGTAGTCTCAAACTTGGTCCCCCCTGCTTTCAGGTGACATCTGTCTTCAAGATCCAGGCTTGGATCACTCCGAACTCTCTTCACTGGTCGCCTGCCAGCATCTTTCTTCCAGGCTCCTGGTCCGTCTACGAGGATTCCCGACGTCTTTTGAGACCTACGCAGCTGCAGCCCCTGGGCTAGGTAACTTCGGCATTTCGGTGCCCCAGCATAGCCTCACTATCCAAGTGTCAGGATCCACTTTCGTTTTCCTCCTACCAGGTCGGGTTCGCCCGAGAACACTAACTTTGTCATTACTAGCTACCATAGACTTTGTCCCGCATCACGCGTGAGAGTGCACACTCTGCACCCGAGTCCCCTAGGCCTCCTGTAAGTAATCTGAAGGTTCTATAGTCAAGACATAGCGATTCCAAAGCCTATTAGTACTGTACTTACCTGCTAGTAATTTCGCATTCCACTTTCAGAGTATATGGTTTTCCGTGCCCCTCGGGCATTTGTATATACTGTGCTAACTTAAGTATTTTCATAAGAGTTTTGTGTTGTGCTTAGTACCCTGTCCTCATAAAGAGTACAGGGCTGTTGTGATTTAAATACACTGTTTATTTTCATAACACTTGTGTGGTGTCCTTTCACTGGGTATTCAAGGGGTATATGTGTGGTATAACAGCTGGCTTAACACGCCCTCTCGAGTCTTTAGCCTTAGACTGCTCGTATCCACGCTACTAGGATAGCTGGTCTATAAGTTTGACTTACAACCAATCATCAATAAGGGTTGCTGGACTGATACATAGTGTTCACTAGAATAGTGAGCACTGCATATCAGGCCACCTTCTCACACGACCCAAGAAAGGGAAAGCCATGGCAAACGGCATGTATACGTACATGCAGAACATTGGCATCTGTAGAGACAGAACTAAGCTAGGAGTATGGAAGATATCCATACCAGATCAGACCAAGCACGACAAGGGCAGGCATGTGCCAAACAGAAAGGGTGGGTCATGAAAAAACAGAGAATACCGTATATTAGACCACCAAGGGCGCATGGAGCACACAGGTCCCCCCAGGCCCTTTAGAGGCAAGCAAAGCCATATAAAAGCATACAAGTACCCCACATGGAGTATGCATACCCCAAACATCGGGGAACACCTCTTAGGGCAAGAAGCTAAGCCAAAGAGCACAGTAACGAACTGAACCCATGAACACGAGTTCCGAGCCCTATGACGATACCGAGCTGAGCCACCGGCTCAATACCTGCGCCAGAGGACCAGACAGTAACCCGTGGAACATTGTCACAACAGGTCAATAGTTAGCAGAAAGCAAAACGCATCCGAAGGATGCCAATAAAAGGGTAATGCCCCTTGTAAAATAGTAGACATAAGGCTTACAGCCCATGCTAAACACAGAGCGCATCGAAGGAGTGCAAAATGAATAAAGTACCACCAGGGAAGACCGGCCTAGGAAGACTTAAGTGGGAGGACGAAAGCCCGCTAGGAGCCATTGTACCACTGACTCGGCATGATTATCAAATAACTAAACCCCATTAAAGGGTAAATCAACCAGCTGTTCTGGGATATTTTCAGGGAAAACGCCTTCTCTCAACCAAGCGTGGCGCCTTAATGCAACAGAGCCCGCCCGCCATAGCTCGGCCTAAAGAATCCGCCTGGTCAAGGGCTGAGCATATTGTGAATTCAGATTGGTATCGGCCATCCCGGAGGAGGAGAAAGTTCAACACTAGCACCCTCAGAGGTGGTAGGAAGCAAAGACTCAGCGGAGTACCACAGGGCAGAGGTAGTCCTAGCCAAAACACACACTGTATTTAAAGACCATAGGGTTGCACTAGTGGATGCAAAGATGTTCCTACCCCAGGACTCAAGCCATCTTGACTCCTGAAAGGTGGCACGGAGGGGAAAGCAGTCTACAGGACAAACCCGTGCACATCAGGATGTACAAAGAAAAACACAGGGTCCCGCGTAGCTGGACGGTAGCAGTGCAAAAGTGAACGAGCCACCGGGTCACCAGACGCAGGCAAGACCCAAACACCCAAGAGGGCATTATAAAGGGAAGCCTCAAAGGTCAGAAGCAGGTCCACATTGCCGGACTCACAGTGAAGGACCTCAAGCAAGGGGTCCACAGACAAATGGGCAGAAGGGGGTTGCATATTTAAAATGCGCAAGGCCAACAAGATCACTCTTAAAAAGGCTGCACCAGCCTCTGTAGCCCTTCTAGGAGGGGACAACAGCTCATCTGTGTGGGAGGGTTGTAAGCTGACCCTCCCCAACAATGCGTACGACCAATGCCCAGCGTAAGGGAGCTCCATTGCAGAATGAGGATCTTGTGGGGGGCTCCTGGGGAGGGGAAGAGCCAGACGCCTCTGAGAGTTCCTGAGGAGACTCCACAAATTCCAAGGAGAGCACCGGTAACAGTACATCCGGCGATGCCGGACAAGAAGTTTAGGACAAGAAGTTTAGAACTCTGCGTTGACACAGCGCCTAAAGACGAGTGTCGGCGCCGATCATGCCTCGTCAGACGCCGACTCTGTTGCATTCGGTGTTGAGTCGGCACCCTACGGTGCAGAAACTATGACGAGCTCCCCTTCGAGCGAAGGCAGCACTGGTGGCAACCCTACGGTGCTGACTCTGCCTCATCCAAGACAGGCTCCGATTCAGGAAAAAGGAGTGGAGGCGGAGCCGAGGAGACAAGCCTCCGGCGTCGGAACAGCACCGACCCCGGCTCTGACCAGGAAGCCACCTGCATGGAAGCCCGGGGTGTGCCGAAGCCAGAGCTATGAGCAAAGGCAATCACTTGCGGCACCACAGGAAGCCCAGCAGGGCTATACGGCATGGCTAAGGCACCGTGGGTCGTAGAGGGGCTCAGCTGGGCCGCGCCCTGACTCGACGTGGACCACAGAGGGGAACCCAGCTAGGCCGCGCCCTAACGATACCATATCTCTGGAATTCACAGGAAGCAAAGGCTCAATAGGCGCCGGGGGAGAACCCACCGCCGAGTCCGGAGACCCCACAACAAGCGGAGGCCCCGAGGACGCCCCAGGAACGGGAGAGGACCCCAGGAAGGCCTGTAAAACTGTAGCATATGCCTCCATCTGGGCCCTTGTCACCTCTGCACCAGGAAAGGACGGATAAGGGGAGGGCAACTGTCGGAAGCACACGTCCAGAACATTCTGGGAGCCAGTGAAGACCTCGGCGACAAGCGCCTTGACTTACCAAGAGGTTAACAAAGGCCCCGGACCCCAGAGGGCGATCTACAGTAGAGGGACATGCCATGGACGACGAGGCCGGGGCGCGAGACGACTCGGACTGGGACAGCTGTGCCAATAAAAGCTTCATACGGCGTCATGGTGCTTACCCAGACACCATATACAGATGAGAAGCAGGTCCGTCGCGGACACCTGTCGCAAACAGGAATTGCCAGTTTTAAAGCACAAAGTCATTACACACTGTTCCCGACACGAAGCGTAGAAAAGGAGGCCTGAAAAAGCCTAGAGGATCCGCTCACTCCGAAAAAGAAGGAAGCTGAAGTCAGCGCACCAGAAGGACCTTATATGAACTCGCTGACATCCCGTACGTGGATGTCAGGGCGGGGTCGTATGGCGTTGTCCCCCGGTGCACAGAGGTGCTGCTGCAAATAATTTTCTGGGTTCAGTTCGACGCCTGGGGATATTCCAAGTTAAGGAATCTGCGGCTAGATGTCTCCATCAGACAGGTTCCTACATAAGTTGAGAGTGGACAACATTAAGCTCCCAATGAAGAGAAGGACATCTAATGAGAGTAAAAACCTTCAAACCCTCCAGGAAATCTGATGACCGGGATTCTGAAAAAGGTAGTTTATAAAGGGCATATCTTGTAGGCAATCAGGGCTGCCAAATAAACCCTAAGAAGAGGGTTGAAGGCCAGATTGTGCCAGATAGAGCAAATACGGAAGGATGACATCTTCCTGGCACAAAGTAGGATCCTCATTCTTCGATCAACTCCAAATACAGAATCACTTCCATTGGAGTGTAAGCGTAACGTGTGGACGGCCGCTTCGCCTCCCTGAGGATGTCCATGAAGTTCTGAGGTAAGTTCAAATGAACAAGTTACTTACCTTCGGTAACGATATATCTGTAAGAAACAGTAGTTAGTATTAGATTCCTTACCTTAGAATATCCCCAGGCGTCAGTCTGGATCCGGAAACTTTTGCGTAGCAGTACCCGTGCGCGTCGGTAGGCGCCGTCTGCAGGCGTCCCCTGCGGCTCCGCGTCCGTCGTCGGCGTCGTGATGACGTCGCTGGAGTATATAGACGCCGCCTCCACGCGCTGACGTCAGTTCTTTTTTCCGCGCCAGTTAGCGCAGATACGAGAAGTGCAGTACTCCGGTCTTTTGACCAGTTTTTTGATCTCTGATCTTTTTGACTTCTTACGGTGCCGGTAGGATGCCCGGTTTTAAGAACTGTGACGACTGACCGGACGATGTCGGTCACGGATCAGCACCGACTGTCTCCGGTGCCTGGGCCCCGACCACGACATGGACGCCTGCGTCGATTGCCGGGCCTTGACGAATAAAGCTAGGCGGGAGCGGTCCCGCAAGCTGCTCGAGCTCCGGGTGTCGGCCCCGCGTCGAGAGCGGTCCCGGTCCGGCCGGAGGTCAAGGGAGCGATTGAGGGAGCGGTCGCGGAGCCGTCACGAGCGCTCCTGGAGTCGTCACCATTCATCTGGTTCCTCAGGTAGGAAGCACAAGAAGTCGGGGCGTCGTCATCGTACCCCTGACGCTCGTGCGATGCGGCCGGGGGTTCGGCTGGCCCAACCCCCGCTGCTCCGCGTGAGTCGCCGACGAGGCCTGCTCCATACCCTGCGGTCCCTGGGCAGGGCGCGTCGCCCGAGGAGATAGAGGCGTTCCTCATGGCCATGAGGGCTCTTTCTCATCCCGCAGGTTCTGCGACGCCTTCGGGCCCTGTGAACCCGTTCGGGGGCCCTAGCGGTTCGGGTGCACCTGCCTCGACGCAGTCGGGTGCTCCGGCCCCGGCGCCGCCGACGGCTCCGGCGCCGCAGGGGCCCTCAGGGTCGACGCCGGCTGGTCAACCGGCCTCTCCGGCGCCGATTTCATCGGGGCAACCCCTGGCGCCGCCCCCGCGTAGCACACGCGTAGTCTTTCCTTTCAACTCCCTCAACACAGAGAGTAAGCTTTCACTTTTCATTCCCGCGTCGTAGAGACACGGAAGTAACTTCATAAACACCGGCATCATCAGGGTTTAAACGCCAGGAGACGGCTTGATCCGTCGAACAAACCAGAGATTACCTCTTCGTATGAAATATTAGAAGACAAGGTTAGTAACACTAACGGAATATTGCATGTTTTTTTCGTGTTTTTGTGGTACCTAACAGCATGTTGACTCATAATTTTTACACGCAGAATTTGGAGTCCAGACCATTCTCGACTCACATGTAAGTGCGCTTTTCTAGTAAGTTTATCATGACACGTGTGTACCACCACATATTCATCCCAAACTCACACAGTGGCACATTATTAAGATCCCCGCATGGTGTGAACCCTGTGAGAAGTTGGCCTGATATATAGTGCTCACTATTCTAGTGATCACTTTGTATCATACCAAACGACCCTTATTGAAGATTGGTTGTAAGTCAACCTTATAGACCAGCTATCCTAGTAGCATGGACAAGAGCAGTCTTTAGGCTAAACTCTAGAGGGCGTGTTAAGCCAGCTGTTATACCATCACATATACCCCTTGAACACCAAGTGAAAGGACACCACACAAGTTATGAAAATAAAAGGATATTTATTTATAACAAGTCTACCCTGATCTCTTTATGAGTCAGGGAGCTAAGCACAATACAAAACTCTTAAGAAAATACTTTAAGTCGCACAATTTACACAAATGCCCGAGGGGCACGAAAAACCATATACTACAAAAGTGGAATGCGAAATACTAGCAGTTAAGTAACAAGATCCAGAGGCTTCAGGATCGCTAGGACTACACTACTGAACCCTAAGGTTAGGAGCAGGAGGCCTAGGGAGATCGGGTGCAGAGTGTGCACTCTCACGCGGGATGCGGGACAAAGTCTATGGATACTAGTATTCGTAAAGTTACAGTTATCGGACGAATCCGACTAGCTAGACTCAAAACGAAAAAGGATCTGGACACTTGGATAGTGAACCTACGTTGGAGCACCGAAATGCTCAGGTTACCTAGCCCAGGGGCTGCGGTTGCATAGGGTTCAAAAGACATCGGGAATCCTCGTTGGAGTCTATGGAGCCTGAAAGAAGAAGTTGCTGGCAGGCGACCAGTGATGAAGTTCGATGTGATCCAAGCCTGGATCGGTGATGGAGACGACCTGAAAGCAGAGGGGACTCAGTTCTTAATCACTAGCCAGTGATTAGGTGGGCACCATGATGGCACCGGATGAAGTCACCTCGACCAGGTGAGTGGGCGACGCTGGGCTCTGCAGTCTCTCGGACCAGGAGGCGTTGTCGGCGACCAGGATGGAGGTGCGAGCTGTCCCACGAAGGTATCTGCTGTCGGCGATGCTGGACCCAGGATTGGGGCAACAAACCTTGGCAAAGTCAAGCCCACGCGGTGGACTCAAAATGGCGTCTGAAGTGGACCAGGAGGGTCCGGGGTGCTCCTCTCTTGGAAGGGAGCAAGGGCCAGTCTGGAGCAACCAGACCAGCGATGTAATCGTCGTGGTTCGTCGTCAGGAGGGCCACTAGCCAGCAGGCAAGTGACCGGACAACGCAGTGAGCAGCAAAGAGCAGAAGGGCCCCATGCAGATCTCATGGATGCTGGGGGGCTGGACTTCGGTGCTGGAGCTGCTCAGGGTTAGGGCTTCTCAAACCCGAAAGCACTCACTCGAGGATCCCTCCGCGGTCGTGCTGGATAAGCGTCGTTCAGTTTTGAAGATGGCCGGTCCCTTCAGGTCTCGTCACACCCACGAATCTCAGCTGGGCTAATGATGCAGGTAGAGGTCAGAGATGCCAGGGGATCCGGGTCTCGTCGAGCTGGGCAGTCTTGATCCAGAGGATGGACTTACAGCAAACTGCATGCGCTTAGATGGTGCCCGCTGGTGCAGGGTGGCTACTCAGCCACAAGGGTGAGTCTTCAGAAGTGTTCAAGAGTTCTTTCGTGGAAAGTAGTCAAGATTCAGTATTATCTAATTTGGGAAGGGGGCCCGCTCCTACCTTTATTCTAAAAAAAAGGGTCTGGCACGCGACTAGGTCCTGCCCATGGGTGGGACCAGGAGGGGGGTGGTTACACCCCTCTCCCTTGTCTGGACTTTCCCCAGCTCAGGGGCTGGTGTGCCCCTGGAACTGGTTTAAGCCGGCATATGCACAGTGAGCACCGGGGTGCCACTTGCAGTCACCTTCCTCCCAGCCCTGCCTATCTGGGATACACAAAACCATGTCTGGGATGGTGCTAGCACCGCCCCTGACAGGAAACCCTTTGTCCAAGCTCTCCTCGCTGGAAGGACTCCCAGCAGCAGGAGGTCAGACTTGTGTCTGTGGTGGCAGCATCCATTTTGTGGAGCTGAGGCTGTGTTAAACTTTAACCGGGGTTCACAGTTACATACATGTCGTGTCCCTCTAGAAGGGTGGAATGCTAACCCCGTCGCCAGAATTGGCGAGGGGTTAGTATTTCAATTCGTATGACACCTTACTCGACATGTTTTGATAAAGCGATACCAAAGTTGGCAAATAATGCAAATGCTACTTACCAGTATGCATCTGTTCTTGGCATGTAGGGCTGCTGACATTCATATCTGTGCATAGATCGCCACCTAGTGTTGGGTCCGGATGATTGCACATTGTTGTCCTGGAAGAGTCTTCGAAGTATCACGAGATAGGTGGCTCCTCCCCTGGACTACAGTGCGCATGGGCATCGCCTCCATCCCCAGATTGTTTTTAGCCATTGGCAGAGATGGAGTGAAGAATGTGAGTGATGACCATGCTATGAGCATATGTATGTATATGAATGAATTCTGCAGCTGCTACAGGCGCCGGGGAGGAGGGTGGGCGATATGAATGTCAGCAGCCCTACATGCCAAGAACAGATGCATACTGGTAAGTAGCATTTGCAGTTCGAGGCATGTGGGCTGCTGAATTCATATCTGTGCATAGAATACATAGCAGTCCCTCCATTAACGGCGGCCGCCCGTGCCAGCTGCAGCAGTCTGAAAAAGCGTTTTTAGAACAGCCTGACCAACAGCTGCCTGCTGTTTGGAATGCACGTCTACACAGTAGTGTTTAGTGAAAGTATGTGTGGTAGACCATGTGGCCGCTCTACAGATATCTTCTAAGGGAACGTTACCTAGGAAAGCCATAGAGGCCCCCAACTTCCTGGTGGAGTGGGCCCTCGGTGGGATAGTGAGAGTGCGCTTAGCTTTAGCGTAACAGATCTGAATACACTTCACTATCCACCTAGCAATCCCTGCTTTAGAGATAGCGTTTCCCTTGTGGTGAGTGGCAAAAGCAACAAAAAGCTGCTTGGTTTTGCGAAAATCTTTTGTCCTGTCTACATAATACATCAAGGCCCCCTTGACATCAAGGGTGTGGAGCATGCGCTCCGCCAGCGTATCTGGGTTTTGGAAAAACACCGGCAATTCGATTGTTTGGTTTAAGTGGAATTGGGATACCACTTTGGGTAGGAATTTAGGGTTAGTGCGGAGCACCACCCTGTTAGCATGTACCTGGAAGAAAGGTTCTTGGATGGTGAGCGCCTGCAGCTCGCTAACCCTCCGTAGCGAAGTAATTGCCACTAAGAACGCAACCTTCCAAGTTAGAAACTGAAGCTCACAAGAGTGCAGTGGCTCAAAGGGAGGACCCATCAGCCTCGTAAGAACCACATTGAGGTTCCATTCTGGAGCTGGTGGGGTCCTTGGTGGAATGACCCTTTTGAGTCCTTCCAGAAAGGCCTTGATAGCAGGGACCCTGAAGAGTGACAGGTGTTGTCTATTCTGGAGGTATGCTGCCATAGCAGACAGGTGAATGCGGATGGAAGAGTATGCCAGATTGCATTGATACAGGTGGAAAAGATAGCAAATGATGTTTTGAATGGAAGCATCTAGCGGGTTAATATTGTGGTTAGCACAGTAGATGACAAACCTCTTCCATTTAGCCGCATAACAAGCTCTGGTAGTGGGCTTCCTTGCCTCCCGAATGATGTTCATGCAATCGGGAGGAAGATTGAGGTAGCCAAACTCTAGGACTTCAGGAGCCAGATCGCCAGGTTGAGCAGTTGCGGATCTGGGTGCTGAATGTCGCCATGGCTCTGCGTCAGAAGGCTGGGAGTGAGATGAAGCCTTTGATGCGGTACCACGGACAGTTCCAGAAACGTGGTGTACCATGGTTGGCGGGCCCACGTTGGAGCAACTAGGATGAGAGTCATCGAGTGCTGCCTGAGCTTGCGTGCCACCAGCGGTATCAGAGGTGCTGGGGGAAAAGCGTACGCAAATCTGCCTGACCAGTTCATCCACATCGCATTGCCCTGTGATTGGGGGTGTGGGAATCTGGCGGCGAAGCTTTGGCATTTTGCGTTCTCCTTTGTGGCAAACAGGTCTATTTCTTGATGACCCCACCTTTGGAAGTACGGTTGGAGTACTGATGGATGTATCTCCCACTCGTGCATCTGATGGCTGTGCCTGCTGAGCAGATCCGCCATTTGATTGTCCTTGCCCGGGAGATGCTCTGCCATGAGGAAGATGTTCCTCTGAATGGCCCACTTCCACATGCTCTGAGCCAGATGAGACAGCTGTGGAGAGTGTGTGCCTCCCTGCTTCTGGATGTAGTACATGGCCGTCATGTTGTCCGTCCGGATCAACACGACTTTGTTGCACAGATGTACTTTGAACGCCTTCAAGGCCATGAAGATTGCCATCAGTTCCAACACATTGATGTGCATCTTCCTTTGCTGTAGTGTCCATAGTCCCTGCACAGTGTAATGGAGCACATGCGCTCCCCATCCCTGGAGAGAGGCGTCCGTCGTCAGGATAATCTGTGGGACAGGCTCTTGGAATGGTCGGCCCTTGCAAAGGTTGTGTGGATTCCACCAATGCAGAGAGTTGTATGCCCGACCGCTCACCAACACTAGGTCTGTCAGTTGCCCATGAGCCTGAGTCCACTGACGTGCAAGGCACTCCTGAAGCGGACGCATATGTAGTCTCGCGTGCGGGACAATGGAGATGCAGGAGGCCATCATGCCTATCAACTGCATGAACACCTTCGCTGGGAGCGAGTGTTGGGGTCTGAATCGTTGGATCAGCGCCTGGATACTGGCGATTCTCACCGAATTTGGCTGCGCGGTGGCTGCCAGAGTGTTGATTGCTGCGCCCAGGTACTGTCGCACGTGGGCGGGCTGGAGATGGGACTTCGGATAGTTTAGAGAGAATCCCAGATCGTGCAGGAGATGAATGGTGCGTGACACGTGGTCAACGCACTGCCGTTCTGTCCTTGCCTGAATGAGCCAGTCGTCCAGGTAGGGAAAGACGTGGATATGCTGGCGACGGAGATGCGCTGCCACAGTCGCTAGGCACTTGGTAAACACTCTCGGTGCCGTGGTGACCCCGAACGGCAGGACCTTGAACTGGTAATGCTGGTCTAAGATCGTGAATCTGAGATACTTCCTGTGGGAAGGATGCAGGGGGATATGAAAATATGCATCTTTTAGATCCAGCGTAGCCAGGAAGTCCCCCTGTTGAAGCAGGGGAAGCACCTGCTGCAATGTGAGCATATGGAAGTGCTCCGAGAGGATGTACCAGTTCAGGGGCCTGAGGTCCAGGATTGGCCTGAGGGATCCGTCCTTTTTGGGGATGAGAAAATACAGGGAGTAAACCCCTGTTCCCCGCTCCTGCAATGGTACGAGCTCTATCGCCCCCTTTTTGCAGCATGACTAGAACTTCTTGCTGCAACAAGGTCAAGTGCTCGCCCGACATAGGCCGGTTCCTTGGGGGTATGTCCGGTGGAATGGACGTAAGCTCTAGACAGTACCCGTACTGGATAATAGACCTCACCCACCTGTCCGTGGTGATGGACTTCCACGCCGGCAGGAACTGCTGGAGTCTCCCCCCGACTGGTGTTGTATGGCCGGGGGGCAGTGACAAGACGTCACTGTTTGTTGGTGGCGGTGGACCTGGAGCTATTGTTGCCACGTCCCCTGCCTTTGACATTATTGCCTCTGTAACCACCTCTATTTTTGTTGTTATACGAGGCTTGGGAGTTAGTCTTGTAATATGTTGTGGACTGGGATGCCTGTCCCCTTGAGGTGCCTCTGGAGTTCGAGCGGCGAAAGGAACCACTCCGAAACTGCTGACTTTGTAAAGCCCCCATGGATTTGGCAGTTTCCGTATCTTTTTTCATCTTTTCCAGTGTGGCATCCACCTCAGGGCCAAACAGGTGGTCAGGATTAACTGTCTGATTTAGTATTGTAGTTTGGATGTCGGGTTTGAACCCCGAAATTCTAAGCCAGGCATGGCGTCTAAGCAGCACACTAGTATTGATAGCCCTGGAGGCTGTGTCCGCCACATCCAGTGCACATTTGATGGATGCATTTGTAATGAGTTTACCCTCCTGAATGAGCATCTCCCCTGCCTCCTTGTATTGGTCAGGCAAGTGTTGTAGTATGGCCTCTAACGTGTCATAATGGGCCCTATCATAACGTGCAAGCAAGGCTTGGGTGTTAGATATTCTCCAGATATTTGCTGCCTGTGCAGCAATCCTTTTTCCTGAGGCCTCGAAGATCTTGGACTCTTTGTCTGGGGGAGGAGCGTCACCAGTAGTCTGAGAGTTCGCCCTTTTCCGAGCATTGGAAACGACCAGGGAGTCCAATGGCAAGTGTCCCTTGATATACGTCGGATCCGTGGGCGCTGCCTTATATTTCCGGTCGATGCGAGGGTTGACCACACGCGCTCGGGTGGGCTCCCTGAAGACCTCCGCAGCATGCTTAAGCACCCCTTTTAGCATCGGTAGAGTCTTGACTGATTTTTCGGCTACCGAGAAGGTGTCGAATAAGAAGTCCACATCCATGGGGTCCGCGTGCAGCTCGACGTCGTGGTTAGCAGCAGCCCGCTCTATTAGGGCATTGAAGGCCGCCGAATCCTCAGTCGGGGACGTCTTGGCCGCGAAAAGTTGAGCGTCCTGACCCCCCTGCGGGTCCTCAGGGTTGCCTCCGGCGGCCCACGGAACGTGCTCCTCCTCCGGATCCGAGTACGCCGGATAGTCGTACTCGGCGTCTTCCTCTTCCGCACCGGCTCCGGCGGGATGCGTCGGCGAGTACCCCAGGTGTTGTGGGGACACAGGTCCGACCAGCGCCGAAGAGCCCTCGGAGATCCTTTTGTTTTTGAGAGGAATCTTAAAATGTTCCAACGCCGGCTCCGTCGTGATCTTCCTCTTGAGGAGCGACAGTTTTCCGGTGTTGGCGTCGATGGTTACTTCATGACGTTCCTCTTCAGCAAGCGGTTGGAGTCGAAGCTTCGACACCACCAAGGCCGCTTTGGGTGCCAGCACCTCCTTCGAGGGTCCACTCTGTTTCGGCGCGAAGGCCTTCGGCGCCGACTTTGGCGGAAAGGTGAAACGGATAGGCGTTTGCTCTTTTGCAGGCTTAGTCGGGAGCTTTGGCGCGCCAGTGTCTTTCCGAATCCGCTGCAAAGATTCCGCCACCTTTTTCGTCAAGGCTGGAGAGGGCTTGACCGGCTCGAGTGACTCTTCGGCATCGAGAGCCCGATCACCCGCATGCGCCTTCTTCGGGGCCGACGCCCCCTGGCCATGCGCGCCGTCTCCCAGACGCCTTTTTGGAGCCGACTTCGGGTCCACGACCCCTTTCGGAGCCGACTTCGGGTTCACGACCCCTTTCGGAGCCGACGCAGCCGCGTCGGACGATTTCGCCTTCGGCACCGACCCCGAGGACTTCGGGTCGGCCATCTTGGCGTGGCTCTTCGAGTCGGCTATTTTGGTTTCTTTGGAAGTTGACGCCTCCAGAACCTTCTTGACCTGCGCAACTTTCACTTTCGGTTTCGCATCTGAGGGTGCGTGACCAGTTGGCTTCTCAATCGGTTTCTCCGACATAAGTGATGGTTTATAAGTGTCCGTGACCGGGCCCGGAGGCGGGGACGTAGGACTCATAGTTAGATCTTGGGTAAGGCCCGAAGGCGATCCCTCGACCTGGTCCGTAGGGGGGGTAATAACCCCCGAGTCCGGTTGGGGATGCTCCTCCTCTGAGCTATCACCCATAGTGGTAAAAGTCTGTTCGTCGTCCCCTACCTCGTCGGTGACTTCGCCAAAGTTCTCCGCACCTTCGTCATAGGTTTCACCTTCGGATGCGGGATTAGAGTCCGAACCTTGCACGTCGTCTTCTCCCTCGACAGATTCCTGGAAAATGTCATTAGGTGGGGGCGCCGTAGCTGATAACTGAGCCTGGAGCCTATTGGCCCGACGAATCTTTAAAGTCTTCTTGCTCCGGAACTTCGAACACGCCATGCAGGTGTCTTCGCGGTGATCCGGCGACAAGCAGGTATTGCACACAGGGTGCACGTCGAGGTGTGAATATTTAGAGTTACACACCGGGCACTTCTTAAACGGAGTCCGCTCCATAGCAAGAGTGTAGTGTAGGCCCGTCCGCGCCGAAAGCACGTGGAAGGGCAGATAGAGATCGGAGCTGAGAGTCAGAAAGAAACCCGTACGCAACTATACCGACGCCCAGCCTAAAGACCCTTTGGTCTCGAGTAGAAGTTGAACAACTATCGGTTCCGACAGAGGGAACCGAAACACATCCGAACCCAATGGCGGAAAAAAACAATCTGGGGATGGAGGCGATGCCCATGCGCACTGTAGTCCAGGGGAGGAGCCACCTATCTCGTGATACTTCGAAGACTCTTCCAGGACAACAATGTGCAATCATCCGGACCCAACACTAGGTGGCGATCTATGCACAGATATGAATTCAGCAGCCCACATGCCTCGAACCCGCGAGGATTATAAGGCACTTAAGAGTATATGGTACGCATTATCATGGAACAGCTATTAGGACTTGGTTCCGCAAGCTGCAATCGGGCTCGGCTCATGCCAGAGCACCATCTCACATAATTCCAAGCACTCTGCCTTCAGGATTGATAAGGCCTGCCATAGGAGTGACTGATAGGAATACATGTGTCCATTTTAGGGTTAGATATAGGAATACTATATCTTAAGCAAATGGTGATTACACCACCTTGCCCTAGCTGTCGTGCAGCCAGTTGTGTCAGATTTGGATGGCCAGCCAGAGGTGGCATAATACATGCTGCAGCCCCTGGTAGGCCCTGGGTACACCTATGCCCTGGATACCTAAGGTATACTGTACAGGGACTGATAAGGTGACTCAGTATCCAATTAGATATGTACCTAAGGTACATGGAATCCATTTTACAGAGAGAGCAGTGGGCCTGGGGTCCTGAATAGCAGGGCCCCAGGTCAACTAAGTCGGAAAACCAGCAAAACACCAGGCAAAAAGTTAGGGGCAACCATAGTCAGGTATCCACCTTCCTACAAACCCCATCAAATGATAACAGTGCTTTGTATCTATAGAACATGGGTTGTGATTATGGTTACATTTGTATCCTTAACAGCCACTGCTCCCTGAGGAAGGGCAGAAAGTGCCCGAAATGCATTGGAGCTCATAGAAATATATTCGGTTTAAAAAGGAAATGTGTTTGACAAGGAAAAGTAAAATAAAAAAAAATGCTTGAAAGATAATTGTGATGAATATAATCGCAAGAGAAAAAAAGTTCAAGTAATAAAAACATTGACAAAGAAATCGAATTGGAGTCCTTATTCTAAGAGGAACCTACAAAGAGTGCCTGTTGGGGATGTAACCAATGACCTATTGGTCACACTTTCAGACATCCAGAGTACCCCATCTTCCGAAGATATCTAGGACCACGTCATCGTTTTAGACACACTTGTGGTATTCAGGGAGGAGCCTGCTGAGAGAGTCAGCCTGAGCATTCTGGACATCTGGGAGTTGAGCTGCTGTTATAGTCATGATTCTGGCCAGAAGCCACTTCCAGAACACCTGGACTTCCGGAGATAAAGGTATGGACATCAAGCCTCCCTGCTTGTTGATGTAGTACACTGTTGTACTGTCCGTCAGGACAGAGTTGGAGTCGAGTGGTGGCTCTAAGGCTTTCAGTGCCAGATAAGCTGCTCATAGCTCTAGCACATTGACGTGGAAGTGGATTCTCTCGTGACCATTTGCCCTGAATTTGAAGCTGGCACATATCTGTTCTTGTCAAGCTCCTGTTCACTGGTCACATTGGTCTTCCAGGCATTCGTTCAGGGGGCCCATGTGGAGACGTGCATTCAGTGTGATGAATATACAGGATGCCATCGAGCCCAGGAGCAAGGAGACCTTCCTCGCGGTTGGGTGAGACATTTCCATAAGAGCCTGAGCCTTACGGAATGATAAGCGTCTATCCTCTGAAGGACAAGTTTGCTGTGAGAGGATCGATGGATGCTCCCAAATAAAGCAGGCACTGTACAGGGATCTACGTTGACTGATTGGTTGAAATGAAATCCCAACCTAAGGAGAAGATCGAAGGTCCAATTGAAGAGCAGTGGAGCTTCCTGAGACACGGATGCCTTGATTAGTCAATTGTCTAGATAGGGATAGACAAACTACTTGTGTTTCCTCAGATTGGCAGCTACCACCACCATGCATTTGGAGAAAGCCCTGGGTGCGGACTTCAGGCCAATGGAAGTACACAGTACTGATAGTGGTTGTTCCAACATACAAACCTCAAGAACTTGCGATTCTTGTCTTTCTTCTTGACAAGAAAGAATCTTGAGTATAGCCCTGTGCCTCGTTGTAAAGAAGGGACAGGTTGCACCCCTTGTTTCTGTAAGAGAATGTTCGCCTACAATTGTAATTGGTGCAGTTGGAATCTGGATTGTTTCGGAGGTATTGACGGTGGAGGGATGATGAACCTGAGAGAATATCCATTGTGAGCAATATTCAGCTTTCAAACGTCTTGTGTGATTTTATGCCACTCTGCCAGGTAATTTTTTGATGCTTCCCCCTTCTCGAGCTGGTAACGGAAGAGAGTAAAGACAGGATTCAGGGTTTTAACCTGGGTGGCATCTTGCCTACTTGAGCAGGTTGCTGTTCTGATCTTCCTCTTGCTTGTCTTTTTTGATAGGGTTGCTGGGAGCGTTGGTACTGTTGCGCACCTGACTGGTGGCCCGATACCACAGAGGGGTTTGAACTCTCTGTGTCAAATAGCGACGTTGAAAAGGTCTGACAGACTCAAGATGCTGGTCAGGCCTTTAGCTTTTAGCGTCTCCATTTCTGTTTTAATCCAGGCCATCTCCTCGTCTGTGTGAGTGCCAAAGAGAGCTGTACTTGAGAATGGAAGATTCAGGATGCGGTGCTGTGGTTCTGGTTTAAGCATCGCAAGATACACATATAAGTGAAGATGAAGTGCCACGCCATGGCAATACACATGTGCAGCAAGAACGGATGTGTCCTATGCTGCGCTTATGACCCGATTCGAGACCGCAAGATCTTCTGTCAAGATCTCATCAAAGTCCTCTCTTTTCTCTCGAAGGAGGTAGTACGCAAACTGTTTGTGCTATTCCCACAGTCCCCGGTCATATCTGCCTAGTGAGGCGGTGGCACTAGCAGCTTTCATGGTAGTTGCTGCTGTGTTGCAAACCTTCCTCCCTACTGAGTCTATTTTTCGCCTTTTTCTGGTGGCACGGTCTAGGTTGGAGCTGTGGCGTGTTTTTTCGCCGCCACTTGAATAAGAGAGCCCGGAACTGGGTCTGTCCATAGGAAAGTAGGGTCATATTCTGGAGGCCGGCATTTCTTTTGCAGCCGGAATGAAGCTGACCTAATTGAACAGGGTGTCAGAAAACGTTCCATAGCTAGTTTTAAGAGTCCCGGCACCAGAGGAATCAAGGGACGTGAAGCTTTCTTTTACTGCTGTCTCTGTATACTGGCATGTTAAATTTGGAAACACCCCACACCAGAACCTCTTGAATGGTCGAAATTTTATCAGCTGGTGAATTCCATGGGGGAAGGAGAGTCAAGACAGTGTAGAATACCTCCCTGTGCTTGGAGGTGTCGTCCCTGGTATAACTGGAATGAGAACTTCCTCCATGACGCACATGATGTGAATGATTAGAGGAACGTCTATGACTGAGATTGACGCCTTGTGTGTGACCTAGACCTTGGTTGTGGTGGTGGTAGAGGAAGAGGTGGAGGAGGCAGTGGAGGAGGACGCAGTGGAGGTTTTGATTCCACATTTGTTTAGAGAAGGTGGAGACTGCTGAGGTGGTAGCGTTGGAGAGGGTATGTTACTAGATGGATAACAGGTTCAAGAGTACTCTGAATCTGATGTGTAAAAAAGGCTTTTTTTCCGTGCCTCCTGAAGCCTTGAAGTAGCTGACCAAGTACCTGAAGATGCTCTTTTTGTCCCTCTCGACGCCGATCTGCTTATCGACGGGGACTTTTGAAGTCATCTCGAAGAAGGATCTCGCCTCGCCATAAGGAGACGACATCTCTGCATCGCCCGAGGGTGGTAGTGCATCTCTGGAAGATGGTGGTGACTCGCTATTGATCGAAGTGGTGACAAAGTTGATCAACAGAGGTGTCTCGACGTCGAGCGATTGACAGTGATCAGGTTCTCCAAAACGATCTGCGAGGTGTCACCGTCTGCGGTGGGCTTCCTTACGCCAACTTCGTTCTCGTCATCTGCTTTGCAATAGATGTCAAAGATCTTCTTGATGTGGAACGTGAAATGCGTTACTTACCTGTACCTGCAGTTATCCAGTATTAGTGTCTTTCATAGATTCACATGCCTGAATCATTCCCCGTCGTCGAGACGGGAGCCTCCGGTATATAAAAAGTAATGTCCTATAGACATACATATAAAGGAATAGGCCTAAGGGTCTCACCTTAGTGTCCTATCTAAGTCCTTATGTAGAAAGGACCAAACAGAGTAGGCCCAAGGGTCCCACCTTGGTAGCCTATCTGTGTCCTTTTGTAAAAAGGACCAAAGTAAAGAGAACCAACCAATCAGCTACTACCTCCTTCTAGAACCTTCCTGTCAGGAGCCTCAATCTCTCAGATTTTCGTACGTACCAAGCTAGTTAGGCGCAAACTTGTTAGGCGAGTCCTTCCAGGGGAGGCGGGAGGGTGCATGTGAATCTATGAAAGACACTAATACTGGATAACTGCAGTTACAGGTAAGTAACGCATTTCTTATCCAGTATTTGGGTGTCTTTCATAGATTCACATGCCTGAAGCAAGAAATACATTATGCACATTCTGTGGTGGTACATCATACATGAGTCTGAAGATAAAACATATCTGCGACTGCAAATCACCAACATACAATGTCAAATAGTATCTAGAAATAAAGAAATGTGCATACCAGTAAAGGATGGTGGGATGTAAGAAGGCTCACCTCACTGGAATAGATGGCGAAGCACTGCTCTGCTCACTGCTGCATCCCTCGTCAGCTCAGTTTCCAAGCAGTAGTGCCTGGTGAAGGTATGCGGGGACTTCCAGGTCGCCGCTCTACAAATGTCCAGGATTGGCACTCCAGCAAATAGTGCCGCAGATGTGGACATGGCTCTCGTGGAATGGGCTTCGACTCGTGAGTCCAAAGGCCATCCAGCCTTGTCATGGCAGAAAGTTATCGCTGAAGAGATCCACCTTGATATACTTTGTTTCGTCAGGGGCATGCCTTTCCTTGGTCTGCTAAATGCAACGAAGAGTTGGGATGATTTTCTGAAGTGTTGTGTTCTGTCGATGTAGAATTTGAGACATCTCTTCAGATCTAATGAATGCAGGGTTCTTTCAGCCGTAGTAGTTGGGTTTGGAAAGAACGATTTTAGCACCACTGGTTCATTAAGGTGGAAGTCCGAGGGGACTTTAGGTATGAATCGGGGGTTAGTTCGCAGGATGACTGTCGTCTCTGAACTGCAAAAAAGGATCTTGGATGGAGAGAGCCTGCAGTTCACTGGCAGAGGTTAGGGCCAGGAGGAGGGCCGTCTTCCATGAAAGGAATTTGATATCCGCTTTGTGGGTGGGTTCGAAGGGGTGCTTCATCAGTTGGTGAAGGACCACGTTGAGGTGCCACGACGGAGGGATTGGTCTTGGTCGTGGAAAGGATCTGAATAGGCCTTTTAGGAATTGTTTGACAAGCCTGTCCGCCCACAGGCAAGGGCCCTTGGAAGTTCTTGTGAACCTGGATATCGCTGCCAGATGTACCTTGATGGACGCATGTGCAAGGCCTGACTGCGCTAGATGCAGCAGATATGGTAGCAGTTGCTGTGGGGTGACATGGAAAGGGTGCAGGCCTTCTGTCACACACCAAACACAGAAGCGCTTCCATTTTAGAGAATAGGTCTTATTAGTGCTGTCGGCTCTAGCTTTAGCGAGGACATCTCTACACTCCTGCGGAATGTTCAGGTGGCTGAATTCGCGGTATTCAGGAGCCAGGCTTATAACTTCAGAGGGCTCAGGTTCGGTGGAGAACCTGTCCTTGGGACATTGTGAGCAGGGCCGGATGTTTGTGTAGGCGAAGAAGTTCCGTGTACCAATGCTGCCTCGGCCAGGATGGGGCGATGAGGATCAGGGTGCAGGGTTCCGACTTCATCTTCCTGAGGACCCTGGGTATCAGTGGAAATGGCGGAAAGGCGTAGGCAAACACGTTCCGCCAAGCTATGGAAAATGCATTCCCGAGGGTTCCTGGTTGGGGAAGCCTGCTTGCGAAGTTTTGGCATTTGGCGTTCTCCCTGGTGGCGAAGAGGTCTATCTGCGGGGTTCCCCACTCCGCAAAGATGTAGTTCAGCGCCTCCATAGCCAGTTCCCATTCGTGGGATAGTGACTGTTCCCTGCTCAGGGCGTCCGCCAGGACGTTGTCTTTGCCCAGGACGTATTCGGCTTTGAGCGTTATTCCATGTTCTAGAAGCCAATTCCAGACTCTCTGTGATTCTCGCGAGAGTGAAAGTGAACGCGTCCCTCCCTGTTTGTTCAGGTAGTGCATCGTCGTGGTGTTGTCTGTCCTGACGAGCACTGGGGAGTTTCGGATGCGTGGAAGGAAAGCTTGAAGAGCTAGAAAGACTGCCCTTAGCTCCAGAAGGTTGATGTGGAGTTTGGATTCCTGAGGCGTCCATTTGCCATTGATCTGGAGTTCTTGCAGGACCGCTCCTCAGCCCTCTAGGAATGCGTCCGTTGTTATTACGTGAGGTTCCGCCGGAAGCAGGAACGGCAGTCCCTGCGACAGGTGTTTGGGCGACCTCCACCGTTGTAAATGATTGACTATAGCTCGTGTGACTTGTATGCGGTCTTCGAAGGATCACGCAGCTTGTGTCCATTGCCTCGTTAGTTCTTCCTGGAGGGGGCGCATTTTGAGACGGCAGTGTGGAATGAGCATAATGCATGAGGACATCATGCCGAGGAGAGACTTGAAGGTACGGACAGGCAGAGTCTTTCTCGATGCCACTAACGTGGCTAAGGAGATGAGTTTGGTCTTTCTCTCCTGCGAGGGGAAGGCTCTCGCGCGTTCCGTGTCCAGAGTCGCTCCAAGGAAAGTGATGACTTTGCTTGGTTCCAGTGTTGATTTCTCCCTGTTGAGGGTCAGGCCTAGGCGGCGGAAAAGATTTAGACAGGCGCTGGAAGATGTGGCTGCGGCTATCGCAGACGGTGCCTTTACCAGCCAGTCGTCCAGGTATGGGAAAACCTGGTGGCCCTGTTGACGAAGGAAGGCTGCCACAGGAGAGAGGCATTTTGTAAATATCCGTGGGGCAGATTTGAGGCCAAACGGGAGAACACGGAATTGATAGTGGGTTCCTGCCACTGCGAACCTGAGGTACTTCCTGTGTCACTTGAGGATAGGGATGTGATAGTAGGCGTCCTGCAGGTCTAGTGACGTCATGTAGTCGCCTTCTTCCAGGAGTCCCAGGATCTCTTGTAGCGTGACCATACGGAACGACTGTTTCTTTAGGAACACATTGAGCGCTCTCAGGTCGAGGATTGGTCTCCATTTCTTGCTTTTTTTGTGAATTAGGAAGAAGTGGGAGTAGAATCCTTTCCCTTTTTGGGTGTGTGGAACTTTCTCTATTGCTCCCTTTTGAAGCATGGAAGCTATTTCCTGAAGAAGCAGCCGTAGGTGTCTGTGGGGCCGCTTGGCTGGTGGTGTCCTTGGGGGGAATCGAAAGAAATTGAAATGAAATGAAATGAAATTTATAAACGCGCAACTAAGCCCGAAGGCATCAAGGCGCCTAACCAAAGAAAATCAGAAAAAGGCAGATCCAGAGCTAGGGGTAGGCTTTGGCAAATAGCCACGTTTTGAGCATCTTCCTAAAGGCTTTCTTAGTGGGGAGGGATTTAATCTCAGTTGGCAGAGCATTCCACAGCTTAGGAGCCAAAGTTGAGAAGGCTCTGCCACCCCATTTGGCCCTGCGGAGACGAGAAATTGCCAGCAAAGACTTATTGGCTGAGGGCAGAGTTCTAATAGGGGAATAGGGAACCAGCAGGTCCCTCAGGCCTCTAGACCCATTTGAGGCCAATGCCCCGTAGATCAGGCATAGGGACTTAAAAGAGATCCTGGACTCTATCGGGAGCCAGTGCAAACTTTTCCTGGCAGCCGTAGCGGAAGCCCGCTTGGGTAGATCTAGTACAAATTTTGCTGCGGCATTCTGTACCATTTTAAGTCTCCTTATGAGGCCCTTGTTAATGCCTAAAAGTAGGGCATTGCAATAATCTAATCTCAAGCCTATTAAAGCAACTACCACTTGCTTCCTGGCTTGAGGGGACAGATAGTATTTTATCTTCCGCAGGATGTTTATTATGCCCCAGCAGGTAGAGATGGTCCTGTTTACTTGGTGACCCATCCCCAGGGTAGGATCAATCATGACTCCTAAATTCCTGGCCAAGGCAGTGGGTGTCGGGCACTGGCCCAGGGATGGGGGCCACCATTCCGCCGACCAGATGTCCTCCTTGCCTCCGAACACCAGAATCTCTGTTTTCTCGCCATTGAGCTTCAATGAATTGCAGATCATCCATTGAGCCACTTCCATGCAGTGTCTAAAATTGGAGGCAGCCGAGTTGGAAGGTTGGGCGAGAGACATCAGGATCTGCGTGTCATCGGCATAGGATACTACCTCCATCCCAAAAGATCTAATCAGCCTGGCAAGTGGGGTCACATAGATGTTAAAAAGGGTCGGACTTAAGGCCGACCCCTGAGGGACCCCACACTGCACAGGGTGGGATGGAGATAGGAACTCCCCCATCTTGACTCTCTGTTCCCTCTGGCCAAGGAAAGAGGTCAGCAAACTAAGTGCTGGCCCCTCAACCCCTATCTCCCTCAGTCGGGATGTTAACACTGAGGGAGACAGGGTATCAAACGCAGCCGTGAGATCTAGCAGAATGAGGAGGGTAGTCTGGCCCTTATCCACTCTTGTGCGGATGTTATCAAGCACAATGGTGAGGGCCGACTCAGTACTATGCTCTCTCCGAAAACCATGCTGAGAGTGATCTAAGAGGCCAGAGGTTTCCAGAAAGGCTGCAAGATGCTGGTTTAGATGGGTTTCCAGCATCTTTGCGGGGGCTGGGAGCAGCGAAATGGGGCGGAAATTTTTGAGGACACCCGGGTCTAGTGTGGGCTTTTTTAGCAGTGGTTTAACCACCGCTCTTTTCCATTGTACGGGAAAAGTACCGTCCTTCATTGCTCGGTTCATGATCTCTAAATAGATGGGCAGGAGAGACTCCTTACATTGTTTGAGAAGCTTCAAGGGGCAAGGGTCTAAGGGGGAGCCCGATCTGGTCTTTAACAGAAGGACTTCAAGTTCCTGGAGGGAAAGGGGTGGAAAGCTGGACAAACACCCCGGCAGCAACTCCTTGGAGGATGTTATAGAAGGGACAGATGGACACGGTATGGACAGGGCCGCCCTCTGAAGCTCTAAGGCCGAGTATATATCCACAATTTTAGATTGGAAAAATTGTGCAATATCATTACAGAGCTGCTGTGAACTCATCACGGGGTCTGGTACCTTCAGTGATGTGAGCGTATCTACTATCTTGAACAGCTCTTTCAGCGAAGAGAGTGAGGTGGTTAGAGAGGTAAAATACTCCTGTTTGATTCTAATCACTTCCCTCTTATACTTCTTTAGGAGGATTTTATGTCTCTCCCTTTCTCGCAAGTCCCAGCTAGTCCTCCAGAGACGCTCCTGTCTTCGTACTCCCTGCCTGAGAATTCTTAATGATTCACAGAACCACGGTGCCGATGGACTTTTCCTCGCAGAGTAGCACAATGAAGCAGGGGCAAGGTCGTTAATGGCTATTTTAATGGCAGTGTCGATCCTCTCGACCGCAGAACCTACGTCCTCCTCTGAGGAGATCGCCCAACTTGGCAATCTGGGAGCAAGCATGTCATTGGCAATACTTCTAAGCTTACGCCTCAGTTCCCTTTTACTAGGCTCACTTTCCTTGCTATTCCCAGTGGTGGTTATTAAATTAATGGGGATAGCATAGTGATCCGACCAAGAGATAGGTATGGGAGACTCAATGGTCAACCTGGGGTCATTCGAAAAGACCCCATCCAGCGTATGGCCTGCCTGATGGGTGGGACCTTTAACTAGCTGTTGCATACCACAGCCAGAGAAAATATCCAGTAAGGATAGAGTTTCCTTTGATTCCCGATTTTCCAAATGGAAATTCAGGTCTCCCAAGACAGTGAATGACCGAATTGGATAAGTTGTAAAACCCACCGGTCCGTCGTTCTTTTTCGCCAGTTCTTCAGGAAGAAGGAGAGTTTTCCTCCAAGTCTTAAAAAATGCAATGGTGGATGGGCTGGCCATTGGGAAGAGTCATTGGCGATTGCCAGCATGTCTCTTTTGGTTTTTTCCCCTGTAGGTTGATTTGTTGTAGGAAGATTGACGTCCTGTCTGACTTTGACGCTGTTGGAACTGCGTTTTGCTCTGGGTGTACGGGTAGGATGACCTGTTTTGATAGGAACCTCTGTACGCAGATTGTCCTCTTCCTCTGTTACCACGAAAGGACTGGTTTCTAAATTGTAGAGTCCCCAGAGCCCTGGCCGTATCGGTGTCCTTTTTGATAGTGGTGAGGGCGTCATCGATCTTTTCGCCAAAAAGATGTTCGCCATCATAGGGCATATCAATGATTTTAGTTTGTACTTCCTGACGGAAGGAGGTGGCCTTAAGCCAACCTTGGCGTCTCAGGACAGCGGCGCCTGCCAGCTGTCTGAAGCCAGTCATGGCTACGTCTATAGCACAGTCAATCAGTTCAGAAGCCGATGTTTGGCCCTCCAGGAGTAGCGAGTGTGCCTCCTCTTTCAAGTCCTCTGGTAGGTTAGCGAGGTAGGGCGCGATGCCTGCCCAGAGTTGACGGTTGTAGCGGCCCAGGAGTGCAATTGAATTTGCGATCTTCACCGTCGTTGCAGATGTGGTGGAAAAGAGTTTTCCAATGGCATCTAGCTTCCTGCCTTCCTTGTGGGGTGGCGTTGATAAGGGAGATGCAGGATTGCGCGAATTCTTCTGCGCCGCTTGAGTAACCACGGAGTCTGCTTTGGGGTGACCCGTGAGACATGCTGGTGCCGATGATGTGGCTTTGTATTTTTTGTCAAGCCTGGGCACTACCACCTGAAGTGAAGCTGGCGTCTGCATTAGTTGCTTGCCTTGTTTCCATAGGTAGTCAATAATCGGGATTGACCTTGTTGTCTTTTTCGTAGGTTCCTTAAAATCGTAGAGGAAACATTCAGTCTCCTGTGTTTCCATAGACATATGGAACCTTTTGGCTGCCCTCTCTATGAGGTTATGGAAGCCACCAATGTCCGCAGGTGGTGATTCCGAAGACTGCGGCTCTGGAGAGGCCGGAGATTGAGCGACGTAGTCCTGGTCTGCGTCAGGGTCCGAGTCATCGTCACGGACTTCCCCCTCTTCATGGTCTCTCTCCTCATCGTCGGACGAGATGATGTCTTGTGCTGGATCTTGATTTTTAGAAAGTACCAGCGGAGGAGGCTTATGTCGAGGTACAGGAGCAGGTACCTGTGAAACTGGAGGTGCAGCAGTAGTGGCTTTTTCTGGGAACCGCTCTTTATAGTCTTTTATGAGGAATTGTAGGTCCGAGACAATGGAAGCTGGTAAGCACACCATTGGTGTTACTTGTGTGTGCACCTGAGTATGGACAGTCTGTTCCATGTGTTCCTCTACTTCTTGTTCCTCATCTGTGCTTTGGCACTTAAGCACCAATTCTGAAGGACTAGTGGCCTGAGTATATAACTCCTCATCTAGCTCTTCATCTTGTAAGAAGCAGGATGGGGTCAGTTGTTGCACCTTACTAGGTGACGTCATGTCCGGTGTGATTGGCTTTTTAGTTATTTTGATCGTGACATGTGATGTCTGGGCATTCATGGCGTGTGAAAGCAGTTCAGACTCTTTCCAGGTACTTGCTGTCGTCGACGCCTGTGTCGGCGGTGCCGCCATAGAAATCTCCGTCGTCGGCGGTAATTAACTCTTCGTCGACAGGGTGTCCGTCGACGATGCCTTAGTCGACGATGCCTTAGTCGACGTTGTCTTCGTCGACTACGACTTCTCCGTCGACAGCTTCGTCGTTGTCGATGGGGTGCTCCTCGTTGACGAGGGAGGGTTCGTCGACGTTGTGGCTTTCGTCGACGGAGTCGTCGTCGATCTCGTCGTCGATGGAACGGTAGACGGCACAGGTCTACTCGACGACGATGAAGGTGTCATTCTCGTCGAGGAAGACGCCGACGATGCCCTCGTCGTCGACAATGTTGTCGTCTACATAGAGACGGTTTTCAGCGCTGAGGAGACCATCGACGTTGTAGTTGTCGTCGGAATCAGCGGCTGTTTCCTGGGGACAGGAAGGTCTTTGTCAGACACAGGTGGCCTGCCCTCTGAAGACTTTCTAGAGGCCTTCTTAGGAGGGGTGTCTGAGCGGCCAGGGGAGGAAACCCTAGGCCTCTTCAAGGAGAACTGCGAAGCGCCAAACATGCTCTCACCTTCTGAAACCAGGTCGCTCTCTGGCTTGTTCTTAAGTCTGTTCAGCCATATCAGAAGACGTCCTCCCCGGTCCTTCTGGGTTTTGTGGGAGAATGTTCGACATATTTTGCAGTCCTTGGCCTGGTGTTGGGGGTAGAGGCAGTATAAACATATTTCATGTTTATCCTCCACGTGAAGCCTTTTTTTTACCACATGAAGCACAGGCTCGAAAGAGTCCTCTTTTCTGGCTATCAGCCATAGCAAAGAGGTTGAGAAAATTTCGATTTTTGATGAAAGAAGTAAGTTTCCTGAGGAGAACTCAGGTGGAGACTCCCTAGCACAACGTGCGGTAGAAAATCTGAGAGACTGAGGCTCCTCACAGGAAGGTTCTAGAAGGAGGTAGTAGCTGATTGGTTGGTTCTCTTTACTTTGGTCCTTTTTACAAAAGGACACAGATAGGCTACCAAGGTGGGACCCTTGGGCCTACTCTGTTTGGTCCTTTCTACATAAGGACTTAGATAGGACACTAAGGTGAGACCTATTCCTTTACATGTATGTCTATAGGACATTACTTTTTATATACCGGAGGCTCCCGTCTCGACGACGGGGAATGATTCAGGCATGTGAATCTATGAAAGACACCCAAATACTGGATAACAACGAAAGTTTTGACCCGGAGCCTTGGGTTGACAGCGAAGAGGTCTTTGTTGTACCTCCTCTCAACGTCAACGTCCTCGACGTAGACTGGGACCAGCGCCTTTTTTCAACCCTTTTTCTGCTGGGGAGCACCCCCAGAGGCTGAAGACAAGAGTCCTGGTAGAGGACTGACCCTGCCCTCGCTCTGAAGTCCCACCTGAAGACAGGGCCTTCTTTTTTTGTCGCTCTTCTGCTCTGTGAAGTCGAATTTTCTCTCTGTCAAGCAGGGTGCGCTTGGAGAACGTTATACAGATGGAAAAGGAGTCAGGAACAGGAGTAGCAAGCAGGCATAAGATACACACTCTGTGAGGATCAGTCTAGGCCTTCTTCCTACCACAGTCTGGACACATCAAAAAGAGATTGACAATTTTTGAGTGAAAAGGTATAGTTTCTTATCTGTAATTCTAGATCTCTCTTAGGGGTATTTCCATGATACTCATAAGCGATGAATAGTTCCGCCCATCTGTAGGGACCCTGGAGCACTTTATCCAATATACATTCATAAGTGATGACATTAGCCTTTCTTTGGGAAGGCTTACTTAGTCAATGCAGCCGATGTGTAAGCTACAGTGGTCAGAGTTCTTCATCTTAGAAGAGCAAAAGAAGAGACTATAATTATATATGTTCTCAGAATATTTATTTTTTGTAATGGCACAGAAAAATAACATTCACAAAACCTCTTGCTATTAGAAGACATATGAAGAAGAGCAGGTCCATGTAGGTCATAGGCAACCTTAATAAGTGAAGAAAATAAAGCTGTGCCTTTTAAGAGCAGAGGAACGACCAATATCCCATCACGCTCAGCCAGGGCAATTACCCCAGTTCTCTTTGAAGGCTATACTAAACCGATAATAACAGAGTGTGAGATTATTTGTCCACTCGACTGGGGAGAATGGAGGGTTGCTTATGACTATCATGGAAAGACCCTTACAAGAGAACTATCTTATAGGTAAGAAACTAGACCTTCTCTCGTAGTTATTTCCATTTACAGTCATAAGCAATGAAAAGAATAGCAAGCTTGCGCCCTCCCCACACCCCCACTTCCCCCCCCACCCCGACCCAGGAAGGACAGTAGACAGAAACATACCAGAAATTAAACCGGTTAGGTAATCAGATTTCTGAGGGATACCTGTCCTACCTGGGCATCTGCTCTAGCATCTGTGTCCAGGCAGTAGTGGCTAGTGAATGTATTGACTGACCTCCATGTTGCTGATTTGCAAAGATCAATGAAAGGAGTATTCCTCATTAGGGCAGTAGTAGCTGCCTTGCCCCTGGTAGTGTGTGCTTTGGGCCTACCAGAAATAGTTGTTGGCTAGTTGATAGCAGCAGAGAAGGCAAGAGACAATCCAGCTAAAGATAGACTGTTTAGAATTAGCTAAACTTGTGCGGACTGGGCCGTACTTAATAAACTGTTGTGAATTACGAATGGCTTTGGTCTTGTCCAAATATTAACGTTACCACCCTTTTAACATCCAGCGAATGGAGAGCCCTCTCCCCTGGACATAACGTGGGTACAGTGATAGTTTGGTTTACGTGGAAATCTGAGGCCAATTTACAGAGAAACCTAGAATGAGTGTGCAACACTACCTTGGAGGAACGAAAAACCATGTAAAGTTCATGTGTGCAAAGGGCTTGAATCACAAATTCTCCTCACTGACGTAATGGACACTAGGAAAGCAGTTTTCCCTGTGCGATGCTGTAATGAAGCGTTGTGGGTGGGTTCAAGGTAGGAAGCACGAGTGGAGTCACTACTACATTCGGCTCCCATGGAGGAGAAGGGTGTCTAATCGTAGGAAAGACCTTCTTTAACACCTCTTTATGAAGTCTTTAAATACTGGAATCCTAAAATAAAGATTTGTGAAGGACTTTTTCTGTATGCCATGAGAGCAGACAGGTGGACTCTGATTGAGGAGTATTGAAGGCCAGACTTGGCAAGGTGTAATAAATACGGGATAATAACTTCTTACTGGCAAGATCTGGGATCAATTTGTTTGGAGGAGCACTAAATACAAAATCGATTCCATTTAAAAGCATAAGCTGTGCGTGAAGATGGTTGCTTCACATTCTTTAGAATGTCCATACAGTCCTCATACAGGTTTAAATGACCATAATGCACTATCTCAAGAGCCAAGCCGCCAAACTCAAAGATGAAAGGATGGAGTGTACAAGTTGACCTCTGAACTTCGTGAGAAGATCTGGTCTGCAAGGCAGTCTGAGATGTGGACGGATGGACCGGTGAAGGAGGTCCGGAAACCACAGTTGTCTCAGACATTCTGGGACGATGAATATCATTTGGGCTGCTGTGGACACCAGTTTCTGCAGGACTGTCGGAACTAATGGTATGGGATGTGTAGGAGAGTAGGGTCTGCAATCCTATGGTCACCCCAGATTTTTTGCTTCACTGGTTTACGACTTTCCCTGGCTGTGGGCCTGCTAATCAGACCCACAGCCTAGCTGTTCTCTCTCTAAATTGACATCCATGTACCTTAGGTGCATTTACCAATTGGTATTGGGTCACTCTTGTAAGTCCTTGTATAGTGTACCAGAGGTACCCAGGGCATTAGTGAACCCAAGGCCTACCAGGGGCTGCAGCATGTATTTTGCCACCCCTGGCTGGCCCTCCAAATCTGACAACTGGCTGATCAATCAGCTGGGGCAAGGTGGTGTAATCACCCTTTGCTTTAGATATAGTATACCTATATCTAAACCAAAAATGGACACATCTACTCCTATAAGTCACTCCTATGGCAGGCCTTAACAATCCTGGAGGCAGAGTGCTTGGAATTATGTGAGATAGTGCTCTGGCATGAGCTGAGCCTTTCTACAGCTTTCGGAACCAAGTCCTAATAGCTGTTACATGATAACGCTATACCATATACTCTTAAGTGCATTATAATCCTCACGGGTATTGCTAACTTTGGCATAGCATTATCAAAACATGTTGAGTAAGGTGTCATACGAATTGGAATACTACCCCCTCGCCAGTTCTGGCGACGGGGGTACATTCCACCCCTTTAGAGGGACACGACATGTATGCAACTGTGAACCCCGGTTAAAGTTAACTCGAGCCTCAGCATCACAAAATGGATGCTGCCACCACAGACACAAGTATGACCTCTTGCTGCTGGGAGTCCTTCCAGCGAGGCCGACAGGCTGTGCAGGTCGACACGTCCTGTTCTGCACCGGAATGTAGCTGGTGATGTCGAAAGTCTATTCGATGTCGAAAGAAGTTTGTTTGAAGTTTCTCGCTTCGAAAAAGCAGAAAAAGTATTTTTCTAGCCGGAGCGGAAAACTTTCATCTGAACCCAGTGGCGGAAAAAAACAATCTGAGGATGGAGTCGATGACCATGCGCAGTATTGTCCAAGGGAGGAGTCACCTATCTTGTGACTACAAAAGACTTCTTCCAAGAAGACAACAACCTGCAATCAGCCAAGCCCAATACCAGGTGGCGATCTATTGCTAAATGTAGGATCTGCAGCTCATATGCCTCGAACAAATTGTTATTGTACAGTGAACAATTGTATTTCACTTACTCTTCTGAGAGAGGTGACGGCAACCAGGAAAGCAGTTTTCCATTTGAAAAATTGCAGTTCACATTTATGCAGCGGCTCAAAAGGGGTCCCATGAGTCTGGTAAGGACCAAATTTAGGTTCCATACGGAAGGTGGCAGCCTGGGAGGGATTATTCTTTTTAATCCTTCCATAAATGCTTTGATTGCAGGTACCCTAAAAAGAGACAAGTGTCTGTTTTGTAAATAGGCTACAATTGCTGCAAGATGTAGGCGTATGGAAGAGTATGCCAAATTAAACCTTTTTAGATGTAACCGGTAACAAATGATATTTTGCATGGAAGCATCCAGTGGATCAATGTGATTATGTTTGCAATATATTGCATATCTTTTCCATTTGGCGGCATAACATGCTCTAGTAGTGGGTCTACTCGCCTCTTTAATGATATTCATGCAGTCTGGTGGTAGGTTAAGATAACCGAACTCTAAGACTTCAGGAGCCAGATCGCCAAATTCAGTTTATACGGGTCAGGTGATTTCTCCATGGTTCTGTGTTAACATCGAGGGTGTGAGCTGTAACTTTTGATGTGGAACCAGGGAGAGATCTAATAGTGTGGTGAACCACGGCTGGCGTGCCCATGTGGGAGCTACTAGAATGAGCTTGAGAGACTGTTTGAGCTTGCACACCACTAGTGGAATGAGGGGGAGAGGCGGGAAAGCGTACGCAAATCTGCCTGACCAATTCATCCATATTGCATTGCCCTCTGACCTTAAGTGTGGGAACCTGGCGGCGAAGGCTGGGCATTTTGCATTTTCGTGGGTGGCAAACGAGTCTATGTGTGGGTGCCCCCACTGTTGGAAGAATGGTTGAAGAACTTGTGGATGCAGTTCCCATTCGTGAATCAGTTGTGACTGCCGACTAAACAGATCCGCGATCTGATTGTGAACTGCTGGAAGGTGTTCCGCTAACAGATATATGTCTTGAGGAACGGCCCATCTCCAAATGTTCTGTGCGAGCTGGGACAGTTGCAGAGAGTGTGGCCCCCCTGTTTTTGTATATAGTACATTGCTGTCATATTGTCCGTCCGGATTAAGACAGCTTTGTTCTGTACTTGAAGTTGAAAGGTTTTGAGTGCTAAGAATATTGCTAGCAACTCTAGATGGTTGATATGCAACAGCTTTTGTTGGTTGTTCCATCAACCTTGAGTCATGTGGTGTAAGAGATGGGCTCCCCATCCTGTGAGGAATGCGTCTGGGTGAGCACTATTTGTGGAACCACACTGGTTGCTCTGGGCTTGCTGCTGCTTTCCTGTAAAGTTGAAGCTCCTCCGACATTGCTGGTCTAAACAGAAGCCGATCTTCCCTTCCTGTGTTGGTTGCCTTTGCCAAGGCTTGTTGACTCCAAATCTGAAGCCGACAACGCCAACAGCGAGATCCTTCGTGGGACAGCCCGTATCCAGCTCCAGCTCCAGCTCCTGGTCATCGTCGACGCCTCCTGGTCCACGTGGCTGCAGAGACAAGCTTCACTTCTTCACCTGTTTGCATCTAGACATCGCCTGGTTCCTTCTTGGTCACTGGCTAGTGACCCAGACTCTGTCCCCTCTGCTTTCAGGTTCTTCACTGCTCTGATCCACCCTTGGATCCAACCGGACATCTTCCTCCTGGTCGCCTGCAGCATCTTTGTGCAGCTCTCCATAGGATTCAACAACGAAACCCGACACGAAAGAACACCTATGCACCGGCTTCCCTGGGTGAGGTAACTAGAGTACTCTGGTGCTCCCGTGGGTAATAACTATCCAAGTGTCCTAGTTTAACTGGGTTTTCCCGTAGTCCATCCGGAAGTGCCCGAAATCAACTACTTTGTAAACTTTACGTTCACGTTGAAAGTCTATAATAACTAGCATGTGTGTTTAGACACTGCGCACACATCCTGTGGGACTCCTACTTCCTAACCTTTGGATGTTCAGAGTAGCCCCAGCGATTTCCTAGGTCCTAGGCCTACTCACCTTTCCTGAAGTGATATACCTTGTGTGGTGTCCTTTCATTTGGTATTCAAGGGGGTATTACTGGTAAAACAATGGCTTCACATGCTCTCTGAAATATTAGCCTAAGACTGATTTGCCCATGCTACCACTAGGATAGCTGGTCTATAAGGTTGACTTTACAACCATCACCATAAGGGTTGTTTGGACTGATACAGGGTGCCCACTAGAAAAGTGGACATCACATATCAGGTAAACTTCTCACAATCAGTACATCACTACCACCTGTAGAAGGTCAAAAGTTTAACAAAGAACACAAACTATGGTGGCTCTGCTGGGGATGGTGTATCTTGGGGCTGACAGCTTATTGGCTGTGGTTTGGACCACATAATGAGGAAGAGATGTTGCCTAATGGTATTTTCCTCTATGGTTACCAGGCAGTTTTTTATTCTACTGCTATGGTTATTCTTTTTACTGGGAGATTTAATGGCTATCATTTATCATCTACTATCGGTACCAAAGACCTCACATAGCTCTGTATTTAAATCTTTGTGTGCTTAAGTATCTGCCTTTTATTGCAGTGTTATATTATATGTGGTATATTACAGTGGTATTATATTTTACATTCTTAATTGTATCTTGCACGTCCCACTTTATCGTCACCGGTAATGCACCGTTTGCTACCTCATATATTTTTCTTTTGCGGCTCACTAATGCCACTTGTTGGTGGTTCATATAATTTGTGTGTGCAATTGTATTCTGTCACTGACTCTTGTACCTTACATATTTTTGACTACTCACTATTGTCACCTTCGACTTAGATATTTTTTATGGTCTGCACAGTTATTCTATTCCAGTATTTTGTCAGTATTATATTCCTATTTCTATTTATTCTGCACTTGTTTATATCCTACGTCAAATTCTGCACTTGTTTATATCCTACGTCAAATTCACTCCTATTCCTAAAATGTACTGACGAATATCTCACATAGACTTGTCACTGATGTAACCTGCACTCATTTCATTTCATTGTTCCTTCCCGTACACACTGATTACTACCTCATATTTGCTAGCTGCTCATTGACGTCACCCCTGCTCCATGTAACCTACAGTCCACATCAGTATTCTGCTCCATTATATCTTTATTGTGCACCCTACACTTGTGCAACGCGCACCCATCTCAAGTGTTAGTCTTGTATGCACCGATTGCTACCTCAAATACCTTGGCAGCTCACTAGTGCCACCTCCCATTATCTCACTATCATTGTCTGCATCCGTACTCTGTGTATAGCATTATTGTGCACTCACTGGCGTCACTTTTGGCCCACACAACTGCTTTTGACAGTGCCCCCTCCCTACTACACCTACCTAGACTGTCCTCCCATCATGGAACCCGTCGGCAAGCACACATATAGAATAAACTACCCACCCTCACTCACTAAAAATGCTGCTAAACGCTTTAAGCACAACTTCCTGAGGTCCCACCCTGAAACTCCCATTGCAGACACCTACTTCTCACCAGTCAATGGTTCACTGAACATTGATATCATCTTCCACACCACACGCAGAGCCCAATGGAGAAATGCGCTCTTCACCTTACTCACCGTCTCAACCTCCAGGAATTTTGCGCATGGCCTAAAACTCTCCATCACACCATCCCAACTCTTCCCGGGCAGAACCACCATCACTATATACAATAACGGGATTATCCTAATTCAATCCACAGACAGGAACCTGGAACTACTAGACAACCTGTTCCCCACGTTCAAACAACACCTCGCCAATCATCGGACCCCCACTCATAACACCCTCAGGCCTACCACCCGTGAACTCACAGCCCCCAAACACATCCCTTCTAACCTAGCGCAACCCCAAAACGACACGCACCTTCCCTCCACCCCCGGCACCTTAGACATTCACCCACCCAATGTAGCTACCTCGCACTCCTCATTTACAGACATAGATCCCTCACCCACACATCCCAGCGGCACCCCCTCGCCCCCCACCAACTTCACCTTGTCCTCCTCTCATACCACACCCACTCCTGTCACCCCTGACACCACAGCCTCAAACCACATTCATTCTAGCCTAGCCCAGCCCCAAAACGACATGCACCTCTCCTTTACTCCCGACACCCTAGTCATTCAACCTCCTACCGTAGCTACCCCACTCCCCTCAAGCACAGACATAGATCACTCCCCCTCTTACACCAACCACCTCACCCCTTCCCCCTACACACCAGCCCTCATCCCCGTTCCTCTCTCCCCTGATACCACAGCTCCCACCCGCACCCCGCCTAACCTAGATCAGCATCGGACCGACACACACAAAGGCAAGCCCCACCCTTTATCCCCGCCCATTCTCAGCCCCCACTTCCACCCATTAACTAATCACACAGAACACACCACCTCCATCAACTCAACTCCACCCCCTCATAAAACTACAATCCCACTTCCCCCCCCAGTCTCACCCCCAACTTCCCAACCTCCACCCCCTTCACCACTAATAAGCGCCCATCCTCCACCCTGCACTCTCCGCCTAACACCAATATTCTCATCCACACCACCAACCTCTCCCCTCTGTCATCCATGCCCGCCCCTCCCATCCCCACCTCCAACACATTTCCCACACTGGACAACATTACGGCCTCCCTCCTCCAGCTCCAAGAAGACATGGACATCATCAAACAACAACTACTCTGTCTATCACACTCCAGTCACCCCTCACCCAACACCCTCCACCAGATCAAACAAGACATTCACATCATCAAACAATTTCTCAGCACAAACCCCGGACACCCCTCACGCGCCTCCACCTTCACCTCCCCTCCCGGCTGGTCCTCCACCCGGGCGGCGAACTCTCGCACTCGACTCCCACCGCACTGGACCTCAATCCCTGTTCACAACCGCGAAAACCGCCCCCATCGCTCCTGCAACCCTCTCTCGGACCTCGACACAATCACCCTCCTCCGCTCCTACGACTCCGCTTCCCACAGCATCACACCCCACACTCTCACTGCCATTCCTACGATTCACTCCAATCCCCTCAGACCCCCCCACACTGAACAACAGAATCGCTATCCATAGTAACCTGAGTAAAGTCCCCCTCGCCCTAGAACCTCCTTCCACCCTCGACACACCACGTCTCAAATGCACTCTCCTCAACTGCAGATCAGCCGCTAGACACTCCCTCGCTATCGCCGATCTCATCCAAAAATTGGATCTTGACTTAATCATCATGACTGAAACATGGCTAACAGAATCTTCTACACCTATAATGGACATTCTGGTTCCCCCCAACTACCACATCACTAGACTTGACAGGTCTGGCAATAAAAAAGGTGGCGGAATCGCATGTATATACAGGAGCAACCTCTCTGTCTTGAAAGTAACTTCCCCTTCCCTACCCTCCCCAACTTCCTGTGAATACATTTGCCTCGATATTATCAGTGAGGGCAAACAGATCTGCACTCTTCACGGCGTTTACCACCCACCCGGCGACAACCTTACCTTCTCCCAACAAATCATGGATATGATCTCAACCAACTCCGGGCGACAACTCACACAAATATACCTTGGTGACTTCAACCTCCACTGGAACGATCATAGTGATGCGGTGGTAAAAAGTCTGAAGAATTTCCTTAACGCCCTTGACCTCACTCAAATTTGCAACAGTCCAACACACAAGAAAGGCTCTATCCTCGACCTGATCATCTCCAAAGAGGCCTCTATCCAACTCGAATCTATCCAACCCTGTGACTGGTCAGACCATCATATTATCACTTTCTTCATCAATGAAAAAGTTAAATTTAACCCTGTTCAATCCGCCAGGCCCAAAGTCTGGAAAAGAGACATGAAAAAACTAAACTCAAACTCTCTGCCCCCCAACAGCTGTAACTTACTGCTTCCTCCTAGTGGCGTTGAGGACGTCCAATCCTTGTCTGATCACTATCTTAACACTATGACCGCAATAATCAATGAAGTCGCACCCTTGCAGCTAAAAAAAGCCTCCGCAAAAATTTCCAATCCCTGGTACGACGGGAGTCTCAATGACGATAGACGCGCCATGCGAATGGCAGAGCGCACCTGGAGATCAGCTCCCTCTGCACTGAACCTAAAAACCTTGAAGAAAAAGAGAAATGCCTACTTCAGGAAAATAAAACGCTCTAAATCAGACTTCTTCAGCCGTCAGCTCGACCAAGCCAAAAATCGTCAGAGAAAGCTGTTTGAGCTTATCCGAACACAATCCAAAGAACAACCCCAACCTCTCAACACTATGTGCGAAGCTCCCTCCTGCGAAGACTTCGCCTCTTTCTTTAACCAAAAAACTGACAACATAAAGAATGATCTCCTCATGGACGCAAGCCTCTATCCCAAACCCCAATGCATAGCACCCACTAATCCAAAAAACAATGCCACTTGGTCAACCTTTGTCACCTACACGGAAGAAGAAATTGGCAGACTGCTCAGCACTCTGAAACCTTCTAATCACCTCACGGACCCCCTTCCTGCTAACGCTGTCAAAGTCCTTACCCCGTCGCTCCTTCCACTCTGGACTAAAATCATTAACAGCTCACTTCAGCAAGGGACCATTCCCGACTCCCTCAAAGTTGGTCAAGTCACACCTTTGCTAAAGAAACCGACAGCCGACCCCTCTGACCTAAACAACTACCGCCCCATTACCAACATTCCGACTCTTGCCAAACTGTTGGAAAAATGCGCACAAATACAATTGACTGAACACATCAGTTTGATCTCCTCAACTCTCATCAATCAGGCTTCCGAGCAAATCACAGTACTGAAACTGCTATGACTCACATAATCGACGACGCCCTTCAAATCCTAGATCACAACGATACCTGCCTCCTCATCCTCCTTGATCTCTCCTCCGCATTTGACACCGTCAAACATGAGTATTTACTCGAACTATTAAACACAAGAATGGGCCTATCTGGAACTGTGCTCAAATGGTTCACGTCCTTTCTGCATAACAGATCGCAGAAATTCAAGAGCAACAACTTGATGTCCGCGCCAAGACCTGTATCGCTAGGCGTACCACAAGGATCCTGCCTATCCCCAACTTTGTTCAACCTAGTCATGGAACCTCTCACCACCTTGCTACAAGAATCCAATGTACACTTCCACATGTATGCTGATGACACCCAACTTTATCTCAAACTACAATCACCCAAAGACATCACGCTATTGAACTCAACGATCAGAAGCACCCAATCCTGGCTGGCCGCGAATCATCTCAAACTCAATGCCCTTAAAACAGAGTTCCTTCTGATCGCACCTCCCGCGAAGATCACTACCGCACAAATGTGGCTTAAACACCTAACAGCACTCAATGTTCAACCCACCATCGTGGACTCAGCAAAATCTTTAGGCATAACACTTGACACCAATCTCAGCATGCAGGAACACATCAACAAAGCAACTAAGGGAGCGAACTACCAAATCAACACCCTTAGGAAACTTAAACCCTTCCTTCCAGCCAAAGACTTCCAAACCGCGGTACAATCACTAGTCATACCTCGAATAGAATACGGCAGTACCGCCCTCTGCGGTCTACCCCTAGCTACTACGGCACCCTTAAGAGCCTCCTTAAACGCCGCAGCGAGACTCATCACTGGATCAAAAAAACACTCACACATTTCCCCTGACCTCAAATCCCTGAACTGGCTGCCTTTTGAAGCCAGAATACAACTGAAAATCGCTTGTTTGACGCACAAGGCTGTCCACCTGAGCTCACCTAGATACCTCGCTCAGAAGCTGACGATTTCTGGAGGCTCCAGAATCACAAGAGGCACAAACAATCTTTTGCTAAAGCCTAAAAGATTCCGCAAGGAAAAAACCTATAAACGCTTTCTCAGGAATGGCTCCCAGGATTTGGAACTCACTCCCCCCTGAAACCAGGCTCATCCCCTCTATCACACTTTTCAAGAAAGAAGTAAAAGCGATCCTCATGGCTAAATACACCTGAACCACTACTGGGGATCAACTTCAAAGACTCGATACTGATCTGTACTACCTGCTCGAACCCTTTGCATTTCTGTATGACTTTGAAATTGAATTACTTGATTGTTTATGATATCACTACACTGTACTTTTAACACTATTGATGTATCTGTGTATATATGCTCCCTCCTCTGTAAAGCGCTCTGATATCTGCGAAGATCTTGTTCGCGCTATATAAAACTTTCAAAATAAAATAAATAAATAAATAAATTCCCACCATGACGATGGGGAAGGGGAAGATACAAGCATAGGAACCACATTGTTTGAAACCCGTCTTCCTCGACGACATCTTCGGCGTTGAAGTGAACTCCAACAGAGAAACAGAATCAGCTAAACAGCGAAAAGATACAAAAGTATCGCAGAAGATCCCAGAAACCGTTAGCGTCGACGACGCGGAAAAAAGGGAACTGACGTCATCACGCCGACGTGGTCCTTATATGGAGTCGATGACGTCAGACGGAGTCGCGAGCGATGCCGTGCTCCTATGACGTCGTCCACGCCGGCGTGCTACGAAGAATTTTCCGAACGTTGCTGGCGCAAGGGGGATATTCACAAGGTGAGGAATCCACACGGCAGATGTATCTATCAGAAAAGGGAAGCCATGTTTGCACTTCTTGTTTTTTTTTTCTTTTTCGAGTTTGAGGATTTTGAGATGGATGATGTCTCTCTGGAATGGCCTCAGAACTGAGTACATGACCACGCTCTCCCCTTAACGGGAATCAGATGGTCCAAGTGTTCCCTACTGTACTCTGCGTTTGGCCTTGTGACCCCAGATGGCATGAGGGTTAATTTGAATGCATTTGTCAAATGACTTATTTATAAGAGAAGCCAAGACACCATAAAGTGACCTTGTACTGGTCTACAACCAACATCTGTTTGTGGCAATCTTTACAGGGTCTGAACCAAGTTGTTGTAGGGTAAAACATTGCTTGCACATTGGAAATATTAAGAGCATTTCTTTTGTCAAGTAACAGAAGTTAAGGGAGCAAACCCCGGTTATCAGTTGGAATGTGCAGAAAGAAACTGATGAACATACGGAGGTGGCAGGTATATTGTGGCCTTGTCACATCTAGGGTAAGATGGACCAGACGTAGAGCCACATGACATCACATACCAGTGCATAAAGTAACTGCTGAGAAAAAATGTCAGGATTTAGAATACCACCTGGGGTATTTACAAGGAGAGGACTTTTTAGAATCAAGTATCCATCTGAAACAAGTATAAGCATCCAATCGCTTTAAATGGCCAAAGTCCTTAGGAATAAATTCCAGATCAAGCATAAGTGAAGAGAAGCACGGTGGGAAGGGGGCAAATTTCAAGGCACGTTTCTTATGTCCATTGGATAAAAAGGAAAGAATAACAAGATATGAAACGAAGAATTGTTTTGAATGAAATGGTTTCAACATATACAAAATAAATATATTTACATACCATTTGGGTGTCAGATGTAACATTCTGCTTCAGAGCCCTTAAGTAAGATTCTGTCCGATCTTCCACTTCAACCCTAGACCGAAGCAAATTATATGGACACAGAATAGGCTTGGGTTAAATAAGAGAAATACAGTTACCAATGAGTTAAAAAAGCATTCACTCAAAGCAGTACTTGCACAGGAATCATCATACACAAACATTAACAAATTACAGTTCCAAGTACCATACTTTAACATATTTGATGAAACTCTTCAAAATTAGAATAAGTATTCACACATTTTGGATTAGGACACAAAGGCCAAAAGTTAGCACTTTCCAAATCATGTGCACACACAATAGCCAGAGAAAAAGGGGTTAAAAGCACTGATTCCTGCACCGATCTAACGTCTCCTAGACTTTCAGGGATACAGAACGAAGGTGCTGATATCCTGAGAAACAATCCCTTATGTCCCATGAAGATTAAGAGAAAAAAATTCTCATTGTCTCTTCAAATTAAATACACAAAATTATGTCTCCGCACCCTTCTAATAAGTCAAATTCACATGTATTTTTAGATAACACACAAGTGTTTCTTCTCTTCAACTTGGAGGGGCAAAACTGACGTTATCAATTTAGTAATTAACTGCAGTTAACTAATCACTTACCTACAATCTTGTTCATTCATTTACTTATATTGTTGCACTTTACTAATGGGTTTTTTTTTTTTTTTAAGACATTTCTAACAAATTTGTATTTTTAACAGGTCTGTTGAGCCCAGTGTACTCTACATTTTGTAAGATGTCGTGGCCATCAATATAGTGACATCTAGAAACTCCATCTTGTTTGGAGCTGTAGTCTTTTTTACCACTGCCATACTATTTAATGAGGCTGGTGCATCTAAGGTGTCCCAGGCAAGCACATCTGTGCCTGTACACATCCAGACCGTGCCAGAAAACCTGGTCCACTTCTACCGGGGAGCCTGAGCTACTCTTCCAACGAGTCTTCAACGCCAAGTTCAGCCAATCGGAGCAGAGACCCTAGAGTATTCATACCCTACAGATCCACCATAACTCAGATTTCAAACACGAGTGTGAAAAGAGAACATAGAGGGATGAAACAGTGAGCCTAATTGGGGAGGATGGGGGTTGCATGTGAATCTATAAAATGTATGAATGCTAGAAAACCACAGTGTACAGGTAAGTAACTTGTTTTTCCTCAGTATTGTATGTTTTATAGATTCACATGTTTGAATCCGACTAGTAAGCACTATCAAAAATTGATAAAATGGGAGTGGGAAAGCGAACCATCCCACCATGACGTTTAACCAAATGCAAGACACCTAAAATAAGCTATACCAAATTCAAGGTAAAAACGGTAAAGTGAAAGACAAAGAAGAGAGGCTAGTAGCAGCATACACCTGATTGAGACTTCTAGCTGCAGATTCTCTACCTTTTAATTTCCCGGGTGTGAGAGGCTGGCTTAGAATATAATATACACTTATTTAAGTGGGCACCTTGCACTAATCCAGAGAACCCTTATGGTGATTTTAGTGATTTAGACAACCTTAGAAAGCTCTTCAAGTGGAAGCTGTCTAGTGCAGTCTTCAGGCTTCGTTCCGAAGGAGTGAAAACAGATTGTTTTACCAGTACTTAGTCTTATGGTATAGGTTAAGTGAAAAAGAATTACACAGTGTAGTTCTGAAAATAGTTTTTTTGATTACAAACACCAACACAATTGTACACTCTCAAATTCAGAGATAGAAACATAATACATAAGAAATAGAACAAGTGACAAAACTAAAACTAAGATAGGGGTATGTGAACCATGACTCCAGTCGAGACTGGACGTAGAAGTGTTGGGAACTTAAAGAACCACCCACAATGAGTACCCAGAAAGCATACGGAGGACATGTGCAGAGTGTGAAAACACAACCGCAGGATCAAAACAAATCAATGGGTAAGTCACGGTTGCACTTTTAAAGGAAAAGGACCCTTTCCAGGGGACCCTGAAAAAACCCAGTGGAAGATAGAAGGTCGGAGAGTCTACTCTAGGAACCAGGATACCTACACCAGAGACGTTGGGTGCATAGGGGTCAAGTGACGTTGAAAACCGCCGTAGACCACAATGAAGTACTACAGGAAAGATGCTGCAGGAGAAGACAATGAAGGAGTCTAGTGGAACCCAACAGTGGATTCAGGAGAAGGAGAAGAACCTGCAAGCAGAGGGAACAGACTATGCCACTAAGGAGTGACCAGGAGGCATGGAAGACAAATGCCCACCGATGTCAGATGCAAGTGAGGTTGACTGTGCCCTTTAAGTTGTAGTTGGGCGGACCAGGAGACACTGTAGAAGATCAGGAGCCATTCACGAACTGTCCCACGTCGGATGTCAAAGGCCAAGGGGTCCGTGTCCGGCAGGGGTACCAACAAGCCTTGGCAGCAGCAACTAACATACTCAAGGTGCAGAGATGGGACCAGCAAGGTACAAGTGACTCAACACAACCAGGTAAGTCAGAGCAGACCCCAAGCAAGCAGGAGAGCCTGCTGAAGCCAAAGAAGACCACCAAGAGGACCCACGGGCCGCAGGCATAGGAGTCGCAAGAAGACCTCGAGCAGCTCATCATGAAGAAGGCCCACGGTATAGAGAAAGCAGTGAGGGCAAAGATCTTGGCGGCAGGAGTTGCTTGAGGTTAGAGCCTGAAGATCTCTGGAGAGACAAGCTGTGGCAACAGCAAGTTGACACAGTGCACAGGGTTTCTGTTCCAGTGGTCCAGACTAGGGATACTGGCTCAAACCCAGTACGAAGAAAGTGCAGGCCTCGAGGGAATTGCAGAACCTCCACCTGTGTTGCTGAGCCTTTCGGAGTTCGTGGAAGCCCAGGATCATCAGATTAGTCAGCTGAGTTGCGGTGCCTGCAGATGCAGGGGTGTGACTCACTACAAGGGAGATTCCTTTGGGTGCCTTGGATGTCCACAGGCCTGGTAAAGAGCCTGTATGGAGCATGGGCACTGACTTTGCAGTAGACCAGCAGGATGACAAGACCAGGAGCAGCAGGAATCTTCCCTGGCACAGCATCGGTTCCCAAAGCTAAGTCCATTGTATCTAGACAGTCTAAGTGGTATGTGATTTGAATCTTGTCCCACAAAGAATCTAGGGAATCGCACAAAGGTAAGCCCTTAAGCACCCTTAAGAAAGGGTTGGGACGATTCAGGTGTCCCTCCCAGAAGAGGGTCTGGACAATGGGGAGGACACTCCCATGTCCTTTGTCCAGTTTCCCGCCAGAGCGGGAGCCAATGGCTGAACTGTAGTATGCAAGCAGGGCAACAAATGTGCCCTTCAAGAAGTCTCAGTGGCTCTGGCAAGTGTTCCTACCCTGTACAAATACATCAAACTCTGTCTAGGAGGTGGTTACACCTCCCTATGACAGTATACCTATTGTTCTGCTTTCCCCTGCTCAAGCTTGGCTCAGCCGCAGGAGGGCAGAAACAAGTCTCTGGCCAGCAGCAGCCCTAGCTTGTTTTCTGGTTCTGGATGACTGATCCCGGGAGCCCCCCCCCCCGTGGAGCTTTACTGTGTGTGGAATCATACCTACTAGAGATATGATTCAACATATTGGATACAAAACATGACAGGGTTCGTGACAGCCAGTTTAGAGATGGTAATGACGCATGGCCAGACTATATGTCGTCACAACCCAGGAGTATGGGCTCTAAAGATTGCAGAGGTGCCCTGCTCAAACCCTGCCTTCAGGATTGAAAGGTTTGCCTCAGGGGTGATTTCTAGGTTTTACGTGTAATTACCACAGATATAGGGAAACCTATATCTGTTGTAAATGGTGTTAGCACAAGCTTACACAGCCTGCAATGGCAGGTCGGTAGTCACAATTAAAGTGGTCTCTCGTGTGGCATAATACATGTTGCAGCCCATGGGAGACCCCTGGTGTACCTTTGTCCTGGTTACCTTAGTACCAAATACTAGGGACTTACAAAGGTGCACCAGAAGCCAATATGAAGTGTACCCAAGTACTCACCATGTCCAATTTAGCGAAGGAGCACAGGAACTAGGGTCCTGAATAGCAGGATCCCAGTGAGACTAGTCAGGAATACATAATGACACCAGCAAAAAGTCTGGGTGACAATGAAAGCAGATACTACTTTCCTACACTGATGTTAAGCCAAAGGTATTGCATATTGGAAGTGGATAGGACCCACTACAATGTGCAAGTACTTGCAATTAGTCTGCACATTTTGGATGTAGGTGGCATCCTGCAGGACCAATGACAGCATCTAGTCTCCAGCTTTCAACACCATTAATACTTGAGCTAGAGTCATGATCTTCAACCTTTCCTTTAAGGAATCAATCAGGGTTTTGCACTACTCACCTATGAGGGTCTCAAGGCGCTGAGGGTGGGTGTGGGACACTCCGTTGCAGACATTTAAAGAGCCAGGTCTTGAAGTCCTTCCTGAATTAGTTCAGTGTCTGGCTCCGTCGGAGGTGAAGGGAGAGCTAGTTCCAGGTCTTGGCCGCGTGGAAGGAGAAGGATCTTCCACCTGTTCTGGAAAAACGTGGGACGGTAACAAGGGAGAGGTCGGCTGAGCTGAGGGTTCCTCATGGGGGCGTGGAACGAGGTTTGGTCGTTGAAGTATTGGGGTCCAGTGTTGTTGAGGGCCATGTAGGTGTGTGTGAGCAGCTTGAACGTTATTCTTCTTTGGACAGGGAACCACTGGAGGTTGCAAAGGTGTTGTGGTTCGGCTGTGGGATATCCAGGAGAAGTCTGGCTGCGGCGTATTAGACGGTCTGGAGTTTGGGGTAGAGTTTTATTTTGATTCCGATGGCATTGCTTCAGTTCAGTCTGCTGGAGGAGAGTGAGTGACTGTTTTCCTGGAGTTGGAGTGGATCCACTTGAAGGTCTTGCAGAGTATGCATTGGATGTTGAAGCATGCAGAATATATGGTGTTGATCTGGTGTTTCACAGTGAGTGATGAGTAGAGTATGATGCCAAGGCTACGTGTATGGTAAATTGGGGTGGGTGAGTTTCCGAGGGCGGGGGCCACCAGGTGTCGTCCTATGCAGAGGGGGTGGAGCAGAGGATGAGGAATTCTGTTTTCTCAGTGTTGAGCTTTAGGTTTTCATTACTTCTTGGAAGTTGTGCCTGGTGATGTTGGGCTCCTTGGTGAGTTAGAAGATGAGCTGGGTGTCATCAGCGTACAGGACTATTTTGAGCCCGTGGTTTCATGCGATGGTCGCAGGGGGGGTCCATAAAGACGTTATAGAGTGTGGGGCTGAGGTATGAGCCTTGGGGTACTCTGCATCTGACCTCTGTTGGTTCTGAGAGGAAGATAGGGAGTCTTATTCTTCCAGAGATAAATGAACATATCCAGTCTAAGACCTTTCCTTGGAATCCGGCGTTGTGGAGCCTGGTGGTTAGTGTGTGGTGGGAGACTGTGTCGAAGGTGACGGTGGCGAAGGCTGCTGATAGGTCCAGGAGGATAAGGGCTGCGTTTGGCCTGGGTCAAGGAGGGAGTGGATGTCGTCAGTGGCAGCGAGGAGGCGGTCTTGGTACTGGGGTTGCTGAATAATACGAATTGATAAGTGTCTAGGATGTTGTTTGTTTCTATGAAGTATGCTAGCTGGATATTGCCATACTTTTCGATGATTTTGGCTACAAAAGGAAGCTGTAAGATGGGCCTGAAGATCTTTAGGTCCGTCTGGTCTAGGGAGGGCTTCTTTAGGAGGGGGTTGACTTCAGCGCGCCACCAGTTGTCGGGGAATGTGGCTGTCTCGAGGGAGCAGTTGATAGTTCGGCGTAGCTCGGGTGTGATGGCAGTGGCGGCCCTGTGATAGATGTGCACCAGGCAGGAGTCAGAAGATTAACTCCTTTTGTTCTTGGAAGAGATGCAGGCCTTCCTTTTTGGGCACATAATAGAGGAAGTAGCATCCTTTGCCCTTTTCCAGCTCTGGCATTAATTCCACATCTCCCTTCTGCAGGGGTGCTGCCACCCCTTCCTGCAGGATTGCAATATAGTCCTGACACGAATGTAAAGATGGGATGGGGTTGAGCCTGAAGAAAAGGGTGTAGCCTTTTTCAGCCACAATAAGGACCCACTGGTATGAAGTTATGGCCTACGGGCTGGCAGATAGGAGGACGCGCCCCCCCAAAAGCTCCAAGTGTGTTTGGGATGAAGAGGGAGAGAAACAAGGTAAATGATACTTACCAGAATGCATCTGTTCTTGGCATGTAGAGCTGCAGAGTTGCACACTATGCATAGATTGAAACCTAGTGTTGGGCCCAGATGTTTGCAGTTTGTTTTGTAGAAAAGTCTTTGGAAGTCACGGGATAGGTGACTCCTCCTTTGGATGATACTGCGCATGGTCATCGGCTCCATCCCCAGATTGTTTTTCGCCATTAGGGAAGTGATGGAGATGTATAAGAGATAGTGATGTCCATGTGATATGTATCTAAGTAAGATAATACTGGAACAGATAAAGGTAGCCGGGTGGGCGTGTGCAACTCGGCAGCTCTACATGCCAAGAACAGATGCATACTGGTAAGTAGCATTTTCCGTTCGAGGCATATGAGCTGCAGATTGCACACTATGCATACATTACCTAGCAGTTCCCACATCTACCGGCGACCACCCGTATCTGTTGCAGTGGTTTGAAACTGAGTTTTTAGTACAGCCTGGCCCACAGTAGCTTGTTGCTTAGTTTGCACATCTACACAGTAATGCTTTGTGAATGTGTGCGGTGTAACCCATGTGGCTGCTTTGCATATGTCATCTAGGGGAATGTTCCCTAAGAATGCCATTGAAGCCCATATTTTCCTGGTAGAATGGGCTTTTGGTGGGATTGTTAATGTGCGTTTCGCTTTTTGATAACATATGTGTATGCATTTAACAATCCACCTAGTGATCCCTGATTTTGAAATGGGATTGCCTTTATGTGGCGGTGAGAAAGACACATAAAGTTGTTTTGTCTTACGAAAGGTTTGTGTTCTTTCAATGTAGTACAGTAATGATCTCTTGACATTTAAAGTTTGTAGAGCTCTTTCTGCAACTGTTTGCGGCTGCGAGAAAAACACAGGCAGCTCAACAGATCGATTTAGATTAAACGGTTAAATTACTTTTGGAAGAAATTTTGGATTTGTATGAAGAACCACCTTGTTATGATGCATTTGCAAAAATGGTTCCTGAATGGTAAATGCGTGTAGTTCACTAACCCTTCTGAGAGGTAATGGCTACTAGGAAAGCTACTTTCCAGGTTAGAAATTGCAATTCGCATTTATGTAATGGTTCGAAGGGAGGTCCCATTAACCTTGTGAGAACTTCATTTAGATTCCACATTGGTACTGGTGGAGTTCTGGGAGGAAAGCTTTAATAGCTGGCACTCTAAAAGAGATAGATATTGTCTATTTTGAAAGTATGCTGCAATAGCTGCAAGGTGTAACCTGATAGACGTGTAGGCTAAGTTACACTTTTGAAGGTGCAGTAAATATCCAATGATGTGTTGAATAGACACATCTAGAGGATAAATTTGGTTGTTTTGGCAGTATATGACAAATCTTTTCCACTTAGCAGCGTAGCATGCTCTAGTGGTGGGGCGTCTAGCTTCCTTGATAACTTTCATACAGTCTGGGGGAAGGTTGAGGTAACCAAACAATGACCTCAGGAGCCAGATCGCTAGGTTGAGCCGAGCTCGGTCCGGGTGCCTGATCTCTCCATGGTTCTGCGTTAATAGGCGTGGAGATATGTGTAGGAGAGTAGGGTCTGCAATCCTATGATCACCCAGATTTTTTACTTTTGTTTCACTGGTTTACGAATTTCTCTGGCTGTGGGCCTGCCAATCAGACCCACAGCCTAGCTGTTCTCTCACTAAATTGATTTGTGTACCTTAGGTGCATTATCCAATTGGTACTGGGCCACCTTATCAGACCCTGTAACTCAGGGCATAGGTGTACCCAGGGCCTACCAGGGACTGAAGCATGTATTATGCCACCCCTGGATGGCCATCTAGATCTGACACAACTGGCTGCACGACAGCTGGGGCAAGGTGGTGTAATCACCCTTTGCTTTAGATATAGTATACCTATATCTAACCCTAAAAATGGACACACAGATTCCCATCAGTCACTCCTATGGCAGGCCTTGACAATCCTGAAGGCAGAGTGCTTGGAATCGTGTGAGATGGTGCTCTGGCATGAGCTGAGCCCATTTGCAGCTTGCGGAACCAAGTCCTAATAGCTGGTCCATGATAACGCATCCCATATACTCTTAAGTGCATTATAATCCTCGCGGTTGAATGCTATCTTTGGTATCGCTTTATCAAAACATGTCGAGTAAGGTGTCATACGAATTGGAATACTAACCCCTCGCCAATTCTGGCGACGGGGTTAGCATTCCACCCTTCTAGAGGGACACGACATGTATGTAACTGTGAACCCCGGCTAAAGTTAACTAAAGCCTCAGCTCCACAAAATGGATGCTGCCACCACAGACACAAGTCTGACCCCCTGCAGCTGGGAGTCCTTCCAGCGAAGGGAGCTTGGACAAAGGGTTTCCTGTCAGAGGCGGTGCTAGCACCATCCCAGACAGGGTTTTGTGTATCCTGGGTAGGCAGGGCTTTACAGGAAGGTGACTACAAGTGGCACCCCGGTGCTCACTACGCATCTGCCGGCTAGAACCAGTTCCAGGGGCACACCAGCCCCTGGCCTGGGGAAAGTCCAGCATGGGAGAGGGGTGTAACCACCCCCCTTCCTGGTCCCACCCCTAGGGCAGGACCTAGTCGCGTACCCACTCCTTTCTTTAGGATAAAGGCAGGAGCGGGGACCCTTCCAAATTAGATCATCTTTGAATCAAGAAACTACTTTCTACGAAAGGAACTCTCGACTTCTCAAGATTTCTCACTTGTGGCTAAGGAGTAGTCACCCTGCATCCGCAAGCACCATCTAAGAACTCTGCGGTTTGCTGCACGTCCTTCCTCAGGAATCCGACCGACCAGCAAGACGAGACCCGGCTTCCCTGGCACCTCTGACCTCTACCTACCTCTACAGCTAAGCTGAGAACCGTAGGTGCGACAAGACCTCGAGGGACCGGCCATCATCAGAACTGCACGACTTCTATCCAGCACGACTGCCGAGGGATCCTCTGGTGAGTGCTTTGGGGTCCGAGAAGCCCCGACCCTGAGCAGCTCCAGCACCGAAGTCCAGCCTCCCAGCATCTCCACGATCTGCGTGGGGCCCTTCTGCTTTTTGCTGCTCACCGCGTTGTTTGGCTACTAGCCCGCTGGCTTGTGGCCTTCTTAACGACGCCCGACGACATCACCGCTGCTGGTCTGGTTCCTCCAGACTGGCCCTTGCTCCCTTCCAAAAGAGGAGCACCCCGGACCCTCCTGGTCCACACCAGACGCCATTTTAGGTCCACGGCGTGGGCTTGAATTTGCCAAAGACTTATTGCCCAATCCTGAGTCCAGCGACGTCGACAGCATCAAACATCGTGGGACAGCTCGCCCCTCCATCCTGGTCGCCGACAACGCCTCCTGGTCCGTGAGACTGCAGAGCCCAGCGTCGCCCACTCACCTGGTCGAGATGACTACCATCCGGTGCCCCCCTGGTGCCACCTGACTACTGGCTAGTAGTCACGAACTTGGTCCCCTCTGCTTTCAGGTGTCATCCATCTTCGATTCCGGCTTGGATCACTCGAACAATCTTCACTGGTCGCCTGCCAGCAACTCTTTTTCTTCAGGCTCCTGGTTCGTCAACAAGGATTCCCGACGTCTTTTCAGACCTATGCAGCTGCAGCCCCTGGACTAGGTAACTTCGGCATTTCGGTGCCCCACTATCCAAGGGTCAGGATCCACTGTCGTTTTCGATCTACCTTATCGGGTTCGCCCGAGAACACTAACTTTGCTTTTACTAGCTCCCATAGACTTTGTCCCGCATCCCGCGTGAGAGTGCACACTCTGCACCCGAGTCCCCTAGGCCTCCTACTAGTAATCTGAAGGTTCAGTAACGTAGTCCTAGCGATTCCAAAGCCTATTAGTCCAGTACTTACCTGCTAGTAATTTCGCATTCCACTTCCATAGTATATGGTTTGTCGTGCCCCTCGGGCATTTGTGTAAATTGTGCAACTTAAAGTATTTTCGTAAGAGTTTTGTTGTGTGCTTAGTACCCTGTCCTCATAAAGAGTACAGGGCTGTTGTGATCTAAATAAATTGCAAATGCTACTTACCAGTATGCATCTGTTCTTGGCATGTAGGGCTGCTGACATTCATATCTGTGCATAGATCGCCACCTAGTGTTGGGTCCGGATGATTGCACATTGTTGTCCTGGAAGAGTCTTCGAAGTATCACGAGATAGGTGGCTCCTCCCCTGGACTACAGTGCGCATGGGCATCGCCTCCATCCCCAGATTGTTTTTAGCCATTGGCAGAGATGGAGTGAAGAATGTGAGTGATGACCATGCTATGAGCATATGTATATATGAATGAATACTGCAGCTGCTACAGGCGCCGGGGAGGAGGGTGGGCGATATGAATGTCAGCAGCCCTACATGCCAAGAACAGATGCATACTGGTAAGTAGCATTTGCAGTTCGAGGCATGTGGGCTGCTGAATTCATATCTGTGCATAGAATACATAGCAGTCCCTCCATTAGCGGCGGCCGCCCGTGCCAGCTGCAGCAGTCTGACAAAGTGTTTTTAGAACAGCCTGACCAACAGCTGCCTGCTGTTTGGAATGCACGTCTACAAAGTAGTGCTTAGTGAAAGTATGTGTGGTAGACCATGTGGCTGCTCTACAGATATCTTCTAAGGGAATGTTACCTAGGAAAGCCATAGAGGCCCCCAACTTCCTGGTGGAGTGGGCCCTCGGTGGGATAGTGAGGGTGCGCTTAGCTTTAGCGTAACAGATCTGAATGCACTTTACTATCCACCTAGCAATCCCTGCTTTGGAGATAGCGTTTCCCTTGTGGTGTGTGGCAAAGGCAACAAAAAGCTGCTTGGTTTTGCGAAAATCTTTTGTCCTGTCTACATAATACATCAAAGCCCTCTTAACATCAAGGGTGTGGAGCATGCGCTCCGCCAGCGTCTCTGGGTTTTGGAAAAACACCGGCAATTCAATTGACTGGTTTAAGTGGAATTGGGATACCACTTTGGGTAGGAATTTAGGGTTAGTGCGGAGCACCACCCTGTTAGCATGTACCTGGAAGAAAGGTTCCTGGATGGTGAGCGCCTGCAGCTCGCTAACCCTTCGTAGCGATGTAATTGCTACTAAGAACGCAACCTTCCAAGTTAGAAACTGAAGCTCACAAGAGTGCAGTGGCTCAAAGGGAGGACCCATCAGCCTCGTAAGAACCACATTGAGGTTCCATTCTGGAGCTGGTGGTGTCCTTGGTGGAATGACCCTTTTGAGTCCTTCCAGAAAGGCCTTGATAGCAGGGACCTTAAAAAGTGACAGGTGTTGCCTATTCTGGAGGTATGCTGCCATAGCAGACAGGTGAATGCGGATGGAAGAGTATGCCAGATTGCATTGATACAGGTGGAAAAGGTAGCAAATGATGTTTTGAATGGAAGCATCTAGCGGGTCAATATTGTGGTTAGCACAGTAGATGACAAACCTCTTCCATTTAGCCGCATAACAAGCTCTGGTAGTGGGCTTCCTTGCCTCCCGAATGATGTTCATGCAATCGGGAGGAAGATTGAGGTAGCCAATGTGAGAAGGTGGCCTGATATGCAGTGCTCACTATTCTAGTGAACACTATGTATCAGTCCAGCAACCCTTATTGATGATTGGTTGTAAGTCAACCTTATAGACCAGCTATCCTAGTAGCGTGGATACGAGCAGTCTAAGGCTAAAGACTCGAGAGGGCGTGTTAAGCCAGCTGTTTACCACACATATACCCCTTGAACACCAAGTGAAAGGACACCACACAAGTGTTATGAAAATAAACAGTTATTTATTTAAAGATCACAACAGCCCTGTACTCTTTATGAGGACAGGGTACTAAGCACAAACCAAAACTCTTACAAAAATACTTAAGTTAGCACAGTATATACAAATGCCCGAGGGGCACGGAAAACCATATACTCTGAAAGTGGAATGCGAAATTCCTAGCAGGTAAGTACAGTTCTAATAGCTTTTGGAATCGCTAGGACTTGACTAGGGAATCGTTAGATTACTTCTAGGAGGCCTAGGGGACTCGGGTGCAGTGTGTGCACTCTCACGCGAGATGCGGGACAAAAGTCTATGGTAGCTAGGAATTAGAAAGTTAGTGTTCTCGGGCGAACCCGACCTGGTAGGGAGAAAACGAAAGTAGATTCTGACCCTTGGATAGTGAGGCTATGCTGGGGCACCGAAATGCCGAAGTTACCTAGCCCAGGGGCTGCAGCTGCATAGGTCTGAAAAGACGTCGGGAATCCTCGTAGACGGACCAGGAGCCGGAAGAAAAGATGCTGGCCGGTGACCAGTGAAGAAAGTTCAGTTGGATCCAAGCCTGGATCTCGAAGATAGATGACACCTGAAAGCAGAGGGGACCAAGTTCGAGACTACTAGCCAGTAGTCAGTGGGCACCAGGAGGGCACCGGATGGTAGCCACCTCGACTAGGTGAGTGGGTGACGCTTGACTCGAAGATCTCACGGACCAGGAGGCGTTGTCGGCGACCAGGATGGAGGATCGAGCTGTCCCACGAAGATGGAAGCTGTCGGCGTCGCTGGACCCAGGATTGGGCAACAAAGCCTTGGCAAATTCAAGCCCACGCGGTGGACCTAAAATGGCGTCTGGAGTGGACCAGGAGGGTCCGGGGTGCCTCTCTTGAAAAAGGAAGCAAGGGCCAGCCTGGAGCAACCAGACCAGCAGTCGTGAAGTCGTTGGGCGTCGTTCAGAAGGCCACAAGCCAGCCGGCTAGTAGCCAAACAACGCGGTGCACAGCAAACAGCAGAAGGGCCCCACGCAGATCGTGGAGATGCAGGGAGGCTGATCTTGGGTGCTGGAGCTGCGCAGGGTCGGGGCTTCTCGGACCCCAAAGCACTCACCAGTGGAGGACACGGTGGGCTTGCAGTAAAGATGTCGTGCAGTCTTGGCGATCGTCGGTCCCTCGAGGTCTCGTCGCACTCACGGTTCTCAGCTTGGCTGTAGAGGTGAGTAGAGGTCAGAGGTGCCAGGGAAGCCGGGTCTCGTCGAGCTGGGTCGTCGGATTCGTGATGAAGGACTTGCAGCAGACCGCAGTGTTCTTTAGGATGGTGCCCGCTTGATGCAGGGTGACTACTCCTTAGCCACAAGGGAGAATCTTGAAGAAGAAATCGTGAAGTCCTTTCGAAGAAAGTGGTATCTTGATTCCAAAGATGATCTGATTTGAACAGGGGGCCCGCTCCTATCTTTATACTAAAAAAGGGGGCTGACCCGGTGACTAGGTCCTGCCTATGGGTGGGACCAGGAGGGGGGTGGTTACACCCCTCTCCCCTGCCGGACTTCCCCAGGCCAGGGGCTGGTGTGCCCCTGGAACTGGTTCTGACTGGCCTATGCGTAGTGAGCACCGGGGTGCCACTCAGCAGTCACCTTCCTGAAAAGCCCTGCCTACCCAGGATACACAAAACCATGTCTGGGACGGTGCTAGCACCGCCCCTGACAGGAAACCCTTTGTCCAGGCTCCCCTCACTGGAAGGACTCCCAGCTGCAGGGGGTCAGACTCGTGTCTGTGGTGGCAGCATCCATTTTGTGGAGCTGAGGCTTCAGTTAACTTTAACCGGGGTTCACAGTTACATACATGTCGTGTCCCTCTAGAAGGGTGGAATGCTAACCCCGTCGCCAGAATTGGCGAGGGGTTAGTATTCCAATTCGTATGACACCTTACTCGACATGTTTTGATAAAGCAATACCAAAGATAGCATTTAACCGCGAGGATTATAATGCACTTAAGAGTATATGGTATGCGATATCATGGAACAGCTATTAGGACTTGATTCCGCAAGCTGCAGACAGGCTCAGCTCATGCCAGAGCACCATCTCACATGATTCCAAGCACTCTGCCTTCAGGATTGTCAAGGCCTGCCATAGGAGTGACTGATAGGAATCTGTGTGTCCATTTTAGGGTTAGGTATAGGTATACTACACCTACAGCAAAGGGTGATTACACGACTTTGCCCCAGCTGTCATGCAGCCAGTTGTGTCAAATTTAGGAGGCCAGCCAGGGGTGGCATAATACATGCTGCAGCCCCTGGCAGCCCTGGGTACACCTATGCCCTGAGTTACAGGGTCTGATAAGGTGGCCCAGTACCAATTGGTAGATGCACCTAGGGTACATGAGGTAATTTAGAAAGAGAACAGCCAGGCTGTGGGTCTGATTGGCAGGCCCACAGCCAGAGAAAGTCGTAAACCAGTGAAACAAAAGCAAAAAATCTGGGTGATCATAGGATTGCAGACCCTACTCTCCTACATGACCCCCCCCCAAACTTTGGGACAATAAGCTAACCTTGACCAGGTGAGTCTTCTTGTTCTAAGTGGAAATATCTGGAGAGCCCATCGGCATTGCCATGATCAGTACCAGGTCTATGTTCCACTGTAAAGTCCATCCCCTGTAGGGAAATGGACCACCTAAGCAGTTTGGGGTTTTCACCCTTCATCTGATTTAGCCACAAGAGGGGCTTATGGTCGGTCTGAATCTTGAAGTGAGTGCCAAACAAGTATGGCCTCAGCTTCTTCAGGGCCCAAACCACAGCAAAGGCCTCCCTCTCAATAGCTGACCAATTCTTCTCTCTGGGGGTCAGCCTTCTGCTTATAAAAGCAATGGGCTGATCCTGACCATCAAAATTCAGTTGAGAAAGAACAGCTCCCACACCCAACTCAGAAGCATCTGTTTGGACAATGAATGGTTTGGAGTAGTCTGGACTCTTAAGGATAGGTGCTGTGCACATGGCCTGCTTTAGGTCATCGAATGCTTTTTGACAGCCTGCTGTCCACTGAACCTTTTTTGGCATTTTCTTACTTGTCAGTTCATTTAATGGTGTCACAATGGAACCATAGTTCCTGACAAACTTTCTGTAGTATCCAGTCAGGCCCAAGAAAGCTCGAACCTGAGTCTGGGTGGTTGGAGGAGCCCAGTCCCTGATTGACTGTATTTTGCTCTCCAGTGGCTGAACCTGGCCTCCACCTACAAGGTGGCCCAGGTATACAACCTGTGTCTGCCCTATCTGGCACTTGGTGGCCTTGATAGTGAGGCCTGCTGCTTGCAGAGCCTCTAACACTTTCCTCAGGTGGACCAGGTGATCCTCCCAGGTGGAGCTAAAGACAGCAATATCATCTAGATATGCTGCACAGAAGTCATCCAGCCCAGTAAGGACTTGATTCACCAACCTTTGGAAGGTGGCAGGTGCATTTTTCAGACCAAAGGGCATTACCACAAATTGATAATGCCCACCAGGGGTTGAAAATGCTGTTTTGGGCTTGGCATCCTCAGCTAACCTGATTTGCCAGTACCCAGCTGTTAAGTCAAATGTACTTAAGTAGTTGGCAGAAGCCAATCTATCTATAAATTAATCTGCCCTTGGTATTGGATGGGCATCAGTCTTAGTGACTGCATTGAGACCCCTGTAGTCTACGCAAAACCTCATCTCTCTCTTACCATCTTGGGTGTGAGGCTTTGGCACTAGAACTACTGGACTAGCCCAAGGGCTATCTGAGGGTTCAATGACTCCCAATTCCAACATTTTCTGCACTTCAGTTTTTATGCAGTCTCTAACATGATCAGGCTGCCTGTAGATTTTACTCTTGACTGGCAGGCTGTCACCAGTGTCAACCTCATGGGTGCACCAATTGGTCTGACTGGGTGTCAGAGAGAACATATGTCTGAAAGACTGAAGAACCTGTTTACAGTCTTTCTGCTGATGTTCAGAGAGGCTGCCACAAAAGACAACACCATCTACTGACCCATCATCAGGATTCTGAGTGAGCAGGTCTGGGAGAGGGTCACTCTCTTCCTCCTGTCCCTCATCTATGGCCATGAGCAAGCTCATGTCCTTCCTGTCGACATATGCTTTGAGCCTGTTGACATGGAGTACCCTGTGGGGACTCCTGGGAGTTCCAAGGTCCACCAGGTAGGTGACCTCTCCCTTTTGCTCAAGAATTGTGTGGGGCCCAGACCATTTGTCTTTGAGTGCTGCTGGGGCCACTGGCTCCAACACCCACACCTTCTGTCCAGGCTGATAAACAGTCAGGACAGCCTTTTGGTCATGCCAAGCTTTTTGAAGTTCTTGACTGGCCTTAAGGTTTTCTGATGCCTTCTCCATATACTCAGCCATCCTGGAGCGGAGACCAAGTACATAGTCCATTATGTTGGTTGCAGGCTTTTTGAGAGGTCTCTCCCATCCTTCCTTCACCAAACACAAGGGGCCTCTCACAGGATGCCCATACAAAAGTTCAAAAGGGCTGTAGCCAACCCCCTTTTGTGGGACCTCTCTGTAAGCAAACAGAAGGCAGGGCATCAGGACATCCCATCTACGCCTGAGTGTTTCAGGTAGTCCATGAATCATCCCTTTTAGGGTCCTGTTGAACCTTTCAACAAGCCCATTGCATTGTGGATGATAGGGTGTAGTGAATTTGTAATTGACACCACACTCCTTCCACATAGCAGTTAAGTAGCTTGACATGAAGTTTGCACCTCTGTCAGAGACAACCTCCTTAGGGAAGCCCACTCTGGAGAACACTCCAACTAGGGCCCTTGCCACCACAGGTGCTGTGGTGGTCCTAAGTGGAATAGCTTCAGGATACCTGGTGGCATGATCCACTACCACCAGTATAAACTTGTGCCCTGATGCTGTCTGGGGTTCCATTGGACCAACAATGTCAATCCCCACTCTTTCAAAGGGCACCCCCACCACAGGCATTGGTATAAGGGGGGCCTTTGTTGTGCCACCTGACTTACCACTGGCTTGGCAAGTGACACAGGAGCGACAAAACTCCTTGGTATCCTCATTCATGTGAGGCCAGTGAAAGTGTGAGACAAGCCTGTCCCAAGTCTTTGTCTGGCCTAAGTGACCTGCTAAGGGAATCTCATGGGCCAAGGTAAGTAGGAAACCTCTCTGAGACAAGGGTACAACCAGCCTCCTGGTCATGCCAGGCTTGGGGTCTCTTGACTCAGTGTACAGGAGTCCATCTTCCCAGTATACCTTGTGGGTACCTGTGGCGTTCCCAGCAGCCTCAGCAGCAGCCTGCTGTCTGAGGGGTTCAAGAGAAGGGCAGTCTAACTGGTCTTTCCCCAGGTCTTCCCTTGAGGGTCCCCCTGAACCCAAGAATTCAACTTGATCAAGTTCAAACTCTCTAGGCTCAGTTTCCCTCAATTCCTGCAGGTCAGCCTCCTCTGAGACTTGATCCACAACCTGGGGCAAGGGGGAAGGCACAGCCTTAACCCTACTGCTCTTTTTCTTGGAAGGTGTCTGGTCCATTGTTCCAGGATCCAGCACCTGTTCAGTGGGGCATTTTCTGGCCTGTGACCTGGTCACAGCAAACACATGTGCTGGCAAGCCTAACATTTCCAGATGAGTCCTCAGCTCCACTTCTGACCATTGTGATGACTCCAAATCATTGCCCAACAAACAATCCACTGGGAGGTCTGAACTAACTACAACCTTCTTTTGGCCAGTTACCCCTCCCCAGGAGAAAGCTACAATTGCCATACTATGATTGGTAGTGACATTGCTTGCATTGGTCACCAGGAATTCTGTACCTGGCATGATCTGTCCAGGGTCCACAAAGCTAGGTGTCACCATTGTGACACTGGCACAAGTGTCCCTATAGGCCTGAGCCATTTTTCCATTAATAAAAGGTGTCTGTCTGTATTTGCCCAAAGTATTGGGACTTATGTCAGGGGACATATCCATATCCCCTGTACTGACAAGGACAGCCTGAGTGAGGGTGCCAACTAAGTTGTCACTCCCCTCAGAACCCAGGGTTAACCCTACTAAACCCTTGGGAGGTGCACTACTACTGCTGGCTGTACTAGGGGGCACAGGTGCCTTAGGGGCTGCAGTGGCAGGAGTCTGCCCTCCTCCTTTCTTGGTGCACTCACTAAACCAGTGAGTTTTACTTTTACAGTATTGGCACCACCTTTTAGATTGGCCTTCTTTCTTCTTTTGGGGAGCCTGACCCCCACCCTCTTTGGGTTGTTGGGGACCTGTCGAAGACTTCTGGTCATTTTGTTCCCCTTTTGAATCTTTACCCTTCTGGTCTGCTTTCTTCTGACCACCTTGATTCTGGCCCTGGTTCTGTTTAACTCTTGTTCTAACCCATCTGTCTGCCTTCTTTCCCAATTCTTGGGGAGAGGTCAGATCTGAGTCAACAAGATGCTGATGCAACAACTGGTTCTGACAATTGTTTAAAATTTGTTCTCTCATCATCAAATTGTACAATCCTTTATAATCAGTAACCTTACTGCCCAGCAACCAGCCCTCAAAAGCCTTAGTGGCACAATCTAGAAAGTCAGCCCAATCTTGAGACTGAGTTTTCTGGGTATCCCTGAACAGCACCCTGTACTGCTCAGTGGTTAGGCCAAACCCATCAACCAGTGCACTTTTCAAGACTTGGTAATCATTAGCATCCTCTACCCTTGTGGTGAGGAGCTTGTCTCTTCCTTTACCTTCAAAGGAGAGCCACAAGATAGCTGCCCACTGACTTGGGGGAACACCTTGCACAGTGCAGGCCCTCTCCAAAGCAGTAATCCATTTGTGGATGTCATCCCCTTGTTTAAAGGGGGGCACTATCTTACCAAGGTGTTTTGTATCAAAACTCCTTTCCCTATTGCTAGGTACAATGCTGCCACCAGTGGGGACTGTCCCACTCAATTGTTGCTCTCTAGCAAAGGCAAGCCTCTCTTTGGCCAGGGCAAGTTCTTCCCTTTCAATCCTCAGATTGGCCTTTTCCTTAGCTACATACATTCTCCTCTGGGGAGATGTCATTCCCCTCTGAGAGGAATGTTGAGAGCCATTGGTATGAATGGATCTGCTAGAGCCTCTTGATAGAGATCTAACTCGTCCATTCCCAATGTTAAGCTGACCTGAGAGTGGCCCCAGGGCTCCCCTAGAATCCCTCTCATGTCTGCTTAAGTTGGTCCTGGTTAGTCTACTGACTTCTACCTGTCCCTGATCTGCCTCACCCCTAGACTCCAAGTCATCATCCTCATCATCAACATCATCTGCTTCCTGAAGGGGATGGGCCTGGTTATCAAAGGGTCCCTGTAGGGAGGGCATATTGCCTTCTGAAGTAGAAGGGTCTGGGTTACCAGCCCTCCTTGCATCATGAGTCTCTAAGAGACCAATCAGAAAAGCAGTTGTGGGGTTAGACCCCTGCTTAATCTTCCTAGAGGTACATACTTGTCGTAACTCATGGAAGCTAAGCGCAGTATATCTTGAAGGGATGACCTGTGGAGGGTCAACTGACACAAGGGGAGACTCAGTGTTTCCTCCTTTGTCCGACATACTGTTTCTAGTGTGGTGTAAGTGATGCACCTACCTACACTATGTGTTACCTACTGATCCCTTGCTAGAGTTGCAGCCAAGGTGTGCTAAGCCTTGAGGAGCTACAACAGCTGGTTCAGTAGAACTCAGAGTATTCTAAGCTTTAGTTATATGTACCTAACAGTACTTATGTGATCTTTCAACAAGATATTCTTAGGATATGTGTGGTAAAACAACATTAAGCTCAAATCCCAACCGCTGCTCACCAATGTGAGAAGGTGGCCTGATATGCAGTGCTCACTATTCTAGTGAACACTATGTATCAGTCCAGCAACCCTTATTGATGATTGGTTGTAAGTCAACCTTATAGACCAGCTATCCTAGTAGCGTGGATACGAGCAGTCTAAGGCTAAAGACTCGAGAGGGCGTGTTAAGCCAGCTGTTTACCACACATATACCCCTTGAACACCAAGTGAAAGGACACCACACAAGTGTTATGAAAATAAACAGTTATTTATTTAAAGATCACAACAGCCCTGTACTCTTTATGAGGACAGGGTACTAAGCACAAACCAAAACTCTTACAAAAATACTTAAGTTAGCACAGTATATACAAATGCCCGAGGGGCACGGAAAACCATATACTCTGAAAGTGGAATGCGAAATTCCTAGCAGGTAAGTACAGTTCTAATAGCTTTTGGAATCGCTAGGACTTGACTAGGGAATCGTTAGATTACTTCTAGGAGGCCTAGGGGACTCGGGTGCAGTGTGTGCACTCTCACGCGAGATGCGGGACAAAAGTCTATGGTAGCTAGGAATTAGAAAGTTAGTGTTCTCGGGCGAACCCGACCTGGTAGGGAGAAAACGAAAGTAGATTCTGACCCTTGGATAGTGAGGCTATGCTGGGGCACCGAAATGCCGAAGTTACCTAGCCCAGGGGCTGCAGCTGCATAGGTCTGAAAAGACGTCGGGAATCCTCGTAGACGGACCAGGAGCCGGAAGAAAAGATGCTGGCCGGTGACCAGTGAAGAAAGTTCAGTTGGATCCAAGCCTGGATCTCGAAGATAGATGACACCTGAAAGCAGAGGGGACCAAGTTCGAGACTACTAGCCAGTAGTCAGTGGGCACCAGGAGGGCACCGGATGGTAGCCACCTCGACTAGGTGAGTGGGTGACGCTTGACTCGAAGATCTCACGGACCAGGAGGCGTTGTCGGCGACCAGGATGGAGGATCGAGCTGTCCCACGAAGATGGAAGCTGTCGGCGTCGCTGGACCCAGGATTGGGCAACAAAGCCTTGGCAAATTCAAGCCCACGCGGTGGACCTAAAATGGCGTCTGGAGTGGACCAGGAGGGTCCGGGGTGCCTCTCTTGAAAAAGGAAGCAAGGGCCAGCCTGGAGCAACCAGACCAGCAGTCGTGAAGTCGTTGGGCGTCGTTCAGAAGGCCACAAGCCAGCCGGCTAGTAGCCAAACAACGCGGTGCACAGCAAACAGCAGAAGGGCCCCACGCAGATCGTGGAGATGCAGGGAGGCTGATCTTGGGTGCTGGAGCTGCGCAGGGTCGGGGCTTCTCGGACCCCAAAGCACTCACCAGTGGAGGACACGGTGGGCTTGCAGTAAAGATGTCGTGCAGTCTTGGCGATCGTCGGTCCCTCGAGGTCTCGTCGCACTCACGGTTCTCAGCTTGGCTGTAGAGGTGAGTAGAGGTCAGAGGTGCCAGGGAAGCCGGGTCTCGTCGAGCTGGGTCGTCGGATTCGTGATGAAGGACTTGCAGCAGACCGCAGTGTTCTTTAGGATGGTGCCCGCTTGATGCAGGGTGACTACTCCTTAGCCACAAGGGAGAATCTTGAAGAAGAAATCGTGAAGTCCTTTCGAAGAAAGTGGTATCTTGATTCCAAAGATGATCTGATTTGAACAGGGGGCCCGCTCCTATCTTTATACTAAAAAAGGGGGCTGACCCGGTGACTAGGTCCTGCCTATGGGTGGGACCAGGAGGGGGGTGGTTACACCCCTCTCCCCTGCCGGACTTCCCCAGGCCAGGGGCTGGTGTGCCCCTGGAACTGGTTCTGACTGGCCTATGCGTAGTGAGCACCGGGGTGCCACTCAGCAGTCACCTTCCTGAAAAGCCCTGCCTACCCAGGATACACAAAACCATGTCTGGGACGGTGCTAGCACCGCCCCTGACAGGAAACCCTTTGTCCAGGCTCCCCTCACTGGAAGGACTCCCAGCTGCAGGGGGTCAGACTCGTGTCTGTGGTGGCAGCATCCATTTTGTGGAGCTGAGGCTTCAGTTAACTTTAACCGGGGTTCACAGTTACATACATGTCGTGTCCCTCTAGAAGGGTGGAATGCTAACCCCGTCGCCAGAATTGGCGAGGGGTTTGTATTCCAATTCGTATGACACCTTACTCGACATGTTTTGATAAAGCAATACCAAAGATAGCATTTAACCGCGAGGATTATAATGCACTTAAGAGTATATGGTATGCGATATCATGGAACAGCTATTAGGACTTGATTCCGCAAGCTGCAGACAGGCTCAGCTCATGCCAGAGCACCATCTCACATGATTCCAAGCACTCTGCCTTCAGGATTGTCAAGGCCTGCCATAGGAGTGACTGATAGGAATCTGTGTGTCCATTTTAGGGTTAGGTATAGGTATACTACACCTACAGCAAAGGGTGATTACACGACTTTGCCCCAGCTGTCATGCAGCCAGTTGTGTCAAATTTAGGAGGCCAGCCAGGGGTGGCATAATACATGCTGCAGCCCCTGGCAGCCCTGGGTACACCTATGCCCTGAGTTACAGGGTCTGATAAGGTGGCCCAGTACCAATTGGTAGATGCACCTAGGGTACATGAGGTAATTTAGAAAGAGAACAGCCAGGCTGTGGGTCTGATTGGCAGGCCCACAGCCAGAGAAAGTCGTAAACCAGTGAAACAAAAGCAAAAAATCTGGGTGATCATAGGATTGCAGACCCTACTCTCCTACAGCCAAACTCTAGGACTTCAGGAGCCAGATCGCCAGGTTGAGCTGTTGCGGATCTGGGTGCTGAATGTCGCCATGGCTCTGCGTCAGAAGGCTGGGAGTGAGATGAAGCCTTTGATGCGGCACCACGGACAGTTCTAGAAACGTGGTGTACCATGGTTGGCGAGCCCACGTCGGAGCAACCAGGATGAGAGTCATGGAGTGCTGCCTGAGCTTGCGTGCCACCAGCGGTATCAGAGGTGCTGGGGGAAAAGCGTACGCAAATCTGCCTGACCAGTTCATCCACATCGCATTGCCCTGTGATTGGGGGTGTGGGAATCTGGCGGCGAAGCTTTGGCATTTTGCGTTCTCCTTTGTGGCGAACAGGTCTATCTCTGGATGACCCCACCTTTGGAAGTACGGTTGGAGTACTGATGGATGTATCTCCCACTCGTGCATCTGATGGCTGTGCCTGCTGAGCAGATCCGCCATCTGATTGTCCTTGCCCGGGAGATGCTCTGCCATGAGGAAGATGTTCCTCTGAATGGCCCACTTCCACATGCTCTGAGCCAGATGAGACAGCTGTGGAGAGTGTGTGCCTCCCTGCTTCTGAATGTAGTACATGGCAGTCATGTTGTCCGTCCGGATCAACACAACTTTGTTGCACAGATGTACTTTGAACGCCTTCAGGGCCATGAAGATTGCCATCAGTTCCAACACATTGATGTGCATCTTCCTTTGCTGTAGTGTCCATAGTCCCTGCACAGTGTAATGGAGTACATGCGCTCCCCATCCCTGGAGAGAGGCGTCCGTCGTCAGGATAATCTGTGGGACAGGCTCTTGAAATGGTCGGCCCTTGCAAAGGTTTTGTGGATTCCACCAATGCAGAGAGTTGTATGCCCGACCGCTCACCAACACTAGGTCTGTTAGTTGCCCATGAGCCTGAGTCCACTGACGTGCTAGGCACTCCTGAAGCGGACGCATATGTAGTCTCGCGTGCGGGACAATGGAGATGCAGGAGGCCATCATGCCTATCAACTGCATGAACACCTTCGCTGGAAGCGAGTGTTGGGGTCTGAATCGTTGGATCAGCGCCTGGATACTGGCGATTCTCACTGAATTTGGCTGCGCAGTGGCTGCCAGAGTGTTGATTGTCGCGCCCAGGTACTGTCGCACGTGGGCGGGCTGGAGATGGGACTTTGGGTAGTTCAGAGAGAATCCCAGATCGTGCAGGAGATGAATGGTGCGTGACACATGGTTTACGCACTGCTGTTCTGTCTTCGCTTGAATGAGCCAGTCGTCCAGGTAGGGAAAGACGTGGACGTGCTGGCGACGGAGATGCGCCGCCACAGTCGCTAGGCACTTTGTAAATACCCTTGGTGCCGTGGTGACCCCGAACGGCAGAACCCTGAACTGGTAATGCTGGCCTAAAATCGTGAATCTGAGATACTTCCTGTGGGAAGGATGCAGGGGGATATGAAAATAGGCATCTTTCAGATCCAGCGTAGCCAGGAAGTCCCCCTGCTGAAGCAGGGGAAGCACCTGCTGCAACGTGAGCATATGGAAGTGCTCCGAGAGGATGTACCAGTTTAGGGGCCTGAGGTCCAGGATTGGCCTGAGGGATCCGTCCTTCTTGGGAATCAGGAAATACAGGGAGTAAACCCCTGTTCCCCGCTCTTGCAGTGGAACGAGCTCTATCGCCCCTTTTTGCAGCATGACAAGAACTTCTTGCTGCAACAAGGTTAAGTGCTCGCCTGACATAGGACGGCTCCTTGGGGGTATGTCCGGTGGAATGGAAGTAAGCTCTAGACAGTACCCGTACTGGATAAGAGACCTCACCCACCTGTCCGTGGTGATGGATTTCCACGCCAGCAGGAACTGCTGGAGTCTCCCCCCGACCGGTGTTGTATGGTCGGGGGGCAGTGACAAGACGTCACTGCTTGTTGGCGGTGGTGGACCTGGAGCTATTGTTTCCACGTCCCCTGCCCTTGACGTTATTGCCTCTGTAACCACCTCTACCCTTGTTGTTGTACGAGGTTTGGGTGTTAGTCTTGTAATATTGCGTGGACTGGGATGCCTGCCCCCTTGAGGTGCCTCTGGAATTTGAGCGGCGAAAGGAACCACTCCGAAACTGCTGACTTTGTAAAGCCCCCATAGACTTGGCAGTTTCCGTATCTTTTTTCATTTTCTCCAGGGTGGCATCCACCTCAGGGCCAAACAGATGGTCGGGATTCACTGTTTGATTCAATATTGTAGTTTGGATGTCCGGTTTGAACCCCGAAATTCTAAGCCAGGCATGGCGTCTAAGCAACACACTGGTATTGATAGCCCTGGAGGCCGTTTCTGCCACATCTAGTGCGCATTTGATGGATGCATTAGTAATGAGTTTCCCTTCCTGAATCAGCATCTCTCCTGCCTCCTTGTATTGGTCAGGCAAGTGTTGCAGTATGGCCTCTAAAGTGTCATAATGGGCCCTATCATAACGTGCAAGCAGGGCTTGAGTGTTAGATATTCTCCAGATATTAGCTGCCTGTGCAGCAATCCGTTTGCCTGAGGCCTCAAAGATTTTGGACTCTTTGTCTGGGGGAGGAGCGTCACCAGTAGTTTGAGAGTTCGCCCTCTTCCGAGCGTTCGAAACGACCAAGGAGTCCAAAGGCAAGTGCCCCTTGATATATGTAGGATCCGTGGGCGCTGCTTTATATTTCCTGTCGATGCGAGGGTTGACCACACGCGCCCGGGTGGGCTCCTTGAAGACCTCCGTTGCATGTTTAAGCACTCCTTTAAGCATCGGCAGCGTCTTGACTGACTTTTCAGCTACAGAGAAAGTGTCGAAGAGGAAGTCCACATCCACGGGGTCCGAGTGCAGCTCGACGTCGTGGTTAGCCGCAGCTCTCTCGATCAGAGCGTTAAAGGCCGCTGAGTCCTCAGTCGGGGACGTTTTCGCCGCAAAAAGTTGCGCGTCCTGGCCCGACTGCGGGTCCTCTGGGTCGCCTCCGGCTGACCAAGGTTCGTGCTCCTCCTCCGGATCCGAGTACGCCGGATAGTTGTACTCGGCGCATTCCTCATCCGCATCGCCGGCGGCGGAATGCGATGGCGAGTGTCCAAGGGCTTGTGGGGACACAGGTTCCACCAGCGCCGAAGAGTCAGCAGAGTCTCTTTTGTTTTTGAGAGGGATCTTAAAATGTTCCAACGCCGGCTCCGTCGTGATCTTCCTCTTGAGGAGAGACAGTTTCCCGGTGTTGGCGTCGATGGTTACCTCACGACGTTCCTCTTCAGCAAGCGGTTGGAGCCGAAGCTTCGACACCACCAAGGCAGCTTTCGGTGCCAATACCTCCTTCGAGGGTCCACCCTGTTTCGGCGCGAAGGCCTTCGGCGCCGACTTTGGAGGGAAGGTGAAGCGGATAGGCGTTTGCTCCTTCGCGGGCTTAGGCGTGAGCTTTGGCGCCACAGTGCCCGAAGCGGGAACCACACTGTCCTTTCGAATCCGCTGCAGGGATTCCCCCACTTTCTTCGTCAAGGCCGGAGAGGGCTTGACCGGCTCGAGCGACTTCTCAGCATCGAGAGCCTGATCACCCGCATGCGCCTTCTTCGGGGCCGACGCTCCATGGCTATGCGCGTCGTCGCCCTGACGCTTCTTCGGAGCCGTCTTCGGGTCCACGACCCCCTTCGGAGCCGACGCAGCCGCGTCGGACGATTTCGCCTTCGGCACCGACCCCGAGGGCTTCGGGTCGGCCATCTTGGCGTGGCTCTTCGAGTCGGCCATTTTGGTTTTCTTAGAAGTTGACGCCTCCAGAACCTTCTTCACCAGCGCAACTTTCACTTTCGGTTCCGCATCCGAGGGTGCGTGACCAGTTGGTTTCACTTTCGTTTTCTTCGACGTAAGTGATGGTTCAGAAATGTCCGTGACCGGGCCCGGAGGCGGGGACGTAGGACTCATAGTTAGATCTTGGGTAAGGCCCGAAGGCGATCCCTCGACCTGGGCCGTATAAAGGGGAATAGCCCCTGAGTCTGGTTGGGGATGCTCCTCCTCCGAGCTATCTCCCATAGTGGCAAATGCCTGATCGTCGTCCCCTACCTCGTCGGTGACTTCGTCAAAGTTTTCCACACCCGCGTCGTAGGTCTCCCCCTCGGACGCGGGATTAGAGCCCGAACCTTGCCCGTCGTCTTCTACCTCGACAGATTCCTGGAATATGTCGTCTGGTGGGGGCGCCGCAGTCGATAACTTAGCCTGGAGCCTATGGGCCCGACGAATCTTCAAAGTCTTCTTGCACCGGAATTTCGAACACGCCATGCAGCTGTCCTCATGGTGATCCGGTGACAAACATGTATTGCACACAGGGTGCACGTCGAGGTGTGAATATTTGGAGTTACACACCGGGCACTTCTTAAACGGAGTTCGCTCCATAGCAAAAGCGTAGTGCAGGCCCGTCCGCGCCGAAAGCACGTGGAAGGGCAGCAAGAGATCGGAGCTGAGAGTCAGAAAGAAACTCGAACGCAACTATACCGACGCCCAGCCTAGAGACCTTTTGGTCTCGATTAGAAGTTGAACAACTATCGGTTCCGACAGAGGGAACCGAAACACATCCGAACCCAATGGCGGAAAAAAACAATCTGGGGATGGAGGCGATGCCCATGCGCACTGTAGTCCAGGGGAGGAGCCACCTATCTCGTGATACTTCGAAGACTCTTCCAGGACAACAATGTGCAATCATCCGGACCCAACACTAGGTGGCGATCTATGCACAGATATGAATTCAGCAGCCCACATGCCTCAAACACACTGTTTATTTTCATAACAACTTGTGTGGTGTCCTTTCACTTGGTGTTCAAGGGGTATATGTGATGGTATAACAGCTGGCTTAACACGCCCTCTAGAGTTTAGCCCGAAGACTGCTCGCATCCACGCTACTAGGATAGCTGGTCTATAAGGTTGACTTACAACCAATCACCATAAGGGTTGTTTGGACTGATACAAAGTGCTCACTAGAATAGTGAACATTATATATCAGGCCAACTTCTCACAATATGTTTAATTTTTGGTGTGGTATTACAGACATTTGCAACAGCGTGGTATACCACGGTTGTCTGGCCCAAGTTGGAGCGATCAGAATGAGCGTTAGAGAATGTTGCTGTAGTTTGCGCACCACTAATGAAATTAGGTGGAGAGGAGGAAAAGCGTACGCAAATAGTTTTGACCAGTTCATCCATATCGCATTGCCTTTGGACAATGGGTGTGGGTATCTGGTGGCAAAGCTTGGGCATTTTGCGTTTTCGTGGGTGGCAAAGAGGTCTATCTGAGGTTGTCCCCACATTTGAAAGAACGGAAGAAGAACTTGCGGATGAAGTTCCCACTTGTGGATTTGCTGAGTTTGTCGACTTAGCAGATCTGCCATGGTGTTTTGTTGTCCTGGGACGTGTTGGGCTAATAGGAAGATGTTTAGTGGTATTGCCCATCTCCATATCTGCTGGTCTCTGAGAGCTACAGAGAGAGTGTCCCTCCCTGTTTGTTTATGTAGTACATAGCTGTCATATTGTCTGTGCGGACTAGGACAGCTTTGCCTGACACTTGAGTTTGAAAAGCTTTTAGGACTAGAAACACAGCTAGTAACTCTAGGTGGTTGATGTGGAGTAGCTTTTGTAGCGGTGTCCACCTGCCTTGCGTGGTGCAGGAGGGGAGCTCCCCAGCCGGAGAGCGATGCGTCCGCAGTTAAGACTACTTGAGGAACTGGCTCTAGAAACGGTCGCCCTTTGGAAAGATTTTTGGTGTTCACCATTGCAGAGAACAATAAGTCCAACCGTCCACTAACACTAGGTCTGTTAGTTGACCTTGAGCCTGGTTCCATTGACGTGCTAGGCACTCTTTAAGTGGACGCATTTGCAATCTTGCGTGAGGGACTATGAATATGCAAGATGCCATCATAAAAGGATTCACTTTGCATTGCCTACAGAGCAGCACATGACTTGGGTCCTGTCCAATTGCAAGAGAAGTTTACTTGGTACAATCCCAAGAGGCAGCTCCATTCCTCCAGCGTGAATTTTTTGAGGATTACCAGATTTAGGCGCTCTAGGATGGGAAGGGGGGGTGGGGAGGGGGGGGGGCTTTCAGTGTGGCAGCCGCTCATTTATGGAACGAGCTGCCATAGAACATCAGATAAGCAAACTGTTTGGCCGAGTTCAGAAAGATCCTGAAAACCTGGCTTTTTCCTAGGTCTCATTTCTAGCCCCCCTCTATTCCCCAATGTCATCTCGGTTGATGTTTAGGTTGGCTTTTTAGGTCTGAGCGCCAGGATACCCGTAGGGTGGCAGTTGGGCTAAGAACCTAATTCAATTCAATTCAATTCCTATGAGCTGCATGAACACTCGAGCTGGTAGTGAGTGTTGCGGCTTGAATTTTGTTAGAAGAGTTTGTACACTTGTTATCCTTGCTGGAGAGGGATACGCTAGTGTTAACTGGGTGTTTATTGTAGAGCCGAGATACTGTTGTATATATGAGGGTTGTAGATGCGACTTGGCGTGATTTACTGTGAATCCCAAGTCTTGAGGCAGTTGAATGGTAGCGCGAGTGTGTTGCACACACTGGCTGTATGAGCTGGCTTTCAAGAGCCAGTCCTCCAGATATGGGAAGACATGAATGTGTTGTCTTAAGTGTGCTGCTACCACTGCTAGGCATTTGGTAAACACCCTTGGCGCTGTTGTGACTCCGAATAGGAGCACTTTGAACTGGTAGTGCTGTCCGTCTAGCACAAATCTGAGATATTTTCTGTGCGCTGAGTGGATGGGAATATGAAATGAGGGCGTCCTTGAGATCTAGAGTGGCAAGGAAGTCGTTTAGTCCCAGCCAGTAGTGGAAGGACCTGTTGAAGTGTGACCATATGGAAATGGTCCGACTGAATGTAAATGTTTAGAAGTCTGAGGTCTAAGATGGGTCTTAGAGATACGTCCTTTTTTGGTATTAGGAAATACAGTGAGTATACTCCTTTGTTTTCCTGGTGCTTTGGAACGATCTCTATTGCATTTTTCTGCAAGAGGAATATTACCTTTTGTCTGAGCAATGTTAAAGCACAAGTTACTACTTGTGTAACGATATATCTGTAAGAGACATTAGTTAGTGATAGATTCCTTACCTTAGAATATCCCCAGGCGTCAGACTGGATCCGGAAATTTTTGCGTAGCAATACCCCTGCGCGTTGGTAGGCGTCGTCTGCGGCTCCGCGTCAGTCGTCGGCGTCGTTAGCGCCGGAATGACGTCGGAGTACTTAGACGCCGCCCATGCGCGCTGACGTCAGTTCTGATACACAGCTTTTCAGCGCCAGATACGCAGAGCCATGATAGAACCAACACTGGTGCCATGAAACTAGGGCCCTGAAAAGGGGTGACCTTAACCCTAGATATCGGTTCGCAGAACGGGGAGGATGGGTGGGTCAGTAAGGAATCTATCACTAACTAATGTCTCTTACAGATATATCGTTACACAAGTAGTAACTTGTGCATCTGAAAGAGACACATTAGTGATAGATTCCTTACCTTAGAATAGATACCCCAGCAATACCAACCCCGGTGGTGGGTCTGCGAACCAATATCACACCAGAAAGTCCTGGAGGACGGAACGGCCAAAGAAGCCATCCCTCCGGACTGGACTGTCCAGGCAGTGGTGTCTTGCGAACATGTGCAGCGAGGCCCACGTCGCTGCCTGGCAAATGTCCTGTAAGGGGACTCCTCGGCCAAGGGCAGTTGTTGTTGCCGTGGCACGAGTGGAATGAGCCCGCAATCCAGCAGGGGGCTCCTTTTTCGCCATGGAGTAACATGCCTGAATACACAAGATGATCCACCGCGAAATGGTCCTCTTGTGTACTGCCTTTCCCTTCTTCACGCCCACGTAACCAACAAAGAGTTGGTCATCCACCCGGAATTGGATTGTGCGATCTAGGTAATAGGCGAGCGCACGTTTTGGATCCAGACGGTGGAGCCTCTCTTCCTCTTTCGAGGGATGCGGAGGCGGAAAGAAGGTGGGCAAAGTAATGGACTGCACGATGTGGAAGGCCGTGACAACCTTGGGCAGAAAGGAAGGTTGTGTACACAACACCACGCAACACTTGTCTGGATGAACAGATAGGAAAGGTGGAGTAGAAGAAAGAGCCTGGAGCTCACTCACCCTCCTGGCAGAGGTGATGGCGACCAGGAAAGCAGTCTTCAATGTGAGAAGACAGAGAGGACAGTTATGGAGCGGCTCAAAGGGAGCACACATCAGATAAGTGAGAACAAGATTCAAGTCCCACTGGGGCATCACAATGGGAACAGGAGGAAACGTGTGTGATGCCCTTCAGAAATCTATTTACAATGGGGGACTTGAATAAGGAAGGCTGATCAGGGAGCCTTAAGAAGGCTCCCTGATCAGCCTTCCTTATTCAAAAGGAATAAGGAAGGCAGGTGCTACACTCTTACCTTTCCAAAGTCTACTCTTGTAAATGTAAATGTATTTGAGCTAATATAGCACACAGCTACCCACAAAGGGTTTCCCGGCGCTTGCTTAGGTAACCCGTCCTGGTATTCCCCTGTGAGATAACCCCGGCAGGGTATCCACAAGGTGAAAGCCAGGCATCCCGCCGCGAGGGGCCGTTGTGGAGATTAAGCAAGCTATTGCCCAGAGTTGCAGAGTGTGAACCCGTGAGTTGAGAAGGCACCGGAGCGAGAATTATCGAGTCCGTGGAATTTTTTGAGCCCAAGACCCGCCGAGGCGGGGAATTGAACCCTGGTCCAGGGCCGATCTCAGCTTCCGGGTCTGCCGCCTCTAACCCCTGAGCCACACTTCTCTACTCTTGGATGGGGGACTCAGCATTAAAGCTGAATGGTTCAAAAACGGAGATAATATTGATGGGACTGAAAAATCCCTCTCTCCCCTGCTCGGCTTGGCCCAGCTGCCTGGGATCCCCTCCCAAACCCAAGGCTGAGATCAAGAGCCTGGGTATTTGGCTGGAGTAAGATCTCTCCTTTAGGACCCAGGCCTTTAAACTAGCTGGTGTCTGTTTTGGCCTCCTCCGATCGGTACGTAAAGTGCTGCCTCTGATTCCTTTTCTATCTTGGAAGCTCTTAATCCAGGGTCTGATCATGTCCAGGTTAGATTTCAGCAATGCGATCTACCTGGGTGCCCCTGAGATCACTCTGAACAAACTTCAGCAAGTTCAGAATGCGGCAGCACGAATGCTTTATAACATCCCCATGTCACGATCGGCCAAACCAGCACTGAAGGCGCTACACTGGCTGCCAGTACGAGAAAGGGTGAAATTTAAATCCCTCTGCCTTGCGCACAAAATCTTGCAAGGCAAAGGCCCTCCCGTTTGCTGGCGCGGGCCGAGAGGCCCAAGGACTTGGCTGTAGCCCTGGAGTCCTTAAAGCGCTTAAGCGCATGTTCTGCCCTGTCGCCAAAAAGACGACTGCCATCAAACGGCATGTCCATTAGTGTGTTCTGGACATCAGCAGAAAAGTTGGCAGACCTCAAGCAGGCGTGGCGACGAATCGCCACTGTCGTTGCCGTCGCTCTGCCTAGTGAGTCGGTGATATCCAGCCCACACAGGATAGAATATTTTGCTGTATCCTGGCTGTGAGAAGTTGGCCTGATATGCAGTGCTCACTATTCTAGTGATAACTATGTATCAGTCCAAACGACCCTTATTGATGATTGGTTGTAAGTCAACCGTATAGACCAGCTATCCTAGTAGCATGGACAAGAGCAGTCTTTAGGCTAGACTCTAGAGGGCGTGTTAAGCCAGCTGTTATACCATCACATATACCCCTTGAACACCAAGTGAAAGGACACCACACAAGTTGTTATGAAAATAAAAGGATATTTGTTTAGAACACAACAGCCCTGGACTCTCTATGAGGACAGGGCGCTAAGCACAATACAAAGCTCTTAAAGAAATAATGAAAGTCGCACAATTTACACAAATGCCCGAGGGGCACGAAAAACCATATACTCTGAAAGTGGAATGCGAGATTACTAGCAGGTAAGTACTACTCTCATAGACTTCAGAAACGCTGGACCTACAATGCTGAACCCTTAGATTAGAAGCAGGAGGCCTAGGGACGTCGTGTGCAGAGTGGAAACTCTCACGCGTAATGCGGGACAAAGTCTATGGTTGCTAGAAATTACAAAGTTAGTGTTCTCGGGCGAACCCGACTACGTAGGTAAAAAACGAAAGTGGATCTAGACACTTAGAGAGTTGGTCTACGCTGGAGCACTGTGGTACTCTGTTTACCTAGCCCAGGGGCTGCGGCTGCATAGGGTTCGTTGACGAACCAGGAGCCTGAAGTGGAAGTTGCTGACAGGCGACCAGTGAAGATGTTCCGGGCTGATCCAAGGACTGGGTCAGCTGAAGAGTACCTGTAAGCAGGAGGGACCAAGTTCTGAATCACTAGCCAGTGATTAGATGGGCACCAGGATGGCATAGGATTAAGTCACCTCGACCAGGTGAGTGGGCGACGCTGGGCTCTGAAGTCTCTCGGACCAGGAGGCGTTGTCGGCGACCAGGATGGAGGTGCGAGCTGTCCCACAAAGGTATCTGCTGTCGGCGATGCTGGACCCAGGATTGGGGCAACAACTCTTGGCAAATGCAAGCTCACGCGGTGGACTCAAAATGGCGTCTGGAGTGGACCAGGAGGATCCGGGGTGCTCCTCTGGGGAGCAAGGGCCAGTCTGGAGCAACCAGACCAGCAATGGAAGTGTCGTCGTTCGTCGTCAAGAGGACTACAAGCCAGCAGGCAAGTAGCCGGACAACGCCGTGAGCAGCAAAGAGCAGAAGGGCCCCACGCAGATCTCGTGGATGCTGGGGGGCTGGACTTCGGTGCTGGAGCTGCTCAGGGTTAGGGCTTCTCAAACCCCAAAGCACTCACTCGAGGATCCCTCGGCGGTCGTGCTGGATAAGTGTAGTGCAGTTCTGAAGATGGCCGGTCCCTCGAGGTCTCGTCACACCCACGAATCTCAGCTGGGCTGATGATGCAGGTAGAGGTCAGAGGTGCCAGGGAGGCCGGGTCTCGTCGTGCTGGTTGGTCTGGTTCCGGAGGAAGGACGTGCAGCAAACCGCAGGTTACTTAGTTGGTGCCCGCAGATGCAGGGTGACTACTCCTTAGTCACAAGGGAGAAATCTTGAAAAGAAGTCTTGAGTTCCTTTCGTAGAAAGTAGTTTCAGGATTCAAAGATGATCTAATTTGGAAGGGTCCCCGCTCCTACCTTTATTCTAAAGAAAGGGGCTGGTACGCGACTAGGTCCTGCCCATGGGTGGGACCAGGAAGGGGGGTGGTTACACCCCTCTCCCATGCCGTACTTTCCCCAGCTCAGGGGCTGGGGTGCCCCTGGAACTGGTTCAAGCCGGCCTATGCATAGTGAGCACCGGGGTGCCACTTGCAGTCACCTTCCTCTAAAGCCCTGCCTACCCAGGATACACAAAACCCTGTCTGGGATGGTGCTAGCACCGCCCCTGACAGGAAACCCTTTGTCCAAGCTCTCCTCGCTGGAAGGACTCCCAGCAGCAGGAGGTCAGACTTGTGTCTGTGGTGGCAGCATCCATTTTGTGATGCCAAGGCTTGAGTTAACTTTAACCGGGGTTTAAAGTTACATACATGTCGTGTCCCTCTAGAAGGGTGGAATGCTAACCCCGTCGCCAGAATTGGCGAGAGGTTAGTATTCCAATTCGTATGACACCTTACTCGACATGTTTTGATAAAGCGATACCAGAGTTGGCAAATAACCGCGAGGATTATAATGCACTTAAGAGTATATGGTATGCATTATCATGGAACAGCTATTAGGACTTGGTTCCGCAAGCTGCAGACGGGCTCAGCTCATGCCAGAGCACCATCTCACATAATTCCAAGCACTCTGCCTTCAGGATTGTCAAGGCCTGCCATAGGAGTGACTGATAGGAATATATGTGTCCATTTTAGGGTTAGATATAGGTATACTATATCTGAAGCAAAGGGTGATTACACCACCTTGCCCCAGCTGTCGTGCAGCCAGTTGTATCAGATTTAGATGGCCAGCCAGGGGTGGCATAATACATGCTGCAGCCCCTGGTAGGCCCTGGGTACACCTATGCCCTGAGTTACAGGGTCTGATAAGGTGGCCCAGTACCAATTGGTATATGCACCTAAGGTACACGTGTCAATTTAGTGAGAGAACAGCTAGGCTGTGGGTCTGATTAGCAGGCCCACAGCCAGGGAAGTCGTAAACCAGTGAAGCAAAAAGCAAAAATCTGGGGTGATCATAGGATTGAAGACCCTACTCTTCTACATCTTCCACAACGTCATCCTGGCGACCACGACGCCGGATGCAGAGTCAACCAACGGCACCTACCAACACACAGGCTTACCGTGGACGAAAAACTTTCCGGATCCAGTCTGACGCCGGGGGATATTCTAAGGTAAGGAATCTATAACTGTTTCTTTTAGATTTAATATTCAGAATATTTGTCATGCTGCATAACTAATCTGATGCTAGTGACTTCAAAAACAAATGACGCATTAGCCAATAAGAACAATTGTTACTTACCTGTAAACAGGTGGTTCTCCAGTATTGGTGTCTTTCATAGATTCACATGCTTGAATATTCCCCGTCGTCGAAGTGGGAGTCCCACGGTAAATAAAATAGCAATAATGCTAAATATAATAATTATATATAATACTATATATATATACATATAATACATGAAAAGAATATAAAACATAATAGGAATCTCAAAAAAAACATTCTTACATAGGAATGCATAGTAAAGAGAAAAAACTACTGTAACACGTTAGTGTCATTATGTTAGTCCAAATTACAGCCAATCAGGCGTCAGCACCCTCTAGAACCTTCTCCTCAGAAGCTCAAGCCCTCAGATTTTCGTAGCACAAGTAATAAAGAGCGCATGAGGAGAAGAGAGCCTCTGAGGGGAGGAGGGTGGGTCGCATGTGAATCTATGAAAGACACCAATACTGGAGAACCACCTTTTTACAGGTAAGTAACAATTGTTCTTCTCCATTTCATAGATTCACATGCTTGAATAGAATAGAAAGCAGTAACCTCCGAGAACTGAGATTGCAAGGCAAATAAATGGAAGAACTAAGACAGTATCAGAATAATACAGTCACGTAATATCATAGCAATCACAGTAAAACATCAAGGAGGGGGGAACAGAGGCTCACCTTATTGAAACAGATGGCAAAGCACTGCCTGTCCCACAGTGGTATCCACATCATTGATGGCGTCCAAACAGTAATGCTTGGTAAAAGTGTGCCTGCTGGACCATGTCGCTCCACGGCAAATCTGATGTAGAGGCACACCAGCAAACAAGGCGGAGGATGAAGACATCGCCCTCGTAGAATGAGCTCTCACTGAAGACTGCAGAGGTTTACCAGCTCGTTGATGGCAGAAGGCAATGGCTGAGGATAGCCATCGAGCAATAGTAGGTTTAGAAACAGGATGTCCCTTACGGAAACGTCCGTAGGCGAACAGCTGGTCAGACTTGCGGAAGGAGGCAGTGCTGGCAATATAAAATTTAAGGCATCGTTTGATGTCCAAAGAATGCAAGCGCTGTTCCGCCGGAGACTTTGGGTCCGGGAAGAAAGTTTTTAGAAACACAGGCTCATTCAAATGAAAGTCTGTTGGTACTTTAGGTAGGAAAGAGGGGTTGGTGCGGAGCGCTACTCCGTTAGGCCTGAACTGAAGGTAGGGCGGCTTGATAGTGAAAGCGTGCAGGTCACTGACGCGGCGAGATGAGGTCAAAGCCAAAAGAAGCATTGTCGGATGATTCTGGACGAGCAGATCGAGGAAGAGCCATCATGCCTGAAGCGAGATATAGCAGCTAAGAAGACTCTCAGGGTAGAATGAGAGAGTCCTGACTGAGCAAGGAATAAGAAGAATGGAAGAAGCTGCTCTGGAGTGGTATGAATGGGATGGACATTGGCTGAGACACACCAATGGCAGAATCTCTTCCACTGGAGTTTTTAAGTCTTGATGGTAGACGGAGCCCTAGCTTGAGCCAGAATGTCTCTGCATTCCTGAGATAAGTTCAAATCTTCAAATTCAAGGTACTCAGGTTCCATGCCCACAATTGCAGCGTGGAGGGGTCCGGATGGCACACTAGACCCCTGTCCATCGATACTAGGTCTGGACGAGGACGCAGAGGAATGGGCTCACATTGGGACAACAGAAGCAGTTCTGAAAACCATGCCTGTCTCGGCCAACGAGGGGTGATCAGCAGGATGTGGCAAGGTTGTCTCCGCATTTTCCACAGCACCCGGGGTATTAGCGGAATCGGCGGAAAAGCGTATGCGAATAGATCGCACCAGTCTATCAAAAGGGCATTCCCGCACGACCCGGGGTGGGGATGCCAACTTGCATAAGACTGGCATTTCCGATTCTCTGGTGTTGCAAAGAGGCCTAGATGTGGGTGACCCCACTGGAGAAAAACATGATCCAGAGTTGGCTGGTGTAGTTCCCATTCGTGCGTTGAGGAGGTGGACCTGCTCAGAGAGTCCGCCAAAATGTTGCCCACACCGGGAAGGTGGACGGCTGTCAGGGTGATCTGGTGGTGGAGAGCCCAATCTCAGATCGACTGAGCCAAGTGAGACAGATGAGGTGACTTGGTTCCCCCTTGTTTGTTCACGTAGTGCATACTGGTGGTATTGTCTGTTTGGATTAGCACTGACTCCCCGTGAACTATCAGGAGGAATGATTTGAGCGCAAGGAAGATTGCCATTAACTCTAGCCTGTTGATATGCCACTTGCGCTGGGGCGGAGTCCACTTGCCCTTGATGGATAGGGCCTGGAGATGAGCGCCCCACCCCTCCAGGGAGGCGTCTGTCGTCAGCGTGAGATCTGGTGCGTGTACGAGAAAGGACGTTCCCATTTCCAGATTTGAAAGTTGCGCCGACCAAAGCAAGCTCTTTCGCATGCGGGGTGTCACTGCGACAAGGTCGTTGAAGGAGCCGGAGACCTGACGCCATTGTAAGTCCAGTTCTTCCTGAATGGGACGGGTGCGCAACCTGCAATTTGGGATCAGTGCGATCCACGATGAAGCCATTCCTAAGAATGATTTTACCGTCCGAACAGAAATGGACTGTTTTCTTCGAATGAGGGTGACCAGACGAAGGATTGAGACGTCGTTCGTGGGAGACGAACGCTTTGGAGAGCTTCGTATCGAGGATCGCTCCCAGGAAGGATCTGGTCTGCAGGAGGTGTAAACTGCGACTTTTCAACGTTGATGGTTAACCCCAGGGACTGAAACACCTGCTGGCAAAGGCGAGTGTCCTGATGAAGCTGATGGTGAGATTGAGACTTCAGGAGGCAGTCGTCGAGATATGGAAAGATTTGCACGCCTTGGAGACGCAGGTTAGCCACCACAGGAGCCAGTACCTTCGTGAACACCCGAGGAGCTGAACGGAGCCCGAAGGGTAGTACTTTGAATTGAAAGTGCATTGGTCCCACCTTGAAACGCAGGTACTGGCGATGTTGTTGGATAATAGGGACATGAAAGTATGCGTCCCGAAGGTCTATGGTGGTCATGTAATTCTCGTTGGATAGTAGACGAAGGACTTCCTGCAACGTCAGCATGCGGAACGATTGGGGCTTTAGAAACTGGTTGAGAGCCCTCAGATCCAGAATGGGTCGCCAATCTCCGGTCTTCTTGAGTATGAGAAAGAAACGAGAGTTAAACCCCTCTCCTCTTTGACGTTTCGGAACCACTTCGACTGCACCTTTTAACACAAGAAGACGGACCTGATGGTAAAGCTCCTCGAGGTGCGGAGGAGGCGGGCCACGAGGGGGAGTGCATGGAGGAATCTCTACGAACTCTAGTGTATGACCTCTTCGTACAATGTCCAACACCCAGCGGTCCGAGGTGATCGAGGACCACTGAGAGTAAAACAGAGATTTGACCTCCAATATTCTGATGGGAAGAGTCATTGGCGTTTAGAGTTGGATCCTCTGTAAGAGGATTTTCCTCTGTAAGGTCTGGAGGATTGCTGGCGAGACTGCTGAGTGGGCGTGTAGCGTTGGCCGCTTTGATTGTAAGAGCGGTATTGCTGCACACCTCGAACATTGGAAGGAGTGCCGCGTCCGCGAGCACCTCAAAAGGACTGCTTCCGAAATTGCAACGTGCCCAAAGACTTTGCCGTGTCAGTGTCCTTTTTAATGGACTCCAGGGCCTCATCAATATGAGAACCAAAAATTGACTCCCCATCATAGGGCATGTCCAGTATTCTGGATTGGACCTCCTGCCTGAAGGACGTGGATTTCAGCCAACCTTGTCTTCGGAGTGCAGCCGCACTTGCAAGCAGACGGAATCCTGTAGTAGCTACATCGACTGCACAGTCGATCATCTCTTCTGACGTCCTCTGTCCGTCTCGAAGGATCTGTAAAGCGTCAGCCTTGGAAGCATCAGGTATGAGTTTTATGAGATCTGAAATGTCTGACCACATTTGTCTGTCATAGCGTCCCAAGATGGCTAAGGCATTGGCTGCTCGGACAGACGTAGAAGCCATCGTTGAGAACTTGTCGACCCTCTCTATCTGGGGGGGCTGTGATAGGAGCCGCTGGGTTTCGGGCCCGACGCTGTGCAGCCTGAGTCACTACCGAGTCCGGTTTGGGGTGAGAAAGCAGGCAAGCCGGAGACCCAATCGGGGCCTTGTACTTCTTCTCAAGGTGCGGAATTTGTGCAGGCAAGGAGTTTGGAGCAGTCAGGAGCTTAATTCCCTCTTTCCAGACAAAATCGATGATGGGAATCGTGTGGGTCTGTTTATAAGGTTTGTCTTTAAAATCATAAAGAAAACAATCCTCACGTTGTGATCTTGGTAATTTAAAGCGTAGATGGAAAACTGGCGATATCCAAAGGAGGTGAATTTCCAGAATTCCCTGGCTGAGAGGAGGGCGTCTGTGCCCGATAATCATCCCAGTCCGCCATATCCGGGTCACCTGCCTCATCCGAATTGTCCCGGGACTTCTCCGTCCTCACGTTCCGGGATCGCCTCATCATCCACTTCCTGAGGATAGACTGTGGTATGGATCCTAACAGAAGTTTGGACCTGTGACAAAGTTGCAGGTGGTAGAACAGGTGGTCGAGAAGGTGGAGGCAGCACCACTGTAGCCGGTAATGGTGCCGGTGTAGACTGCAGCGTAGCTGGGAAACGGCGGTTATAATTATCCAGCATGTGTTGGAGATTAGAGATCAAAGTTAAAGGAATGCTGGCCATAGGAACTTGAACCGGCTGTTCCTTTGACAGATTGCTGATCACCGTCAGCCTCATCTAAATCAGTGTCTTGACACTTAATATTCAAATCAGATGGACTGAGCCGCTCCAAAGGTATCCCCTTCTTGTTCTGAGTCAGAGTCAGGCTCAGATGTGGTGGCAAACATTGGAGAAGGAGGTTGGGTCTCAGGATCAGAGAGCTGGTGACACGGAATCTTGTTGCGACGATGAGAAGATTCTGAAGCCTTCAAGGGTACCAACGGCAACGAGGAAGCCGGTGCCGCCCTTGACGGTGCCGTCGACAATAACGCTGATGATACTGGCTTGGCCGTCGCCGAAGACGGTTTTGAGGAAATCATCGTCGACGGTACGGTCATCGACGTCGGGGCCACTGTCGACGGTCGATCAGCTGTAGACGAGGCTGTCGACGAAGCAATCGTAGACGGAACGGTCGTCGACGCCTGTGTAGCTTCAGTAGACAGTCTTCTTCGACGTGGCTTTGCTCGACGTCTTCGTCGACGAGCTTTTAGTCGACGGAGTCGTCGTCGACGACGGGGACTTCTTGAAGACTTTCGTCGACGAGGATTCTTTCTTCTTCGTCGACGAGGAAATGGGAATCGTCGACGGAACTGGTTTGGAAGGCAAGGCAACCCTCGTCGACGTGGAAGCTGTCGACGAGATAGTCGTCTATGAAGAAAAAGCTGATGTGGTAGTCAGCGTCGTCGAGGATGTAGCCAAAGCTGTTCTCGTCGGAGCGCTCGTCGACGCTCCAGTCGACAGCGGAACTTTTAGAGGCGTGAAAACACCTCGAGAGGCAGCAGAAGACGCCTGAGAGCCAGGTCTCGTGGGCATAACAGTGGTAGGAGTGGTTGACGACGCCACAGAAGCTAGAGGCAAGGCTAACTTCATCTTTTTAAGGAAAGGAGATGGAACATCCTGTAAACTAACACGGTTAGAAGCTGCTGAAGAAAGTCCAGAATGAAAACTTTCTGCGTCTGACAGTGCGGAATCCTTGTCTTTCAGACATTGAAGCCAAAGGAGAAGGCGGCCTTCCCTGTCCTTCAGAGTCTTAGTAGAAAAAGTTCTACAGAACTTGCAGCTGCTGGCCTCATGATCAGGATATAAACAATATATACACTTCTGATGGGGGTCCTTTTCAAAGAGGCGCAGCTTCCCAAAAGAGGAACAAGGTCTAAATAAAGACTTCTTACTTGACATGTTGTGAAAAAACACAGGAAATAGAGGAGTAGAGTTGAAAAACTGAGCAGAGCTCAGGGAGACTCCCTTCTTACGACGTGCGGTAGAAAATCTGAGGGCTTGAGCTTCTGAGGAGAAGGTTCTAGAGGGTGCTGACGCCTGATTGGCTGTAATTTGGACTAAAATAATGACACTAACGTGTTACAGTAGTTTTTTCTCTTTACCATGCATTCCTATGTAAGAATGTTTTTTTGAGATTCCTATTATGTTTATTCTTTTCATGTATTATATGTATATATATATATATATATCTATTATTATATATAATTATTATATTTAGCATTATTGCTATTTTATTTACCGTGGGACTCCCACTTCGACGACGGGGAATATTCAAGCATGTGAATCTATGAAAGACAACCCTAATACTGGAGAAAGCCCCTGATCACTACAGTTGTACAGTCGAACTAAAGGGCTTTGGAGCAGGGCTGATGGGGTACAACTGCCAGAGGCGGGGCGATTTGTGAACATGTTGACTTCTTGGCTCCCAAAAGTACACCAGAGGGAGTCCGAAGGGACTGCTTTCTGAAGGACACCAGGGTAATGATTTCAGTGGTATCGGCAACAGGGGTTGTAAAGGTGAGAAACATCTCCTCAACTTTGGTTGCAGCACCTTGCCCACATCCAGTGTTAGCATCCTTTCCATCAAATCACTCGATGAAACAGCTGACCAGAAACGTTGTCTTTACCCTAATCCAATGAAAACCTCTTACGATGGTAGTCTGCTACTAAAAATGACAGAAGAATCTATCACAACATACTGGAGGGGAACATCCACCACGGTTGAGTTTGGGTAAACAGAATGAGATCTGTGAAAGGTCCCCGATGTTGGAGGCATTGTTTCCTTCATCAACAATAATAGATCCTCATTTGTCATTAACAAACATAATGTATATGATTGGCTGAATTGGAACTGGTGTCCGCATCAAACCATTATCTTGACAATCTGTAATAATCTGAGCTGAGGAGGAAAAGCATTCAAACTGGGCTTGTCCAATTCTGCTTCTCTGAAGATCATTGTGTGGTGTGGAGATTAGACTTCTGGGTGACGATTGTTAAGTCCAAGACATTGATAAAGGAAACGGGGCACAGTAAATGTTGCATGACAAAAGCATAAAATTTAGCCCTCACTAGCCAGTACTCCAAATATCAGAAAGGAAAATGCTACTTACCAGTATGCATCTGTTCTTACCCTGTAGAGCTGCAGAGTTGTACACTATGCATTAGATCGCCACCTGGTGTTGGGCTCGGATGATTGCAGGTTGTTGTCTTCTTGGAAGAAGTCTTTGTAGCCACGAGATAGGTAACTCCTCCCTTGGACAATACTGCGCATGGGCATAGACTCCATCCTTAGATTGTTTTTCGCAATGATGGAGTTAGTAGAAGTAAAGAAAAAAAGGATGTCCATGCGTGTGCATCTAAGTAAGATGAAAAACTGGAATGGATACAAGTCCCGGGGAGGCGGGAGGGCGTGCACAACTTTGCAGCTCTACATGCCAAGAACAGATGCATACTGGTAAGTAGCATTTTCCTTTCGAGGCATATGAGCTGCAGATTGTACACTATGCATTGATTGTGCAGCCGTGTCTCCCCTAGCAGTGGTCACCTGTATCTGTTGCAGTAGTTTGAAAGAGAGTTCTAAGGACAGCTTGGCCTACTGCAGCTTGCTGCTTGGCTATCAGGTCTACACAATAGTGTTTTGTGAAGGGATGAGGTGTAGACCATGTTGCTTCCTTGCAGATGTCCTCTAGGGGTATGTTTCCTAAGAAAGCCATAGAGGCTCCTAGTTTGCGAGTGGAGTGCCCTCTAGGAGGAACTGTTAATGTCCGTTTAGCTTTAATATTGCATATTTGTATACACTTTACAATCCAACTCGCAATCACACCTTTGGAGATGGGGTTGCCTTTGTGTGGAGGAGAGTAAGATACAAACAGTTGTTTTGTTTTTCGAAAGGATTTAGTTCTATCAATATAGTATAAGAGCCCTCAACATCCAATGTGTGCAAAGCTCTTTCCGCTACAGAGTCTGGGTTTTGGATAAACACAGGCAACTCTACGGATTGATATAGGTGAAAAGGAGTGATGACCGTTGGAAGACATTTTGGATTAGATCGAAGAACCACTTTGTTAGGATGTATCTGAAAAAATGATCGTCTAGTGAAAGCTTGTATCTCACTTACTCTTCTGGGAAAAGTAATGCCAACAAGGAAAGCTGTTTTCCATGTTAGGAATTGCAGTTCACATTTATGTAGAGGCTCGAAAGGACAAGATTCAGGTTCCAGACAGGAGAAGGTGGTAATCTAGGTAGGATTATTCTTTTTAATCCTTCCATGAATGCTCTGATTGCAGGTACTCTGAAGAGAGAAAGATGCTGCCTGTTTTGTAAATAGGCTGCAATTAATGCCAGGTGCAGGCGTATGGAGGAATATGCCAAGTTAGACCTTTGTAAATGTAAAAGGTAGCAAATGATATTCTGGATGGAAGCATCCAGGGGATCAATTTGGCTATTATTGCAATAAATGGCAAATCTTTACAATTTAGCGGCATAACACGCTCTGGGCTAGTAGGTCTCCTTGCCTCTTCAATGATGTTCATACAGTCTGGTGGTAGGTTCAGATAACCAAACTCTAAGACTTCAGGAGCCAGATCGCCAAATTCAGTTGGTTTGGGTGTCTGATTTCTCCATGGTTCTGTGTTAACAGGGAGTGTGTAAAACAAAGCTTTTTTTTTTAAACTGTTCTTTATTGAGATTTTTAGCAGTTAAATCAACCCACCCTCCCCGCCCGAAAAGCCCCCCCGCCCCCCCATACAGGCAACATTCAATACTATACACATACATCATCTTGATATTGTCCCAAATGAAATAGCTTTATATAAGGCGATACAAGAAACAAAACAAAAAGAAGAAAAAGCAAAAGAAAATCCAAGACATTTCTGTTATATTAATTAAGGATAAGTTACTTACCTGTAATCCTAGTTCTCTTCCAGGGGTATTTTCATCAAAGTCATAAGCACTGAATGGTCCCGCACGTGGGCGGACTATTCAGTGCTTATGACTATTGATGAGTAGCCCCTGGAAGAGAAACATTACTAATCCGGTCTTCCTAACCAGAGTTTGACCGGGTGCCAAATTTCTAGTCCTTTTTTTCTTCTTCAAGCCCTTCCGGCTATAGCTATTTCCATGCTATATGTAGCTAAAAAACCTGTCCGCCATTGTTGAAATGTAGGTGGATATTGATCCAGCCAGGCGGATGTCAGGCAAATTCTTAGTACGGCCATTGAAATGAATATAAGTCCCTGGAAGGTATCTGGTCTAGTATCCCCATCTACCCCGAATAATATTTCTGCTGTTGTGATCTCTATACTGGTCTCCAAGATTCCAGATAGAAAAATAGAAATTTCTCATTTGATGGGGCTTAAAGTTTGGCATGTGGCTAGCATATGTATCAGATCGGCATAGGGCATCGCACATCGAGGGCATAATGTGCCTTTGCCTACACTCCATTTGGATATCCTACTTGGGGTATAATATAGTCGGAAGAACGTTTTGTAAAATTGGGCTTGTAATTTGGTGGACATTATTATAGAGCTAGAGAATTCCAATGCTTTATGCGTTAGAATCTCTGAAATACCTAGCTTGTTCTGCCAGTTACATGTATGTTTATCTAAATCATCAGGTAGGGCTGCAGCTAAGTCTTTGTTGATTTCTCCAATTTTAACCCTAATTTTCTTGAAGGCCACGCTGCCACCCCCCTTTAGAATAAAATCCCAAACTTGCAGTTATTTATAAAAATCGCGAGATTCTAACCCAAATTTTATTTTTAAGGATTCGAATGAGCAAAAACCCTTGGAATCATACAGCGAGCCAAATTGTGAAATTCCAGATCTGCCCATCGCCTAATACAGGAATCAATAAAAATTTAAGGGAGATTAGTGTTTCTGTCTAACGTAGTGTAATAGGAGAACCTACCAATCCCCAAGAGTTTTCGCACCTGGTTCCAGACGGTATAAATACCTTTAAGTGTTTTAAAGCGCACTTTTTAAAAAATGACAATCATATGTTAATTTTCACAATTGGTCACTTGTCTCATCGCCTGTGGAGTTGGAACTGGCCGAACTGCCTTAGAATCCAGCCTGGGGTTAAAAGTAAACTACTATATTTGAGAATAGTAGCCCACCAATACAATTTAAAGTTAGGCAGCGCCAGACCGCCTCTTTCCCTTGGAAGGGTAATGAATCTATGGGCTCTGCGTGTTCTTCCATATCCCCAGATAAAACAAGAAAAGATATTGTCTATTTCCTTAAATAGCAATGGGTTGAAATGTAAACAAATTGTTCGAAAAAAGTACAAAAATGTAGGAAAAAATACCATTTTAATAAGGTTACATCTTCCGATAATTGTTAAATGTAGATTATGCAACCTAGTTAGGTTTTTTTTGTCTGTTTCAATAGTGGATTTAGGTTAAGGTTCATTAAGTTATTCAAGTTTGAGGTAATATTTACACCAAGATATAGTGCATTATCCACAACCCTTTCGTCAGAAAGATTGATTTTACTATTAATTATAATCTGGTTTTTTGGTCTGTTCAGTTTATACCCAGAAATCTCCCCGAACCTTTTGGCTTCTTCTTCCATTACCTTAGCTGCCTCCCTTGGTTAGACTGTAACAATTGCTATGTCGTCTGCAAAAGCTATGGTCTTGGTCTCACCATTGGAGGTCTTTATAGGTTGTATAGATTGGTTCGTTTCAAGCCTCATGATAAATGGATCGATAAATATGGCAAAGAGTAGGGGAGAGCAATGACAGCCCTGCCTTGTACCTCTAGTCACTTTGATGGTATCAGATATGTCCCCATTGACCATGACCACTGCTTCAGGAGTGACATACATCATCCGGACTGCATTGATGAATTGATCCCCGATTCCACTTTTTGACATGGCAGTCCATAGATACTGCCAGGAGACTATTGAATGCTTTTTCTGCGTCTAGCAGTATCAGGGCCATAGGGTCTCCTGCTACTTCTACAATGTCAAAAAGCGTGATCACCCTCTGAATATGATCAGTGGTTGATCTCCCTGGGACGAATCCATGTTGCCTAACTGATATAATTTTGTGGATTATGGGTGCGAGTCTACTTGCTAACAGTTTAAAATATATTTTGGAATTGTTATTTATTAGTGTAATTGGGCGATATGCACCTAATTCTGTAGGGTCTTAATTTTTTTTAGGGAAAACAATAATTTTAGCCCGGGCCCAAGATTCCGGAGGCAGTCCACCCTGAAACACATGGATAAACAACTTAGTTAGGATGTCTTTCAGTGTACTACTAAATCTGGCATAAAATTCCACAGGAATTCCATCTAAGCCAGTTGCTTTACCAGATGGGAGGCTACGTATTGAGAGTAGAATTTCAACCCAATCCGGAGTGTCAACGAGACTGTCTTGATCTGATTGAGGTAAGCAGGGCCTTGTAGCTAGGTCTAGATATTCATCAATTTTACTCTGACTATTGCCTGTCTCAGTATATAAATCTAAATAATACCTCTTGAAGGTATCCCTAATCTCTTTGGGGTCATAAATTAAGCCATGGATAGGGTCTCTAATTGCTTTGATCATGTTTTCTGAATTCTGCTGTCTTGTGCTGATTGCCAATTGATGGCCCACCTGCTCACTCAATTCGTAAAGTTTCTCTTTGTTCATGGTGGCCTTGCTGATTGCTTTGGTAGTAAATATTTCAGATATAAGATTTTTTTGCTATAGTTACTTCCCTTACAGACCCTTCTATATTGTTTCTACCTTGTACTGCACTGGCTAGATCTTTCTTTCTTGCCAGGTTATCCTGTGAATGTTTTAACTTTTGTTTTGCCTCTATTATTTTGAATTGAAAATCTTAGAGTTTCACCCCTTATTCCTGCTTTTAGGGAGTCCCAGACCACCTCCAAAGGAGCACTACCCATATTAAACTTTAAAAATTCTGGGATCCAGTTTTCCATATGCTTAAAGTTCTTTTCGTTAATCAAAGCTCTTTCAAAGGTCCAAATACTACGATCAGATTGTATTGTCACAATATCTATATTTATAATTAGAGGATTATGGTCGGAAAGAACCCTGGGTAGCCAATCTATAGAGCAATTGGAGACAATGGTATTGGATATAAATATGTAGAAAAGTATGGCAAGTTTTTGATGGGGGAGGGGAAAAAAAAGTGTAGCCGGGGTTGTATGGTTGTTTCATCTCCCAACAATCTACTAACCCATGAGTACAGCAAAGTTCTTCCAAGGCTTTAAATGTTTTTGGTTTTCTGCCTTGATAGTTAAAGGTGTGTCCAGAAAGCCATATTTGGTGGAAGGTTAAGATGAAGATCACCGCACATAATCATGGGTACAGGCCAATGTGCTAATTCATTAGATAGAAACAGCAAGAGTTCAGTATCATCGATGACACACCCATAAACTGAACAGATCGTGAATTTTTTCCCCACAGCATATTGGAACTCGATGATAGCCCATCTACCACATGGGTCTGAAGCTGATCTTATAGATCGAAATCCCCCACCCCGTGCCAAGATAGCCACCCCACGTGTTTTATTTGCCTGCGTAGTGGCGACTACTAATCTATATCCCATGTTTTTCAAGAGATGTCTTTGGGACCCTTCGACATGGGTCTCCTGGAGACTTACGATTTCAGCCCCTATTGATTGCAGACCTATCACTAGTTGTCTTTTTTTGACATATTAAGCCCACAAATGTTAATAGTAAATATTTTTAGTTTAGCAATTCGTAAATGTAGATTTTCTTTTGTATATTTTTAAACATGCTCTTATTAATCATGAAAAGTGCCCATTTTCTATCTTACTTATACGCCAAGTCATAGATTCTGACCTATTCTTGTGCCTGTATGGTCGCCCACTGCCCCTAAAACCTCCCTACTAACCAACCCCCCCCCCCACCCCTAAGCCCTTCCCCCCCGCCACCACCTAGTGAGGCTACCTGGTTCCCGTGGGCCCAGGTTGTGGGCATCTTGGTGATCCGTAGGCAGCAGGCATATCCGCGTCCTAAAACCTTTAATTACAGGGAGTAGAGGTGTAGTAATTCTCTGCAATATATTTCCCTATATTCCCTACACAAACATTAAGCCTGTCCATGCTAACCCCGTTCATGGCACCGTTGACATAGTTAAAATAAATTAAACTTGCAATCTATTGGTTTTGTTTTTTCCCTTTTTTGAGTTTATCTTTCTCTTTACTGTGCTCGGTAATCTCCTCTAGATATGTTTGCGCCTATATTTCGCTGATGAAGCTTCTGGTGACGCCATTAAAGATTATCTTTAAACTCGCTGGATTCTGTAAAAAAAAACTGTGGCTCCCATCTGTTTAAAAGGGGTAAAGAGTTGCCGCATCCTCCATCTTCTGTCCACCGTCGCGTGGGCAAAGCCAGGCCTAATAAAAAACGTATACCCTTTGTATTCTCTTTTGCGGGTTGGTCGCACCAGGTCAAAGATTGCTTCTGGTAGATGAAAGTTGCCAAAATTAACCAACATTGCTCTACGGTATTTCTCAGATGCGTGCAATTGTTTGTTGAGGATAAGGGGAAAGCGATGAGTCCTCTGGACTTCTTTGTCCCAATCCTAAGTGGCTAGTTCGAGGAATGATTCTTTGAATAGGGAAATCATAACTTCTTGGGTCATTCCCCTCTCCTCCCTCCGGGATCCCCAGAAGGCGTAGGTTATTTCGCCGAGCCCTGTTTTCCTGGTCCGCTACTTTCATCATCAGGTCTCGTACAATTCTATCCTGTTCTTTTATTTGTTTCTGAAGAGCGGAGACATTGTTTTCCAAGTTCTCGGTTCGTAACTCGACCGAGGCCATTCTATCCGAGATTTCTAGACAAGTTTGACCCACTTTATTTATTGCTCCTTGGAGTTTCCTATGGTCTAGTTTCACATCTTCTTGGAACTTCCTAATTGAGTTAAATACATCCCCCAAGGATGGTTCTGCTTGACCTCCTCCGTCGCAAGATTGTTTGAGCTCAGTCTTTGGATCAGACACTAATGGCATGAGGAGTTAAATTCCTATGTCTATGATCAATCTGATCTGTATTGCTTCCTTGATCGGTGGGGTCTTCATTGATTTTGTTTTGTCTCCTTTGTCTTCTTTTCATCTTGCTTTTTCCTTGCACTATTGTCCTTAGGAGAATTGTTCGTATTTTTAGAATTAGAATCAGACGGTTCTGAGGAATCAGTATTTATTTGTTCATATCTCAATCTCCGAGGTTCACTCGAGGTGGACATCCCAGTCTCATAAATTTAAGACTCGGCCTCTGACTCGGATTCTGATCCAGGCCTGTCAGAAAACGGAGCTGTACTGCATGGGTTTAGATCCGGGTATCGTGCTTGGTCTGTGTTTTCAAGCTCTGCGCTAGTCGAGCTTAAAGGTATTGAGGTGGTTGGAGCAAAATGCTCAGCTGTCTGTACACGTTCCTCAACTTGTGCAACTGTCAGATCTTCTGTATGTTCTGTAGGTCCAACAGTCATAGAACTACTCAAACTAATCACTGATCCAGTCTTGAATATCCCACTAATGGCTACCTGGTGCTTGCTCTGATTGCCCGGTATTTTTGACAGGTTGCTTTGGTTACTGTCAGTTTCTGCTAGCCTCCCCTGGTCGAATTGGTCTTTATGAGGAAATATAAATTTTATGGTCAAGATTGTGTTCCCTAGCGTGTACCCCACCGACTCCATGTACCAGCTTAAAGTGCATGTAATTTCCCTCCTGTGCCAGCTACGAAGACGCAAATACATTTGCGTCCAACGTTAACATGTCCTCTTTCAGACCCACCCTGAATGGGTTGAATAGTCCGTTCCTAAGTATGCTATGCCAACGTCTTTTTGTAGTGTACCTTACACGTTTTTCAGCTCTGGCAAAGTAGGCCCTGAATTTCTGCCATCGAGCCATTTTTCTGGCTTCTGACTCTGAAAACCTCAGCCCAGGCTGCCTCTGTATCCGTGAACTCTGACTTACTCCCAGCGCGGCCCACCGTGCTCAGCTCAGCCTGCTGCCTGCCAAGACTGACTATGACCTTCGAGTTATCTGTTCCGCTCCTCGAAAATACATTCCTGCCTACTAGCTTCAGTAAACATCTCCCTCATCTGCAGAGCAAAGGGCCAACCTGTCTCTGTGCAAGTAATTCATAGCCTCTGTTACCATGCTCCCATGGAAGGCCCATGCCCCCACGCTTCTCATGCAGACACTCAGGCGCTTACACACGCACTCACAGTCAGTATAGAATAGCTTCTGCCCCAGAGACCTTTCCCTCCAGATAGTATGGTTCCCAAACAACAGATATCAGATATGATAGAAGTACAAGTCGATCTGACATGCCAGACTTCTGTCTCTTTCCGTCAGTGTAAATGTCAAGTTTCCTGCACCCTCCAGTTTTCACGTCAATCACACGTCATGCAGCTGCGCGCGCATCCAAGCTTCCGATTTCTGCTGACATTGCAACATTTCTGTTAGTGCCACCCCTTCTGTGACACCTACCTGGTGATGTTTCTAGCACACACCTCTAATTCACGCCTAGTTCACGCCTTCTGATTACGTATTGCTAACACGTGGATGCTGTTATCTTGTCTTCTCTCAGCTGTTACGCCTACCATACGTTTTTCTATGACAATGAATTAAGTATATAAGCTATGTACTGTCAATAAAGTGTGGTGCGCACTCTTCTATCCCTTCCTGAACCCTGTGTGGTTGCGGGAACATGATAGCCAAGTCATGACCATTCCTTTTTAAGGAATAAAACCCCTAAGAACTCTAACACCACGGACTCTGCCTCCTTCTTTCCGATTGAGTTATTATTGATTAAGTACTTACCTGCATAGAAATTATGATAGTAAATTAAATATTTACGACATTTTGGCGCCCGAACAGGGACCCCTCCCCCACCTCACGCGCCGGTTGGTGCGTTGCAAACTCTGTCCCCTGCCATCAGTTAGATGGAACCTTCGCGTACCGGCAGGATTTCCTGTATCTCCCTCTGACCCACGGAGGTGACGAAGACTGCAATTAGCACCCAGACGAGGCGGTGAGGAGTACGGAGGATCCCGACCAGAGCCTAGCCGAAAGAAGCAAGGTCCGAGGTGTCAAGAGGCCCACCAGTTTTCCGAAGTTGTCCGAAGTTTTCCGAAGTATCCACGTGTCCAGTCCGAATCCAGTCCGAGTCCAGTCCAGTCGAATTTTCCGAGGCCTTCCGATTTCCGTGCTTCCCGGTGAGTACCATTGCTGGGTCGTATCAAGACGTGTTTGGGTACACAAATACGGTCTGCACTGTTTTAGACAGTGTATCTGTACTGTTTAGCAGTACTTCAGTATAAAGGGGTAGTGATATATGTTTTAAATGTTTTTTCATGTGATTAATGTCGTGGTATGAGTGTGACTGTTTTTAATGTGTATTATTGTGTGTTCTTGTATAAATAGCTGTATTCAGTATTAAGTAGGTAAGATCGAGTTTTCAGTACTAAGTCGAAACAAGATGCCGTTTTTCAACAAGTTAAAGCAGATAGGAACTAGGAAAGGGATACTGGAGGAAGAAATTCCTATTCCCCCTAAGGACACTCCAGGAAACTTTATGTACCACAAGCATGGCTTAGATGCCATATTGTATCTCGATTTATGGGCCGATTATACAAAACATCTAGACGAGAGACACAGATGGCCAGCTACTGGAACATGGGATGCCGAGTGCATCATGAAGGTAGAGGAAGCACTATGGAAAAAGAAAGCCAGACAATCTCAGAAGGACGCCATAGAGTTTTGGCGTAAGGAATCACATAAGCGTGCTGAAAAAGCACTACGTAGAGAAGACAGACTTAGAGAATCAGATAAAGCCCAAGAAAACGAATTAGTTACTGAAGGGACCCGAGTAAAAACAGAGCAAGAAGACCGTGCACGAAATAACCTCGTAAACGGCATGTATCTCGCGGCCGAAGGTCCGCCTGAGGCCATTTCAGAAATACCGAAAAATCTACCGCCACCATTAGTGCCAACTAAAGTAAATCACAGGACCACTAAAGACATATTCCTGAATTCCTATCTAGAGGATGTAGCACCCGCTTACACCAATTTGCCTGTCCGCGCCCTGCCTAACGACAGGGATGGGGGTGGTAACCCGCCCCAAGATCATATTCCGCCAGTGCCACAACAGATTCCTCCACCTCCACCACTTCCCGCAGTTAAAATAGATCTACCGAAACCACGTCTACCTGACGCTACCAAAGGACAAATTCAAGTTCAGATACAGACTCCACAGAGAGATAATGCCCAAGCTTCCGCCTCAGGAGGTGCGACTGGGGGTCTTCACACCCCACCATTGACACACAGAGTAAACCTTAGGGATATGCAGAGTCCTCTCACGTTCAAGTCACCCCGTCTTGACATACTCAAAGAAAAACTTTCAGTTTGCAGATATGATCCAGTACCCGGCAAAAACGACAGAATGATGATGGCCTCACTACGGTTAAGATCTGCTACTGATTTCCTGCTGTTATTTGCAGGGATGAAGGAGCGCCTAGATAGAATATATCAGTTCATTCAGACTGGTAAAGACCCTGACAGTGTTAAGGATGCCATGGAGCATCAGAAAGTTGACATTCAAGCACAGATACTACGTTTTTTTTATAAATTGCCTAATAAGAGAACGAGATAGGCCTGGGACAGATCAGAGCGAGTTAGATGCACTAAACAAGTGGGGTCAAAATATATCTGAAGGAAAACATGATAAGGGGGCTTGCATAGCCAGTATGTACAAGAAAATAAGAAAAACAGTGATAGAAATGCACAAAAAAGAGAATGAAAGGGCCTCCTCCGGGGAGGAGGAAGAACTTGAAGAATCAGAAAAGACTACAGATACTATAGCGTATGTAGGTAAGGGAACTTACCTTAGGAAAGGTACCCGTCCGGAAAGCAAGAAAGTTTTTCTCTCTGCCTTAACTAACCCGAATTCTTCTGAACACCAGTTCCAGGAGACTGATAAAAGACTCCGAGACCGAGTGGGGTACCACATACTAAATACAATGGATGAACAGGAATTAGCCCGGTCAGCCATATTATGGGCTGAAAATCCGGATATGTATAATGATGACACCGTAGCACAGACATTCCTGAACCTCTCCCCAGACGAGCAGAAATTAGCAGGTGTATACATGATGCAGCACCTCCTCACGAAATACAGAAATAAACATTCCGATCCAGGTCCCCTACACGAAACTCTAGAAGCACTACTCATGGATAGATGGAGAGGTCTAAGTACCAAGTTAATACAAATAATTCTAGAACAACGACATAGATATGACACTTTTGTAAGCTCTGAATATGTTCCCGCTCCACCCCCAGAAAGAAAAATGTATCGTATGGAATGCCTGAGTGGCATTGAAAGTCAGAACCCCTTACGAGAAGTACACCCAGTTATGGGTGAGGATCATGTCTTGAAACGCGTGTATGTACACACGCCACTGACTAAGTTAGAACTGTTAGAAATGAAGAAACTAGTACCGAGCCATGATAAAGACCCTGCAGGTTTCCACAGAGAGCTTAAAGACATGTTACTGATGGGGGATTACACATATGAAGATATCATGAAAATGTTAAAGGTACTGCTGCCTACGGGCATATACGAGAAACTCAAGGAAAAGGAATGGGAGGTGGGAGACAAAAAGATTGTATGGGCAGAAATAGAAGACGAAGAAAGCAAGCGTGTCCCAGGGGTAGGCCTCGGGGACAAAACTAAAGCATTACCAGGTTTAATAGTACAGGTTCTGCCAAGATTACTAGCAACTAGAAAAGAAGACTGGGATGCAATCTCAGCATGTAAACAGAAACCCGACGAAGATACTAGTGATTTTTATTCAAGATTCGAGAAATGTTTCATTATTAATAGTGGTCTTAAACCAAGCAGCGAGTCGTACCCGCATCTTTTTGTATCAAAGCTAGTCGAGAATTCCCTGTTAGCAGTTAAAAACCGTGTATACAAGGTCGAGAGTACGTGGCAAGCAAATACGCCATCACAGATGTTACAAATGTTACAATATCATCAGAATAGAATTAGAGCGGAACAAGATCAGGAACAGAAACGTATGAAAGACACAAAAATGAAGATGTTAGTAGCCCAGTCGGTCCACACCGACGGAAACAGAAAGGGTACGACCCAGACAAGTCACGCCGCAGTTCCCGTTAAAGGGATCTGCAATTATTGCAAGCAACCAGGTCACTACGTACATGAATGCCCAGTTCTGAAACATAATATAGCAACAGGAAAAACTAAAGAGAGACCGCATCCACCAAGACAAGATCAGGTCCAGCAACAGATTCCACAGAATGTACAGACCTCACAGAACACACAGCCTATGCATGCTTCATCCCTTACAGCACAGACAGTAGCGGTATCTCAGCCACAGCCTCTTGCCGCGACTCAGCAAGTTTCCCAACAAATGTACCAGTATGCCCAATCTGCTTACCCCGATTACCAGCGATACACATGAAACAGCCAAGAGAGGGAATTTGGCTTGCCTCTTATTGAAATTCCTGTAGATCAAGAAGGTCCTTATGTACACAGTCAAGTATTGGGAAAAGATAGAAAGTTTTTAATTGACACAGGGGCAAGCCGTACCACTATAAGCCATGACGAAGTCCCAGGGGCACCCCTCTCAGGCTCACAGAATGTTTCCCTTGGTTTTTCAGGACAGCCCATTATAAATGAAGTATCAGAACCAGTTCCCCTGGCTGTGGGTCCATTATCACGTGTTACAGACTTGTTACTTACGAAATCATGTCCAGAAAATCTGTTAGGTATAAAAACATTGAAAGCTCTAGGAGCTATAATATGCTGTTCCCCGGAGGGGGTTAGACTCTTTCTGCGGGATTTCAAGGGTCATTATGTTTTGCGAGAATTCGACGGCAGATTGAAAAATGTACCAGATCACTTGTGGGCAACAGGCCCAACTGATGTAGGTTGTATGCATATCACACCATACCGTGTTACACTCAAGACAGGAGTTGTTCTACCACGAATCAGACAATACAAGTTACCACCCGATGCTGTAGTGGCTTTACTGAAAATCATTGAAGAGCTCATTGCCCAAGGAGTGGTCGTGGAGACCGACTCCAATATCTGTAATTCACCCATCATTCCAATTCTTAAACGTACTGATCCCAATGCACCGCCAGTATATCGGCTGGTGATTGATCTGAGAGAACTGAATAAATGTATTGTCCCACAGTACCCTGTGGTCCCCGATATCTCTTCTTTATTGACTGCTATTGATTCAGAAGCAACGTTCTTTACTGTAATTGATCTCAAGAACGCCTTCTTTAGTGTACCGATTGATCCAGAGAGCCAATATCTCTTCGGATTCAGTTTAAATGGACGAAGTTTCAAATTTTCCCGCGCACCTCAAGGATTCACAGAAAGCCCCAGCATCTATAGTCAAGCACTGAAAAGACAACTAGATTGTATTCAAATGCCAGTTAACACTGCTTTACTACAATACGTCGATGATCTGCTGATCACCGCACGAAGTGAACCCGAATGTGAACAAGCATCACTGACAGTCTTACATTTTCTGGCAGACAAGGGACACAAGGTATCTCCTTTAAAGCTGCAATTCTGTGTTCAGCAAGTTGTGTACTTGGGTCACTTGCTGTCCAAAGTGGGGAGACAGCTCACTCCCGATCGCATTCAGTTAATTGTAAATATGGCACGACCCCAGACACAAAAAGAAGTGCGGGCCTTCATAGGCCTCACCTCGTACTGCAGACAATGGATTCCTCAATATGCATTTCTAGCTAAACCACTCATCCAGTTAACAACACAGGAGGCAGCGACTTCGATTGTCCTCCCTTGGACTCAGGAACATACACAAGCCTTTGAGGAACTAAAGAAAGCATTATGTCAAGCACCAGTTTTAGCAACACCATGTTATAGCAAGCCGTTTACACTTTTTGTTACAGAACGTGATGGTACAGCATTGTCTGTCCTCACCCAAGATCAAGCAGGTTCACATAAGCCTTGTGCTTATTTTTCAAGTACATTGGATTCAGTAGCCCAGGCACTCCCTGCGTGCTTAAAGTCTGTAGCAGCAACAGCATTAGCAATCAGACAGAGTGATTCAATTGTCCTAGGGCATCAGTTAACAGTACAAGTTCCACATTCTGTAGAGGTTCTTTTAAACAGAACCCAGACTCAACACTTGACTATAGCACGACTGACAGGTTACGAATTAACGCTATTCCAGCCTCACATAGAAATCAGACGCTGCAGCATTCTGAACCCCGCAACACTGTTACCTACAATTATGACAGATCCAGCTCCGCATGATTGTATAGAGATCATTAATGCAGTAACAAAGCCCCGACGAGACTTAACAGATGTTCCACTGACAAATCCAGACCTGACACTTTATGTGGATGGTTCATGTATGAGAACAAGTACAGGAGAATTAGTGGCCGCGTATGCAGTGACCACTGAAACTGAAGTAAAAGAAACACATCGTATTGACACACTGTCTGCTCAAGCAGCAGAGCTTATTGCTCTGACCCGAGCCTGTATTCTAGCCAAAAGCAGAAATGTTAACATATACACTGATTCCCGTTATGCGTTCGGAGTTGTACACGACTTCGGCATGTTATGGCAAGAACGAGGTTTTCTGACCTCTCATGGTGCCAAGATCCAACATGGCCCCCTCATTCAAGCACTGTTAGAAGCAATACATCTGCCATCAGGTATATCCGTCATGAAGTGTAAAGCACATACTAAGGTTACAGATTCTGTTTCCCAGGGTAACGACCTGGCAGACCAGACAGCAAAACATACAGCATTGACTCACACTCAGACAACTGACATGACAAAGACAATAGGACCGACAAATTGTATGACAGTCAGGGATCCCACACTAGATGTAATCGATATTCAGGCACATGCTACCCCAGACGAAATAAAGAAATGGATTGAACTAGGAGGGATCCAGACAGATCAAGGTTGGATGACGAAGGGAAAATCTACATGGTTTCTCCCTGACTCTATGGTTCAAGTCATGATTAATACAGCACATAGTCCAGCACACCTAGGAGAAAAAGCAATGCTAGACAGTTTACAAAATCTTTGGAGCAATAAACACTTACGAGCAGCAGCAAAACAGAAAGTGCGTACTTGCATGATCTGTTGTCAGTTCAATCCAGGTAAAAGCGTCCCTGTAGAGCAAGGTGGATTTCATCCTCCCGATCACCCTTTTGAAGTCCTCCAGATGGATTATATCCAGATGGACCGTTGTCGAGGATTCAAATATGTCCTCGTAATTGTTTGTGCTCTTTCCCGTTGGACCGAAGCATACCCAGTCCCAGATTATACTGCTCCGACCACTGCCAGGCAGCTGGTTCGTGAATTCTTCCCACGGTACGGCTTGCCCCGTGTCGTGTACTCAGATAACGGTCAGCCATTCTCATCTGAATTAATGAAGCAGGTTTCCCTATTGCTAGGATACCAGTGGAGATTCCATTGTGTCCGACATCCCGAAGCCGCAGGCCTTGTCGAAAGGCATAACCAGACATTAAAGACACGCCTTGCAAAGATATGTAAAGAGAAAGGGGTCGACTGGATAGTCGCCCTGCCCGTGGCACTGTTCTACATGAGGATGGTTGCCCACTCGAGATCAGGACTATCCCCGTACGAAGTGGTCTTTGGTAGACCACCGAATATGTGGGGGACGCCCATTCCGAAGAAGATCACTGATGTTGATTGTAATATGTTGACAGATTACCTTGCCTCCTTGATGTCTGCACTCCAATCATGTCGTTCACAGGTTGCCGCAGCTTTCCCCGACAACGCTGATGTAAAGCCACATGATGTCCGTCCTGGGGATACAGTTTTAGTACGGAACTTCGACAGGAAGAGTCCGCTGGAGCCCCGCTGGAAGGAGCCAAAGATCGTCCTTCTTACTACGAGGACCGCAGTGAAACTGGAAGGCAGAAAGGGGTGGGTCCACACGAGCCATATCAAAAAATATAATGAACTGAAACCAGATCCAGGCTCGTCCACCCCCACCAAAGACTGTACCGAAACTAGTGACTTTAAACCTTCCGAACGAGAGAGAACTCCCCAAGAGGAGTACAGACTTAAGCTCCGATCTAGCAAGTCAGACAGTTTAATTGTTTAAGTCCTCCCCTAGGTGAATCGGTTAAATAGTTTCTGACATGTATCCCCGAGATAGAGAGAGAGAGAGACAATTAAAGAAACGTACATATTGTAAATCACTACGTAGTCACTGTATGGTGACATTATTAATTATGTTTTTTCTAAGTGTTTTGATAATTATTGCGAGCGTACTGCTCCCCATCTATTACCCTATTTTCAAGCGTGAACAATCTGCTTATAATGTTTCTGCTGAACATTCTTTTAGTAAACTACCTCCACATGAACTTTCTTACAGACTTGCGCTGCGCAACAACACATTCATTAGTATGTTACATCATTCCCATCAGACTAACAATGCTACAAACTGCTGGATATGTGGCCGACTCCCTCCCTACCAGAAATACAAGGGAGCTCTGCCCCTCTTTCCGTACCCGTTCACTCACAACGGTTCCTGTGGTGCCTGGTTTAGAATAATAAATTCCGTAGATCCTGATATGGCTGTTTTCAAAGGGAGCTGGGTTTGGGGAAACTTGAACTTAGTTCTGCTTAATGCCTGTTATCCTGACAAGAAGGGACTCCCCGTTAGAATAGGAACTGATCTAGAAAACGAAGTTTATGGATTAGGTAATTACACAATTAACCTTATGATCCTCACTGTTGAGTCCGAACCTGCTCCAGTTCTACCCGCTATGTCAGTACTACCAGTCACTGGTGAATTATGTGTCAGCAAGAAAGGTTCAGTACACTTAGGCCATAGTAAATGTACTATTGTGGTCGAATTCAGTGATCAAGGCAAGTCTTCTTTTAGAGCTACCCGCCATTCCTATTTTGTTTGTGGTCATACCGCATACATACGCTTACCTCCAGATTGGGATGGTACCTGTTACATTGCATTCCTTCTGCCACCTGTTTTTCTAGCTCCTCCTGATTATCACAGAAATACAAATCTAGCAAAGAATAGACTCAGAAGAGATCTCACTTGTCGACTATACAGAAACAGCATGGGAACAATACACCGATTTTAATAAAGGATTCTTTTTCTTTTTAGGTCCCGTCCAAAATAGTAAACTAATACGCAGATTAACTAGAACACTTGAAGCAGTAGTGAATGAAACTGCCTCCGCTTTAGGTAACTTAACAGAAGAGCAGTCCGCCATGCGGGTTGTTGTTCTTCAGAATCGTCTTGTTATTGACGTCATCTTGGCAGATAGAGGTGGAGCCTGTAAGGTCATCGGGTCAAGTTGCTGTATTTTCATCCCACAAAACGCACCATCTGTATATCAAGCTATTACACGTCTTCATAAAATTGCAAACCTGATACATCAGAATCCAGGCACCTGGACTTGGTCCGGTTGGTTCTGGACAACGTTAACTGCTTGGGGATGGAAGATCCTATCCTTCCTAGGCATTGGCCTAGTCCTAGTATTCAGTTGCTGCCTGTGCCTACAGTGTGGGCCAGCGATTTGTGGACTGTGTGCCACATCATGCATTGAACATTCCAGTTTCCTCTCAAAACGTGAAAGAAAGAAAGAAGAACAAATGATGTTACAAGAACAAACTGATCGATTTATGAGGATCGATATATCATGAAGGGTCCGTAGGGAACAAGGAGGGAATGAGGAAATATAAATTTTATGGTCAAGATTGTGTTCCCTAGCGTGTACCCCACCGACTCCATGTACCAGCTTAAAGTGCATGTAATTTCCCTCCTGTGCCAGCTACGAAGACGCAAATACATTTGCGTCCAACGTTAACATGTCCTCTTTCAGACCCACCCTGAATGGGTTGAATAGTCCGTTCCTAAGTATGCTATGCCAACGTCTTTTTGTAGTGTACCTTACACGTTTTTCAGCTCTGGCAAAGTAGGCCCTGAATTTCTGCCATCGAGCCATTTTTCTGGCTCCTGACTCTGAAAACCTCAGCCCAGGCTGCCTCTGTATCCGTGAACTCTGACTTACTCCCAGCGCGGCCCACCGTGCTCAGCTCAGCCTGCTGCCTGCCAAGACTGACTATGACCTTCGAGTTATCTGTTCCGCTCCTCGAAAATACATTCCTGCCTACTAGCTTCAGTAAACATCTCCCTCATCTGCAGAGCAAAGGGCCAACCTGTCTCCGTGCAAGTAATTCATAGCCTCTGTTACCATGCTCCCATGGAAGGCCCATGCCCCCACGCTTCTCATGCAGACACTCAGGCGCTTACACACGCACTCACAGTCAGTATAGAATAGCTTCTGCCCCAGAGACCTTTCCCTCCAGATAGTATGGTTCCCAAACAACAGATATCAGATATGATAGAAGTACAAGTCGATCTGACATGCCAGACTTCTGTCTCTTTCCGTCAGTGTAAATGTCAAGTTTCCTGCACCCTCCAGTTTTCACGTCAATCACACGTCATGCAGCTGCGCGCGCATCCAAGCTTCCGATTTCTGCTGACATTGCAACATTTCTGTTAGTGCCACCCCTTCTGTGACACCTACCTGGTGATGTTTCTAGCACACACCTCTAATTCACGCCTAGTTCACGCCTTCTGATTACGTATTGCTAACACGTGGATGCTGTTATCTTGTCTTCTCTCAGCTGTTACGCCTACCATACGTTTTTCTATGACAATGAATTAAGTATATAAGCTATGTACTGTCAATAAAGTGTGGTGCGCACTCTTCTATCCCTTCCTGAACCCTGTGTGGTTGCGGGAACATGATAGCCAAGTCATGACCATTCCTTTTTAAGGAATAAAACCCCTAAGAACTCTAACACCACGGACTCTGCCTCCTTCTTTCCGATTGAGTTATTATTGATTAAGTACTTACCTGCATAGAAATTATGATAGTAAATTAAATATTTACGACATTTAGATACTGGGGTACAGATAGTTGAGATCCGGGGTTGAGCATCATTAGATAGACCGCTAGTTTTGGCAGCCGACTTCAGGTTTTTAATGGCCTGTAGTCGCTACGCTTTTTTTGCCAGCAATTCCATTTTAGCCAGTGTCTGCTGACTATCGGGACCCACTTCTATATCGTGTTCCTTATCTTTGTTTGTTTTCTTTGCCTTATCTCTCTATTTTTCTCTCTTTTTCCTCGTCCTTCTCAATGTTTTTGTACTTTTCAACCTTGCTTTTTGCGCCCCTTGCCTCAGGCCGCCTTGTTGAGTTTGCCGGGCCTTGTATAACTGGATCATCCAGAAGGTTTGCGGCCCCTGGAGAGTTAAACGTGGCTATCTTGTTCTGAATGCAATGAATACTTTCTCACTCTGGGCAAACCCTGGACTGGACCCAACGCCAGCCATGGTGACAACCTTGTTGTACCCCGCCCCCGTCTCTGTAGTGATGCAGTATTTCCTGGCCGACCATACAACGACAGGAGGAGGAGCAGACAGTTTCCCCACAACTTCCAATGTCTGCCGGCACTTCCTAGATCTCAACCGAGACCAAAACCAGAACCGCCTCAAAGGGCTCCCCTCCCATAGGCCAACCGGGACGCGAGCCTCATGAGTCTTAGGAGCGCTAACACCGTTGAACCTAAATAGCTGGGAGCGCAGCCTGGAGTACAGCCTGTGGTGGTACACGTTAGGCTAATCTCGTCCTGAGCCGGGTCGAGCTGAACTAGATGTTGCCGGCATCTGACTGACTGCGTCTCCTTGTCCTAGTCTCCTCGACAACAGAGAGCCGGGAGCAGCGGAGCATCGAGCATTGAGCGCCGAGTGAACGAGTCCATGTACGAGTCGATCAATCCCCCTCCACCTCTACCGAGGGCTTTCCAGATCGCGGTCTCTATCTTCCAGGGCAGAATCTTACAAGACCATTTCAGGATAGCATTGGGTCATCAAAATACCGGAGAATACCAGAGGATTCGGCGTTACCAATGCAGACTCCCAATCGACACGGACAGGACAGAACCGGACCGGACCGAGAGCAGTACTTTTGATGCAGAACCAGAGAGAGATCTAGTAGTGTGGTGAACCACGGTTGACGTGCCCATGTGGGAGCTACTAGGATCAATGTGAGAGACTGTTGTCTGAGCTTGCGCACTACTAATGGAATGAGTGGGAGGCGGAAAAGCGTAGGCACATCTGCCTGACCAGTTCATCCATATCGCATTGCCTTTGGACAGTGGGTGTGGAAACCTGGCGGAGTAAGCTGGGCATTTTGCAATTTCGTGGGTGGCAAACCGATCTATGGGTGGGTGCCCTCACCTTTGGAAGAATGGTTGAAGAACTTGTGGATGTAGTTCCCATTCGTGAAGCGGTTGCGACTGCAGACTTAACAGATCTGCTATCTGATTGTGAACTCCTGGAAGGTGTTCCGCTAACAGATGTATGCTTTGAGGAATGGCCCATCTCCAAATGTTCTGTGCAAGCTGGGAAAGTTGCAGAGTGTGTGTGCCCCCCTGTTTTTGTATATAGTTCATAGCTTTCATATTGTCGGTCCGGATTAGGACAGCTTTGTTTTGTACTTGAAATTTAAAAGTCTTGAGTGCTAAGAATATTGCTAGGAGCTCTAGATGGTTGATATGGAACAGTTTCTGTTGATTGGTCCATTGACCTTGAGTTGTGTGATGTAAGAGATGGGCTCCCCACCCTGTGAGGGATGAATCTGTTGTGAGCACTACTTGTGGAACAGGCTTGAGGAACGGCCGCCACTTTGTCAAGTTTTTGGTGTTCCACCACTGCAGAGAGCGATGCGTGCGGCTGTCGACCAACACCAGGTCTTTGAGCTGACCTTGAGCTTGGTTCCACTGTTGTACTAGGCACTCTTGTAGTGGACGCATTTGCAATCTTGCGTGTGGTACTACGAAGATGCAAGATGCCATCATGCCTATTAGTCTCATGAACATCCTGGCTTGCAGAGACTGTTAATGTTGGAAAGTGTTGACTAAGGCTTGAATGCTTTGTATCCTGGCTGGACTGGGATACGCCAGGGCTGTAGACGTGTTTAGTGTAGCCCCTAGATACTGGTGTACATGCCAAGGCTGCAGGTGCGACTTGATGTAGCTTATTGTAACCCCTAAGTTGTGCAACGTTTGAACTGTTTGATGTGTGTGTTGGACACACTGATTGAATGACTTGGCCTTTATGAGCCAGTCGTCTAGATAAGGAAAAATATGTATTTGTTGTCGTCTGAGATGTGCTGCTACCACTGCCAGGCACTTTGTGAATACACGTGGTGCCGTTGTCACTCCGAATAAAAGGACTTTGAACTGATAATGTTGTTCTTCCAATACAAACCTGAGATACTTTCTGTGAGCAGGATGTATGGGGAGATGGAAGTAGGCGTCCTTTAAATCTAGTATTGTAAGGAAGTCGCTTTGTTGCAGCAGTAGAAGCACTTGTTGTAGAGTGATCATATGAAAATGATCTGATCATATATAATGGTTGAGGGGCCTGAGGTCTAGAATTGGCCTTAGTGTTCCATCCTTCTTGGGAATTAGAAAGTACAGTGAGTAAACCCCCGTTCCTTGTTCTTCTAAAGGGACTATTTGAATAGCATCTCTTTGTAGAAGTGATAGAACCTCCTGTCGAAGCAGAGTCAGATGGTCTGCAGACATTGGACGCTGCCTGGGAGGGATGGTTGGGGGAGTTGCTGTAATTTCTAAACAGTAGCCATGTTGGATAATCTGTCTTACCCAATTGTCTGTTGTAATGGAGTTCCAGACAGGCAGGAACTGTGTTAGGTACTGTGTTAATCTGCCTCCTAAAGGAGTGGAATGCTGTGGGGTGAGCAGAGTGAAGTCACTGTTTTGTGGCGGAAGAGGATCAGTTGTTGTTACCGCAACCTCTTCCTTTGTTATTAATGCCTCTGAATCCTCTTCTAAAGTATCCCTTGTTAGAGGACGTTTTTTATTTGAAAGATGTTGTAGTGTCTGCTCCAGTTTGTTTGGAGCCTCCTCTGTAGAAGGAGCGACGAAAGGATCTTCTAGCTGGTGTAGACAGTAAAGCCCCCATAGACTTTGCGGTGTCGGTATCTTTCTTCATTTTTTCCAGTGTAGTGTCTACTTCTGGGCCAAAAAACTGGTTCTGGTTAAATGGTTAGTTTAAAATGGTGGTTTGCCCTTCTTGTTTAAACCCTGAAATGCGTAACCAGGCATGTCTCCTAAGTATGATACTGGTCTTTACAGCCCTGGATGCTGTGTCTGGGGCATCTAGCGCGCATTTTATAGAGGCATTGGAGATTAGCTTGCCTTCCTGTATAAGGTCCTTTGCTTGATCCTTGTACTGATCTGGTAGGTGCTCAAGTAGTTTTTTTAATTGATCATAATGAGCCCTATCGTAGCGAGAGAGGAGGGCTTGTGTATTGGCTATGCGCCAAATGTTTGTAGCTTGTGCAGCTATTCTTTTACCTGACGCATCAATCACTTTTGATTCCTTGTCAGGTGGGGGCGCTTCTCCAGAAGTTTGAGAATTTGCCCTCTTTCTAGCATTGGCCACAACTAATGAGTATAGTGGTAGGTGGGCTTTAATGTAGACTGGATCTGTGGGTGCTGGTCTACATTTTTTCTCAATTCTAGGGTTTAATATCCTAGTGCGTACAGGGTCTTTAAATACCTCTGGAGCGTGTTTTATGACCCCCTTTATCATTAAAAGATTTTGAGCAGACCGCTGGGACTGCTCAAAGGTATCTAAGAAAAAATCTTCCTCAACGTCATCGGAGTGCATAGGGACCCCATGGTAAACAGCAGCCATGTTTAACAGGTGACTTAAACCAATGGTATCTTCTGGAGGGGAAGGTTTTGATGGGTATGACTGCGGTTCAGTAAGGTCAGGCACATTTGGGTTTGTAAAGTCCCATATACCCTCATCTACATGGAATGAATCAGATTCTTGCATGTCCTCCCCTCCACCCAAATTGTATTCATCATCATTCTGCTGTGAGGAATGTGATAATGGGGAATGCACAGGAGAGGTTTGAGGTGATATGTGAGGAGGAACAGGAGAAGGAAGAGAAGTTATAGGAGAGGAAGGGTGCATAGGAGATGTTGCACAGTCCTTTTTCTTGGCAGGAACCACAGGTGTGGGTGGTGTATCTGCTGGTCTCTTCTTGTTAGGTGTAGCACCTACATGACCTGTCTTTGGGTCGATGTAGATCTTCTTTTGTCGAGGATCTGGTGTAAAAAGTTCCTCCTGCTCTACAACCTTCTTGGGCGTCGATTTTTTTCGGTACCAGGGGAGGTTTTTGTATGTCTTTGGCCTTGGGAGGTGTTATAACATCCTGTGGCGTAGTTTTCGGTGCCAAAGGTGTAGTTTTCGGCTTCGTATGCATGTTCGAGGATTTGGGCACCTCGGAATCAGGCTTTGTGTATTCGGCGCCGAGGGTTTAGAAGTGGACGGCTTCGGAGCCGGTGCTTCTTTTGGATTCAGTACGTCTTTATGTGTCGGTGCCGGTAATATTTTAGGCTTTGGTGCCGAAGGGTCTTTTGGCTTCGGCGCCGAGGCATCTTTATTTTTTGGTGCCGATGGAAGAGGCTTGCTCAGTGTCGAGGCACTAGAAGGCTTAGTTGTTTTCTTCTGAGACGGTCTGGAAGGCGGGGCTTTCAAAGCAGGTATTCGGTCTCGATGGGGAATTTTTGGGCTGAGTGCTGACCTTTGTCTTCGGTTTGGACAGAATAAAGTACTCAAGCGCTGGCCCGATGGAATGGAGTCATCGGAGTAGTCTGCCTCTGATACGATCTGGAGATCAGGTGAGTCTTCTTCGGGAACGAGGGGAACCTCGTCATCGAAGATGTCTTCCGGTGCTGGAGCGGACCTCCTCTTTTCGTGTTGACGGGCTCTCCGATCTCGGATTGTTTTCTTCGTGGTGGTCGCTATGTGGGAACTTTGCTCGACATACCGGGCATCTTTTGAACGGAGATCTTTCCATGTGGTGTAGGCTGCACGGCGTCGGTAGGCCCAACGGCCCTCGTCGATGACCGGAATGAATTTGATGACGTCGAAAGTATTGTAGTCGATGTCGAAGGTAGTTTGTAGAAGTTTGAGGAATTTCTGTGCTTCGAAGTTGCTGAAAAATCTATTTCTAGCCGGAGCGGAGAAACTTTCATCCGAACCCAGTGGCGGAAAAACACAATCTAAGGATGGAGTCGATGCCCATGCGCAGTATTGTCCAAGAGAGGAGTCACACATCTCGTGACTACAAAGACTTCTTCCAAGAAGACAACAACCTGCAATCATCTGAGCCCAACGAACAAGTTACTTACCTTCGGTAACGATATATCTGTAAGAAACAGTAGTTAGTATTAGATTCTTTACCTTAGAATATCCCCAGGCGTCAGTCTGGATCCAGAAACTTTTGCATAGCAGTACCCCTGCGCATCGGTAGGCGTCGTCTGCAGGCGTCCCCTGCGGCTCCGCGTCAGTCGTTGGCGTCGTGATGACGTCGCTGGAGTATATAGACGCCGCCTCCGCGCGCTGACGTCAGTTCTTTGCACACAGCTTTTCCGCGCCAGAACACGCAGAGCCATGTGAGAACCAACACTGGTGCCATTTTGAAACTAGGGCCCTGAAAGGGATGTCCCTATCCCTAGGTATCAGTTGGCAGAACGGGGAGGACAGGTGGGGCGGTAAGGAATCTAATACTAACTACTGTTTCTTACTGATATATCGTTACCGAAGGTAAGTAACTTGTTCATCGGAAAGAAACAGGTTAGTATTAGATTCCTTACCTTAGAATAGATACCCCAGCAATACCAACCCCGGTGGTGGGTCTGCGAACCAATACAATTTTACACAAGAAAGTCCTGGAGGACAGAACGGCCAAAGAAGCCACCCTCCGGACTTGACTGTCCAGGCAGTAGTGCCTCGCAAAAGTGTGCAGCGAGGCCCACATAGCCACCTGGCAAATGTCCTGCAAGGTGACTCCCCGGCCCAGGGCAGTAGTAGCCGCCGTGGCCCGAGTGGAATGGGCCCTCAGCCCAACAGGAGGCTCCTTCCGAGCTTAAGAGTAGCACGCTTTGATGCACAGTACGACCCACCGAGAGATGGTCAGTTTATGTACCGCCCGTCCTCTTCGCACCCACGTAGCCAACAAACAGTTGGTCATCCACCCGGAACTGGCGTGTGCGATCCATATAGAATGAAAGCGCACGTTTTGGGTCCAGACGATGGAGCCGCTCTTCATCCTTTGAAGGATGCGGAGGCGGGAAGAAGGAGGGTAAGGTGATGGACTGCCCGATGTGAAAAGCAGAGACTACTTTGGGCAGAAAAGAAGGTCTAGTCCGTAGAACCACCTTGTCGGGATGAATGGACAAGAAAGGAGGTTTGACAGAAAGAGCCTGGAGCTCACTCACTCTCCTGGGAGAGGTGATGGCAACCAGGAAAGCCGTCTTTAAAGTCAGGAGACGGAGAGGACAGGAATGAAGGGGCTCAAAGGGAGCACACATCAAGAAGGTTAGAACCAGGTTCAAGTCCCACTGAGGCATCACAAACGGAACAGGTGGATACATGTGTGTGATGCCCTTCAAGAATCTTGTTACAATGGGGGACTTGAACAAAGAAGGTTTATCAGGCAGCCTCAGAAAGGCCGAAAGGGCAGAAAGGTAGCCCTTGATAGTGCCCAGAGCAGAGCCCTGCTGGGCAAGAGAAAGAAGGAAGAGAAGAACCTCAGAAAGAGGGGCAAGGAGAGGATCCACAGCCTTTGCTGTGCACCATGCCACAAATTTGTTCCACCGACAGGCGTATACCGACTTCGTGGAGGGATGCCTGGCTGCCAGAATCACATCACAGACATCAGGAGGCAAGTCAAATGGCCTCAACTGTCGCCGCTCAATCTCCACGCATGGAGGTGGAGGCTGGACAGGTTCGGGTGGAGGACCGTCCCCTGCTGCTGCGACAGAAGGTCCTCCTGAAGGGGCACGTGGATCAGGGGACCGACTGACATGCCGAGTAGCTCGGGATACCAGTACCTTCGAGCCCAGTCCGGAGCCACAAGGATGACTTGGGCCTGGTCGCGCCTGATCTTCTTCAGCACTCTGGGCAGAAGTGGTAAAGGCGGAAAGGCGTATAACAGACCGCAACTCCACTCGCGCCGAAAGGCGTCGCCGTGCGAGTGCAGTCTTGGAAACTCCAACGCGCAGAACTGATGACATTGCGCGTTCTCTTCTGTGGCAAATAGATCTAACCAAGGCTCTCCCCATCACAGAAAGAGGCCTTGCACCACGTCAGAGTTCAGACGCCATTCGTGAACCATCGAGCACCGACGGCTGAGTTCGTCCGCCCTGGCGTTCAGAGAACCCTTCCAGGTGTTGAACGTTCAGAGTCACGCCCTGACGTTCCAGCCATTGCCAGAGGCGCAGAGCCTCTTGGCAAAGGGTCCCCGACCCCACCCTGTTTGTTGCAGTACCACATGGCGGTGGTGTTGTCTGTGAACACCTGCACTACACTCCCGCTGACAAAGGGGAGGAATGCCTTCAGTGCTAGACGAATCGCCCGCAGCTCCAACAGGTTTATATGGAGCCGGGACTCCGCCGGAGACCAGATGCCTCTGATCTCTCTCTCGCCCAAGTGGCCTCCCCATCCCTGGAGGGACGCGTCCGTCACAACAACGTGCTCCGGTTGGGGAAGGGAGAGGGATCTGCCCCTGACTTAATCGCGGTCCGTAAGCCACCACTGCAGTTGTCTCGCAGTGCCCTCCGAGATCAAGACATGGTCGGACAAGTTGCCCTGATGCTGGGCCCACTGAAACTTCAGGTCCCACTGCAGAGCCCGCATCCGCCACCGGGCGTGATGCACCAGAAGGATGCAGGAAGCCATCAGCCCCAGCAGCGTCAACCTGACCGAAACCCGGGATAACAGCTGGAAGATGGGAATCAAAGCCTGTATATCCTGGACTCGCCGTTCCGGAGGATAAACCCATAACTGCGCAGAGTCGAGAACCGCTCCGATGAAAAGGAGCTTTTGAGAGGGACACAGGTGTGATTTCGGCACATTGATGGAAAACCCCAGCTCGTGCAGGAGGTCTGCCGTCATCTGAAGGTGGTGGACGACTGTCTGGGGCGAGCTTGCCTTCAACAACCAGTCGTCTACGTAGGGGAAGACTGAAACCCCTAACCTGCGCAGATGGGCTGCGACCACCGCAATCACCTTTGTGAACACCCGTGGGGCGCTGGTAAGGCCGAAGGGGAGCACGATAAACTGAAAGTGCTCCTGGCCTACTATGAACCGCAGGTAACGCCGGTGGGCCGGCAGGACGGGGATGTGAAAATATGCATCCTGCAAGTCCAACGCTACCATCCAGTCTTGCAGGTCTAGAGCAGCCAAGACCTGAGCCAATGTCAACATCTTGAACTTCTCCTTCCGGAGGAAGCCGTTGACGTTCCTTAGATCCAAGATAGGACGTAGGACCCCTTTGTCCTTCTTGGGTACCAGAAAGTAGTGGGAATAGCAACCACGCCCTACTTCTGGCCCAGGAACGCGCTCGATGGCCCCCTTGGCCAAGAGGGCCGTAACTTCCTCCTTCAGAAGTGCCAAGTGGTCCCCCGACACACGGTGGTTCTGCGGTGGCAAGGCTGGAGGAGTTGTCTCGAAGGGGAGGGAGTAGCCCCTTCGGACGATCTACAGCACCCACCTGACGGATAGTATTGTGCGCCAGTGGGAGTGGTGATGGCGAACCCTGCCCCCCCACCGGCGTCACATGGGCCTGAAAGCACGGACTAGGAGGATTTAGTGGCGGATGCTGCAGGGGGAGGTGTGGTCTGACCTCGCCGTTGTCCCCGACCGCCACCACGGCGGTTTCCACGGCCGCCACCGCGTTTATAAGTTTGCTGCGGCGCGTGGCTGGCAGCACGTGTGGGACCGCCCCTTCCTTGGCCACGAAAGGAGCGAAACGAACAGGTTTGCTGGCGCTGGGTCGAGAGACCAAAGGACTTGGCCGTGACCCTGGAGTCCTTGAAGCGCTTTGTAGCCAAACAGGCGACTGCCATCAAACGGCATGTCCATCAAAGCATTCTGGACATCTGCCGAGAAGTTGGCGGATCTCAGCCAGGGGTGGTGACGAATCGCCACCGTCGTGGACATCGCTCTACCCAGCGAGTCGGTTGTATCAAGACCACACCTGATGGAGTATTTCGCTGCGTCTCGGCCTTCAATCATTGCCTTGCCGAGCTTAGCCCGTACCTCCGGCGGGCATTCTGGCAGCAGGCCCGCGACCGTATCCCACAGAGAGTGGGTGTAGCGGCCCAAGAGGCATGCGGTGTTGCAAGACCGCAGTACCAGACTCAGGGACGAGAAGACCTTTTTTCCATACTGGTCGTACCTCTTAGATTCCCGGTCGGGCGGGGCCGACGGGAATGCGGTCTGGGAAGTGGAGGCCTGGATCACCAGACTCAGGGGTGGGATGGGTGGACAGGAACTTGGGGTCATCCGTACATGGACGGTGGCATCTGGCCACGTTCCTATCTACAGGCGAACCTGAAGCGGGCCTGGACCACGTGCCCAAAAGAACGTCAGACAAGGCCTTGTTGAACGGCAGCAGTGGCTCCTGTGGGCATGACTGCGGTTTGAGGACCTCAGTGAGGATGTTAGTCCTCACGGCCGCGACGGGGAGCTCAAGGTTTAAGGCCTTGGCAGCCCTCATCAACACCACTGAATAAGCAGCCAACTCCTCCGTAGCCACGGTAGGAGGCGAGACAAAGCCAGGGTTAGGGGAGTCATCTAGAACACTGGCGTCACCCAGGTCACCTGTCCAGTCCACATTGTACTGACACTCACGTGTCAGAGGGTCCTCAGACCCCTCCCACTCCTCTCCGTAATCTACCTCCTCATCATTTATTTATTTTATGCAATTTATTGAGCGCACGATTACCCAAGGGTGTCTTGGCGCTTTGATAGACAGAAATCGAAGGTTGGGCCCGGGAGTCAGGGAGATTAATAATTAAACAACCACGTCTTCAGTTGCTTCCTGAATGATAGTAATGTAGGAGCATTTTTTAGATGTCTTGGCATGGAGTTCCATAACTTAGCTGTAGCTACTGCAAAAGATCTATCTCCCCAAGTAGCTTTCCTAGTTTTGATTACTTCCAGGAGATTAGCATCAGCAGATCTAAGATTGCCTGAAGGTCGGTAGGGATGTAGAGCGTCTTTAAGAAAGGCAGGTGATTTTTCATGAATGCTCTTGAAGGCAATGCAGAGGGCTTTGAATTTAATACGTTGTCTAATTGGCAACCAGTGGAGATTACGGATGGTATTGGAAATTGGCTTAAATTTTGGTGTACCTGTGACAATTGGGGATCATATTCGGGATCAACAAGGTAGACCGGCTCCTTGGGGTTCACAGACCCCATCGGCGTCGGACTCTGCGTCGGGCGATGCCGGTTCGGCTCCGGGACCGGAATCGGAGAGGGTATGGGGCCGCGCCGGAGAACCGGCGTCGCGCTGGGACGGCGTCGGGGGTAGCCCCGATGGAAGCGGCGCCGGGGAGGTCGGTTAGCCAGCCGGCGTCGATCCTGAAGGCCCCTGCGGCGCCGGGACCAGAGCCGTCGGTGGCGCCGGGGCCGGAGCACCCGGCGGCGTCGAGGCAGGAGCACCCGACCCGCTAGGGCCCTCGGACGGGGCCACAGGGCCCGAAGGCCCCGTCGGAGGAGCCAGCTTCCTCATGGCCATGAGGAACTCTTTTATCTCCTCGGGCGTGGCGCCTTGCCCAGGGACCGTAGGGTATGGAGCAGGCCGCGCCGGCGGCTCATGCGGAGCCACCTGAACCCCCGGCCGCATCGCGTGAGCGTCGGGGGTACGATGACGACGCCCCGACTTCTTGTGTTTCCTACCTGAGGAACCAGATGAATGGTGACGACTTCCGGAGCGTTCGTGACGGCTCCGCGACCGCTCCCTCGACCGCTCCCTTGACCTCCGGCCAGACCGGGACCTTTCTCGACGCGGGGCCGACACCTGCAGCTAGAGTAGCTTGCGGGACCGCTCCCGCCTAGCATTACTCGTCAAGGCCCGGCAATCGACACAGGAGTCCACGTCGTGGTTGGGGCCCAGGCACCGGAGGCAGAGTAGGTGATGGTCCGTGACCGACATCGTGCGGGCGCAGTCATCACAGTTATTAAAACCGGGCATCCTACCGGCACCGTAAGAAGATTATCAAAAGATCAAAAAACTTAGGTCAAAGACCGGAGTACTGCTCTCCTCGGATCTGCGCTAACTGGCGCAGAAAAAAGAAGCACTGACGTCAGTGCGCGGAGGCGGCGTCTATATACTCCAGCGACGTCATCACGGCGCACGACGCCAACGATGGACGCGGAACCGCCGGGGACGCCTGCAGACGATGCCTACCGACGAGCAGGGGTACTGCTATGCAAAAGTTTCCGGATCCAGACTGACGCCTGGGGATATTCTAAGGTAAGGAACCTAACACTAACCTGTTTCTTTCAGATAAGAGGTGGCGATCAAATGCATAGTGTACAATCTGCAGCTCATATGCCTCGAACATATGTACTCCTGACCTCAGCAGTGAAGCCACCTCTCTGCCCCAACAGCATGTTTAAACCTGTAGTGCAAGTCCACAGTGAACTGCAGGTTACAAATGTAAGAAGGTATGTTTAGCAAATAAAAGTGGAAATCCTGAAGATCCAAGAACACTTACAAAGCTCTCATGCTGAGAGAAAACTTATGTCTGCTTTTGGAGCAGCATTTTCACTTTGTCCTGTTTAATGAAAAGATTCAAGAGGTGAAGGTCCAGTATAGGTCTAAAGCTTCTATACTTTAAAGAGAACAAGAAGTAAAGGGAATAACAAAAAGTGCCTCTTGTGGATTACTTCCATGAATGAATGAATGAATAAAACAACTTTTTTAAAGCGCATGGCTACCCGGAGGCATCCCAGCGCTGAGCAGGGCAGCTGAAACTACTTTGTGATTGTAGGAGAGTAGAGTCTGCTTCCTATGGTCACTGTGAGAAGTTGGCCTGATATAGAGTGCTCACTATTCTAGTGATCACTGTGTATCATACCAAACGACCCTTATTGATGATTGGTTGTAAGTCAACCTTATAGACCAGCTATCCTAGTAGCATGGACAAGAGCAGTCTTTAGGCTAAACTCTAGAGGGTGTGTTAAGCCAGCTGTTATACCATCACATATACCCCTTGAACACCAAGTGAAAGGACAGCACACAAGTAGTTATGAAAATAAAGGATATTTATTAATAACATGTCTACCCTGAACTCTTTATGAGTCAAGGAGCTAAGCACAATACAAAACTCTTACGAAAATACTTCAAGTTGCACAATTTACAGAAATGCCCGAGGGGCACGAAAAACCATATACACTAAAAGTGGAATGCGAAATACTAGCAGATAAGTAACAAGATCCAGAGGCTTCAGGATCGCTAGGACTACACTACAGAGACCTAAGGTTAGGAGCAGGAGGCCTAGGGAGATCGGTTGCAGAGTGTGCACTCTCACGCGGGATAAAGTCAATGGATGCTAGTTTTCGTAAAGTTACTGTTATCGGACGAATCCGACTAGATAGACTGAAAACGACAAAGGATCTGGACACTTGGATAGTGAACCTATGTTGGAGCACCAAAATGCTCAGGTTACCTAGCCCAGGGGCTGCGGCTGCATAGGGTTCAAAAGACGTCGGGAATCCTCGTTACAGTCTATGGAGCCTGAAAGAAGAAGTTGCTGGCAGGCGACCAGTGAAGATATTCGGAGGGATCCAAGCCTGGATCGATGATGAAGACTACCTGAAAGCAGAGGTGACTCAGTTCTTAATCACTAGCCAGTGATTAGGTGGGCACCAGGATGGCACCGGATGAAGTCACCTCGACCAGGTGAGTGGGCGACGCTGGACTCTGCTGTCTCTCGGACCAGGAGGCGTTGTCGGCGACCAGGATGGAGGTGCTAGCTTTCCCACGAAGGTGTCTGCTGTCGGCGATGCTGGACCCAGGATTGGGGCAACAAACCTTGGCAAAGTCAAGCCCACGCGGTGGAGTCAAGATGGCGTCTGGAGTGGACCAGGAGGGTCCGGGGTGACCTTTTGGAAGGGAGCAAGGGCCAGTCTGGAGCAACCAGACCAGCGATGTAATAGTCGTCAGGAGGGCCACTAGCCAGCAGGCAAGTGACCGGACAACACGGTGAGCAGGAAAGATCAGAAGGGCCCCACGCAGATCTCGTGGATGCTGGGGGGCTGGACTTCGGTGCTGGAGCTGCTCAGGGTTAGGGCTTCTCAAACCCCAAAGCACTCACTCGAGGATCCCTCGGCGGTCGTGCTGGATAAGCGTTGTGCTGGTTTTGAAGATGGCCGGTCCCTCAGGTCTCGTCACACCCACGAATCTCAGCTGGGCTGATGATGCAGGTAGAGGTCAGAGATGCCTCGAGTGAGTGCACTGGGGTTTGAGAAGCCCCAACCCAGAGCAGCTCCAGCACCGAAGTCCAGCCGCCCAGCATCCACGAGATCTGCGTGGGGCCCTTCTGCTCTGTGCTGCTTACCGCGTTGTCCGGTCACTTGCCCGTTGGCTTGTGGCCCTCCTGACGACGTACCACGACGATTTAACCGCTGGTCTGGTTGCTCCAGACTGGCCCTTGCTCCCTTCCAAAAGACGAGCACCCCGGACCCTCCTGGTCCTCTCGAGACGCCATCTTGACTCCACCGCGTGGGCTTGCCTTTGCCAAGGTTTGTTGCTTTAATCTTGGATCCAGCATCGCCGACAGCAGACACCCTCGTGGGACAGCTCGCACCTCCAGCCTGGTCGCCGACAACGCCTCCTGGCCCGTGTGGCTGCAGAGTCCAGCGTCGCCCACTCACCTGATCGCGGTGACCTCATCCGTTGCCATCCTGGTGCCACCACAAACACTGGCTAGTGATTAACCCCTTCGAAGCTAATGACGAGCTGGGCTCGTCATGGCGCTTACCTGCCGTGCGCGGATGACAAGGCCAGCTCGTCATGATTTATGGGGTTTATGTTTTTTTAGCGCAGGACGGGAAAACGCCTAGCAGCCATGTGGTTAAGAACTGAGTCCCCTCTGCTTTCAGGTCGTTTCCATCACCGATCCAGCCTTGGATCACACCGAACATCTTCACTGGTCACCTGCCAGCAACTTCTTCTTTCAGGCTCCATAGACTACAACGAGGATTCCAGACGTCTTTTGAACCCTATGCAGCCGCAGCCCCTGGGCTAGGTAGCCCGAGCATTTCGGTGCTCCAACGCAGGTTCACTATCCAAGTGTCCAGATCCTTTTTCGTTTTAAGCCTACCTGGTCGGATTCGTCCGAAAACAGTAACTTTAGAAAAACTAGCCTCCATAGACTTTGTCCCGCATCCCGCGTGAGAGTGCACACTCTGCACCCGATCTCCCTAGGCCTCCTGCTTCTAACCTTAGGGTTCAGTAGTGTAGTCCTAGCGATCCTGAAGCCTCTGGTTCTCGTTACTTACCTGCTAGTATTTCGCATTCCACTTTTAGTGTATATGGTTTTTCGTGCCCCTCGGGCATTTCTGTAAATTGTGCAACTTAAAGTATTTTCTTAAGAGTTTTGTATTGTGCTTAGCTCCCTGACTCATAAAGAGTTCAGGGTAGACTTGTTATAAATAAATATCCTTTATTTTTATAACAACTTGTGTGGTGTCCTTTCACTTGGTGTTCAAGGGGTATATGTGATGGTAAAACAGCTGGCTTAACACGCCCCCTAGAGTTTAGCCTAAAGACTGCTTTTGTCCACGCTACTAGGATAGCTGGTCTATAAGGTTGACTTACAACCAATCATCAATAAGGGTCGTTTGGTATGATACACAGTGATCACTAGAATAGTGAGCACTATATATCAGGCCAACTTCTCACAGTATCCCTATACCTACCATTACATATAGACACATATATACCTATAAGTCACTCCTATGGCAGGCCTTAACAATCCTGGAGGCAGAGTGCTTGGTTTTATGTGAGATGGTGCTCTAGCATGAGCTGAGCCTGTCTGCAGCTTTTGGAACCATGTCCTTCTAGCTGTTCTATGATATAGCCATGCCATATACTCTTAAGTGCATTATAATCCTCGCGGTTAAAGCTAACTTTGGTTTGGATTTATCGAAACATGTCGTGTAAGTTGTCATACGCTTTGGAATACTACCACCTCGCTAATTCTGGTGACGGGGGTAGCATTCCACCCTTCTAGAGGGAGAAGACATGTAGTTGTAGCTTTACCCGGTTAAAGTTAAACAGAGCCTCAGCATCACAAAATGGATGCTGCTGCCACAGACACAAGTCTGACCTCCTGCAGCTGAGAACCCTTCCAGCGAGGGAGGCCTGGATAATAGATGTCCTGCCTTGGGAGGTGCTAGCACCTCCCCAGACAGGCTATAGTGTATTGGGGCAGGGTGGGTTGAATTAAATGAGACACTGCCTGGGGCACACAAGGTGCTCCATGCATAGCCCGGTTGAAACCAGTTGCTGGGGCACTCCAGCCCCAGCTATGGCGCAAAACTGGACAAAGGGAAAGGGGTGTAACCACCCACTTCCCTGGTCCCACCCATAGGAGGGACCTAGCAGGTAATCCAGCCCCTTTAATTCGTATAAAGCTAGGAGCGGAGTCTAGAGACTTTATATTATCCTGAACTGAAACACTGAAACAAAACTCTGGACCTTCGACATTCTACTGCAACTAGAAGACTGAAGAATCTCCCTTGTGGTCAAGGAGTGACCACCCTGTGCAAACAGGCACCACCTAGCGAATTTTCGGTTTACTTGGTGGACGCTCCCGAAGGATCCAGACGACCCTGCTTCACAGGACTGGACTTCCAGACTTCTCCGACCCCGACCCACACCTCCAGCAAAGCCGAGACCCGTGGCGGACACGAGAGACGTGGGACCGGACACCTAGCCATTTTGCCCTTTGCTAAATTGTGCAGCTACTGAGGCGTCCTCGAAGTTGTGCATTGGGACTTGAGAAGCTCCAACACCGAGTCATAAGTGCACCGAAGCTCAGCCCTCCACGAGTGCCGCGTGGGGCCTGCTCTTGAATTTCCTCTCGATGGGTCTTCCCAGTTGCTAGCCCACTGGCTTGTGGCCATCTTGAAGACTCCATTTTGAAACAACGCTGCTTGCCTGGTTGCTCTGGGTTTGTTCTTGCTTTCCTGTATAGGGGAAGTGCCACAGACCTTGCTGGTCTGTACAAGAAGCCGATCGTCACTTCCTGCTTGGGTTGCATTTGCCAAGGCTTGTTGTCTCCAATCCGGAAGCCGACACCAGCAACAGCGAGAGCCTTTGTGGGACAGTCCGTATCCAGCCCCTGGTCGTCGTCGACACCTCCTGGTCCATGTGGCTGCAGAGACAAGCTTCACTTCTTCACCTGTTCGCATCTCGACATAGCCTGGTTCCTTTCTGGTCACTGGGTAGTGACCCAGACTCTGTCCCCTCTGCTTTCAGGTCCTTCACTTCTCCGATCCACCCTTGGATCCATCCGGACATCTTCCTCCTGGTCGCCTGCAGCATCTTCTTGCAGCTCTCCATAGGAATCGACGACGAAACCGAACATCTTCACACCTATGCACCCGGCTTCCCTGGGTGAGGTAACTCCAGAACACCGGTGCTCCCGTGGGTAATAACTATCAAAGTGTCCTGTTTTAACTGGGTTTCCCAGCAAGTCCACCCGGACTGTCCGAAATCAACTAGTTTCTAACTTTTATGTTCCCATTGTCTATGAGAATGCAAATGCTACTTACCAGTATGCATCTGTTCTTGGCATGTAGGGCTGCTGACATTCATATCTGTGCATAGATCGCCGCCTAGTGTTGGGCCCGGATGATTGCACATTGTTGTCCTGGAAGAGTCTTCGAAGTATCACGAGATAGGTGGCTCCTCCCCTGGACTACAGTGCGCATGGGCATCGCCTCCATCCCCAGATTGTTTTTAGCCATTGGCAGAGATGGAATGAAGCATGTGAGTGATGCCTATGCTGCGAGCAGATATATGAATATATACATATGTATGAAGACTGCAGCTGCTACAGGCGCCGGGGAGGAGGGTGGGCGATATGAATGTCAGCAGCCCTACATGCCAAGAACAGATGCATACTGGTAAGTAGCATTCGCAGTTCGAGGCATGTGGGCTGCTGAATTCATATCTGTGCATAGAATACATAGCAGTCCCCCCATTATTGGCGGCCGCCCGTGCCAGCTGCAGCAGTCTGAAAAAGTGTCCTGAGAACAGCCTGACCAACAGCTGCTTGCTGTTTGGAATGCACGTCTACACAGTAATGTTTAGTGAAAGTATGTGTGGTAGACCATGTGGCTGCTCTACAGATATCTTCTAAGGGAATATTACCTAAGAAAGCCATAGAGGCCCCCAGCTTCCTGGTGGAGTGGGCTCTTGGTGGAATTGTGAGAGTGCGCTTGGCCTTTGCGTAACAGATCTGAATGCATTTCACAATCCATCTAGCGATCCCAGCTTTGGAGATAGTGTTTCCCTTGTGGTGTGAGGCAAAAGCAACAAAAAGCTGCTTGGTCTTACGAAAATCTTTGGTCCTGTCAATGTAGTACATTAAGGCCCTTTTTACGTCAAGGGTGTGGAGCATCCGCTCCGCCAGCGACTCTGGATTTTGAAAGAACACTGGCAACTCAATTGTCTGGTTTATATGGAATTGAGATACAACCTTGGGTAAGAATTTGGGGTTAGTGCGGAGCACCACCCTGTTAGCGTGTACTTGGAAGAAAGGTTCTTGGATGGTGAGCGCCTGCAATTCGCTAACCCTCCGTAGCGATGTAATTGCTACTAAGAAAGCGACCTTCCAAGTCAGAAACTGAAGCTCACAAGAGTGCAGTGGCTCAAAGGGAGGACCCATCAGCCTGGTAAGAACCACATTGAGGTTCCATTCCGGAGCTGGTGGTGTCCATGGTGGAATGACCCTTTTGAGTCCTTCCAGAAAAGCCTTGATAGCAGGGACCTTAAAAAGTGACAGGTGTTGCCTGTTCTGGAGGTATGCTGCCATTGCAGACAAGTGAATGCGGATTGAAGAATACGCCAAATTGCATTGGTACAGGTGGAACAGGTAGCAAATGATGTTTTGAATGGAAGCGTCCAGCGGGTCAATGTTGTGGTTTACACAGTAGACGACAAATCGCTTCCATTTAGCCGCATAACATGCTCTAGTAGTGGGCTTTCTTGCCTCCCGAATGATGTCCATGCAATCGGGGGGAAGATTGAGGTAGCCAAACTCTAGGACTTCAGGAGCCAGATCGCCAGGTTGAGCTGTTGCGGATCTGGGTGCTGAATGTCGCCATGGCTCTGCGTCAGAAGGCTGGGGGTGAGATGAAGCCTTTGATGCGGTACCACGGAGAGTTCCAGAAACGTGGTGTACCATGGTTGACGAGCCCACGTTGGAGCAACCAGGATGAGAGTCATCGAGTGCTGCCTGAGTTTGCGTGCCACCAGCGGTATCAGAGGTGCTGGGGGAAAAGCGTATGCAAATCTGCCTGACCAGTTCATCCACATCGCATTGCCCTGTGATTGCGGGTGTGGGAACCTGGCGGCGAAGCTTTGGCATTTTGCGTTCTCCTTTGTGGCGAACAGGTCTATCTCTGGATGACGCCACTTTTGGAAGTACGGTTGGAGTACCGATGGATGTATCTCCCACTCGTGCATCTGATGGCTGTGCCTGCTGAGCAGGTCCGCCATCTGGTTGTCTTTGCCTGGGAGATGCTCTGCCATGAGGAAGATGTTCCTCTGAATGGCCCACTTCCACATGCTCTGAGCCAGATGAGACAGCTGCGGAGAGTGTGTGCCTCCCTGTTTTTGAATGTAGTACATGGCTGTCATGTTGTCCGTCCGGATCAACACGACCTTGTTGCACAGGTGTACTTTGAATGCCTTCAAGGCCAAGAAGATTGCCATCAGTTCCAATACATTGATGTGCATCTTCTTTTGCTGTAGTGTCCATAGTCCCTGCACTGTGTAGTGGAGTACATGAGCTCCCCATCCCTGGAGAGAGGCGTCCGTTGTCAGGATAATCTGTGGCACAGGCTCCTGGAACGGTCGGCCCTTGCAAAGGTTTTGTGGATTCCACCAATGCAGAGAGTTGTACGCCCGACCGCTCACCAACACTAGGTCTGTTAGTTGCCCATGAGCCTGAGTCCACTGACGTGCTAGGCACTCCTGAAGCGGACGCATATGTAGTCTCGCGTGCGGGACAATGGAGATGCAGGAGGCCATCATGCCTATCAACTGCATGAACACTTTCGCTGGAAGCGAGTGCTGAGGCCTGAATCGTTGGATCAGCGTTTGGATACTGGCGATTCTCACTGAATTCGGCTGCGCAGTGGCGGCCAGAGTGTTTATCGTCGCGCCCAGATACTGCCGTACATGGGCGGGCTGGAGATGGGATTTTGGGTAGTTCAGAGAGAATCCCAGATCGTGCAGGAGATGAGTGCGGGACACGTGGTCGGCGCACTGCTGTTCTGTTTTTGCCTGAATGAGCCAGTCGTCCAGATAAGGGTAGACGTGGACGTTTTGGCGTCGTAGATGCGCCGCCACAGTCGCCAGGCACTTTGTAAAGACCCGTGGCGCTGTGGTGACCCCGAACGGCAGAACCCTGAACTGGTAGTGCTGGTCTTGAATCGTGAATCTGAGATACTTCCTGTGGGAAGGATGCAGGGGGATATGAAAGTATGCATCTTTTAGATCCAGCGTAGCCAGGAAGTCCCCCTGTTGAAGCAGAGGGAGTACCTGCTGTAACGTGAGCATATGGAAGTGCTCCGAGAGAATGTACCAGTTGAGGGGCCTGAGGTCCAGGATGGGCCTGAGGGATCAGTCCTTTTTGGGGATCAGAAAATACAGGGATTAAACCCCTGTTCCCCTTTCTTGCAGTGGGACGAGCTCTATTGCCCCTTTTTGCAGCATGACTTGAACTTCCTGCTGCAACAAGTGCAAGTGCTCGCCGGACATAGGACGGCTTCTTGGAGGTATGTTTGGTGGAGTGGAAGTAAGTTCCAGACAGTAACCGGACTGGATAAGAGACTTGACCCACCTGTCCGTGGTGATGGATTTCCACGCGGGCAGGAACTGCTGGAGTCTCCCCCCGACCGGTGTTGTGTGGTCGGGGGGCAGTGACAAGACGTCACTGCTTGTTGGCGGTGGTGGACCTGGAGCTGTTGTTTCCACGTCCCCTGCCTTTGATGTTGTTGCCTCTGTAGCCACCTCTACCCTTGTTGGTGTATGAGGTTTGGGTATTACTTTTATAATACTGTGTGGACTGCGATGCCTGACCCCTTGAGGTGCCCCTGGTATTGGAGCGGCGAAAGGAACCACCCCGAAACTGCTGAGACTGGAGGGCCCCCCATAGACTTAGCAGTGTCTGTGTCTTTCTTCATTTTTTCCAGTGTCGCATCCACCTCAGGGCCGAACAGGTGGTCAGGATTAACTGTTTGGTTCAGGATGGTTGTCTGTATATCCGGTTTGAAACCTGATATCCTAAGCCATGCATGTCTTCTCAGCAACACACTAGTGTTGATTACCCTGGAGGCTGTATCAGCCACGTCCAGCGCACATTTGGTGGAATCGTTTGTGATGAGCTTTCCTTCCTGAATTAACATTTCCCCTGCCTCCTTGTACTGGTCAGGCAAGTGTTGCAGCAGTGTTTCTAGGGTGTCATAATGCGCCCTATCGTAGCGTGCAAGTAGGGCCTGCGTGTTTGAGATTCGCCAAATATTAGCTGCCTGCGCAGCAATCCGTTTCCCTGAGGCCTCAAATATTTTTGACTCTTTGTCTGGGGGAGGAGCGTCACCAGTGGTCTGCGAGTTCGCCCTCTTGCGTGCGTTGGATACCACCAAAGAGTCCAGTGGCAGGTGCCCCTTGATGTATGTTGGATCCGAGGGGGCTGCCTTATATTTTTTGTCAATGCGAGGATTGATGACACGCGCCCGAGTGGGCTCCTTGAAGACCTCCGTCGCGTGCTTCAGCACTCCCTTGAGCATTGGCAATGTCTTGACCGACTTTTCAGCCACTGAGAAAGTGTCAAACAAAAAGTCCACATCCACAGGATCCGAGTGCAGCTCGACATCATGGTTAGCTGCAGCTCTCTCAATCAAAGCGTTGAAGGCTGCCGAGTCCTCCGTCGGTGAGGTCTTTGCCGCAAAGAGCTGCGGTTCCTGACCCGACTGCGGGTCCTCTGGGTCGCCTCCGGCAGACCAAGGTTCATGTTCCTCCTCCGGATCCGAGTGCGCCGGATAGTTGTACTCGACCTCCTCATCGTCGCCATCCCCTGCGTTGGAACGCGTTGGCGAATGTTCTAAGGCTTGTGGAGATGCAGGCCTTATCGGGGCCGAAGTACCCGCAGAATCCTTCTGGTTTTTGAGAGGAATACGGAAATGTTCCAACACCGGCTCTGTGGTGATTTTCCTCTTGAGGAGAGACAGTTTTCCGGTATTGGCGTCGATGATGACCTCTCGACGCTCTTCCTCTGCAAGTGGCTGGAGCCGAGGCTTCGACACCACCAACGACGCTTTGGGCGTCGATACCTCCTTCGAGGGCACGCCTGCCCCATGCCTCGGAGCGAAAGCCTTCGGCGTCGACTTCGGCGGCAGGGTAAAGCGGATAGGCGTCTGCGCCTTTGTGGGCTTCGGTGTGTGCTTCGGCACCACATCCCCTGGTTCGGGAACCACAGCGTCCTTCCGAATCCGTTGCAGGGACTCCGCGACCTTTTTCGTTAAGGCTGGAGAGGGCTTGACCGGCTCGAGCGATTTCCCCGAGTCGGGAGCCGGGTCGGCGAGAGGCACCGTCTTCGGAGCCGACACGGCATGTTCCTTGTCCCCGACGGCCGGAGCCGACGAAGCCAGAGCTGTGGATTCGCCATGACGCTTCTTCGAAGCTTTCTTCGGGTCATCGACCTCGACCATCTTCGGCGCCGACGCGGCCGCGTCGGTCGACTTCGCCGTCGACCCCGAGGCCCTCGGGCCGGCCATCTTGGCGCGGCTCTTCAAGTCGGCCATCTTGAATTTCTTGGAATTGGATGCCTCCAGAGCCTTCTGCACCAGTGCAGCTTTCACTTTCGGTTTCGAAACCGGAGGTGCGGATCCCAATGGCTTCACTTTCGTTTTCGTTAACGGGAGTGGCGCATCAGAAATGTCCGTGACCGAGCCCGGCGGCGGGGCTGCTGGACTAGTAACGAGGTCTTGGGTAAGGCCCGAAGGCGATCCCTCGACCTGGGCCGCATGAAGGGGGTTGACCCCTGAGTCAGTTTGGGGATGCTCTTCCTCCGAGCTATCCCCCACGGTGGCAATGGCCCCATCGTCGTCCCCTACCTCGTCGCCGGCTTCGTCAAAGTCCTCGTCACCCGCGTCGTAGGCATCCCCCTCGGACGCGGGGCTAGAGTCCGAAACCTGTAGGACATCGTCGTCTTCAACAAATTCCTCGAAGATGTTGTCCGGCGGGGGCGCCGGGGGTGCCGATAACTGGGCCTGGAGTCTAGCGGCCCGACGAATCTTTAGAGTCTTCTTACACCGGAACTTCGAGCAGGCCATACACCTGGCCTCATCATGGTCCGGCGACAAACATTTGTTGCACACAGGGTGCACATCGAGGTGTGAATACTTGGAGGTGCACACCGGGCACCTTTTGAACGGAGTTCGTTCCATGTCTGGAGCGTCGAGTAGGCCCGTCCGCGCCGAGAGCACGCGGATGGGTAGCAAGAGTTCGGAGCTGAGAAACAGACAAAACCCCGAACGAAACGATACCGACACCCAGCCTAAAGACCTTTTGGTCTCGAGTTAGAAAAGTTTAACAACTATCGATTCCGACAGAGGGAACCGAAACACATCCGAACCCAATGGCGGAAAAAAACAATCTGGGGATGGAGGCGATGCCCATGCGCACTGTAGTCCAGGGGAGGAGCCACCTATCTCGTGATACTTCGAAGACTCTTCCAGGACAACAATGTGCAATCATCCGGACCCAACACTAGGCGGCGATCTATGCACAGATATGAATTCAGCAGCCCACATGCCTCGAACCTCATGTTTGTGTTTTGACACTGCACACGTATCCTGTGAGACTCCTACTTCCTAACCTGTGGTTGTTCAGTGTATTCCCAGCGATTCCCTAGGCCTTTTCACCTATCCTGAAGTGGTTCTTATACCACTTACTTAGTATATGGTTCGTGAGGCCCCTAGGGCAGAATAGTATTTGTGCAACTTATAGTATCCTTATTGAGTCACTTGTGCTGTATATCGAACTCTGACCTCATAAAGAGTGCAGAGGGGTTGTGTTAGTAATAAATACATATATATTTTATATATACCTTGACTGGGTTCCTTTTGTATCTGAAGAGGGAAGGAATTTCAGAGTTTGGCGGCATTATAAGAGAAGAGCCTACCATCACTTTTGGCCATCTTAATCCTGGGAACCGCAGCCAGGTGGAGCTCGTCTGAGCGCAGCCGTTTATTAGCTCTATAGGGCTGGCCCTTTCCCACTGATCGACTTGTGGGTAATACACAAAGCCTTAACAAAGACTCTCTCCTGGACTGGGAGCCAATGGAGAGACATCAAGGATGATTTAACCGAATGCCGCCTCAGGATCCCCAGAAGGATAGTTGCGGCACAATTCTGCACAGATTGAATTTTTGCCAGGACTGAACATGGGGCACCACAAATAAAGGGCGTTTCTGTAGTCCTGGGGAGACAAAATAAGCTCCTGGATCATACGCTTTCTTGCTTAAAATGGTAGCAGAGGGAGCACTTTGCGAAGCATTCTTAGCATGCCAAGGCAAGACGAAACAATCTTCCTGGCTTGGGTTTTGAAGCGGAGGTCAGAGTCAAGCCAGTAACCTAAGCTCTATCTCTGGCTTAGGGGTGGGCAAAGGGCCCAAGCACGTTGGCCACATAGTATTTACCTCAAAAAGTGAGGGATTGAAGGGGCGTGGCCAAGATGGCAGGCTGAGAGGACGTGCCTTCCGTGAGCTCCAGTAATGAATATGCTACTTACCAGTATGCATCTGTTCTTGGCATGTAGGGCTGCTAACATTCATATCTAGTGCATAGATCGCCACCTAGTGTTGGGTCCGGATGATTGCACCTTGTTGTCCTGGAAGAGTCTTCGAAGTATCACGAGATAGGTGGCTCCTCCCCTGGACTACAGTGCGCATGGGCATCGACTCCATCCCCAGATTGTTTTTAGCCATTGTGTCAGAGATGGAGTGAAATAGTGTAAATGATGTCCATGCTAATGATTGAATGGAAGAAATAATCTGCAGCCGCTACGGGCGCCGGGGAGGAGGGCGGGCGATATGAATGTTAGCAGCCCTACATGCCAAGAACAGATGCATACTGGTAAGTAGCATATTCAGTTCGAGGCAAGTGGGCTGCTAAATTCATATCTAGTGCATAGAATACATAGCAGTCCCTCCATTAACGGCGGCCGTCCGTGCCAGCTGCAGAAGTCTGAAAAAGAGTTTTAAGAACAGCCTGACCTACAGCTGCCTGCTGTTTGGAATGCACATCTACACAATAATGTTTAGTAAACGTATGTGGTGTAATCCATGTGGCTGCTCTACAAATATCCTCCAAAGGAATATTACCTAGGAAAGCCATGGAGGCCCCTAACTTGCGTGTGGAGTGGGCCCTGGGGGGGGGGACCGTTAAAGTCCGCTTAGCTTTGTGTTAGCAAATTTGAATACACTTAACGATCCACCTGGCTATTCCCGCCTTGGAAATGGGGTTGCCTTTGTGCTGGGCTGAGAAGGCAACAAATAGCTGTTGTGTCTTCCTAAAGCTTTTGGTCCTGTCAATGTAGTATAGTAATGCTCGTTTGACATCAAGCATGTGGAGCATTCTTTCTGCTACTGTCTCAGGGTTCTGAAAGAATGTGGGTAGTTCAATGGTTTGATTGACATGAAACTGCGACACCACCTTAGGAAGAAACTTAGGGTTAGTGCGCAGCACTACCCTGTTAGGATGAATTTGAATAAATGGCTCTTGTACCGTGAGTGCTTGTAGCTCACTAACACGTCGTAGAGACGTGATGGCAATGAGAAAAGCCACTTTCCATGTCAAGAACTGAATCTCACAGGAGTGTAGAGGCTCAAACGGTGGTCCCATCAATCTGGTGAGGACCACATTGAGGTTCCACACAGGAGCCGGTGGGGTCCTGGGGGGGGGGGGGATGACTCGTTTCAGCCCCTCCAGGAATGCTTTGATGGCAGGCACCCTGAAAACCGAGAGGTGCTGTCTGTTTTGGAGATAAGCCGCTATGGCGGATAAGTGTATCCGAATGGAAGCATACGCCAGATTACATTTGTAAAGATGTAACAAATAGCAGATGATCTTAGGAATGGATGCATCAAGCGGGTTGATATGATGTTCTGTACAGTAAATGACAAACCGCTTCCATTTTGCTGCATAGCAAGCTCTGGTAGTGGGCTTTCTTGCCTCCCGGATGATGTCCATGCATTCCGGGGGCAAATCAAAGTAGCCAAACTCTAAGACCTCAGGAGCCAGATCGCCAGGTTCAGCTGTTGCGGATCTGGGTGCTGAATGTCGCCATGGTTCTGCGTCAAGAGCCTGGGTGTGAGGCGCAGCCTTTGATGCGGTACCACGGAGAGTTCCAGAAACGTGGTGTACCATGGCTGGCGTGCCCACGTCGGAGCAACCAGGATGAGTCATCCAGTGTTGCAGCAGTTTTCGTGCCACCAGCGGTATGAGAGGTGCTGGGGGAAAAGCGTACGCAAACTTGCCTGACCAGTTCATCCATATCGCATTGCCCTGCGACTGTGGGTGTGAGAACCTGGCGGCGAAGCTTGGGCATTTTGCGTTCTCCTTTGTGGCAAATAGGTCTATCTCTGGATGACCCCACTGCTGGAAGTACGGGTGGAGTACTGATGGATGTAACTCCCACTCGTGCATTTGGTGGCTGTACCTGCTGAGCAGATCCGCCATCTGATTGTCCACGCCCGGGAGGTGTTCTGCCATGAGGAAAATGTTCCTCTGAATGGCCCACTTCCACATGCCCTGAGCCAGATGAGACAACTGTGGAGAGTGTGTGCCCCCCTGCTTTTGGATATAGTACATTGCCGTCATGTTGTCCGTCCGGATCAACACGACCTTGTTGCATCGATGTACTTTGAAGGACTTCAGTGCCATGAAGATTGCCATCAGTTCTAAGTAGTTGATGTGCATCTTTTTCTGCTGTGTCGACCATAGGCCCTGCACAGTGTAGTGGAGGACATGCGCTCCCCAACCCTGGAGAGATGCGTCCGTCGTCAGGATAATTTGTGGCACAGGCTCCTGGAACGGTCAGCCCTTGCAAAGGTTGTGTGGAGTCCACCAATGCAGAGAGTTGTATGTCCGACCAGTTACCAACACTAGGTATTTCAACTGCCCTTGAGCCTGAGTCCATTGGTGTGCCAAGCATTCCTGGAGCGGATGCATATGCAACCTCGCGTGTGGGACTATGAAGAAGCAGGAGGCTATCATGCCTATCAACGGCATAAACACTCTCGCAGGGAGGGAGTGTTGCGGTCCAAACCTCTGTATCAGCGACTGGATGTTGTTGATCCTCGCTGGGCTTGGCTGAGCGGTAGCAGCCAAAGTATTTATTGTCGCGCCCAAGTACTGCCGCACGTGGGCTGGCTGAAGGTGCGACTTTGGATAGTTTAGCGAAAACCCCAGACTGTGAAGAAGGTGAATGGTGCGGGTCATGTCTGCGGCGCACTGCTGTGCCGACTTGGCTTGAACGAGCCAGTCGTCCAGGTAAGGGTAGACATTTATGTTCTGTCTCCTGAGGTGCGCCGCTACCGTCGCCAGACACTTTGTGAACACTCTGGGAGCAGTGGTCACTCCGAAGGGTAGGACCCTGAACTGGTAATGCCTGTTTAGAATGGTGAACCGGAGTTATTTTCTGTGGGATGGATGGAGTGGTACGTGAAAATAAGCATCCTTGAGGTCCAAGGTTGCAAGGAAGTCTCCCTGGTTTAACAGTGGAAGAACCTGCTGCAGAGTTAACATGTGGAAGTGTTCTGAAAGTATATACCGGTTGAGGGGGCGTAGGTCCAGAATTGGTCTGAGTGAGCCGTCCTTCTTTGGGATTAAGAAGTACAGGGAGTAAACCCCTGTGCCTTGTTCCTCCAGTGGCACGAGCTCTATTGCGCCTTTTTGCAGCATCACAAGAACCTCTTGCTGCAATAAGTGCAAGCGCTCTGCCGACATAGGACGTTGTCTTGGGGGTATGTTGGGTGGAGTGGACGTTGACTCCAAACAATAGCCAAACTGGATAAGTTTCCTTACCCACCTGTCTGTGGTGATGGACTTCCAGACTGGCAGGAACTGTTGGAGTCTCCCCCCGACAGGTGTTGGATGGTCGGGGGGCAGTGACAGGAAGTCACTGTTTGTTGGCAGCAGAAGAACGGGAACTGTTGTTGCCTCTGCCCCTGCCCTTGGCGTTGTTTCCTCTGTAACCTCCTCTACCCTGTTTGGGGTACGAGGATTGCGCCCCACTTTTACTGAACTGCGCCTGTTGTGCCAAGTGTCCTCTGGTAACACCCCGAGTGCCTGAGCGACGAAAAGTGCTCCCTCTGAATTGCTGAGACTGAAGTGCACCCATGGATTTGGCCGTTTCAGTATCTTTTTTAATCTTTGAGGGTGGCGTCCACCTCAGGGCCAAATAGTCTGTCTGGATTAACGGGCTGGTTGAGGATAGTAGTCTATCTCTGGCTTGAACCCTGATATGCGTAGCCATGCTTGACGCCGTAACATTACACTAGTGTTTATCGCTCTTGCTGCCGTATCCGCAACTTCGAGCGCACATCTAATTGCAGAGTTGGAGATGAGCTTGCCTTCCTGGATAAGCATCTCAGCTCCTTCTTTAAACTCGTCTGGAAGGTGTTGTAAAAGCTGCTCTAAGGTGTCATAGTGTGCCCTGTCGTATCTGGCCAACAGAGCTTGTGTGTTGGATATGCGCCAGATGTTGGCTGCCTGCGCTGCCACCCTTTTCCCCGATGCCTCCAGCACTTTAGACTCTGTCTGGGGGAGGAGCTTCACCCGTCGTCTGTGAGTTCGCCCTTTTGCGGGCATTAGAGACCACCAAAGAGTCCAGAGGCAACTGGCCCCGTATATACGTTGGGTCCCCAGGTGCCGGTCTGTATTTTTTCTCTATTCTAGGGTTGACAACCCGCGCCCTCGTAGTTTCCTTGAAAATGTCAGTGGCATGCTTAAGAACACCCTTAAGCATTGGAAGTGTTTTTACAGTTTTCTCGGCAGCAGAGAAAGTGTCAAATAAAAAGTCAACGTCCACAGGGTCAGCATGCATTTCCACCTTATGGTTTGCAGCCGCCCTTTCAATTAAGGCATTGAATGCCGCAGAATCTTCGGTTGGAGAAGTCTTTGCGCCAAAAGCTTGTGGGTCATGGACAGCTTGTTGGTCCCCCTGATCACCTGAGACTCATCAGGGTCTGTGTTTTCGGGAAAAGTATACTCCTCGTCCTGTTCACCCTGATCTCCATCTGAGCAAGTGGGTGAAGTCGATGGGCTCCTTTCAGGATGCGGAGGAACCTTCTCAACAAGTTCTGGCATCTCTGGCGCTGGCCTTTTCTTTTTCAGAGGGATTACAAACGACTCCAAAGGCTGTGATGTAATCTTCCTTTTGTAGAGCGTTAATTTTCCCGTGTCAGCGTCGATATACTGTTCCGACTGCTCTTGTAATAAGGGTTGTCGACTCAAACTTCCACTCAGTTGAGTTTGCCTCACCCCTTCTGAGTCCTTAGGCACCGACTGAGGTGCAAAGGCCTTTGGCACCACCTTGGGTGGCAGAGTAAAGAGGAGAGGCATGGAGGTCGTCTTTGGTGGCGCTCCCGGAGTAGGTACCGAGGGTGTCTTTGGCACCGACATCAACTCTTTCTCCCGAATCCGTTTGAGGGAGTCTGCCACTTGCTTGGTAAAAGAAGCGGACGGTCTCGTCGACCCGACCGAAGACCTTGATCCACCCCCGGGGGAAGACTGGAGCGTTGATGAATCCACGTCCCTTGCTGAAGGCGCAGACGTACTCTCGACAACTGCGCGTCCGCCACCATCCACGGCCCCATTCGTCGACGCCGATGGCTTCGGATCGACAGACTTTCCCTTTGGCGTTGTGGCTCCAGACTTTGGCTCGGTGTCCTTTGCCGATTTTGCCTCGACGGCCTGTTTGCCTGTAGATGCAGTAGGCTTGACAGTAGACGGCTCGACGGCCGACTTCGACTCGACCACCTTACTCGAGTGCTGGACGACTGCTTTCGAGCTTGGCTCTTTGACCACCTTAGGCACTTTAGCCTGTTCGTCAGCCTTCTTCGGCTTCGAGGGCTCCGACGACGACGTCAATGGCGTCTTCGGTTTCGGCGGTGTGTCAGCTGTGAGAAGTTGGCCTGATATATAGTGTTCACTATTCTAGTGAGCACTTTGCATCAGTCCAAACAACCCTTATGGTGATTGGTTGTAAGTCAACCTTATAGACCAGCTATCCTAGTAGCGTGGATACGAGCAGTCTTCGGGCTAAACTCTAGAGGGCGTGTTAAGCCAGCTGTTATACCATCACATATACCCCTTGAACACCAAGTGAAAGGACACCACACAAGTGTTATGAAAATAAACAGTGTATTTATTTAGATCACAACAGCCCTGTACTCTTTATGAGGACAGGGTACTAAGCACACAACAAAACTCTTACGAAAATATTTCAAGTTGCACAATTTACACAAGTGCCTGAGGGGCACGACAAACCATATACTATGGAAGTGGAATGCGAAATTACTAGCAGGTAAGTACTGGACTAATAGGCTTTGGAATCGCTTGGACTACGTTACTGAACCTTCAGATTACTAGTAGGAGACCTAGGGGACTCGGGTGCAGAGTGTGCACTCTCACGCGGGATGCGGGACAAAGTCTATGGTAGCTAGAATTCACAAAGTTAGTGTTCTCGGGCGAACCCGACTAGGTAGATCGAAAACGACAGTGGATCCTGACCCTTGGATAGTGAGGCTATGCTGGGGCACCGAAATGCCGAAGTTACCTAGCCCAGGGGCTGCAGCTGCATAGGTCTCAAAAGACGTCGGGAATCCTCGTAGACGAACCAGGAGCCTGAAGAAAAGAAGTTGCTGGCAGGCGACCAGTGAAGATTGTTCGAGTGATCCAAGCCTGGATCGAAGATGGATGACACCTGAAAGCAGAGGGGACCAAGTTCGTGACTACTAGCCAGTAGTCAGGTGGCACCAGGAGGGCACAGGATGGTAGTCACCTCGACCAGGTGAGTGGGCGACGCTGTGCTCTGCAGATCGAGGCGTTGTCGGCGACCAGGATGGAGGTGCGAGCTGTCCCACGATGGATGATGCTGTCGACGTCGCTGGACCCAGGATTGGGGCAACAAGTCTTGGCAAATTCAAGCCCACGCGGTGGACCTAAAATGGCGTCTGGTGTGGACCAGGAGGGTTCCGGGGTGCTCCTCTTTTGGAAGGAAGCAAGGGCCAGTCTGGAGCAACCAGACCAGCAGCAGTGATGTCGTCGGGCGTCGTTAAGAAGGCCACAAGCCAGCGGGCTAGTAGCCAAACAACGCGGTGAGCAGCAAAAAGCAGAAGGGCCCCACGCAGATCATGGAGATGCTGGGAGGCTGGACTTCGGTGCTGGAGCTGCTCAGGGTCGGGGCTTCTCAGACCCCAAAGCACTCACCAGAGGATCCCTCGGCGGTCGTGCTGGATCAAAGTCGTGCAGTTCTGATGATGGTTGGTCCCTCGAGGTCTCGTCGCACCTACGGTTCTCAGCTTAGCTGTAGAGGTAGGTAGAGGTCAGAGGTGCCAGGGAAGCCGGGTCTCGTCGTGCTGGTCGGTCAGAGTCCTGAGGAAGGACGTGCAGCAAACCGCAGAGTTCTTAGATGGTGCCTGCGGATGCAGGGTGACTACTCCTTAGTCACAAGGGAGAAATCTTGAGAAGAAGTCGAGAGTTCTTTTCGTAGAAAGTAGTTTCTTGATTCAAAGATGATCTAATTTGGAAGGGTCCCCGCTCCTGCCTTTATCCTAAAGAAAGGGGTGGGTACGCGACTAGGTCCTGCCCATGGGGTGGGACCAGGAAGGGGGTGGTTACACCCCTCTCCCATGCCGGACTTTCCCCAGGCCAGGGGCTGGTGTGCCGCTGGAACTGGTTCTAGCCAGCAGATGCGTAGTGAGCACCGGGGTGCCACTTGCAGTCACCTTCCTGTAAAGCCCTGCCTACCCAGGATACACAAAACCCTGTCTGGGATGGTGCTAGCACCGCCCCTGACAGGAAACCCTTTGTCCAAGCTCTCCTCGCTGGAAGGACTCCCAGCAGCAGGAGGTCAGACTCGTGTCTGTGGTGGCAGCATCCATTTTGTGGAGCTGAGGCTTCAGTTAACTTTAACCGGGGTTCACAGTTACATACATGTCGTGTCCCTCTAGAAGGGTGGAATGCTAACCCCATCTCCAGAATTGGCGAGGGGTTAGTATTCCAATTCGTATGACACCTTACTCGACATGTTTTGATAAAGCAATACCAAAGATAGCATTTAACCGCGAGGATTATAATGCACTTAAGAGTATACGGTATGCGTTATCATGGAACAGCTATTAGGGCTATGTAGTAATCCACTCAAAAGTTGAATTAAGATGACTTTTATTTAGTACAAGTCAAGAACAGCAACCATCAGCAAACCCACAAATACTGGTTTAAATTGGAACATTCACATTGATGCAATTCCATTGCATCATGACCGCATCATCTAATTCTAACCATTACCACATATCTTCCCCCCTATGGAATCAAAAAGAAAGAAAACAAGAAAACATTAGGAAATGTAACACATTGCAAAGTACAATACATATCAATGAAGTGTTTTCCAAATAAATCACGTTCACAATTTGCATTGCATCAAGATAAATCGCACTCACAATTTGCATTGCATCAAAACATATTTACAAATGAGACACTTTACACAAACTACAAAAACTCCATTTTTTCCCATCGTCTAATTCAACCACAGAGCCTTTAACTGAAACAACTTTATGTGGCTGAGAAAACTTACTTTCCCCCTTTCTTACAAAACCAAACTTCCTCACAACAACCCAATCACCTTCTTTGAAAATTAAGTCCTTAACATGTCTCCTACTATCAAATTCCATCTTGTTGCGCCACTGACAATCAATAGCTCTCGATCTCATCTTCTCCCTATCAACCCAAACTTGATTTTTTTCCTTCAACCACATTGGAGACTCCTTAGTACCTGGTTCTCTTCCCTTCAAAGCCACAAAAGGAGAAACTCCAGTAACTGAATGTGATGTAATTCTGTGACCCCACATCATTCTTCGCAACTCATCCTTCCAAGATAAACCATTAGCCAAAGAAAGCTGTATGGAATCCATTATCATTCTATTGACCCTCTCTACAAGTCCATTTGCCTGCGGACGGAACAAAGCCACTCTCTCATGACTAATGCCCAAACTTAGAAGAAAACTAGTCATACATGAAGAAACTAACTGAACACCATTGTCAGTTATGAGAGTTTTGGGTACCCCTTCTTCTAAGAAAACTTCTTTCAAGAATGCAATCACATTCGAAGTGCAAATTTGCCCCATAGATTTGCAAGTAAACCACTTGCTATGATAATCCACTAACACTAGCAAAAACCGATTATTGCAACCCAATTTGTCAATTGGACCCAAAACATCCAAGGCTAATTTCTCCCAAGGTTTCATGGGCAATTCCACACACCTCAACGGAGGTTCCCTTGTAATCTTCACTTTATCACTATTGCTACAAGCATGACAATCACGCACAAGATCCTCCACATTCTTGTCCATTTCTGGCCACCAATAAAATTCTCTCAATCTACGTTTAGTCAGACTCCTACCTAGGTGTCCCTCATGAACAATTCTCAACAACTTTGACCTCAACAAAATTGGTGGAACTATCCTATTTCTTCTTAAAATTTTGTCACCTTGCAAACTAAGTTCATCCTTAACAGATATAAATTGCTTATGTACAATCTCTTTACTAGATCCATTCCAAGAATTCATAATCAATTCTTTTATCTTGTTGTATTCCATATAAAACTCCAAGGCTTCTCTCCACTCCTCTTGACTAACAGCGAATTCACTGTCAACATTCACCACATAGTCTTCTAAAATTTCTACACAAATATCATCATCTACTGGCATCCTAGAAAGACAATCTGTAATGACATTCCTACTTCCTCGCACATATTCCACCACAAAATTGTAATCTAAGACCGATAGTAACCACCTAGATATACGGGGAGTCACACTTCCATGCAAACCTCGCCCTCCTTTAAAAACATGAACTAAAGGTTTATGATCTGTCTTTACCACAAATGGCAACCCCCACAAATAATACCTAAAATGTGTTACCCCCCAACAACATGCCAATGCTTCCTTCTCTATGGTAGAATACGATCTTTCTGCTCCCTGCAATCTACGTGAAGCAAATCCAATGATGGTCTCATTACCATCTGACACCTGTATCAATACCGCCCCCAATCCAACATTGCTCGCATCTGTGACTAATATGGACTTCTTCTTAAAGTCAAAATGTCCTAATGACGGAGCCTTTGAAATATATTCCTTTACCTTAACAAATGCGTCCTGACATCCAACACTCCATTCAAATAACACTCCTTTTTTTTAAAAGAACTCTCATTGGTTCCACTAAGTCAGCAAATTTAGGCACAAATTTAGCACAATATTCTGCGAGACCTAAAAATGATTTTAACTGTTCCTTATTAGTGGGAGATGGAACATCCCTGACAGCTTTCACAATACTACCTTTTGGTCTTATACCATCTGCTGATATTTGATGACCTAAATAATTAACCTGACTTAGCCGTAACTGACACTTCTCTTTTTTTATTGTCAAACCATGCTCCAAAACTCTGCGCAACACCTCATTCATCAACTGATCATGTTCTTCAAATGACCTTCCTACAATCATAATGTCGTCTTGAAAACACAACACTCTGTCCATTCCCTTAAAAATATTCTGCATAACGCGTTGAAATTAGGCTGAGGCTGACGCCAACCCAAACGGCATCCTACAGTACCTAAATGCCCCCAAAGGAGTCACGAAAGATGTTAAAGGTCGTGAATCAGGGTGTAAATTCACTTGATGATAAGCGGAAGACATGTCAAGCACACTAAAAACACAACCTCCACCCATTCTACTCAACATTTCTCCAATATTCGGTAAAGGTTGTCTATCTACCCAAATATTACGATTCAAATGCCTCAAATCAATACATAAACGAATTTTGTTCCCTTCCTTTGGTGCAACAACAATTGGGGACAACCATTCTGATGATTCAATTGGTCCTATAACTTTAGCCTCCAATAGTTTATCTAACTCCTTGCTAAGTGGTTCTCTCATCATGTGTGGTATTGTTCTAACCTTATGAACTATTGGCTTAGCATTATTTTTTAAAATTATACGATGTGAAAATCCTTTCAACATACCCAATTTATCAGAGAATATCTGAGAATGCTTTTCCATTAGGTTTTTACCCCATTCATTCTCCAACTCCCCACCAGAAGATACATTATCTACATCTTGTTCAATAATCATTACAGGTTCCACAGCATTTGGATTGAGTACAATATTTAAGTCTTTCTGATGACGCCATCCGAGCAAATTAGATCCTTCCTTGGTAATATATACTCTTCCATGGACCCCATTCTTTTTGAAAACAATGTCCATCCATTGCATTCCAAGAATATTTATTTTTGATCCGCTGTACCCTACAGCTCTCATATCCGCAGGTAACAAATCTTTCATTTCTCCATTTAATTTTTCTATGAAAGTCTCTTTTGAAATTAAAGTAAAAAGGCTACCAGAGTCAGCCAAAAGACTTACAGTTCCTTTTCCCAGAGAAATCTCACAGTGCGGTTTCTCTAACTTATTTGTACTTTCTCGTTTTAAATTCGTGCAAGCCTCACCAATTTTTGATACATCAGAGTCAAAGTGTTCCACTGACCCAATAACTTGTGAAGGACCTTCCACAGCTTCAACAGAAAGAAACAACTCTTCCTTTTGTTCTTCGCCATTCTCTATTTCCTTAATGCAAGCGTTTTTAGTGTATCCCTTCGATCTACAAGCCTTTGCCAGATGACCCCTCTTGCCACATTTTCTGCATGTTGCATTCCTCGCTCCACATGCAAAGCTTGAACTTACGTGACCGGGACATCCACACCTATAACAAATTATGGGTCTTTTATCATTTGTCTTGGTCAATCCACTTTCATTGCTTCTTATTTGAGGTTTCTTATACAATTCATTCTTTACTTCTTTGACTTCTACTGCATTTTCCTTGCTTGGCACCACAAGCGGATTTCCAGAAACAGTTTTACCTTTATCAATTTCTTTGACCCACATGTCAGTACTTTCCATACTTCTAGCAATTCTAATAGCTTGTTCTAAAGTAAGATCTTTAGATAATAATTTTTCTCTTAGCCTTTTGTTACTTGTACATCTAACAATTTGATCTCTTATTAAAGAATCACATAAACCTTGAAAATCACATGTAACAGCAAGACCACGCAAATCCGCCACATAGGACATAATGCTCTCACCAAACCTTTGTACTCTGCAAAAGAATTTATGTCTCTCGAAAACAATATTTACTTTTGGAGTGAAGTGTTTTTCTAACATTTGTAGAGACATTTCATATATATATTCACTGCTTGACCATCTCCAGTGCCTAATGATATTTCTGGCAAGTCATCATAAATTCTTCTACCCTCCACACCGAGGTGATGCAAAAGTATGGCTTGTCTCCGAACAGGACCATATTTGTCCCCTCCAATGGCTAATAGATAAGTTAAAAATATGTTCTTCCAACGTTTCCATGGTATGGAAGGTTCACCAGGGACTGCCAAAAATTTAGGAGGCGCAGACATCGATTCATCAGACATACCTGCAAATTAAATTTAAAAATAACAAGCGAAAATAATAGACTTACACAATTAATTAAAATAATCTAAAATAATTAATTAAAATAATTAATTAATATAATAGTTTGAAATAATAATCTAAAATAATTAATGCATATGGAATGCAATATGAGATGCAGCTCTGTGGATAGATGCAGGTCTGTGGATAGAGTCTGTTGTTTATTTCACTGAATAAGCTAGTGAAGTCCTTTCTTTATTTTAGCTACCAGGAACTTCCAACAGAAGACGGCTTTATTGTAAGTACTTTCTACTCTTTAGATTCTCTCATAAATCTTCTCTTCAAAAATCGTGCGCTTTTCTTCTAAATATGCCACGTTGTATTTCCTTTTCTTGACGCTTAATCTGCAAAATGTTAAAACAGACACTTCAGAAGTCACACGCTAACATTTACACATTTGATTTCTCTTCCTGCTTGGTCGCGCACTTCAGCAGCCAGGCTCACGCGGTGATGTTTACTTTTAATCAGGGACCGTCACGCTTGAACGCGTCCCTTCATGCTTGAACACGTGCTGATGTTTACATTCAATTAGGCTTCTCACGCTAGGCTCCCTTCACGCTCCAACGCGCGCCAATGTTTATTTTCAATTAGGCTGCGCTCATCATCCCTTCACAACGTTTACTTTTAAGGATACGAGGGCTTCGCGTAGGCTCTTAAATAAGTGGCATTATTTAATTACAAGCTTGTTAAGAAGTTGAAATAATATGCGCTTGACGAATCAGAGTCAATACAATTTAAAACGAGTTGTAGTCCTTAAGAAAACTCTTTAGGATGTACTCAAAATGAGTCAGAGCAGTCACAGTCTTTCAAGAAAATTGTTCAGCATGCAAATAAGCGCCAAGCATTAAAACGTTTCAAAAATACAGCTTTAGCTTGCTCAATTAAAAAGATCTTTTTTTTTTTAAGGCTTCAATATAGTGCTTTCTTTGATAACATATTATTCACTTTTCCTTCCCCTAATGAGGCCACCACACGGGGTATGCGGCGTGGTGGAGCTTGCAGTGTGGATTGCCAGTGTGTTGTCCTGCAGCAGTTTATATTGCCGGGCATTCTCAATATTACAATCACTTACCTCGTAAACGTCTCATTATCAGCGAAGGTATAACTTTTTGATGCCATTCAAAGAATCTGATGTTGTGCTATGTCCTGGATGTGATGTAGTGAGTGTTTCCTAGTGTGAGGAAAGTTGTAGTAAAACAAGATACAATACACCCAAACAAAGTGCACATAAGGGGGGGGGGGGGGGCAACAGCCTCGCAGTCTGCTCCTCCTGTGTAGCTACTGGTTTGTATTCAAGGGTGTTCCGGGCGATGTGTCATATGCTTATACACGTGAGGCCTGGGGCGCGCATTTCCTGGCCGGGGGAAGAGGTTAGGGGGTGTGTGTTGGAGTTATATTGCCCCGCTGTTCGGGGGTGGGAGCTCTGGGAGAGGGGCGGTGGTCTGGTTATTGCTACGCATCTCTCCACTGTCCTCCTCTTCAGATTCGTCGCTATCTTGTGCCTGGAGCAGATATGTAGTGAGGGGACCCCATAGGTCTTTGGGGCGTGACTTATGCGGTAAAAGGTCAGCGTAGTTGTGGAGTTGCTCCTGCCACGCAGACATAGTACTAGGCCAGTCCTTGAATTTAGGCGCTCTCCCCCTACCCCATCTGCACGCCACTTGTCTCTTAGCCAATAGGAGGCCTAGCGCAAAGAATTTTCGGTGTGTTGTTAATGCCGGGTTGTTGTGTCCGAGTAAGGCTATTTTTGGGCAAGGGTCCGTGGATATTCCGATCATTGCCGATATAGCCTCTAACACTTCTACCCAGTACGTGGCCACTGCCCGGCATTTCCATGCTAGGTGTATGAAGTCAGCTCCAGGCCTGCCACTTCTAAGACATCGATCGTTGTCTCTGAGACCTAGTCGGTGCAGTTTAGCAGGCGTGTGCCTTCAGGATTGTCAAGGCCTGCCATAGGAGTGACTGATAGGAATCTGTGTGTCCATTTTTTAGGGTTAAATATAGGTATACTATATATAAAGCAAAGGGTGATTACACCACCCTGCCCCAGCTGTCGTGCAGCCAGTTGTGTCAGATTTAGATGGCCATCCAGGGGTGGCATAATACATGCTTCAGCCCCTGGTAGGCCCTGGGTACACCTATGCCTTGAGTTACAGGGTCTGATAAGGTGGCCCAGTACCAATTGGATAATGCACCTAAGGTACACATGTCAATTTAGTGAGAGAACAGCTAGGCTGTGGGTCTGATTGGCAGGCCCACAGCCAGAGAGAGTCGTAAACCAGTGAAACAAAAGCAAAAAATCTGGGTGATCATAGGATTGCAGACCCTACTCTCCTACATCGGCCATCTTTGATTTGGTCGATCCCGAAGGTTTCACTTTCGGTTTAGATTTAGGCAATGGCGGCTCCGTAGAGGTGTCTGTAGCCGGGCCAGGAGGCGGGGCCGAGGAGCGAGGTGTAGGGTCGTGGGTAAGGCCTTGTGAAGATCCCGTGACCTGAGCCTTTGTAATAGTTTGTACGGGGCATAGCTCATCCTCCGAGCTATCTTCCACGGCCCCAAAAGGTTCTTCGTCGTCCCCTACCTCCTCGACGTCTTCCTCGAGGTCTTGGTCCTCTCTGTAGTCGGCCTCGACCTCCGCCGATGGAGGTGAAATCTGCAGGTGAAGTTCTTGCTCGCCTGCGTCGGGGCTGTCGAAGATGTCCACTGGTGCCGGGGCCGATCGCTGGGCCTCGAGGCGCGCCACGCGCCGAAGCTTGATCGTCTTCTTCGATCGAAATCTTGAACAGGCCATACAGTTGGCCTCGTCGTGGTCCGGCGATAGGCACTTGTTGCACACAGGGTGCACGTCGATGTGTGGGTACTTCGAACCACACACGGGGCAGTACTTGAACGGACTCCGTTCCATCGTAGAATAGTCAGGGTCTTGCTGCATCGACAGGGCCTCGATGACCGAAGAGTCACCCGACTCCTCCGATATCCGACTCGACGAGCCGGAGTATACTCGAGACCGAACGCGAACAATACCGATGAAGTAATGAAAGCCTTTTGGCCTTAAAGAAGTTGTTTTATCGATTCCGAACAGGAGACGTCGAAATCACATCCGAACCCAATGGCGGAAAAAAACAATCTGGGGATGGAGTCGATGCCCATGCGCACTGTAGTCCAGGGGAGGAGCCACCTATCTCGTGATACTTTAAAGACTCTTGCAGGACAACAAGGTGCAATCATCCGGACCCAACACTAGGCGGCGATCTATGCACTAGATATGAATTTAGCAGCCCACATGCCTCGAACTCCAGGGCCCTCGGACCATTGAAATACGCTGATCCTCCCCCCCCCAAATGCAGGGGGATCTGCGCCGGTAGCAAGGGGCACACTGCGGATTGGCTTGGAGCATTGGGGAACCTGGCAGATGCAGCTACGAGGCTCCGGAGGGGGCCAGAGAGGAGAGCCGACCGAGGGTTGAGGAGGCCGAGGCCGTGCACGACGGAGCTGGTAAGGAGCGGACGTAGAGACGCACGGATCGCCTGGAAGCGACAGGCGAGCCCTGCCCAGCCCCACTGAACCCCGGGGGGGGCGCTCAACGCTCCTGAGACCCGGGACTGGCTCCGCGACGGAGAGTTCAACGTGGAGTCGCCGAGCCCAGCTGGGGACCAGGCCTGCCGGCGGACCTGCAATCGCACGGTCTCCCCGCTTGCCCGGGGACTGGTGCGGAAGGAGGTGGTGAGCGGACGGCCGACCAGAATATCTCCGCATAACACGGACTAGCCGGGTGCGGCTGTCGGACATTGCTCAGGGCTGCACCGGAGCCTACGCTGGCTGGGGATCCAGGAGCTGCGGTGGTGGATCGGCCTGGGAACACCTCGAGTCCTGGGCTGCAACCGGATGTAGGCCTCTGATCACACGGCCTCCCTACGCTCAACAGACGCACGGCCCCGGGTGTGCGGGGGCTCTCGCTGTTCCGCCGCGGTGCGGTAAAGAATCCGTGGGCCTGCCATAGCGGAACCGGAGAGAGCTGCTTCGGCCGCCGGGGGGAGTGGGCCTCCATCGCCCCCCCGTGGATCGGGGTTCATGGTGCCTCTGAGGGGCCCGTGGACAGGGGCGTGAGCCGGCTGAGATTCCGGTTGCTGTATTTGGGGACCCGAGCCCCTCGAGGGGTATTGCCGCTGGAGGGGGGGGGGGCGCCCCTGGCCTGGCGCAGGGTACACCAACACCACAAGGGGAGTGCCCCAGTGACCGCTCAGCGCGCTGGTGACTTGACCCGCCCCTGGGACCCGAATCGCTTTCCGCCAACCATCATACGGGCCTCAGGACATCGCTGTAGTGACCAGCAAGTGGTCCGTGCTTGCTTCCCCCAGGCCAGCGCTCTTGGGGGCCTGGGAGATCTACAAGGCGGAGGGGTGACTCAGTGGCACTACCCATTTGAGTGACTTGGTGCGCAGAGGCCGCGAAGTGATTCGTCTGCAGTCGCTAAGACAGGACACGCGACCCCTCCTAGACACTGCGCCACTTGCCGAGCCCCCCCGCTCACGTGATGGCCGGGAACAGAAGGAGCAAGAAAGGAGAACGCACTCTGCCGGAATTGCTGGGCAGGGGTGCCCCCAGATCAGATGGGACTCAGTCTGTCCCAAGCCTCTCGAACACTTCCAGAGGTGCAGAGGGAGGGGAACCTTCAGTCACTAGATCCTTCCTGGAGTCACTGTTCAGTTCCCATCGAGAAGATTTCCAAACGCTGAAGCAGGAGGTGGCCGGAGAGGTCCGGGAGGTGCGAAGGGAGGTGGACTCCCTGGGTGAGCGAGTGGCTTCGGTGGAGGAGGCTGGGCACTCCTGAGACGAGGAGATTGTGCAGCTACAGCAGGAAGTGCTCAGGCTTAAGGACCAGCAGCTAGACCTCCAGGCCCACGCTGAAGATCTGGAGAATAGATCCAGACGCAAAAACATCCTGGTCCGGGGCGTCCCATCGAAAGAAGGAGACATTGCAGCGTACTTAAGAGACTTGTTCAGAGAGATACTGGGTGAGCCTGGAGACTTCCCTGTTCGCATAGACAGAGCACACAGAGTGGGCCTGCCACGCCGAGCTTCGGCGCCACCTCCCGACATCTTGGCCTGCCTGCCAGACTATCCCCTGAAGGAGCGAATTCTTCGAGAAGCACGGAGGCAGCAATCCCTGCGCTTTCGTGGTCACCCAGTGGCTCTTTTCCAGGACTTGTCGGCCATTACCCTGCAAAAACGCAAAGCGTTCAAAATAGCTACGGATTTCCTACGGGAGCATGGCACGCAGTACTCCTGGGGTCACCCCTTCCGGCTCATCTCCCGCTGGAATGGGACTTTGCAGCAACTCCGGTCCCTCCAGGACACCAGTGGAGTGCTGGGCATCACCGCAACGGAGGAGGACACGCCCGCCCCCCGCCGGCGTGGCAATCCCCACCTGCTCCAGTGATACCGGAATCGCCCACTGTCCGGGCCGCAATGGACAGTGCAGTGAATGCGGTGGCTAGAGACACGGCGAATGGTGATGTGGCCCTGACGGCCTGAGCGTACTCCGGGGGGAGATCACCTTGGCTTCTTCATCTTTGCAGGTTTGAGGGTTCCGGGGGGTGGGGGGGAGCGGCGGGAGGGGGCGTTGTGGCGGGACGTCCACTTGAATAACTTTCCACGGACTTGTCCATTGGGACCAGACTGGGACAATGGTGCTCGTTGCACAATTGGTTGAAGGGGAGCTGGGGGGAGAGGGTGGTTGGGGCAGTTTCGGGGTAGATGGAGTGAGTGATGGGGGTAGGTGGGGAAGTTGGGGACTGGGAGTTCAGGGGGGGGATCCGGGAGTTGGGAAGGGGGTGTCCAGTGCACCGTGCAGGTACTAATTGGTTTGGCGGCATTCATTCACCTTGGTTTGCCCAGATGGGGACGCTATGCGCCTGAGGGAGGTGAGGGGAGGATGGTCCAGGGCGATGTGCAGCTACTAGATATTCGGACACTATTCACACATCCTGGGTTGCCCGGACGGGGAAGCTGCGCGAACACCTACACTTTTTTCTTAGCCTTGCTGCTTCGGGCCACATTCTGGGTGCTCGTACGTTCCGCCTTATCTGAGCAGTGCCTTCACGTCTTTTTCTTCATCCTTTTCTATGCCTCCTGACACTTTTAAGGTGGTGACCCTGAAGGTCAGGGGTTTGAATAATCCTGTCAAACGGCAGGCAGTGCTTTCTCTCCTGGAAAATACTCGTGCAGGTGTGTCTCCTTCAGGAGACACACCTGCTGCCACAGGACACACAGACTGCGTTCCCATAAGTTCCCATCACAATTCTTCTCTTCCTGTACCACTAAGACGGCGGAGGTGGCGATATTGGTGGCCAGACACTTTAAAGGGGAAGTCCTCCACAAGTTCACCTAACAGAAAGGCAGACTGTTAGCATACCGGTTCAGGATTGGTGGTCTTCCCTTCACGATCGGGTCCCTGTACAGCCCTAATGAACGGCAGGACTGTTTCCTGCAATTGGCACTTGAGGATATTACTGCCTCGCAAGATAGATATATTATTCTCGGGGGAGATTTTAACATGGTTTTCGATTCTGCTACGGACAGGTCGGCGCAGCGCTCCCCGCAGGTCAGGGAGTTCTCCGCCGGCTGTAGGGCGCGGCTAGCGGAGGTAGACCTCCTTGATCTTTGGCGAAACATGCATCCCGCGGACAGAGATTATTCGTATTATTCTCACGCACACAAGACGTATGCGAGGCTAGACCACCTCTTGGTCACGTCTTCGGTGCAAGCGCTGGTCTCGGGGTCGGAGATGGGAGTGTTGTCGCTATTGGATCCCGCCCCGGTCGATGCAACGCTGTGTCTGCATCCGGCAGCTCATCCCCCAAGAACGTGGCGCCTCCACGACACCTTGCTGCACAGGAAGGTGGTGGTGGATCGCATTGAGAACGCGATCCAGGAATACCTGACCCACAATGACAATTCTGACACCACCCGGGCCACATAGTGGGCGGCCCTGAAGGCAGTCCTACGGGGGGAGTTTTTGGCGATCTCCTCTGCCGATAATAAAGAACGACGGGCCAAGAGGGAAGAACTCACCGACAGGGTCCGCGAACTTAAACAGATACATCGCAGGACAGGGGCCCCCAGAATTTGGCAGCAGCTCAAAGAAGCGAGAAAGCTCCTAGCTGCTCTGGATTTGGACCGAGCAGAGTACGCCGCACTTCGACTGTGCCATACCTTTTACACAGGGGGAGACCGTTGTGGCAAACTGCTGGCCAACAGGCTTCGAGTAGTGCGCCAGAGTCAGCTGGTGAGGGAGATCTCTGACCCTATGGGGACAGGGACGACGGAAGACGCTCACATTGCAGCTGTATTCCGCAGGTTTTACGCCGATCTCTACACTAGTGAGCCACCGGATGAGATGGCCATGGCATCCTATTTGGACTCGGTCACCTTGCCCTCCCTGGATCCCCTGCAGGCGGAGCACTTAGATCGGGATATTAGGATAGAGGAGGTGATTTCTGCCATAGCCAGGCTTAAACATGGCAAAGCGCCAGGCCCGGATGGATACACCACGCTCTTCTACAAAACGTTCTGCACTTCGCTGGCCCCTATCCGTACTCGTATTTTCAAATAGTTTGCGGAACCGGGGGCCATTCCGCCTGATCTGCTACGGGCCTCCGTTACGGTTATCCCCAAACCAGGGAAAGACCCGAAGCACTGTGGTCCTTCTGAATGTGGATCTAAAATTATACACGGGGATCCTGGCCGCCCGACTAGCCCCTAATTTACCCGGTCTTATTGATCCTGACCAGGCGTGTTTCGTCCCGGGGAGGCAGACGGTTGACAACACGAAACGGATTGTCCACCTGCTAGAGAAAGCCTCTCGGATCCCGGGAAAAGAATGATGCTGGCGGTGGACGCGGAGAAGGCGTTCGACTGGGTGCATTGGCCTTACCTGAAATGAGTTCTAGTGAAGGCGGGCATAGGGGATAAGTTTCACTCCATGATCCTTAACTGCTATAGACGGCAGACTGCTGTAGTCCGCGTGAATGGGTATACTTCTGGGGATTTTAACATCGAAAGAGGCACTAGGCAGGGATGCCCGCTCTCGCCCTTGCTTTTTGCCCTCTATATGGAGCCGTTTGCCCAACGGGTACGCGACAATCCGGCTGTTATGTTATGTTATGCGTTTTTATTTGGCGCACAGATGCTCCAGCTAAGGAGCGTCCTGGCGCCCGACAAGGCAGCTGCACAACACAACTAAACAAAAGAACAAACATCTGTAAACAAACTAAGGGAATAAAAAGGTTTTCACCGCGCGGCGAAAAGAAAGCAGATCTCTCATAGCGCGAATCGCCGGGGGCAGGGAGTTCCACAGGACCGGCGCGCGCACTCGAAACGAGCGTCCTCCAGCTCTACTCCGCTTGAAGCGCGGCACAACAGCCAGTTCTAGGTCCGCAGATCTTAAGAGTCGCGTTGCAGTGTAGTTGGCAAGGAGGGCCACAAGGATCGTTGCTGGGGACCCCTTCAGAATTTTATAGGCGACGCAGAGGACCTTAAACTGGATCCGCTGGGCCACCGGGAGCCAATGCAATGACCGCAGGGTACTGGAGGTAGGACAGAATCTTAGAAGGCCTACCACCGCTCTAGCTGCGGCGTTCTGTATCCTTTGTAAGCGCCCGATCTCTGCCTGATTCAGACCAACCAGCAAGGAACTCGCATAATCCAGCCTAGAGATGACAGTGGCTTGGATCAGGAGTTGCCTGGTGGGGGCATCGAAGAACTTAAGCACTGGACGGAGCCCGCGCAGAATGCCAAAGCAGCATGCTGCCGTGTGTTTGGTATGGCACACAAACGTAAGGGAAGGGTCCAACCAGACCCCGAGGTTCTTAAGCTCGGCGACTGGGATGGGAGCAGGACCCAAATCCCCAGGCCACCATCTCTCTCCCCAAAGATCCGGCTGTCTGCCAAAGACCATGACCTCGGTCTTACTAGCGTTCAGCTGGAGACAGTTGGACGTCATCCAGCTGGGGACCGCCCGCAGTCCATGTTGAAACCTGGGGGCATCGACTTCGGCATCCCCGCTGATCGTAACCGCTAGCTGGGTGTCATCGGCGTATGACACCATCGTCATACCCCATTGTCTGACAACCTCAGCTAGCGGCCTTACGTACAGATTAAACAACGTAGGGCTCAGCGAGGAGCCTTGGGGGACCCCCAGGTTCAACGGATGGAATTTGGACTGGTAAGGTGGGACGGTCACGCTAAAGGCCCGGTTGGCTAAAAACAACCGGTACCACTGGAGAGCGATACCGGTGACACCAGCCTTCTCTAGGCGGCGCAGAAGGATCGGGTGCGAGACGGTGTCAAAGGCAGCGCTCAGATCTAATAGCACAAGCGCTGCCGTTTGTCCCGCGTCAAGCACGGAGCGAAGATGCTCCACCATATAAAGCAGAGCCGTCTCCGTGCTATGACCAGCCCTAAACCCATTCTGCGTCGCGTCGAGGATGTCTGCGCGGCGAAGATGTTCCGAGAGGACAGCATTTACGTGCGCCTCCATAACCTTAGCCGGCCACGGCAAGAGTGAAATCGGCAGATAGCTCTCAGGCTTGCTGCCGTCCAGGCTGGGTTTCTTAAGGATAGGCCGAACCATGGCTCGCTTCCACTTCAGTGGAACCTCGCCAGATGTTAGTGACGAGTTGATCAAAGAACATAGCGGTGAGATATCATGTACCGCTAGGTCTTTGAACACATCTGGGCAAAGTGGATCCTCTGGGGACCCAGACTTCACTTGACGGGCCAATATGTCTAGGCTATCAGATATTAAAATAGGTAAGGAATGCCATCCCTCAGATGGTAGCGGCTTTGGAGATGGATTAGCCGAGGGAGTGGCCGAAGGAAAGGCCCGATAAATCGTATTCACCTTTTCCAGGAAGAACTCTGCCAATTTTTCACAGTGCTCAACAGAGCTCTGGTGCATCGTTGTTACCTTTTTGGCAGTAAGGTCTTTCAATACCTTAAAAATAGCCTTAGACGGGTTCGAACTAGTCCTGAATTGTGCAGCATAGAATGCGGCACGAGTTCTGCATACCGCCCGGTGATACACTTTCACAGTGGACAGGTAGAGAACTGTGACTGGGGTGCGGATTGGAGGTTTCACTCACGCTATAAGCCTCTACGCTGACGATGTCATCTTATTGCTCGATGAGCCCCGGACGGCACTGCCGGCCTGCATCGAGGAGCTGGCCTCCTTTGGTGTGGTCGCAGGGTTTAAAATGAACATGGGGAAGTCGGTGGCTCTGGATATCTCTCTTGAGCCGGCCACTAGGACCTACTTACAGAACCAATTCACCATGCGTTGGTCATCGGGGGCGGCGCCCTATCTGGGGATCCAGATAGCTCCCATGTTGCCGGCCATGGTATCGGCCAACTACACGGCCCTGGGGACAAAGATTAGGTAGGAATTGGGCCGATGGAACCGCGGCACCTTCTCCTGGTTGGGCAGGATAGCCGCCATCAAAATAACGGTCCTTCCTCTGGTGCTTTACTTGTTTAGGGCCCTGCCGCTCCAGCCGCCAGTCGGCTGGATCCCGCAGCTGCAGTCGGACGTCTTGCGCTATGTTTGGCATGGGAAAAAGCCCAGAATGCGCAGAGCCCTCTCCCGGTTGGCCCCTGAGGCGGGAGGTCTGGGGATACCTGACTTCCGTATGTACTTTCAGGCAGCGCAGCTGCGTTATCTCGTGGAATGGAGTAAGTGGGAGTCCGATAAGCACTGGCTCTTTCAGGATCAAGCGGTGGCAGGTAGACCCTTGCAGGAAATCCCGTTTTTGCGCCGGAATCACCGGCCTAAAAACTGATACGCCTCCTTTGTCACAAGAGTGCCCGTGCGGGTCTGGGATGCCACTAGCACTACGTACGGCCTCACCTCATTCCCGTCGCCACTCACACCGTTGGTAGACAATCCAGACTTTACCCCAGGAATGGAAAAGGGAGCGTTCACACACTGGAGGCAGGAGGGAGTTGTTTCCTTCCCGCAGTTTCGCCAGGAGTTTTCACTCCCTGAAACCGAGAGACACCGCTACCTGCAAGCTCGTCACTGGGCTCTTCAGCCACAGGTGAGAGAGACGGCCGACAGGCACTTCCTACCATACGAGAAATGGCTACTGTCGCGCACGTCGGATTCAAAACTGATTACGGATCTCTATAAGTTACTACAACCGCCTTCAACACATCTTTATAACCCGGAGAGAGAACGGTGGGAGCGGGAGTTGGGAAGGACACTGAGCCCCAAAGAATGGGAGCACATATCCTATAGAGCGAGGCATTCAGCATACCACATGGGCCTTACTGACACACTGACTAAGGTCTCCACCTATTGGTACTACACACCGGAGCGGGTTCACGAATTTGACCGTAGCAAGGACGATACATGTTGGCGAGGGTGCGGGCACCGAGGTACACACACACATTCTATGGGACTGCCCACTCCTGGAACCCTATTGGAGGGAAGTGCTGGATGAAATTGATTCGCATTTTGGCATTGAACTACCACGCTTCCCCGCATATACCCTGCTGGGGCTCCCGAATGGGCTGATGTAGCCCCTCAGATCAGGTAGGGGTAGGTAGATAGCCATTGCACTAGGTTCCGCAGTCCAAAACATCCTGATACATTGGCGCACTACCACAATACCCTCTCTCACGGGCTGGCTCCATAGATTGTGGCATGTGTTGGGCATGGAGAAGTTATCGCTTACAGCGGCAGGGGATGTAGCGCAGTTTAACGGGCTTTGGCAGCCATTTCACTCCTTACTGCTCACAGAATTTCGGGAACTTTCATGTCCCAAATACCTCCGCCTCATGCGGCTCACGAGCTCGACAGCGCCAGCTCCGTGAATTGAAGGGCGGTTTGCTTTCACTGTAGGAGGTGGCTTAGGTGTATACATTGGATAGGCCCTGTGCACTGGACGAAGGGTGGGGGAGGAGGGGGGGGGGGGGGGGGTTGGGTCTGGGGAGTTGGGCAGTTGGGGTTTTGGGGGGGTGTTTGCAATGGAAATGTCATCTCATACCACAATGCATACTATGTACGGCTGTGATGGACTAGCACTCACAAACTGCACCTGATAGTTCCTTGCTGGGGTTGAGGCTCCGCCCGCCCTAACAAAACGCTCCATGATGATGTATGCTTTGTAGGAGAGTAGGGTCTGCAATCCTATGATCACCCAGATTTTTTGCTTTTGTTTCACTGGTTTACGACTTTCTCTGGCTGTGGGGCTGCCAATCAGACCCACAGCCTGGCTGTTCTCTCTCTAAATTACAACATGTACCCTACATTGGCCACCTTATCAGACCCTGTAACTCAGGGCATAGGTGTACCCAGGGCCTACCAGGGGCTGAAGCATGTATTATGCCACCCCTGGCTGGCCTCCTAAATTTGACACAACTGGCTGCATGACAGCTGGGGCAAAGTCGTGTAATCACCCTTTGCTGTAGATATAGTATACCTATATCTAACCCTAAAATGGACACACAGATTCCTATCAGTCACTCCTATGGCAGGCCTTAACAATCCTGAAGGCAGAGTGCTTGGAATCGTGTGAGATGGTGCTCTGGCATGAGCTGAGCCTGTCTGCAGCTTGCGGAATCAAGTCCTAATAGCTGTTCCATGATATCGCATACCATATACTCTTAAGTGCATTATAATCCTCGCGGTTAAATGCTATCTTTGGTATTGCTTTATCAAAACATGTCGAGTAAGGTGTCATACGAATTGGAATACTAACCCCTCGCCAATTCTGGCGACGGGGTTAGCATTCCACCCTTCTAGAGGGACACGACATGTATGTAACTGTGAACCCCGGTTAAAGTTCAACGAAGCCTCAGCTCCACAAAATGGATGCTGCCACCACAGACACGAGTCTGACCCCCTGCAGCTGGGAGTCCTTCCAGCGAGGGGAGCCTGGACAAAGGGTTTCCTGTCAGGGGCGGTGCTAGCACCGTCCCAGACATGGTTTTGTGTATCCTGGGTAGGCAGGGCTTTTCAGGAAGGTGACTGCTGAGTAGCACCCCGGTGCTCACTACGCATAGGCCAGTCAGAACCAGTTCCAGGGGCACACCAGCCCCTGGCCTGGGGAAGTCGGGCATGGGAGAGGGGTGTAACCACCCCCCTCCTAGTCCCACCCATAGGCAGGACCTAGTCACCGGGTCAGCCCCCTTTTTTAGTATAAAGATAGGAGCGGGCCCCCTGTTCAAATTAGATCATCTTTGGAATCAAGACACGACTTTCTGCGAAAGACATCAAGATTTCCTTCTTCAAGATTCTCCCTTGTGGCTAAGGAGTAGTCACCCTTCATCCGCAGGCACCATCCTAAGAACACTGCGGTCTGCTGCAAGTCCTTCTTCACGAATCCGACGACCCAGCTCGACGAGACCCGGCTTCCCTGGCACCTCTGACCTCTACTCACCTCTACAGCAAAGCTGAGAACCGTGAGTGCGACGAGACCTCGAGGGACCGACGATCGCCAAGACTGCACGACCTATTTGCAACAAGCCCACCGGGTGCTCCACTGGTGAGTGCTTTGGGGTCCGAGAAGCCCCAACCCTGAGCAGCTCCAGCACCGAAGATCAGCCCTCCAGCATCTCCACGATCTGCGTGGGGCCCTTCTGCTTTTGCGTGCTCACCGCGCTGTGTGGCTACTAGCCGGCTGGCTTGTGGCCTTCTTCACGACGCCCGACGACATCACTACTGCTGGTCTGGTTGCTCCAGACTGGCCCTTGCTTCCTTCTTCAAGAGAGGCACCCCGGACCCTCCTGGTCCACTCCAGACGCCATTTTGAGTCCACCGCGTGGGCTTGAATTTGCCAAGGCTTTGTTGCCCAATCCTGGGTCCAGCGACGCCGACAGCTTCATCCATCGTGGGACAGCTCGCTCCTCCATCCTGGTCGCCGACAACGCCTCCTGGTCCGTGAGATCTGCGAGCACAGCGTCACCCACTCACCTAGTCGAGGTGACTACCATCCGGTGCCCCCCTGGTGCCACCTGACTACTGGCTAGTAGTCTCGAACTTGGTCCCCTCTGCTTTCAGGTGTCATCTTCCTTCGATCCAGGCTTGGATCCATCGAACTTTCTTCACTGGTCGCCTGCCAGCAACTTCTTTCTTCCAGGCTCCTGGTCCGTCTACGAGGATTCCCGACGTCTTTTGAGACCTATGCAGCTGCAGCCCCTGGGCTAGGTAACTTCGGCATTTCGGTGCCCCAGCATAGCCTCACTATCCAAGGGTCAGGATCCACTTTCGTTTTCCTCCTACCAGGTCGGGTTCGCCCGAGAACACTAACTTTGTCATTACTAGCTACCATAGACTTTGTCCCGCATCACGCGTGAGAGTGCACACTCTGCACCCGAGTCCCCTAGGCCTCCTATAAGTAATCTGAAGGTTCTATAGTCAAGTCCTAGCGATTCCTAAGCCTATTAGTACTGTACTTACCTGCTAGTAATTTCGCATTCCACTTTCAGAGTATATGGTTTTCCGTGCCCCTCGGGCCTTTGTATATACTGTGCTAACTTAAGTATTTTCGTAAGAGTTTTGTTTTGTGCTTAGTACCCTGTCCTCATAAAGAGTACAGGGCTGTTGTGATTCTTAATAAATATCTTGTTTATTTTCATAACACTTGTGTGGTGTCCTTTCACTGGGTATTCAAGGGGTATATGTGTGGTAAACAGCTGGCTTAACACGCCCTCTCGAGTCTTTAGCCTTAGACTGCTCGTATCCATGCTACTAGGATAGCTGGTCTATAAGGTTGACTCACAACCAATCATCAATAAGGGTTGCTGGACTGATACATAGTGTTCACTAGAATAGTGAGCACTGCATATCAGGCCACCTTCTCACATTGGTGAGCAGCGGTTGGGATTTGAGCTTGCTGTTGTTTTACCACACGTATCCTAAGAATATCTTGTTGAAAGATCACATAAGTACTGTTAGGTACATATAACTTAGCTTAGAATACTCTGAGTTCTACTGAACCAGCTGTTGCAGCTCCTCAAGGCTTAGCACACCTTGGCTGCAACTCTTAGCAAGGGATCAGTAGGCAAACACATAGTGTAGGTAGGTGCATCACTTACACCACACTAGAAACAGTATGTCAGACAAAGGAGGAAACTCTGAGTCTCCCCTTGTGTCAGTGGACCCTCCACAGGTCCTCCCTTCCAGATATACTGTGCTTAGCTTCCATGAGTTACGACAGGTGTGTACCTCTAGGAAGATTAAGCAGGGGTCTAACCCCACAACCTCCTTTCTGATTGGTCTCTTGGAGACTTATGATGCCAGAAAGGCTGAGAAACTTCTTAGCCCTTCTAATCCAGATGGAGGTATGCCTCCCCTTGAGGGAACCAGAGGAGACCCTGACCTAATCCACCTCTCAGCTGAGAATGAAGAGGGGGAGGAGGAGGAGGATCCCTCTGGGGATGAGGCAGATAAGGGACAGGTAGAAGTCAGTAGACTAACCAGGTCCAACTTAAGCAGACATGAGATGGGTACTGGGGGAACCCTGGGGCCACTCTCAGGTCAGCTTAACATTGGGAATGGACGAGCTAGATCTCTATCAAGAGGCTCTGGCAGATCCCTTCAAACCAATGGCTCTCACAACTCTTCTCAAAGAGGGATGACTTCCCCTCAGAGGAGAGTGTATGAAGCCAAAGAAAGGGCAGCCAATCTGAGGATTGAAAGGGAAGAACTTGCCCTGGCCAAAGAGAGGCTTGCCTTTGCTAGAGAGCAACAGTTAAGTGGGGTAGTCCCCACTGGTGGCAGCATTGTACCTAGCAATAGGGAAAGGAGTTTTGATACAAAACACCTGGGTAAGATAGTGCCCCCCTTTAAACAAGGGGATGACATCCACAAATGGATTACTGCTTTGGAGAGGGCCTGCACTGTGCAAGGTGTTCCCCAGAGTCAGTGGGCAGCTATCTTGTGGCTCTCCTTTGAAGGTAAAGGAAGAGACAAGCTCCTCACTACTAGAGTGGAGGATGCTAACAATTACCAAATCTTGAAAAATACACTGATTGATGGGTTTGGCCTAACCACTGAGCAGTACAGGTTGCTGTTCAGGGATACCCAGAAAACTCAGTCTCAAGATTGGGCTGACTTTGTAGATTGTGCCACTAAGGCTTTGGAGGGCTGGTTGCTGGGCAGTAAGGTTACTGATTATACAGGATTGTACAATTTGATCATGAGAGAACAAATTTTAAACAATTGTCAGAACCAGTTGTTGCATCAGCATCTTGTTGACTCAGATCTGACCTCTCCCCAAGAATTGGGAAAGAAGGCAGACAGATGGGTCAGAACAAGAGTTAAACAGAACCAGGGCCAGAATCAAGGTGGTCAGAAGAAAGCACACCAGAAGGGTAAAGATTCAAAAGGGGAACAAAATGACCAGAAGTCTTCGACAGGTCCCCAACAACCCAAAGAGGGTGGGGGTCAGGCTCCCCAGAAAAAGAAAAACCAAGAAGGCCAATCTAAAAGGTGGTGCCAATACTGCAAAAGTAAAACTCACTGGTTTAGTGAGTGCACCAAGAAAGGAGGAGGGCAGACTCCTGCCACTGCAGCCCCTAAGGCACCTGTGCCCCTAGTACAGTCAGCAGTGGTAGTGCACCTCCCAAGGGTTTAGTTGGGTTAACCCTGGGTTCTGAGGGGGGTGACAACTTAGTTGGCACACTCACTCAGGCTGTCCTTGTTTGTACAGGGGATGTGGATATGTCCCCTGATATAAGTCCCAATACTTTGGGCAAATACAGACAGACACCTTTCATAAATGGAAAAATGGCTCAGGCCTATAGGGACACTTGTGCCAGTGTCACCATGGTGACACCTAACTTTGTGGACCCTGGACAGATCATGCCAGGTACAGATTTCCTGGTGACCAATGCAAGCAATGTCACTACCAGTCACAGTATGGCAATTGTAGCTTTCTCCTGGGGAGGGGTAACTGGCCAAAAGAAGGTTGTAGTTAGTTCAGACCTCCCAGTGGATTGTTTGTTGGGCAATGATTTGGAGTCATCACAATGGTCAGAAGTGGAGCAGAGGACTCACATGGAAATGTTAGGCTTGCCAGCACATGTGTTTGCTGTGACTAGGTCACAGGCCAGAAGATGCCCCACTGAACAGGTGCTGGATCCTGGAACAATGGACCAGACACCTCCCAAGAAGAAGAGCAGTAGGGTTAAGGCATTGCCTTCCCCCTTGCCCCAGGTTGTGGATCAAGTCTCAGAGGAGGCTGACCTACAGGACTTGAGGGAAACTGAGCCTAGAGAGTTTGAACTTGATCAAGTTGAATTCTTGGGTTCAGGGAGACCATCAAGGGAAGACCTGGGGAAGGACCAGTTAGACTGCCCTTCTCTTGAACCCCTCAGACAGCAGGCTGCTGCTGAGGCTGCTGGGAACGCCACAGGTACCCGCAAGGTATACTGGGAAGATGGACTCCTGACCACTGAAGCAAGAGACCCCAAGCCTGGCATGACCAGGAGGCTGGTTGTACCCTTGTCTCAGAGAGGTTTCCTCCTTACCTTGGCCCATGAGATTCCCTTAGCAGGTCACTTAGGCCAGACAAAGACTTGGGACAGGCTTGTCTCACACTTTCACTGGCCTCACATGAATGAGGATACCAAGGAGTTTTGTCGCTCCTGTGTCACTTGCCAAGCCAGTGGTAAGTCAGGTGGCACAACAAAGGCCCCCCTTATACCAATGCCTGTGGTGGGGGTGCCCTTTGAGAGAGTGGGGATTGACATTGTTGGTCCAATGGAACCCCAGACAGCATCAGGGCACAAGTTTATACTGGTGGTAGTGGATCATGCCACCAGGTATCCTGAAGCTATTCCACTTAGGACCACTACAGCACCTGTAGTGGCAAGGGCCCTAGTTGGAGTGTTCTCCAGAGTGGGCTTCCCTAAGGAGGTTGTCTCTGACAGAGGTGCAAACTTCATGTCAAGCTACTTAACTGCTATGTGGAAGGAGTGTGGTGTCAACTACAAATTCACTACACCCTATCATCCACAATGCAATGGGCTTGTTGAAAGGTTCAACAGGACCCTAAAAGGGATGATTCATGGACTACCTGAAAAGCTCAGGCGTAGATGGGATGTCCTGATTCCCTGCCTTCTGTTTGCTTACAGAGAGGTCCCACAAAAGGGGGTTGGCTACAGCCCTTTTGAACTTTTGTATGGGCATCCTGTGAGAGGCCCCCTGTGTTTGGTGAAGGAAGGATGGGAGAGACCTCTCAAAAAGCCTGCAACCAGCATAGTGGACTATGTACTTGGTCTCCGCTCCAGGATGGCTGAGTATATGGAGAAGGCATCTGAAAACCTTAAGGCCAGTCAAGAACTTCAAAAAGCTTGGCATGACCAAAAGGCTGTCCTGACTGTTTACCAGCCTGGGCAGAAGGTGTGGGTGTTGGAGCCAGTGGCCCCAGCAGCACTCAAAGACAAATGGTCTGGGCCCCACACAATTCTTGAGCAAAAGGGAGAGGTCACCTACCTGGTGGACCTTGGAACTCCCAGGAGCCCCCACAGGGTGCTCCATGTCAACAGGCTCAAAGCATATGTCGACAAGAAGGACATGAGCTTGCTCATGGCCATAGATGAGGGACAGGAGGAAGAGAGTGACCCTCTCCCAGACCTGCTCACTCAAAATCCTGATGATGGATCAGTAGATGGTGTTGTCTTTTGTGGCAGCCTCTCTGAACATCAACAGAAAGACTGTAAACAGGTTCTTCAGTCTTTCAGACATATGTTTTCTCTGACACCCAGTCAGACCAATTGGTGTACCCATGAGGTTGACACTGGTGACAGCCTGCCAGTTAAGAGTAAAATCTACAGGCAGCCTGATCATGTTAGAGACTGCATAAAATCTGAAGTGCAGAAAATGTTGGAGTTGGGAGTTATTGAACCCTCATATAGCCCTTGGGCTAGCCCAGTAGTTCTAGTGCCAAAACCTCACACCCAGGGTGGTAAGAAAGAGATGAGGTTCTGCGTAGACTACAGGGGTCTCAATGCAGTCACTAAGACTGACGCCCACCCAATACCAAGGGCAGATGAGCTTATAGATAGATTGGCTTCTGCCAACTACTTAAGCACATTTGACTTAACAGCTGGGTATTGGCAAATCAGGTTAGCTGAGGATGCCAAGCCCAAGACAGCATTTTCAACCCCTGGTGGGCATTATCAATTTGTGGTAATGCCCTTTGGTCTGAAAAATGCACCTGCCACCTTCCAAAGGTTGGTGAATCATGTTCTCACTGGGCTGGATGACTTCTGTGCAGCATATCTGGATGATATTGCTGTCTTTAGCTCCACCTGGGAGGATCACCTGGTCCACCTGAGGAAAGTGTTAGAGGCTCTGCAAGCAGCAGGCCTCACTATCAAGGCCACCAAGTGCCAGATAGGGCAGACACAGGTTGTATACCTGGGCCACCTTGTAGGTGGAGGCCAGGTTCAGCCACTGGAGAGCAAAATACAGTCAATCAGGGACTGGGCTCCTCCAACCACCCAGACTCAGGTTCGAGCTTTCTTGGGCCTGACTGGTTACTACAGAAAGTTTGTCAGGAACTATGGATCAATTGTGACTCCATTAAATGAACTGACAAGTAAGAAAATGCCAAAAAAAGGTTCAGTGGACAGCAGGCTGTCAAAAAGCATTCGATGACCTAAAGCAGGCCATGTGCACAGCACCTATCCTTAAGAGTCCAGACTACTCCAAACCATTCATTGTCCAAACAGATGCTTCTGAGTTGGGTGTGGGAGCTGTTCTATCTCAACTGAATTTTGATGGTCAAGACCAGCCCATTGCTTTCATAAGCAGAAGGCTGACTCCCAGAGAGAAGAATTGGTCAGCTATTGAGAGGGAGGCCTTTGCTGTGGTTTGGGCCCTGAAGAAGCTGAGGCCATACTTGTTTGGCACTCACTTCAAGATTCAGACTGACCATAAGCCCCTCTTGTGGCTAAATCAGATGAAGGGTGAAAACCCCAAACTGCTTAGGTGGTCCATTTCCCTACAGGGGATGGACTTTACAGTGGAACATAGACCTGGTACTGATCATGGCAATGCCGATGGGCTCTCCAGATATTTCCACTTAGAACAAGAAGACTCACCTGGTCAAGGTTAGCTTATTGTCCCAAAGTTTGGGGGGGGGGGGGGGGTCATGTAGGAGAGTAGGGTCTGCAATCCTATGATCACCCAGATCTTTTGCTTTTGTTTCACTGGTTTACGACTTTCTCTGGCTGTGGGCCTGCCAATCAGACCCACAGCCTGGCTGTTCTCTCTCTAAATTACAACATGTACCCTAGGTGCATTTACCAATTGGTACTGGGCCACCTTATCAGACCCTGTAACTCAGGGCATAGGTGTACCCAGGGCCTACCAGGGGCTGAAGCATGTATTATGCCACCCCTGGCTGGCCTCCTAAATTTGACACAACTGGCTGCATGACAGCTGGGGCAAAGTCGTGTAATCACCCTTTGCTGTAGATATAGTATACCTATATCTAACCCTAAAATGGACACACAGATTCCTATCAGTCACTCCTATGGCAGGCCTTAACAATCCTGAAGGCAGAGTGCTTGGAATCGTGTGAGATGGTGCTCTGGCATGAGCTGAGCCTGTCTGCAGCTTGCGGAATCAAGTCCTAATAGCTGTTCCATGATATCGCATACCATATACTCTTAAGTGCATTATAATCCTCGCGGTTAAATGCTATCTTTGGTATTGCTTTATCAAAACATGTCGAGTAAGGTGTCATACGAATTGGAATACTAACCCCTCGCCAATTCTGGCGACGGGGTTAGCATTCCACCCTTCTAGAGGGACACGACATGTATGTAACTGTGAACCCCGGTTAAAGTTAAACGAAGCCTCAGCTCCACAAAATGGATGCTGCCACCACAGACACGAGTCTGACCCCCTGCAGCTGGGAGTCCTTCCAGCGAGGGGAGCCTGGACAAAGGGTTTCCTGTCAGGGGCGGTGCTAGCACCGTCCCAGACATGGTTTTGTGTATCCTGGGTAGGCAGGGCTTTTCAGGAAGGTGACTGCTGAGTGGCACCCCGGTGCTCACTACGCATAGGCCAGTCAGAACCAGTTCCAGGGGCACACCAGCCCCTGGCCTGGGGAAGTCCGGCATGGGAGAGGGGTGTAACCACCCCCCTCCTAGTCCCACCCATAGGCAGGACCTAGTCACCGGGTCAGCCCCCTTTTTTAGTATAAAGATAGGAGCGGGCCCCCTGTTCAAATTAGATCATCTTTGGAATCAAGACACGACTTTCTGCGAAAGACATCAAGATTTCCTTCTTCAAGATTCTCCCTTGTGGCTAAGGAGTAGTCACCCTGCATCCGCAGGCACCATCCTAAGAACACTGCGGTCTGCTGCAAGTCCTTCTTCACGAATCCGACGACCCAGCTCGACGAGACCCGGCTTCCCTGGCACCTCTGACCTCTACTCACCTCTACAGCAGAGCTGAGAACCTTGAGTGCGACGAGACCTCGAGGGACCGACGATCGCCAAGACTGCACGACTTCTTTGCAACAAGCCCACCGGGTGCTCCACTGGTGAGTGCTTTGGGGTCCGAGAAGCCCCAACCCTGAGCAGCTCCAGCACCGAAGATCAGCCCTCCAGCATCTCCACGATCTGCGTGGGGCCCTTCTGCTTTTGCGTGCTCACCGCGCTGTGTGGCTACTAGCCGGCTGGCTTGTGGCCTTCTTCACGACGCCAGACGACATCACTACTGCTGGTCTGGTTGCTCCAGACTGGCCCTTGCTTCCTTCTTCAAGAGAGGCACCCCGGACCCTCCTGGTCCACTCCAGACGCCATTTTGAGTCCACCGCGTGGGCTTGAATTTGCCAAGGCTTTGTTGCCCAATCCTGGGTCCAGCGACGCCGACAGCTTCATCCATCGTGGGACAGCTCGCTCCTCCATCCTGGTCGCCGACAACGCCTCCTGGTCCGTGAGATCTGCGAGCACAGCGTCACCCACTCACCTAGTCGAGGTGACTACCATCCGGTGCCCTCCTGGTGCCACCTGACTACTGGCTAGTAGTCTCGAACTTGGTCCCCTCTGCTTTCAGGTGTCATCTTCCTTCGATCCAGGCTTGGATCCATCGAACTTTCTTCACTGGTCGCCTGCCAGCAACTTCTTTCTTCCAGGCTCCTGGTCCGTCTACGAGGATTCCCGACGTCTTTTGAGACCTATGCAGCTGCAGCCCCTGGGCTAGGTAACTTCGGCATTTCGGTGCCCCAGCATAGCCTCACTATCCAAGGGTCAGGATCCACTTTCGTTTTCCTCCTACCAGGTCGGGTTCGCCCGAGAACACTAACTTTGTCATTACTAGCTACCATAGACTTTGTCCCGCATCACGTGTGAGAGTGCACACTCTGCACCCGAGTCCCCTAGGCCGCCTATAAGTAATCTGAAGGTTCTATAGTCAAGTCCTAGCGATTCCTAAGCCTATTAGTACTGTACTTACCTGCTAGTAATTTCGCATTCCACTTTCAGAGTATATGGTTTTCCGTGCCCCTCGGGCCTTTGTATATACTGTGCTAACTTAAGTATTTTCCTAAGAGTTTTGTTTTGTGCTTAGTACCCTGTCCTCATAAAGAGTACAGGGCTGTTGTGATTCTTAATAAATATCTTGTTTATTTTCATAACACTTGTGTGGTGTCCTTTCACTGGGTATTCAAGGGGTATATGTGTGGTAAACAGCTGGCTTAACACGCCCTCTCGAGTCTTTAGCCTTAGACTGCTCGTATCCATGCTACTAGGATAGCTCGTCTATAAGGTTGACTTACAACCAATCATCAATAAGGGTTGCTGGACTGATACATAGTGTTCACTAGAATAGTGAGCACTGCATATCAGGCCACCTTCTCACATGCTTGCCCTTGTATGTTGTGCTGAATAAAATACTTTAAACCTAAAAAGTGAGGGATTGCCAAGAAGCATAAGCTCAGTCTGATCAGTTTTCTATTTCAGGAGAGATTGTTTCATCCATCTCGTTACCTCTTTGAGGCAAGGACGAAGACGGATGGAGGCCTCGTCAGCATGGTTCAGAGCAACAACCAATTGGGTGTCATCTCCCTAAGTGACAATATGCACCCCAAAAGGAAGAACTATGTTGGCAAGAGGGGGCAATATAGTCTTTAAAAAAACATTGTGCTCAGAGACTACCCCTGCGGGACGCCACAGTAAAGAGACAAGGGGTCTGAGATAGCCTCACCCTCAAAGACGTGGAAGGAACAATTGCAGCCAGGTCAGAGCAGCTCCCGACACACCCAGGTTACTGAGTCGTTCGACCAAGATACAGTGGCTAACCGTATCAAAGGCTGCACTAAGGTCTAATAGAATCACAGCCAAAGAGCCTCATGCGTCGATGATATTCCTAGATTCGACAACTACTTGTAGGGCCGTTTCTGTTCCTTGACCTGGGCGAAAGCCTGTTTGAGAGGAATGAAGAAGATTAGAAGCCTCTAGGTGTCTGGATAGCACAGAGTTGACGTGCTTCTCCACAATTTTGCTGATCCCTAGAAGGAGTGAGATGCGCCAGTAATTAACAAGGCAATCAGGTTCGAGGCTAGGTTTTTTCAATAGGGTTCACCATAGCTTTTTCCATAGTGGAGGGACCACACCGGTGGATAGTGAGAAATTAATTGGGTCCAAAATAGAAGGACTAACTGATTCATCCACTAATTTCAAGATTTTGGGTGGAGCCGGGTCACTGGGTGAACTACTTTTTACGAGTGCAGAGGTTATCTGGAGAGTATCATCATTTATTAGGTGGAAAGCTTCCAGCGGTTGTTCTCTGCTCCAGGAACCAACAACCTCTGGATGGGGACTAGTATAATAGTCCGTCGAGGTGAAGGCATTGCATATTGTTTGAATCTTGTTATAAAAGTACTCAGCGAGTTTGTTGCGACGGCTATCTGTTTATTCGAGAGTATCAGGGGTTGATTAACTAAAATACCCGAGAGGTAGAGCGTGGGTGAGATTCCAATTGAGAACTGGAGGTTCTCACAGTCAAGCAAAGGGCTCCCGAAGGTTCGGCAAATGAGGTGATTTTTATAAATGTTAGCAAACCCTCCTTTGCCTGAATTCCTGTGCAGCCTTTGCAATGCGTAGTCAGGAGGTAGAGTTTGGACGTTGTTTGGGTCAGAGCCTGAGTACGTCCAAGTCTCTGTGAGGAATAAAACATTGGGGCTTTGGTACATTAAAAGCATAAACAGCTCTGAACAGTGTTTAGGCAAGTATCTGCAGTTAAGCAGTAGCAATTAAACATTTTGACCGACGGGTGTGCAGAGGGAGAGGTAGGCAAATGCGACCAGAGGTTAAATGTGTAGTGCTCACAACTAGAGACTAGGTTACAAGGGTTAACTAAGTGGTTGCAATTAAGTCTATAGACTGAGATTAGCTGTTTAAATTGACCTGTAATATAGGTGTATCTATCAGGGTTGGGGGAGCAGGGTGTCTGAACCCTGGCCCAGTCCGGACGCAGACAGGCTTTCCTTTGGCGCACCAGCGTCGGCGCGGACGCATCATTGGGGTCTTAAATAGCCCAAGAGAAGTGTGGCTCAATGGTTAGAGCGGCAGACCCTGATGCAGAGGTCTAGCCCGGGACCAGGGTTCAATTCCCCGCCTCGGCGGGTCTTGGGCTCAAAAATTCCACGGACCTGATAATTCTCGCCGCGGTGCCTATTCCAATCATCGAGTCCCACTCTGCAACTCTGGGCAATAGCTTGCTTAATCTCCACAACCGCACCCACAACGCTAAGGATGCCTGGCCTCCACCTTGGGGGTGTCCAGGAGTGGACGCCTCACAGGGAAAGCAAGGATAGGTTTCACAGCGGTATTCGTACAAGCGCCTTGAGACCCTTGCGGGTGAGTAGTGCACTATACAAGTATCAATTTACATTTTTTTTTAACAAGCAGGGTCGAGCGACTAGAACACTGACCCAATATGGCTGCCAAAGTGCGAGTGCTGGTAAGAAAACCCCCTCTCCCCCCACCCTCGAGCTATAACACAGCTCCGGTAGCAAGTATAACAGAATAAAAGCGTGCCACAACACAATTCTAAAAGATTACAAATTCCCCACAATTGGTTTTTAAAGTCGTTAAAAAGTTCTTTCCGAGCCCCCTTCGCGCCTCGAAGCAGCTTTAAAGACTGGCTCCTTTGTTCACCAATACAAAAACAATTTGCTCCGAAATGAAAGCATGTACCAGAGAGTGCATCCTGGTGGAATGCTAGCAGTCCAGAGGAGAGGGCAGTAAGGCTAGAGAAGACAATAATAATTAGCTGAATGACCAAGAGATGCGATTTGATCATCTCTAAATTTTTTAGAGAATTACAAGAGCAACCAAGTCAGATCTAGAAAAGCTTCAACATGCATGTATATCTCCGGTTAGGGAGAGGCTGTGCCAAAGGTTTTTCACTGAGGCAGAGCCAAATGTTCTCTTGCAACTATCTATTCATACGACCGTATATTTTAAAATTGGTGGGGAAAAAAATGTCTTAAGAAAAATGGTCCAGACAACTGCGTCATACATGGCACCAAGGACACGAATGTCACTGAATTTATTGATAGCAGAGCAGAGGTCCAAGCCTGTATAGGTGTGAAGTAGGGGAAAGGAGAAGGGAGAAAACAAAAACTGGAATCGCCAAACATTTAGAGTGGTGAAAAAAGATAAAGGGGTCAACATAAAGATGATGACCTGCCAGAAACAGATGGTATTTAAGTGTTGATACTAGCAAAAGCCACATAGCAAGGAATAATTTTCAGATACCACAAGCATATGTTGTATAGATCATACAAGAACATTTAAGACATAAGTGATGTGTTCAAACAGTAAATCTTAGGAGACTATTTCTGAGAAGTTGGCCTGATATAAGATGTCCACTATTCTAGTGGGCACCCTGCACCAGTCCAAACGACCCTTATGGTGATGGTTGTAAAGTCAACCTTACAGACCAGCTATCCTAGTGGTAGTATAGACAAAGCAGTCTTAGGCTGAAACTTCAGAGAGCATGTGAAGCCAGTTGGTTTCCCAATATTAATCCTTTGAATAGCAAATGAAAGGACACCACACAAGGTATAAATAAAATATCTATGTATTTATTACTAACACAACCCCTCTGAACTCTTTATGAGGTCAGAAATCGAGACACAGCTTAAGTTACTCAATAAGCATACTTTAAGTTGCACAAATACAATTCTGCCCTAGGGGCCTCTCGAACCATATACTAAGTAAGTGGTATAAGAACCACTTCAGGAAAGGTGAATAGGCCTAGGGCCCAGAGAATCGCTGGGGCTACACTGAACAATCATGGGATTGGAAGTAGGAGGCCCATGGGAGGCGTGTGCAGAGTCTAAACACACACGCAGGTTACCATAGAGTTATAATGGGAACTTAAAAGTAACAAAGTAGTAGATATTGGACACTTCCGGATGGACTACGATAAAACCCCTTTAAACTAGGACACTTTGAGAGTCAACACCCTGGGGCGCACCGGAGTACTCTAGTTACCTCACCCGGGGAAGCCGGTGCATAGGTGTTCTTTCGTGTCGGGTTTCGTTGCCGTTTCCTATGAAAAACTGCAAGAAAGTGCTGCAGGCGACCAGGAGAAAAATGTCCGTGTGGATCCAAGGGGGGATCGGAGTAGCGAAGAACCTAAAAATCAAAGGGGACAGAGTTTGGGTCACTAGCCAGGAACCAGGCGATGTCGAGATGCAATCAGGTGAGGTGAAGCTTGTCTCTGCAGCCACGAGGACCAGGAGGAGTCGACGAAGACCAGGAGCTGGAGTCGAGCTGTCCCACGAAGGATCTAGTTGACTGCGGTGTCGGTATCCGGATTGGACCCAACAAGCCTTGGCAAATGCAATCCACGCAGGATGGGAAGATTGGCTTCAGTTCAGACCAGCAAGGTCTGGGGAGCGTCTCCTTCGCAGGGAAGCTGGAGCAAGCCCGGAGCAGCCAGGCAAGCAGTGTAGTTTCACAAAGAAGTCTTCGGAGGGCTCACTAGCCAACAGGCTGGCAACTGGGAAGACTGAGCTGAAATGCAGGCGCAGGCCCCACGCGGCACTCGTGGAGTGTGGAGGGCTGAGCTTTGGTGCAAATGCTGCTCGGGTCTGGGGCTTCTCAAACCCCAATGCACAACTTCGAGGGTACCTTAAAAGCTGCACGGTTAGCAAAGAGCAGGTAGTCCAGGATGTCGGGTCCCACGTCTCTCGTGACAGTCAAGGGTCTCAGCTTTGCTGTGGATCGGAGTCAGAGAAGTCTGAAAGTCCAGTTCCTGAGTCGCTAAGTCTTCGGGTTCCGGCGGGAGCGTCGACAAAGCAAACCAGCAAGTTACTGGTGGTGCCTGTTTGCACAGGGTGGTCACTCCTTGACCACAAGGGAGAGGTCTTAAGTCTTCCAGTCGATATGAAACGTCGAAGGTCAAAGAGTTTGTTTCAAAGTTTCTTTCCAGGATAATCTAATGTCTCTAGACACTGCCCCTATCTTTATACTAAACTAAGGGGCCGGATTACCTGCTAGGTCACTGCTATGGGTGGAACCTGGGAAGGGGGTGGTTAAACCACTTTCCCTTTGTCCAGTTTCGCGCCAGAGCTGGGGCTGGAGTGCCCCAGCAACTGGTTTGAACCGGGTTATGCATGGAGAAACTTTTGTGCCCCAGGCAGTATCTGGAAAAGCATCTTTCCATTGAACCCACCCTGCCCCAATACACTACAGGCTGTCTGGGGACAGGAAACCTATTGTCCAAGCCGCCCTTGCCGGAGTTTCGTCCAACTGCAGGAGGTCAGACTCATGTCTGTGGCAGCAGCATCCATTTTGTGATGCTGTTTAACTTTAACCGGTTAAAGCAGTAACTACATGTCTTCTCCCTCTAGAAGGGTGGAATGCTACCCCCGGGGGGGGGGGGGGGGGGGGGGGGGGGTAGTAGTCCAAAGTGTTTGATACCATACACTACATATTTTGATAAAGTCAAACCAAAGTTAGCATTAACCGCGAGGAGTATAATGTACTTAAGAGTATATGGTATGGCTATATCATAGAACAGCTATAAGAACATGGTTCCGAAAGCTGCAGACGGGCTGAGCTCATGCTAGACCACCATCTCACATAAAACCAAGCACTCTGCATCTAGGATTGTTAAGGCCTGCCATAAAAGTGACTTATATGTATAAGTGTGTCTATATATAGGGGTAGATATAGGTATACTATATCTAAGCAAAGGGTGATTACACGACCTAGCCCAAGCTGAGTGTTCAGCCTGTGGTGTCAGTTTGGATGGCCAGCCAGGGGTGGCATATTTCATGCTGCAGCCCCTGGTAGGCCTTGGATGCACCTATGCCCTGGGTACCTATGGTAATCTATACAGGGGCTCACAAAGGTGACCCAATTCCCAATTAGGTATGTACCTAAAGAACATGGTATCAATTTAGAGAGAGAACAGCTGGGCTGTGTGTCTGATTAGCAGGCCCACAGCTACACTAAAGTCGAAAAACCTGAATATCACAGCAAAAAGTGGGGGTGACCATAGGAAGCAGACCCTACTCTCCTACACTATTACTTAGATCAATAGTGAGGAATTTAACTGGTTAAGTCATGTAAAGACTTTTGGGTCCATGCCAATGAGGCACAGAAAAACAAACCAATTCCAGCATGCATGCTAGTACCTTGAGACAGCAGAGCTGCGCCCCAGGCTGCTCCGTGCCACCTGGCAGGACAGGAGAACTAATGCTCAGGAAACGTTTCAGTATCCAGTCTGGAGCCTGAAGAATGTGTACATTTTCATAGGAAGGCATGGATTAAGAGATGCTAATTTTTCAGATCTGTGGCACAAACCGCTCTAGTTTACAAGGGGTTGCATAACTCCGGATCCTTCTCTGTCCAATGGTCTTTAAGGGAACAATAAATGAAGTAATCAAATATGAAATTCTCAAATGAGGTCGGAAAAATCTCACACTTATGCTTAAATATATATTGAGGTCAGATAAATATTTTTGTATAGAACGGAAATTGCTTTACTTTTAAACAAAACAAAGTCCTACATTTTAATCTACAGCATCCAGTTTAGAGGAGAAAAAATAAATTACCAGTAAAATCTCATATGGATTCACCCTACTGTTCAAGAGTCATAAAATAAACCAAGGTAAAGAAAAACTTAAACAAGTGTTATACCAGATCATGTTCCTAAAATACTTCCAAATATTATGATATACTAGTTCAACTCCATAAGTGACTATTAGAAACATGTGCAGTCAACTACACTTACATGATTGCTTTATTCATTTTGATGCCCATAGAAGGGGTAACCTTGAAAAGATTCTGCACAAGCGTGTTTGCAGCTTCATAGTTTCTTCGAGTATAGATCAAAAGCCAATTATCTAAAGACTTCGCACTTGTCAACTGCAATCCTCGTGTCTCTTTTGTCCAATCTGCAGTGTGTTGTGCATAATCTAGCTGTAAAGGAAGTACAGTACAAAGATTTAAGTTTTTTAAATCTCTCTAAAAAAATGCAATAAAATGTTTTGGCAAAATGACAACGTGTATCTAACTGAAACAATAGAAAGAAGAGTATAAGAGTGCATAAAACTGGTTTAAATTTGCTTGAATAAGAAACGTCAGATGATTTAAATTCCACGTACAATCTTGCTCTGGGTATGCAATATGAAATTAAGATACTGTCCTGTAAATGTAGTTGTCCAGTATTTGATTCTTTGATATATTTACATGCTTGAATCATTCTCCATCGTCAAAATGGGAGTAAAGTGGTATATTAAAATAGCAATGCAAAGTTAAACATAGGCTAGAAAGGCCCATGACTTTAATTTTGCAGCATACCATAGTCATTGTTTAGAAAAAGAGACCTAGGTTTGAACCAATCAGACTGTCAACACTCCGAAGAGAAGCTCCAGTAACTCAGATGTTTACAGCACAAGTGTAGGAGAAACACTCAGAAGAGAGAAGAGAATGTGAGCTTTCCAGGGGAGCAGGGTGGGTAGCTTGTTTATCTATGAAAGATTAAAATACTGGAGAACTACAGTTACAAGCAAGTAACTTCTTTTCCTACTCCAGTATTGAAATTGTCAGATTCACATTCTTGAATCCTAATCAATAGCAGTTATGAAGCAATTTTTTTTAAAGTGTCAAGAATGTACAAAATACATTAACATCGTTGTTCATAAAGTATATATTATGTATATGTAAGCATAACAAGAATATAGTGCAAAGAAAACAATGTGCATAGCTAGTAAAGGACAGTCGGAAAAAAAGTAAAGTTCACAGTTACTGGACAGATGTCGAAGTACCGCCTGACCCACTGCTGTGTCGCTGCGACCAGGAGAGTCCGACCAGTAACGCTAGGTAAAAGTGTTTCTATTCTTACCCGCTGGCCAAACTAGGGGTGCCTGGTTTTGGGCCTCGAGAAGGCCTTTGACTCCGTGGAGTGGGATTATCTTTTTGCAGTATTGTTCAATTATGGTTTTAGGGCCACATACATTGGAAAAGTCAGGCTGCTTCATAAACTAGCCATGTGAAAACGGGTCCAAATATCTCTGAATCCCTTGCAGTAGGTCGCAGGACTTGTCAGGGAAGTCTCTTATCCAGTCTTCTTTTCTCCTTGGCAAGGAAACCATTGGCGGAATGTGTTTGCACCCGGGTAGACATAGGCCCACCCATAGGAGATGGGAAGCAAACTATTTCTCTGTAAGTAGATGATATTCTAATGTACGTGAGAGATGTTCATTCTATCCCATCCTCATTGGCTCACACTTCAAGAACAATTGTTGCTTACCTGTAAACAGGTGGTTCTCCAGTATTGGTGTCTTTCATAGATTCACATGCTTGAATATTCCCCGTCGTCGAAGTGGGAGTCCCATGGTACATAAAATAGCAATAATGCTAAATATATATATATATGTGAAAACATAATACATAATAAAAGAGGTAAATACAACTGAAAAACCTCCAAAACAATTCCTACATAGGAATGCATGGTAAAGCGAAAAAACCACTTGTAACACATTAGCGTCATTATGTTAGTCCAAACTACAGCCAATCAGGCGCAAGCACCCTCTAGAACCTTCTCCTCAGAAGCTCCAGTCCACAGAATTTCTACCGCACCATGTGTGAAGGGGGTCTCCCTGAGCTCTGCTCAGTTCTTTGCCTTGAATCTTCTAGTTCAAGTCTTCTCAACATGTCAAGTAAGAAGTCTTTATTCAGACCTTGCTCTTCTTGTGGGAAGCTGCGTCTTTTTGATAAGGACCTTCACCAGAAGTGTATTTATTGTCTCTACCCTGAGCATGAAGTTGGCAGCTGCAAGTTCTGTAGAACTTGTTCTACAAAGGCTCTGAAGGACAGAGAAGGCCGACTTCTCATTTGGCTCCAACGTCTAAAACACAAGGATTCTGCTCTGTCAGATGCAAATAGTTTTGAATCTGGTCCTTCTACAGCAGCCTCCAAGCGTGGTAGTGTGCAGGATATTCCTTCTCCTTTCCTCCCACTTCGATGACGGGGAATATTCAAGCATGTGAATCTATGAAAGACACCCCTAATACTGGAGAAACCTATTTGCCGATGTGTCGGGCTGCGTGTCAATGCGGCAAAGTCCTCTTTAAACCCCATTACAGAATCCACCAGGACCTTGTTTATACCTTCAAAGGGAACCAAGTAAAATGGTGTGCAGATTCAATTCATTACCTAGGAATTCACATTTATCAACAGGAAGCCAACCTCTTTGATGGCAACAGAGAGAGAGCTACGACTGCCATCCAGGCCCAGCACTCCTTTGAGGTACCCTCCCACTATCTGTCACTGGTAGGATTGCTCTCAGCAAAATGGTGATCCTCACCCAGCTTCTCTATTTCAAAAACCTACCCCTCTATGTCCCCCCCTCTTTTTTCACTGAGTTGGAGAGAATAATCAGAGATTTTATTTGGGGTACCTCCCGCCACACTGTTTCCATCAAAAAGCTTTACCGACTCGCAGGACGTGACAGCCTTGCAGCTCCAAACCTGCAGCATTATTACTTTGCTGCACAACTACAATGGATTGCCAGATGACTGGCCTCTCGCCAGCTTACGGACAGCCATTCCCCATTCCGATTGAAACTCTCAACATGGCATCTGCAAGACGAGCAATATGAGCCCCAAATGCATACAGCTATTTTGGACAATTTTCTCATAATACGTGGACAGTGGATTCCCCCGCAACTGTGTGAAGGCATGAAGCCGACTCTCAGGGGCGTAGATGGAATAGTTACTTACCTTTGGTAACAATATATCTGCTAGAGACACAGTCTAGCTGCAGATTCCTTAACTTAGAATATCTCCCTAGGCGTCAGACTGGATCTGAAAAATCTTTTTTTTCCTAGCAATACCTCTGCACGCCAGGAGGCGGCGTCGCCTAGCTCCGTCCTGATGTCAACTGAGCCATATATGCCCCTCCTGGTGTGCTGACAGTTTTCTACAGGAAACTTTTCAGCGTCACAACGCGGAGCCATGCAAAAACTAATAGCATAGGAACAGTGTGTGTTAAAAAAGAGCAAAATCATTGAAATAACAACGATAACATAAAAAAGAGAATCAAAAGGAAGTTGAAAAAGCACCTAGTACCCGGAGGGACTAAAGGGAGCTCACAGAGCACTTGCTGCAAGCAAGTGCCCAACAAACTGCCAAGCTGTGCCCCACCTCGAGGGGGTAATGGCTGCGGCACAAAAGATAGGACAAGGCAGACACAGCTTGTCACCACAGGAGGGAAATTAAAAGAACTACCATATTGAAGCAACATGTTGCAAGACAGGTGACTAGAAGTGAAAGACCACAAGAAAGTTCACTACACACACCCTCCAGGGATTGAAGGAGTGTAACACCAAAGAGAACCTAAACCAACCGACTGCCACAGAAAGATGGAGGCACAGAGTGGATGGCGAGTGCAAATTAAAAACAGAATAACTCCACGCATGAGGAACACAGGCGGAGGAACATGAGAAGGAAGTGAAAAGTATAGACCTCAACAACCTTAAAACGTGGACGGAGTGAAGAGTTATAGGGTTGGAAAACCAAACAACACCCCCTACGAAAAATGGAAGGTGCAAGAACACGTCACCAACCAAACACTAGGACGGAGCGGAGGACGAAGGGCCCAAAGCAGAACACACCCTACTCCAGTGTGAGGTGCGAGAGCACACCTCCGAAAGCCCAAGGCCACCAGAAAAGGTGGGGCTAGGTGGAAGAACCATATGAAAAGGCTTTCGCAGAGCGGGGAGGATGGGCGGGTGTTAAGGAATCTGCGGTTAGACTGTGTCTCTACCAAATAAAATGTTACCGAAGGTTAAGTAACTCTTCCATAGTGACATCTAGCTGCAGATTCCTTCACTTAGAATGATACCAAAGCAAGACCTCATAGCAGGAGGGTCTGCGAAACAACCACCAACATCCAGGAGAACATATTTGTCAAAAGATTGTATGAAACACGGTGGAAACCACAATGTTGGGAAACGGACATTAGGCCAAGAAAACTCCGTAAGGAACATGACAACGGTAGAGCATACCGCTTGAACATACACCATAGCGGATGCCAAAACGATACAGGGGTCAGTCCGAAAACTGTCTGGCCAAGAACTGGAGCCGCAACAGGAGGCATGTCTGTGTAAGAAAAACACACATCAATGTGTACCCCTTGGGACATGCGACAACAGTGGCAGGGCCAAACTCACAGTCTAGTGACAACATAGACAAGAGAGTCATCATGAAGCAAAAGCTCAGTAGGTAGGCATGCAGCCACACGTACCACCGTGAGGGAACAACTTGCAAGCCCGAAACACATAAGGGACTCTACCCCGAAGGAGAGAGTAAGCAAGAGGGCCAGATACTAGGGCAAAAAGAACCTAGTATGCAAGCACCCCCGTGGCGTGTAGAACCTACAACATATACACAAGGAACAGGAAGATTGCCATACATACGTGCAGGGACGAAACCCTAAACAGGGGAGTCCGTCAATTGGTGCCGCTGTACTGATGTGTGGCAGAACACTCACAGAATGCAGGAGGGAACCTAGACGACGAGACAGTCAGTAAGGGATTGATAAAATGCACAGACAGAAGCCAGTCGCCAGAAGCACATATCGCCATAGACACAGTCTACCGAAAAGGAGAATGCCAAGAAGTAATGCTACCTAAAGAAGCAACTGTGCCAGAAATGGGAGTAAAAACTCACCCCCATAAAAACAGCTGGTGGGAAGCTAAACACCAGTGCTACAAATGTGAGTAAGAACCCACACCCGGAGAAACAGCTGAGGTGGAGCACAGATCCGGTGGCAGAAAGTTATAGCGAAGAGCCACCCTTTGAAGTAAGAAATGTGCACAGGGCCTAAACTCCTGTCCTGCAAGAAGCAAGGGTCCCGAGAACCCACTAGGGAGCTGGGGTAGGAGGCAACACACAGTCGAGACTGAGCCGGCGGTAACTCCCCTCGCAATAGGCAAGAACCCAGACAGTGCTTGAGACACAAGAAATAGTCAAACATTGTCAACAAAGCTTTATTTTGATATGCGATATCATTTACAAATTAAAAGACAATCCATAATAAATACATCAAAAAGAGAATTTCATCTAAAAAACTTATTTTTTTACAATGAATAGATAAAAAATGTATTTAACTTTTGCAGCTTTGTGGGAATTTATAAACTGTTAATTATACAAATTCTTCATAAAGCCATTAATATAATCAACCATGCCAAGCTTAGAAATTTAGCCACCCCACAGGCTAGGGTTGTAATGGCATCAGCCTTAAGTATTCCAAGTGCAACAGAGTGGTCCCTGGTTTCACGCTGCAAGCACACAGGTTTAAGCCATTTCAATCTAGGTTTTATATAGGCTGGGCATACGATGAAAAAGTGGGGGATATTTTCAACAACACCTGCACAGTTTGGACAGTCCACGGGCGTTTGGTGCGGGGGCTTCCATTTGCTGGTACGATAGCGAAGAGGAAGGGTACCCATTCTAAATTGGATAAAGAGAGTCCTTTCTCTCGTCTTTGTAATAAAGTCCAGATAGGGCCCCAGGCGAGGTATATGCTTGTGTTGACGAAAAACCTCAGTCAGCCTGCCTTGGTTTGGGTCCCTCTGCTCTTGGTTATCAACCCATGCCCAGAATGCTCTCTTGGTTTCTACCTTTGATAACACTGCCCCAGACTCCCAAGCAGTTAAAAGGCCAGTGGCCAGAAGAAGCTTCCTTATATTAGCTAGCCATCCAATCGTATGCGATCCTTGGAGATTCAAGACCTCTCTTAGGCCCTCGGCATACCTGGAAAGCTCTGGAATACGCAATAACCGGGCCCAATACAAGAGAGGACGCAGAGTGACTAGGTCCTTAATTGAACGGCAACCCAAATCACTCAGAAGTGGTTTGGTTGGAGTGCCCCTCGGGAGTGAAACAAGCTCCCTAAAGAACTTGTTTTCTGTAGTGACTAGCACATCTACACATCCAAAGCCCCAGAGTTCTGCTCCATATAGGGCACAGCCTACAGCTTTTGCAGCATAGATTTCCAGAGCAGGAGCAATGGGCCTAGAGGTGGATGTGCGATGTTCCCTCCCTAATACTCCTACTACCCGTTTATGATTTAGGGCCATTTTGTCTATGTGTAACTGCCATTTAAATTTATCAGAAATTCTGATGCCCAAATAATCGAACTATTTGACGCGCTCCAGTGGCACCCCGTCGAGAGCCAAAGTAGATCTAGACCATCTACTTGGGTTAAAATAAAGGAGCTTTGTTTTGGAGGTGTTAATGACAAGACCCCTCAATTTGCAAAACAAGCAGAAGCGATCCAACAGCTTCTGTAACCCTGCAGGAGTTTTTGATACTAACAACATATCATCCGCATAGAGTAATACGGGAACTTCATCACCTGCTAGGACCGGGGCATCGGCATTAATTTCAAGCAAAAAAGAGACTACGCTGTTCACAAAGAGCATGAATAGTGTAGGTGCCTGTACGCATCCCTGGCGGACGCCTCTATTCACAGGAATTGTATCCGCTTTTTGCTCCTGTGATCCCCATCTAATACAGGCGTAGTTTCCATCGTGCATGCGGGCCAAGAGGTTCAGAATGGGCAGAGGAATCCCCATCTCCTGCAGGACCAGCCATAGGCGGTCTCGGGGGACCAAGTCAAAGGTGGTCTTCAGGTCAATAAATGCCAAATAAACACCGCCTTTGCCAATGGTAACCACCTTCCAATGCAAGAGTGCCAACCTGAATGCCTGATCTATCGTGCTTGTGCAAGCCCTGAAGCCCGCCTGAAACTGTGAAATGATGTTGTTTTCATCTCCAGGAGAACCCTGCCAACCAACTTCTGCCCAGCGTCTATAAGGCTTATTGGACGGTAGTTGGCCGGGTCCCCCCTGGAGTCCTTCTTATAAATGGGAATTACTTCGGCCCCCTTCCAAGAATTCGGGACCGTTGAACCTTCCAGCAGGGCATTAATGAGGAATACAAAAAAGGTGGCCCATTCCTCGACATTAGCTCTAAATAAATCGCCCGGTATGCCATCTTGTCCCGGGGCCTTAGCGGGTACAATCCTGTTAATAGCGGCCACCCCCTTCTTCTCTATCCTAGGGAAGGAACCCTGAACAGGGGCAGCTACCATCAAACCACTTAGGGGCCCTAGGCTACCTGTTTCCTCATCCCCAACATATAGCTTCCTAAAGTGCTCAAACCACTCCCTGTCGGGTATATGATTGGGGATTTGGTCCGGATCACAACCATTAGATCTTCTCACTAAAGCCCAAAAGAGCTCGCAGTTCTTTGACTGGCTCGCTTCTTTCAGACTATCCCAGTGTGATTCTTCCCAACCCCTCTTTGCATCAACAATCGCTTGCCTATACTGCTGTCTTGCTAACCGAACCTCAACAGGGTTATTAGATTTGATAGCAAGTATCAAACTGGTTTTTTTCATTCTACAGTTTCTATCAAACCACTTCTGTACTGGCTTGGCACTCATCGGACGCTACTTACTGGTGTCTACAAACAAGGTGCCAATCACGTCTATAGTATCAACATAGATTGTTTCCGCTGCAACGGACCCAGCCTCATTCTTACATGCTGCAGTGTGAGAAATTGGCCTGATATGCAGTGCTCACTATCCTAGTGATCACTATGTATCAGTCCAAATGACCCTTATTGATGATTGGTTGTAAGTCAACCATAGACCAGCTATCCTAGTAGCATGGACAAGAGCAGTCTTTAGGCTAGACTCTAGAGGGCGTGTTAAGCCAGCTGTTATACCATCACATATAACCCTTGAACACCAAGTGAAAGGACACCACACAAGTTGTTATGAAAATAAAAGGATATTTATTTAGAACACAACAGCCCTGGACTCTTTATGAGGACAGGGCGCTAAGCACAATACAAAGCTCTTAAAGAAATACTGAAAGTCGCACAATTTACACAAATGCCCGAGGGGCACGAAAAACCATATACTCTGAAAGTGGAATGCGAAATTACTAGCAGGTAAGTACTACTCTAATAGGCTTTAGGATCGCTAGGACTGGACTACTGAACCTTCAGATTACTAGCAGGAGGCCTAGGGAGATCGGGTGCAGAGTGTGCACTCTCACGCGGGATGCGGGACAAAGTCTATGGATGCTAGATTTTGTAAAGTTAGTGTTATCGGACGAATCCGACTAGGTAGAGCTGAAATGAAAAAGGATCTGGACCCTTAGATAGTTAAGCTATGCTGGAGCACCGAAATGCTCAGGTTACCTAGCCCAGGGGCTGCGGCTGCATAGGTCTGAAAAGACGTCGGGAATCCTCGTTGCAGTCTATGGAGCCTGAAAGAAGAAGTTGCTGGCAGGCGACCAGTGATTAAGTTCGATGTGATCCAAGCCTGGATCGGTGATGGAGGATACCTGTAAGCAGAGGGGACCAAGTTCTGAATCACTAGCCAGTGATTAGATGGGCACCAGGATGGCACCGGATGAAGTCACCTCGACCAGGTGAGTGGGCGACGCTGGGATCTGCAGTCTCTCGGACCAGGAGGCGTTGTCGGCGACCAGGATGGAGGTGCGAGCTGTCCCACGAAGGTATCTGCTGTCGACGTCGCTGGACCCAGGATTGGGGCAACAACTCTTGGCAAATGCAAGCCCACGCGGTGGACTCAAAATGGCGTCTGGAGTGGACCAGGAGGGTCCGGGGTGCTCCTCTGTTGGAGGGGAGCAAGGGCCAGTCTGGAGCAACCAGACCAGCGTTGAAGATGTCGTCGTTCGTCGTCAAGAGGGCCACAAGCCAGCAGGCAAGTAGCCTGACAACGCGGTGAGCGGCAAAGAGCAGAAGGGCCCCACGCAGATCTCGTGGATGCTGGAGGGCTGAACTTTGGTGCTGGAGCTGCTCAGGGTTAGGGCTTCTCGAACCCCAAAGCACTCACTCGAGGATCCCTCGGCGGTCGTGCTGGATAAGTGTAGTGCAGTTCTGAAGATGGCCGGTCCCTCGAGGTCTTGTCACACCCACAAATCTCAGCTGGGCTGATGATAAAGGTAGAGGTCAGAGGTGCCAGGGAAGCCGGGTCTCGTCGTGCTGGTCAGTCTGGTTCCGGAGGAAGGACGTACAGCAAACTGCAGGTTACTTAGTTGGTGCCCGCTGATGCAGGGTGACTACTCCTTAGTCACAAGGGAGAAATCTTAAGAAGAAGTCTTGAGTTCCTTTCGTAGAAAGTAGTTTCAGGATTCAAAGATGATCTAATTTGGAAGGGTCCCCGCTCCTACCTTTATTCTAAAGAAAGGGGCTGGTACGCGACTAGGTCTGCCCATGGGTGGGACCAGGAAGGGGGGTGGTTACACCCCTCTCCCATGCCGGACTTTCCCCAGTTCAGGGGCTGGTGTGCCCCTGGAACTGGTTCTAGCCGGCCTATGCATAGTGAGCACCGGGGTGCCACTTGCAGTCACCTTCCTATTCAGCCCTGCCTACCCAGGAAACACAAAACCCTGTCTGGGATGGTGCTAGCACCGCCCCTGACAGGAAACCCTTTGTCCAAGCTATCCTCGCTGGAAGGACTCCCAGCAGCAGGAGGTCAGACTCGTGTCTGTGGTGGCAGCATCCATTTTGTGGAGCTGAGGCTTCGTTTAACTTTAACCGGGGTTCACAGTTACATACATGTCGTGTCCCTCTAGAAGGGTGGAATGCTAACCCCGTCGCCAGAATTGGCGAGGGGTTAGTATTTCAATTCGTATGACACCTTACTCGACATGTTTTGATAAAGCGATACCAGAGTTGGCATATAACCGCGAGGATTATAATGCACTTAAGAGTATATGGTATGCGTTATCATGGAACAGCTATTAGGACTTGGTTCCGCAAGCTGCAAACGGGCTCAGCTCATGCCAGAGCACCATCTCACATGATTCCAAGCACTCTGCCTTCAGGATTGTTAAGGCCTGCAATAGGAGTGACTGATAGGAATCTATGTGTCCATTTTAGGGTTAGATATAGGTATACTAAATCTACAGCAAAGGGTGACTACACCACTTTGCCCCAGCTGTCGTGCAGCCAGTTGTGTCAGATTTAGATGGCCAGCCAGGGGTGGCATAATACATGCTGCAGCCCCTGGTAGGCCCTGGATACACCTATGCCCTGAGTTACAGGGTCTGATAAGGTGGCCCAGTACCAATTGGTATATGCACCTAAGGTACACTGTCAATTTAGTGAGAGAACAGCTAGGCTGTGGGTCTGATTAGCAGGCCCACAGCCAGGGAAGTCGTAAACCAGTGAAGCAAAAAGCAAAAATCTGGGGTGATCATAGGATTGCAGACCCTACTCTCCTACATGCAGAAAGCCTATTTAGTCTGGGCACTAAGTATTTCACCTAGGGTGCTTAATCTTTGCTCATTCAAAATAACTTTGGCCATTTGAGGAACCTATTACAGTTGGATGGTAGGACTGCCTTTGTTAGCATTCTCAATCCAGTGGTAGAAGTGTCCTCCTTCCTTTGCCACATTTCCAACATTGTGAGGGACAAGGGGTTATGATCGCTATCTATTGATAGTATAATGGTCATATCAACCACAAACTTCCATGACCTCCTATCAACCAATATATAATCGATTCTGCTTTGACAGGAGACCCTGTTGTATGTATTTACTCCCGTTACGTCAGAAGATGTACGCCCATTTACAGCTCTTAGCCCAAATTCAAGCATTAAGGCATTCATTTGAATGACCACCGGGGACCATTTCTTCCTTGGCTCGAGCGACAAAGAGGGAATGCCACATCTGGCATCCTCCTCATAGATTCCTAAAATGTCGTCCACTGCCAAAGGCTCAAATGAGCAATTTAGGTCGCCGGCGACCAGGACAAAGGAATCAAAGGGGCAAGAAAGGAGCATTTCAGAAAGGATAGAGATGGTGGAAGATTTAGCCCCCCCTTGGGTACCTCTAGCATATATATTAAAGATCTCCCACGTGATATTACCCTTCATGCCCTTAAGGGAGAGTCTCATTACATCTAGTGAGGTGCACGAATGATGAGTAATCTTAAGATTGAGCTCTGCCCTGACCCATATAATGAGCCCTCCAGATGGGCGACCTCGTCCAGACGAGGTAGCAGGAACATAAAAGCAAGAAAAAACAGGTTTCCTGAAATAAACAGATCATACCGATCAATAAAGTCATTCCAATTCGGTAATGAGAGCTTATTACGTAAGCCCGCAACATTCCATGATACAAGTCTAAGCTTGCTGGTAAGACCATCACAGGAGATTAAGGCACTTGGAGATTGATCTGGGACCCGGCCAATAATGTTGTTAACCCTCTGAGGAACTATGACAGGAATTGATATTTCTGAACCCAAAGGCTGGGACAGGACAGGAGGGCTAGGAGTACAGCTACCTAGAGAGGGAAAAAAACGAGATGGTGCTCCTTCTCGAACCTAAAGTCAATAGACAGCCTCCAGACAGCTGAATCGATTTTGGATAGGTGTTTGATTTAAAGTAAATAGGGGCTTGGGCCATCCCCCCTGAGGCATCCCCCTCCCGTTCCGCTGCACTAATGTCCACCTATCCGCTGTTAATGTAAAGTGACCTGGGGGATAAAAATAGGTCAATGGTAGAGAGCGAATAGTTGCTCCTGGGCTAGGGTGTCTCCAGTAACAAATGTACTCAAGCGTTCTAGGGTCGATAAAATTGACCAAGACACAATCCCCTCTTATGTTCTTAGCCAGATGTCCCACCCACGGCACCCTCCGAACCATCAGTATTTTACACACTAAGTGTAGTGGCAGTGGTCTATATTTATTTAACCAGTGGGCAACCCTGTTCCTCAGTAATGAGGGAGATTCAACTTCGTGCTTACCCAGTTCAGGGACCCCCTGTGGTAAATTAATTTTACTGTATCATTTTTCCATATAATTATCAATAAAAGACAGCTCATTCAAATGAGAGGCAGAGTCCGTGGGATCTGAGTCATACGGGCTTTAATGGAAAATCCTCGAGGATTGGATATCATGTTCCATCACCTCTAAGGTTCAGGAAGGGACATTCAACGTTTTATTAGCATTACACATTATATATAGTAAAATGGTACAATTGAAACCAATACAGCAGGCGTAACAGGTGAAAGAAGAGAGATAAGAACACATGTGCGTTACAGGAGGCGTGTAAAAAGGCGTACACATGGGCGTGCACTGAACATGTCAGAGAAACGTCACAAGAAACGTCACATGTGGGTGGATGCATAGACAAAGTTTGCAGGATCAGCAGAAACCTATGACCTGAATGCACGCGCAACTAAGCATGACGTGGAACTGGGGAGAACTGGGGGCTTTGACTTTTAGCACTAGTGGAGTAGACTGGTGTCTGGGATGTCAGGGCAACCTGTACCTTTAACATATCTGGTATCTCATGTTTGGAGGATGTAGTGTCTGAAGTAAAAGGTCTCTCGGGCAGAGGCCGTTCAATACTGAATGCTAGAGCGTGCATACGTGTCTTGGTGCAACGTGCGGAGCCATGGGCCTACCATGGTAACGGGTTCAGTAAATCACTTGCAAGGAGGACAGGAAGGCCGGGCCCTTTGCTCTGCAGCCGGGAAGATGTTTATCTATTTCACTAGACTGGAATGTGTTTTCGAGGAGGCTGAGCAGATAACTGTAGGCAAAATACGCTTTTGGCAGGCAATCCAGGCCGAGCCGGGCACCGCTTCGCTGGCAGGAAGTAAGGCAGGGGTCAGGGATGCATACAGCTTGCGGAGACAGGAGAGATGAGGCTCGGGGCCTCGTTTAAGGGCCTAGCTTGACTGGGCCAGGAAACATGGAGAAAACGTGTGCGAGATTTCAAAAGTGCGCCATGTAAAGACGTTGGCACCATAGGCCTAGAAGCCTAATGAACGGGATTTTCTTACATGACTGGATAGCTGACATGTTAAGGATGGACGCAAATGTATTTGCGTCTTTCTAGCATGTACGGAACAGAAGTTACACGACATACAAGGAACATGGGTGCATGGAGAGGGTGCGAGTGGGGGACACATTAGCTACCTGAAAATTTCTATTACCTCATTCCCTCCTTGGACCCTACTACACCCTTTAGGATATATCTATATTCATGAGACCATCTATCTGTTCGTAAAGCATCATTTGTTCTTCTTTCTTTATTCGGGAACGGGAACGTGTACTTGGACGGGGAATACAAGCTGTGGCGCACAAGCCGCAGATCGCTGGGCCACATTGCAGACAGAGACAACAACTGAATACTATGACCAATATTATTCCTAGGAATGATAACAATTTCCATCCCCAGGCGGATATTACACTCCAGAGCCAACCGGACCAAGTCCAGGAGCCTGGATTCTGGTGTATCAGATGAGCAATTTCATGAAGCCGAGTTATGGCCTTATACACAGATGGCGCGTTATTTGGAATAAACACGCAACAACTGGATCCGATGACTACAAGCCCCGCCCCTATCTGCCAGGATGACGTCAAGGACAAGGCGATTTTGAAGAACAACAAGTCTCATAGCAGACTGCTCCTCGGTCAAGTTACCTAAGGCAGAAGTAGTCTCATTCACTACTGCTTCTAAAGTTCTAGTTAATTTGCGTATCAATTTACTATTCTGGACAGGACCTACAAAGAAAAAGAATCCTTTATTGAAATCTGTATATTGCTCCCATGTTGTTTCAGTCTGGTCGACAATCGGGGTCTTGATCTCCCTTCTATGTCTTATATGTACAAGATGTGGATTTCTATGATAATCAGGCGGGGCTAGGAAAACAGGTGGCAATAGGAACGCAATATAACACGTCCCATCCCAATCCAATGGCAGACGTACATAGGCTGTCAGTCCACATATGAAATAGGAATGGCGGGAAGCTTTGAAAGTAGACTTTCCTTTATCACTGAATTCGACAACAGTATTACAATCACTGTGTCCTAGATGTAGTGAACCATTCTTTCTGACGCATAATGCACCTTTCACTGGCAAAACTGTAATAAACGGCAAGTCCGAATTAGTCTCAGACTGCACATTCAGGATCATGAGGTTAAGTGTAAAATTACCTAATCCATACACTTCGTTTTTTAGATCGGTCCCTGTCCTTTGGGGAAGACCTTCTTGGTCTGGGAAACATATTTTATTCATAACTGTATTCAGGTTCCCCCAAATCCAATTGCCATGGGAAACCTTGGACTTACTATCTAGGGAGGACATTATAGTAAACCATGCACCACACGAACCATTATGTGTGAACGGATGAGGAAAGAGGGGCAGAGCTCCCTTGTACTTCTGATAGGGAGGGAGTCGGCCACATACCCAGCAATTGGTGGCATTGCTGGTCTGGTGAGAATGATGTAACATACGGATGAATGTATTGTTGCGCATTGCTAAACGATAAGATAATTCATGGGGAGGCAGGTCACTAAAAGTGTGCTCTATAGTGTCATTAGAGGAAACATGTACATGTGAGTCAAGAGGAAAGAAAACATGTAGCATTAAACTTATACATATAATCGTAAGACTCAGAAGAAACATAGAAATTAATGCGATAATGCATCTGCTGTGCAAAACTTTACAGTACTGTTTTCTCTTTTCGCTACGCCTATCTCTCGGACTACTTGGGTCTATCTTATTCATGTCAAAAACCTGTAACCGCTTCACCCGAGGGGGACTTAAACAATTAAACGCTGTCCGACTTACTAGACCTCAACTTGGAACGATACTCCTCTTGGGGAGTTTTCTCTAGCAGGGGGAGTTTAGAGTCAGTCTCTGAAAGTGGGCAGTCCTTAATCGGAGTTTCTGGACACAGTCCGTGAAATTTTTTAGTATGGCTGGAGTGCAGCCATCCCTTGCGACCTTCCAGCTTGACTGCAGTTCTTGTTGACATCAACACCAACTTTGGCTGCTTCCATCTGGGTTCCAGCGGACTTTTCCTGTCAAAATTCCTCACGTAGACATACTCGCCAGGGACGACTTTATGCGGTTTTACTTGGGTGTTGTCCGGAAAGGCAGCCGCGACCTGTGAACGACAAGATTGTAGTGCAGACATCAAGGAGGCCAAGTAATCTGTCAGCATAGTACTTTCAACATCCGTAATGCGTCTGGGCATAGGCGTACCCCACATATTCGGGGGACGACCAAAAACAATTTCGTACGGAGACAATCCTGTTCTAGAATGGGCTACCATTCGCATGTAAAAGAGTGCAACTGGCAGGGCAACTATCCAATCTACACCTTTCTCTGCACAGATTTTTGCTAGGCGTGTTTTCAGGGTTTGATTATGTCTCTCTACGAGACCTGCGGCTTCGGGATGTCGGACGCAGTGGAACTTCCACTGGTAACCTAACAGGAGTGATACCGGTTTCATAAGCTCGGACGAGAATGGCTGTCCATTATCAGAGTACACAACACGGGGCAAACCATATCGTGGGAAAAACTCACGTACCAGCTGTTTGGCAGTGGTTGCAGCAGTGTAATCGGGGACTGGATATGCTTCTGTCCATCGGGAAAGAGCACATACGACTACGAGGACATACTTGAATCCTCGGCATCTGTCCATCTGGATATAATCCATCTGGAGGACTTCAAAAGGATGATCAGGAGGATGAAATCCACCTTGTTCCACGGAAACACCTTTTCCTGGATTAAACTGACAACAGATCATGCAGGTATGCACTTTCTGTTTCGCTGCTGCTCGTAAATGTTTGTTGAACCAAAGATTCTGTAAACTGTCTAACATGGCTTTCTCTCCTAAGTGTGCTGGACTATGTGCTGTGTTGATCATTATTTTGAACCATAGAGTCGGGGAGGAACCATGTGGCTCTTCCCTTCGTCATCCATCCCTGATCTGTTTGGATCCCTCCTTGTTCAGTCCATTTCTTGATTTCATCTGGGGTTGCATGTGTCTGTATGTCGAGTACATCTAGAGTAGGATCCTTAACTGTCAGGCAATGTGTCAGTGTAGGTACTGCAGTCTTTGTCATGTCAGTCGGTATGTCTGTCCGAGCTGTGAGTTTGGCTGTTCGATCTGCCAGGTCGTTACCCTGGGAAAATTGTCAGTGACTTTAGTATGTGCTTTGCACTTCATAATGGCTATGGCTGTAGGCAAGTGTATTGCTTCTAACAGGGCTTGAATGAGGGGACCATGCTGGATCTTGGTACCGTGAGAAGTTAAAAAACCTCTCTCTTCCCAAAGAACACCGAAGTCGTGAACGACTCCGAATGCATACTGTGAATCTGTGTATATGTTTACTTTCTTGTTCTTGGCTAGTATACAGGCTTGGGTCAGAGCAATAAGCTCTGCAGCTTGAGCAGATAGTGTGTCAATACGGTGTGTTTCTATGACTTCAGTTTCAGTGGTCACTGCATATGCGGCCACTAACTCTCCTGTGCTTGTTCTCATACATGAACCATCCACGTAAAGTGTCAGGTCTGGGTCGGTCAATGCAATGTCTGTCAAGTCTTGTCGGGGCTTTGTCACTGTATTAATGACTTCTACACAGTCATGTGGTGCTGGATCAATTGTACTCGAGGGTAGCAATGTGGCAGGGTTGAGTATGTTGCAGCGTCTGATTTCTATGTGTGGCTGGAACAGTGTCAGTTCATAACCTGTCAGTCGTGCTATGGTCAAGTGTTGAGTCTGGGTTCGGTTCAGAAGAACTTCCACGGAATGTGGAACCTGTACTGTCAAAGGATGCCCTAACACTATTGAATCGCTTTGTCTGATAGCTAGAGCTGTTGCTGCAACTGATTTTAGGCACGCAGGCAAAGCCTGGGCTACTGGATCCAATGTACTAGAAAAATAAGCACAAGGCTTATGGTGTCCTGCTTGATCTTGTGTGAGAACAGTGCCATCGCGTTCTGTGACAAAAAGTGTAAAAGGTTTGCTGTAACATGGTGTCGCTAAAACTGGTGCTTGACATAAAGCTTTCTTCAAGTCATTAAAAGCTTGTGCATGTTCCTGAGTCCAAGGGAGGACAGTCGAAGTCGCTGCCTCCTGTGTTGTCAACTGTATGAGTGGCTTGGCTAGAAATGCATACTGGGGAATCCATTGTCTGCAGTAAGAAGTGAGGCCAATGAAGGCCCGTACTTCCTTTTGTGTCTTGGGTTGTGGCAGATGTGCAATTAACTGGATACGATCTGGTGTCAACTGTCTACCTCTCTTGGACAGCAAGTGTCAAAGGTATACCACTTGCTGGGCACAGAATTGGAGCTTTGAAGGGGACACTTTATGCCCCTTTTCGGCCAGAAAATACAAGACTGTCAGTGACGCGCGCTCGCAATCACGTTCGGTCCGTGCTGTGATCAACAGATCATCAACATATTGCAGTAGAGCAGTGTCAGTAGGCATGTGAATACTGTCTAGTTGTCGTTTCAGTGCTTGGCTGTAAATACTAGGACTTTCTGTGAACCCTTGAGGTGCACGTGCAAATTTGAAGCTTCGGCCATTTAAACAGAACCCGAAAAGGTATTGGCTTTCGGGGTGAATGGGGACACTAAAGAAGGCGTTCTTAAGATCCATTACAGTAAAGAACGCAGCTTCGGAATCAATGGCAGTCAATAGTGATGAGATATCTGGGACTACTGGGTACTGTGGTACTATGCATTTATTGAGTTCTCGAAGATGGATCACCAGTCTGTAGACTGGAGGTGCATTTGGGTCAGTTCGTTTAAGAATCGGAATGATTGGAGAATTACATACATTTGAGTCAGTTTCTACAACTACTCCTTGGGCAATGAGTTTGTCAATAATTTTCAGTAAGGCTGCTACAGCCTCGGGTGGCAATTTGTATTGTCGGATTCGGGGCAGTACAACACCTTGCTTGAGTGTGACACGATAGGGTGTAATGTGCATACAACCTACATCAGTTGGACCGTGCGCCCATAAATGCTGTGGAACATTTTTCAATCTTGCATCAAAATCTCTCAACACATAATGACCCTTAAAGTCACGTAAAAATAATCTCACTCCTTCCGGAGAACAACATATAACAGCTCCTAGAGCTTTCAGCGTTTTAATACCAAGCAAGTTTTCAGGACATGATTTCGTCAGTAACAGATCTGTAGTACGGGACAATGGACCAACTGCAAGGGGAACTGGCTTTGATACTTCGTTAACAGTAGGCTTTCCTGAAAATCCAAGGGAAACATTCTGTGAGCCTGAGAGGGGTGCCCCTGGAACCTCGTCATGACTAATGGTAGTTCTGCTCGCCCTGTGTCAATCAAAAATTTTCTGTCTTTCCCTAATACCTGACTATGTACATAGGGACCCTCTTGATCTACAGGAACCTCGATAAGGGGCAAGCCAACTTCCCTCTCCAGGCTGTTTCATGTATACTGCTGATAATCGGGGTAATCGGACTGTGCATACTGGTACATGTGCTGTGTGACGTGTTGTGTTGCGGCAATGGGTTGGGGTACAGCTACTGTCTGTTGCTGTGCATTCTGTGGAGGTTGCGTATTCTGTGGAATGTTCTGTGGAACGTGTTCTGGTCTAGGCGGACGTGGTCGTTCTTTCGTTTTGCCTGTAGCAATATTGTGTCTTAGAACGGCACATTCATTTATGAAGTGACCTGGCTGTTTACAATAATTGCAGTTCCCTTTAACAGGAGCTGCAGAATGACTAGTCTGTGTGTTCTGCGTGTTACCCCTCTTCTGACCATCTGCTGGGACGGACTGGGCAACTAGTACTTTCATTTTCGTGTCTTTCATACGTCTCTGTTCATGATCGTGTTCCTCTCTAATTCTGTTCTGGTGATACTGTAACATCTGTAACATTTGGGAAGGCGTATTTGCTTGCCATGTGCTTTCGACTTTCAATACTCTGTTTTTAACCTGTGGTAAGGAATTCTCGACTAATTTGGTCACAAAAAGATGTGGCTATGACTCGCTACTTGTTTTCAGGCCACTATTAATAATGAAACATTTCTCGAATCTGGAATAAAAATCACTAGTGTCTTCGTCTTGTTTCTGTTTGCAGGCTGAGATTGCATCCCAGTCTTCCTTTTTAACTGTCAATAATCTAGGCAAAACTTGTACTAATAATCCTGGTAATGCTTTAGTTTTGTCCCCAAGACCTAAACCTGGGGTACGTGTCTTTTCCTCGTCTTCTAATTCAGTCCAGATAATCCTTTTATCTCCCACCTCCCATTCTTTTTCTTTCAGTTTTTCGTAAATCCCTGCTGGCAACAATACTTTTAACATTTTAAGAATGTCGGGATACGTGTAGTCTCCCATGAGTAACATGTCTTAATTCACGGTGGAACCCTGCAGGATCTTTATCGTGACAAGGCACTATTTTCTTCATTTCCAATAATTCCATTTTGGTCAAAGGAGTGTATACGAATACGCGTTGAAGCGCACCCCCTGGAATCTGGACGGGATGAACTTCTCGTAAGGGATTCTGTCTGTCTAGGTGATATGGCTGTCTTACTGGGGGTGGAACAGAAACAAATGTATTTGTGACGTTGTTCTAGAATGATATTAATTAAATCGGTACCTAGGCCTCTCCATCTTTTTAGGAGTAATTCTTCCAATATATTATATAGGGGTCCTGGATCAGAATGCTGACTTTCATATAGTGTAATGAGATGTTGGATCATATACATACCAGCTAGTCGCTGTTCGTCTGGGGTAAGGCTCAAAAACGTTTGCGCTACTGAATCGTCTTTATATATACTATCATTCCCAGCCCATTGGACTGCTGACCGGGCTAGTTCCTGATCACGCATTGTACTAAGTTCATGGTAACCTATTCTTTCTTTCAGCATTTTATCAGTGCCTTGGAATACATGTTCAAGAGAACATTGTTCAGGTATGGGGGAAAGGAAACGTTTTTTGTTTTCTAGACGAATGGGTCTGTCAAAAGGTCTGTCAAAAGAATACTGTTTAGGAAGCTTCACTCTACCTACGTACGCTATTGTGCCTTGATTTTCTACTGGATTATCTATTTCTTCCTCCTCTGAGGATTCATTCTTGTCTGACTCGGCTTCCTTTTCAGCCTTCTGTCTGTCATGCATCGTTACTATTTCTTTACGGATCTTTCTGTACATGGCATCTATGCAATTTTGTTTATCATGTTTACAATCTGCAATATTATTACTCCATTTCATCAGTGCATCCATCTCTTCTTTGACAGTACCTGGCCGATCTCCTTCCCTTATCAAACAATTAATCAGGAATCGTAAGATCAAACCTTGTGTCCCAGCCTTCTGATATGCCATGGCCTCGCGAATACATTCTGGTCTCTCCCCATTTCTAATAAAATGATATATATTGTCTAGATGGTTCGTCATTTCTGGTAATAACATCAAATAATCTGTAACGCGTCGTAGACGTAACGAGACTAACATCATGTCTCCCTCCCTGCCAGGTACTGGGTCATATCTACAATCTGTAATATACTGTCTAAGGTTTTCATATGTGACCGCTTTCGGCGTAAGTTGCAATGCTAATTCTCTGACTGTCATTCGTTTAATTTGTGGCGGGGTGCGAAGGTGGCCTCCTACGGCACCCCCTGAGGCGGAGGCGAGGGCATGAACTGACTGGGTTGTAGCTGCTGATGTCATGGCGGGTATAAGAGGTATATGTAATGGGGGTGGACTCTGGGTTGCAGCTGTCGCAAAAGGATTGAGAGGACCAATAGTAGGGGGAACAGTAGTAGGGGAAGTAACAACAGGCGTGGGAAGCGAGTCTTGGAGACGTGGAGGGGTCGTGGTTTGAACAGTGGAATGAACAGAAGGAGCAGGCTGCTGTACATTATTAACAGTTGGTACGGGTACATTGGTATATGCTGGAGCTACGTCATCTAAATAGGAAGAAAGGAAAATGTCTGCTGCGGTCTGTTTGTGACGGAGTTTAGTCGGAACCAATGGTGGTGGCAAGTTACGGGGTACTTTCGGGGTCGCCTTGGGTAGGCCCTCGGCAAGAACTGGATACATGCCTGTAATGAGTGCGTTTCTTTGACGGTCTAATTGTTCTAATCTGACTTGTTCCCCTTCTTCTAGTAACTCTTTTTCTCTAGCTTTTTCGGATTCTTCTTTACTTTTCTCTGCTTTTCTGAATTCTTTCTCTGTTCTTCGATGCGATTCTTTACGCCACAATTCTATGGCATCTTTCTGAGATTGTCTGGCTTTCTTTTTCCACAATGCTTCTTCTACTCTCATGATGCATTCAGCATCCCATGTCCCTGAGACAGGCCATCTATACTTCTCTTCCAGGTCCTTGGTGTAGTCCACCCATAAATCTAGATACAGCACGGCATCTAAGCCATGCTTATGGTACATAAAATATCCTGGAGTGTCCCTAGGCGGGACGGGAACTGCTTCTTCGAGTATCCCTTTCCTAGTTCCTATCTGACGTAATTTCGAGAACAGTGGCATGATTGGAGTGATTCGGACGTGAACACAATAAACACAGTAATGAACAGTAAACAATCATTCACCCCACGACATTAAAACACATTAAAACATTTCAGACTGAAAACACATATTCTGAAAATCTCGAGATAATACTGAATAACTAGATGCACTGCTAAAACAGTACAGACAATACCGGTCCCATAAAGAGACACGTCGGACCGTATTCACTTAAGTGAACACGTCTGGACCAGGTCTGTGTACCCAGACCTGTCTTGACCGGGCACAAATTAATGAACCCGTCTAGATGCGTTCCCAACAACGGTACTCACCGGGAAGCAAGAAACTGAAGGCCTCGGAAACTGGACTGGACTGCTACGACATCTGACTGCCACGCAACACGCTACCACGCATGCGCTTCGGAACAGGTGGGCCTCCGGACACCTCGGACCTTGCTCTCTCGACTAGGGCTCTGGTCGGGATCCTCCGCATTCCTCACCGCCTCATCTGGACGCCGGACCGCAGTCTCTGTCTCCCCCGTGGGCCCGAGGGAAGATAGCAGGAAAACCCGCAAACGTGCACGGTTTCCGTCACAGCTGTAGAAGGGGTCAAAGCCTGCGTAACATCGCCGGCGAGTGGGGAAGGGGTCCCTGTTCGGGCGCCAAATTATGTGGTAAATTAATTTTACCGTATCATTTTTCCATATAATTATCAATAAAAGACAGCTCATTCAAATGAGAGGCAGAGTCCGTGGGATCTGAGTCATACGGGCTTTAATGGAAAAACCTCGAGGATTGGATATCATGTTCCATCACCTCTAAGGTTCAGGAAGGGACATTCAACGTTTTATTAGCATTACACATTATATATAGTAAAATGGTACAATTGAAACCAATACAGTAGGCTTAACAGGTGAAAGAAGAGAGATAAGAACACATGTGCGTTACAGGAGGCGTGTAAAAAGGCGTACACATGGGCGTGCACTGAACATGTCAGAGAAACGTCACAAGAAACGTCACATGTGGGTGGATGCATAGAGAAAGTTTGCAGGATCAGCAGAAACCTATGACCTGAATGCACGCGCAACTAAGCATGACGTGGAACTGGGGAGAACTGGGGGCTTTGACTTTTAGCACTAGTGGAGGAGACTGGTGTCTGGGATGTCAGGGCAACCTGTACCTATAACATATCTGGTATCTCATGTTTGGAGGATGTAGTGTCTGAAGTAAAAGGTCTCTCGGGCAGAGGCCGTTCAATACTGAATGCTAGAGCGTGCATACGTGTCTTGGTGCAACGTGCGGAGCCATGGGCCTACCATGGTAACGGGTTCAGTAAATCACTTGCAAGGAGGACAGGAAGGCCGGGCCCTTTGCTCTGCAGCCGGGAAGATGTTTACCTATTTCACTAGACTGGAATGTGTTTTCGAGGAGGCTGAGCAGATAACTGTAGGCAAAATACGCTTTTGGCAGGCAATCCAGGCCGAGCCGGGCACCGCTTCGCTGGCAGGAAGTAAGGCAGGGGTCAGGGATGCATACAGCTTTCGGAGACAGGAGAGATGAGGCTCGGGGACTCGTTTAAGGGCCTAGCTTGACTGGGCCAGGAAACATGGAGAAAACGTGTGCAAGATTTCAAAAGTGCACCATGTAAAGACGTTGGCACCATAGGCCTAGAAGCCTAATTAACGGGATTTTCTTACATGACTGGATAGCTGACATGTTAAGGATGGACGCAAATGTATTTGCGTCTTTCTAGCATGTACGGAACAGAAGTTACACGACATACAAGGAACATGGGTGCATGGAGAGGGTGCGAGTGGGGGACACATTAGCTACCTGAAAATTTCTATTACCTCACCCCGCTAAAACTACCACAAACGGACATACTTCCAGGGGTAGATTGAAAGTATTTTTACCCCCTGGGAGCCTGAACTATGGGGGCCTCTAGACCCTCACTGAATTGTGGTGTGTTAAGCTGGCATGATTTACTAACAACAGCTGTAGATGTACCCTTCTCGGGGGCTGCAACTGGTGCCTGGTGGACTGTGGTCAATACCAGCGGGTCTCTCGAGACAACCGCGGTATTTTCTCCTATAGCTTCATCTAGTGGTTGAGCAACCATCGATAGAACATCCTTTTTTGAAGTATCAGCAATTCCCCTAAAATCCAGCTCAATCTTTTTTAGATGCTGTTCAATCTTACTTAGTCTATCCTCCAGTGGGCAAAGAAGAAGTCTAATTGTGTCACATATATTGGTCAAGACAGGGTCCATCATCTCTGCCCTTACAGATGGGCTTGTCCCCCCACTTGCGGCCTCAGGTACCGTTCTGGTGGGAACTAGTTCAACTGAAGGTGCAACTACAGTTGCCAAAACATCCACATCGGGCTGCTCCCCTGTAGTGGAGATTACTCTAGTGTTTTTTGGCGCTTTCTTTTTCTTCCCACCATTGTTGTTGGACAGCCCTTGCTTATGCTTGTGAATAGCCCCTGGGTGTCTCTCACGCAATTGTCTGGTGTTATGTTCCTTTGTGTTTTTATCTAGGAACCTGAATCAATATTGCTATTATATGCCCTTGTACGGCTATAATCAATAATATCCCTATAACGGCATAAGAATCAGATCGATATTCAAGAAAATAGCCCTTGCAGTCCAAAGCACGGCAGACGCTACTTCCTTGGATTCCTAGAAAGCACAACGAGTTCTTTCGACACACCAAACCTCCAGCAACCTGGGAAATCCCCATTTGCTTTTGCTTTTGATTTGTCATTGAACTCCTGCGAACACTAAAGGAACAGTCAGTTCTTAGTGACATCTTTATTGACGTCTTATGTCCAAACCTTACGTCAAACTCGGCACCTTTCAGGTATAAATATACCAACGTTGCCTTAAGCAAACACACAGTGGTGGTTTTGGAGCCGAGCAGCTATCTACTTGCCCGAGAGCCCACGGACGCTGCCCCTCCTCTTTAACGCACTGAGAGAGACGCTGTCTTTTCTCCTGCCGAGAAATCCAGCTCTGGTGTTCGCAGCCGCCTTCGCGGGCTGCTGGGATATAGAGTCCTGAAAGAGAGATACCAGACCTCCTGCATTCTATTACCCAGGTACAGAGCTGACTAAATCCTTAAAGAGAATTCTTGAGTCAGATTCTTGGCAAAAATAACAACTTAAACTGCTACATACTTACTCCTTCCCACGTATTAGGCTTAGGTCAGGTACACCGGGGTAGGCGTATTTTAGAAGCACCAGTTGAGTACGTTAGTCAATGTATATATGTATGTATATATTTTATCCATTTTAAAGTATCTTATGGCTAAGAAACCATATCAATGCTTTTACAGTATTATTTCATAATACTCTTTTTACTGTACGCACTTTACTTTACATTAAGTATTGCAATTATGGCAATTAATTTCTCTTGCATGAGAAAGAAGACTGCACAATAAATTACACCTTTTATTGAAAACGCCTGTCTCTTTTCGCTGCACTCTGGTGAAACTAAGTACGCACATTTGACTGAGTGAAATAGCTGTCTATTGCTTTCACACGACTCCACAGATACACTCTTATTCTGAGGAAGCAAAGTTGTCATGTTATACGGTTGTCAGAAGCTAATCCCTTCTGGTCTATCCAGGGAGGTTAAAATCCTCGTTTATTCGAAGAAAGTTTCTAGTGACCTCTGAGCTAACTGGCAAACCTTAAGTCTAATATAGTCAGTAGAGACCTAGTCGACCTCAGTCCTACGTCTAAACTACTTAATATATTATTCCAATGCGCAGAGCCTATTGGGAATATAGGAAATACACTACATGGCGCCCAACGTTCGGGTAAGGCGATAAAACTAACGCAAGACGTTAGAGTAACTCAGTCGTGCTTTTTCACACAGACCCTTTTTCCCGTAAATACTCCAAAAGTCGTCTGGAGTGGGTAAAAGGTTAAAATCCGCCGGAACTTAGTAGGAAGAGATTCCTATGTATAGTTTTTGGTTTAGTCAACGTTGAAGGATAGTGTTCCAAAATATTGTGCACCTAATCTTGGTTTCCTTGAAAATTGATCTGCAACAAAAACCTTTCTGCCAGTAAAATGGGGGAAAGTGAAGATGAGATGGAGGCAGCTAGAATAGCAGCTCGACTCCTAGAGGAAGACACGAGTCTCCTATAGAATGACCCGAAAGCTATACTCATTCTGGTCAACAAAAGAAAAACAATAACTCTTAAACTTATAGAAAACGGACTGACATCACGAGGTGGTACAGTCATATTCGTGGTAGAGGCCCATGAATATCGGCAGACAGAGGTATTCTATTCATGGATAAACTTTCCAGCAGCAAATGCTGCAACACACGAATTCCACTATTACAGAATAGAGGAACCTCCGGATGAATACACTCCTTCTGAGGACGTTGAAATCCCACTAAATTACCAAGAGCACCTGCTCTGGTTTAAAGGCGCCCTAAAACATAATAATCACATCACCAGGCTCGGTCCACTAGGTAGACCAGGAGCAACGTGGCCGGTTCTAGCCAGCTACACACCACATCCAGACATTGATAAAATGTCAAGCGAAGAACTCTTAGTAAAAATAAAAGAATTAACAAAGGCATATAGAGAGTTAGTTCAATTGGCAATAGAGGATATAACTTATCTCCAGAAATTGAAAGAAACGGATATAGCAGACCAACCAATTGGACTTGCCAGAATCATAGAAAAATCCTATGAAGAACTAGGTAGAGATAGTTTGGGTGGGACACTGGTAAAACCACAAGTAACTGAAAATCCTGAAAAGACATTTATTAAAAATAATCTAAACACTCCAAAAAAGAGCTGGGATGGAAATAAACAATCCACTCCCAAAGAAAAAAGATTCCAGTCCAGAGGAAGGTCTCCTCGGCTGAGAGAAAGATCTCCGGACCAAGGACACAAGTCTCCCCAAAGGGAGCCCTCTGAGAAAAGATACAACCTTAGAAATGGGGATAATTTGAAAAAGCCTGATAGATAAAGATATTGATACACGTCCCTCTCGATCTTTTCAGACTTCCTCGCAGAAATCGGAAAGAAGAGGACGGTCAGAACACAGGGAAGAGCACGTCAAGTCTAAAGACAAGGAACCTGCTCAAAATAAAAAATTACAATTTCCAAGAAAGAAGGTAGCCAGTATTAAAATAATCAAACATGCCGAGGATACTGAGGACACAGCTGAAAAATGGAGTGGGCCCAGACAATGCTAGACAGCGCAGCAGAAGTGACAATAGCTCGCAAGATCCTGATGAATCATCTGGAGACAGTGGACACAAATGAATACATTCGGGTGGAAACTGCAGATACCAGAGTTAGCGAACGTCATAAAATATACAAAATAACATTGCATATAGAGGGAGATAAGACTAGGAAAGTAAGGGGTCTGTTTTGGGATAACCTTTCAAAAGGCTATGACATCCTATTAGCTGAGAAAGACTGGCCACCAGAGTTTGTCAGGGAGTGCCCTCGTGGCGAAGAAATTATTATGCCTGCCTTCTCAAATCATATTCCAATTCATAGAAAATACATATATGCAAGAAAATGGGCAGTAGCTCAAGCTCCTGCATTATATAAAAATCATGTAGGATGGGATGAGGACTCTCCTCACAAAATCCAGTTAAAATGTCAACCAACTGCACAAAGGCAGTACCCAATTAAGCAAGAAGCTAAAAAACAAGTCAGGGAGATCTTAGATCAACTTTAATACCAAGGGGTGATCGAAACATGCACCTCTCAAATGAACAATCCTTTGTTTCCTGTCTCCAAACCAGACGATTCATATCGTCTAGTCTTGGACTACAGACACCTGAACTCATGTTGCAAGACATTTGCTGTACAAAACACACAGTACAGCACTAATGAATAACATTGTTCGCAAAAAATATAAAACAACATTAGACATCTCTAATGGATTCTTTTGTAAAAAATTGCACCTGAAAGCGGGTATTTAACCGCATTCTCAATAATGGGGTCACAGAAAAATTTGTCGACTCCCACAGGGATTCAAGAATAGCCCAGGATTATTCTCAGCAAGAGTAACAGAGTTACTACAAATATATGATGATGAGGCATTATCTTATGTCGATGACATCTATCTCACAGATGATGACCTGGATACTCCCTTGAAAAGAGTGAACACCATAATACTTGGGTTCGCTGCACAGGGTTACAAATTCGACTTTAAAAAGTCACGAATTGCCCACCTAACTGTCCTGTTTTTAGGATATGAAATATCAAGTGAAGGCAAAAGCCTAGCAGACAACCTCTTAGAGAAGTGCGCTGTACTCCAAGCACCAAAAACGCTGAAGAACTTACAATCAATACTAGGTTTCCTGAATTTCGGAAGAACTTACATCCTAAATCATGCAGAGAGGGTTAAACCTCTCTATGAATTAATAAAACCTGATTTTAAACCAATCAATTGGACTCAGACATGTTAGCTAAAACAAAATTACAAACTCGCGACAACACACGCAACATTGTAATCCGAGTCATCCCAGGAAGATGCGGATTCACGTACCTGACCTCTAATGAGGGAGAAACGGTACCAATAGCTTACAAATCACATTTGTACACAAAAGCTGAAAAAACATTGTCTTACAGAAAATATTGTAAATGCGGTTCAAACTATTGTAGCAAAAGAAAGAGCCCAAGGCAAAAGAATAACTGTTTAAACAGCAGAATCAGCCCTTGAGGCGTTATTAAACCCGGTTAATCTAAAAACGGTGGCATTAGATCCAAAATGGATACAGTGGGAAAATTTTCTTGCTGCAGAAGACGTGAAATACTATTTTGACCCGAACATGAAAAAACTGAAAGTCCTAGAATATGAAAAATATCCTCTGCCAATCGAAATTCTGCCTCTCTAACAGTACTCTTCTGTAATCTATATGGACAGATTTGCACAACATTACGATGTGGATAATAAATCCTGCAATGCAGCGTGCGCAATTGTTTAAGGTCGCTGGCGCTGTGGTAAATTCAGACCAAAAATAACAAAAACTGAATCACTGAGAAACTGTTCGGCTCAGCGAGCTGAATTCAGATCTTTAAAGATGGCGCTTGAAAATGCCGATCGTGAATTCCCGACACTAATAGTGTGCGATTCGCATTTCTGCGTCAAATCTTACAATAAGGACTTGCAGAACTGGGTTCAAAACGATTACAAAGATGACACAGGTGCCACAATAAAGCATAAGAAGCTTTGGGAACATGTAGTTCTTTTGCATAAAGAACTACGAAAGACTCACGTGATACATACACTGAGTCATCAACGTGATGGCGTTCACGTTGCAGGGAATTCATTGGCTAATACACCCACAGTGGAACCAGCTCAATCGGCTTCCGTAGCCACAAGAAAGCGTTCAGAAAAAAACAGACGGGGAAACAATGCTGGCGGTAAAAACGTCTTCTAAAGGCGACTGTGCAGCACTACCCGTGAACTATCCACTCAATTATACTGCAAATGCTACTTACCAGTATGCATCTGTTCTTGGCATGTAGGGCTGCTGACATTCATATCTGTGCATAGATCGCCGCCTAGTGTTGGGTCCGGATGATTGCACATTGTTGTCCTGGAAGAGTCTTCGAAGTATCACGAGATAGGTGGCTCCTCCCCTGGACTACAGTGCGCATGGGCATCGCCTCCATCCCCAGATTGTTTTTAGCCATTGGCAGAGATGGAGTGAAGTATGTGAGTGATGACCATGCTATGAGCATATATATATATATATGAATACTGCAGCTGCTACAGGCGCCGGGGAGGAGGGTGGGCGATATGAATGTCAGCAGCCCTACATGCCAAGAACAGATGCATACTGGTAAGTAGCATTTGCAGTTCGAGGCATGTGGGCTGCTGAATTCATATCTGTGCATAGAATACATAGCAGTCCCTCCATTAGCAGCGGCCGCCCGTGCCAGCTGCAGCAGTCTGAAAAAGTGTTTTGAGAACAGCCTGACCAACAGCTGCCTGCTGTTTGGAGTGCACGTCTACACAGTAATGTTTAGTAAAAGTATGTGTGGTAGACCATGTGGCTGCTCTACAAATATCTTCCAAGGGAATGTTACCTAGGAAAGCCATAGAGGCCCCAACTTCCTGGTGGAGTGGGCTCTTGGCGGGATAGTGAGAGTGCGTTTAGCCTTAGCGTAACAGATCTGAATGCATTTCACAATCCACCTAGCGATCCCAGCTTTGGAGATAGCGTTTCCCTTGTGGTGTGAGGCAAAAGCAACGAAAAGCTGCTTGGTTTTGCGAAAATCTTTTGTCCTGTCAACGTAGTACATCAAGGCTCTTTTAACGTCAAGGGTGTGGAGCATCCGCTCCGCCAGCGACTCTGGGTTTTGGAAAAACACTGGCAACTCAATTGTCTGGTTCATATGGAATTGAGATACAACCTTGGGTAAGAATTTAGGGTTAGTGCGGAGTACCACCCTGTTAGCATGTACTTGGAAGAAAGGTTCTTGGATGGTGAGCGCCTGCAACTCGCTAACCCTCCGTAGCGATGTAATTGCTACTAAGAAAGCAACCTTCCAAGTCAGAAACTGAAGCTCACAAGAGTGCAGTGGCTCAAAGGGGGGACCCATCAGTCTTGTAAGAACCACATTGAGGTTCCATTCTGGGGCTGGTGGGGTCCTTGGTGGAATGACTCTCTTGAGTCCTTCCAGAAAAGCCTTGATAGCAGGGACCTTAAAAAGTGACAGGTGTTGCCTATTCTGGAGGTATGCTGCCATAGCAGACAGGTGAATGCGGATGGAAGAGTACGCCAAATTGCATTGATACAGGTGGAACAGGTAACAAATGATGTTTTGAATGGAAGCATCTAGCGGGTCAATATCGTGGTTTACACAGTAAATGACAAACCTCTTCCATTTAGCCGCATAACAAGCTCTAGTAGTGGGCTTCCTTGCCTCCCGAATGATGTTCATGCAATCGGGAGGAAGATTGAGGTAGCCAAACTCTAGGACTTCAGGATCCAGATCGCCAGGTTGAGCTGTTGCGGATCTGGGTGCTGAATGTCGCCATGGCTCTGCGTCAGAAGGCTGGGAGTGAGATGAAGCCTCTGATGCGGCACCACGGAGAGTTCCAGAAACGTGGTGTACCATGGTTGGCGAGCCCACGTTGGAGCAACCAGGATGAGAGTCATCGAGTGCTGCCTGAGTTTGCGTGCCACCAGCGGTATCAGAGGTGCTGGGGGAAAAGCGTACGCAAATCTGCCTGACCAGTTCATCCACATCGCATTGCCCTGCGATTGCGGGTGTGGGAACCTGGCGGCGAAGCTTCGGCATTTTGCGTTCTCCTTTGTGGCGAACAGGTCTATCTCTGGATGACCCCACCTTTGGAAGTACGGTTGGAGTACTGATGGATGTATCTCCCACTCGTGCATTTGGTGGCTGTGCCTGCTGAGCAGGTCCGCCATCTGATTGTCCTTGCCCGGGAGATGCTCTGCCATGAGGAAGATGTTCCTCTGAATGGCCCACTTCCACATGCTCTGAGCCAGATGAGACAGCTGCGGAGAGTGTGTGCCCCCCTGCTTCTGGATGTAGTACATGGCCGTCATGTTGTCCATCCGGATCAACACGACCTTGTTGCACAGATGTACTTTGAATGCCTTCAAGGCCATGAAGATTGCCATCAGTTCCAAAACGTTGATGTGCATCTTCCTTTGCTGTAGTGTCCATAGTCCCTGCACTGTGTAGTGGAGTACATGCGCTCCCCATCCCTGGAGAGAAGCGTCCGTTGTCAGGATAATCTGTGGCACAGGCTCCGGGAACGGTCGGCCCTTGCAAAGGTTTTGTGGATTCCACCAATGCAGAGAGTTGTACGCCCGACCGCTCACCAACACTAGGTCTGTCAGTTGCCCATGAGCCTGAGTCCACTGACGTGCCAGGCACTCCTGAAGCGGACGCATATGTAGTCTCGCGTGCGGGACGATGGAGATGCAGGAGGCCATCATGCCTATCAACTGCATGAACACCTTCGCTGGAAGCGAGTGCTGAGGTCTGAATCGTTGGATCAGCGTTTGGATACTGGCGATTCTCACTGAATTTGGCTGCGCAGTGGCTGCCAGAGTGTCTATTGTCGCGCCCAGGTACTGCCGTATATGGGCGGGTTGGAGATGGGATTTCGGATAGTTCAGCGAGAATCCCAGATCGTGCAGGAGGTGAATTGTGCGGGACACATGGTCCGCGCACTGCTGTTCTGTCTTTGCCTGAATGAGCCAGTCGTCGAGATAGGGATAGACGTGGACGTTTTGGCGTCGCAGATGCGCCGCCACAGTCGCCAGGCACTTTGTAAAGACTCTTGGCGCTGTGGTGACCCCGAAAGGCAGGACCCTGAACTGGTAGTGCTCGCCTTGAATTGTGAATCTGAGGTACTTCCTGTGGGCAGGATGCAGGGGGATATGAAAATATGCATCCTTCAGATCTAGCGTAGCCAGGAAGTCCCCCTGTTGAAGCAGGGGAAGGACCTGCTGCAACGTGAGCATATGGAAGTGCTCCGATAGAATGTACCAGTTGAGGGGCCTGAGGTCTAGGATGGGCCGTAGGGATCCGTCCTTTTTGGGGATTAGAAAGTACAGAGAGTAAACCCCTGTCCCCCTTTCTTGCAGTGGGACGAGCTCTATTGCCCCTTTTTGCAGCATGACTTGAACCTCCTGCTGCAACAAGCGCAGGTGCTCGCCGGACATAGGACGGCTTCTTGGAGGTATGTTTGGCGGAGTGGAAGTAAGTTCCAGACAGTAACCGTACTGGATAAGAGACTTGACCCACCTGTCCGTGGTGATGGATTTCCACGCGGGCAGGAACTGCTGGAGTCTCCTCCCGACCGGTGTTGTGTGGTCGGGGGGCAGTCACTGTTTGTTGGCGGTGGAGGACCTGGAGCTGTTGTTTCCACGTCCCCTGCCCTTGACGTTGTTGCCCCTGTAGCCCCCTCTACCCTTGTTGGTGAATGAGGTCTGGGTGTTGCTTTTGTAATACTGTGTGGATTGCGACGCCTGAACCCTTGAGGTGCCTCTGTTATTGGAGCGTCGAAAGGAACCACCCCGAAACTGCTGAGACTCGAGGGCCCCCATGGACTTGGCAGTGTCCGTGTCTTTTTTCATCTTTTCAAGTGTCGCATCCACCTCGGGGCCAAACAGGTGGTCAGGATTAACCGTTTGGTTCAGGATCGTTGTCTGTATATCTGGTTTGAATCCTGATATCCTAAGCCATGCATGTCTTCTCAGCAACACGCTAGTGTTGATTGCCCTGGAGGCGGTATCAGCCACGTCCAGCGCACATTTGATGGAAGCGTTGGTAATCAACTTCCCCTCCTGAATCAACATTTCACCTGCCTCCTTGTACTGATCAGGCAAGTGCTGCAGAAGTGTTTCTAGGGTGTCATAATGCGCCCTATCGTAGCGTGCAAGTAGGGCCTGTGTGTTCGAAATGCGCCAAATATTAGCTGCCTGCGCAGCAATTCTTTTCCCTGAGGCTTCAAATATTTTTGACTCTTTGTCTGGGGGAGGAGCGTCACCCGTTGTCTGCGAGTTCGCCCGCTTACGTGCGTTGGATACCACCAAAGAATCCAGTGGCAAATGTCCCCTGATGTACGTTGGATCCGAGGGCGCTGCCTTGTATTTTTTATCAATTCGAGGATTGATGACTCGCGCCCGAGTGGGCTCCTTGAATACCTCTGGCGCATGCTTCAGCACTCCCTTTAGCATAGGCAGTGTCTTGACCGACTTTTCAGCCACTGAGAAAGTGTCAAACAAAAAATCGACATCCACAGGATCTGAATGTAGGTCTACATCATGATTAGCTGCAGCCCTCTCAATCAGAGCGTTGAAGGCTGCAGAGTCCTCTGTGGGAGAAGTCTTTGCAGCAAAGAGCTGCGGTTCATGACCGGAGTGCGGGTCCTCAGGGTCGCCTCCGGCGGACCAAGGTTCATGTACCTCCTCTGGATCCGAGTATGCTGGATAATTGTACTCGTCCTCTTCATCTCCGTCGCCTTCCCCAGCGTTGGAATGCGTTGGTGAAAGTTCTAAATTATGTGGAGATGCAGGCTCTATAGGGGCAGAAGTACCCGCAGAGTCCTTCTTGTGTTTGAGTGGAATACGATAATGCTCCAACACCGGCTCCGTGGTGATCTTCCGTTTGAGGAGGGAGAGCTTCCCGGTGTTGGCGTCGATGAGAACCTCCCGACGCTCCTCATCTGCGAGCGGCTGGAGTCGATGCTTCGGAACCACCGAGGACGCCTTGGGCGTTGAAACCACCTTCAAAGGCACCCCGGCCCCATGCTTCGGAGCGAAAGCCTTCGGCGTCGTCTTCGGCGGCAGCGTGTAGCGGATAGGCGTCTGCGCCTTTGCTGGCTTTGGTGTAGGCTTCGGCGCCACATCCTTCGGTTCGGGAGCCTCAGCGTCCTTCCGAATCCTCTGCAGGGACTCGACGACCTTTTTGGCTAAGGCCGGAGAGGGCTGGACCGGCTCGAGTGATTTTCCCGAGTCCGGAGACGGGTCGGTGAAAGGCACGGTCTTCGGAGCCGACACATCACCATCTTTGGCCTTGACGGCCGGAGTCGGCGCAGCCAGATCTTCGGCGTCGACCCGACGCTTCTTCGGAGCCTTTTTCGGGTCATCGACCTCGACCCCCTTCGGCGCCGACGCGGCCGCGTCGGTCGTCTTCGCCTTCGGCTTCGACACCGGGATCTTCGGGTCGGCCATCTTGGCGTGGCTCATGCTGTCGGCCATTTTGAATTTCTTGGACTTCGAGGCCTCTGGAGCCTTTTGTCCCACCAGAGCGACTTTTACTTTCGGTTTCGAAACAGTTGGTGTAGACCCCGATGGCTACACTTTCGTTTTCTTCAACGGGAGTGGCACATCAGAAATGTCCGTGGCCGGGCCCGGAGGCGAGGCCGTGGGACGGTTAACAGGGTCTTGGGTAAGGCCTGAAGGCGATCCCTCGACCTGGGCCGTGTAATGGGGGTTGACCCCTGAGTCAGTCTGAGGATGCTCCTCCTCGGAGCTATCCTCCACGGTGGCAATGGCCCCATCGTCGTCCCCTACCTCACCGACGACTTCATCAAACTCCCCGTCTCCCGCGTCGTAGTTTTCTTCCTCCGACGCCGGGCTAGAGTCCGAAACTTGAAAGACATTGTCGTCTCCAACGTCTTCTTCGAAGATGTTGTCTGGCGGGGGCGCTGATAACTGGGCCTGGAGTCTAGCGGCCCGACGAAGCTTGAGAGTCTTCTTACACCGGAACTTTGAACAGGCCATACACCTGTCCTCGTCATGGTCCGGCGACAGACATTTGTTGCACACTGGGTGCACGTCGAGGTGTGAATACTTGGAGGTGCACACCGGGCACCTTTTGAACGGAGTTTGTTCCATGTCTGGAGCGTCGTATAGGCCCGTCCGCGCCGACAGCAAGCGGAAGGGCAGCAAGAGTTCGGAGCTGAAGAATAGTCAAACCCGAACGAAAAACGATACCGACGCCCAGCCTAAAGACCTTTTGGTCTCAAGTTAGGAAAGTTAAACTATTATCGATTCCGACAGACGGAACCGAAAACACATCCGAACCCAATGGCGGAAAAAAACAATCTGGGGATGGAGGCGATGCCCATGCGCACTGTAGTCCAGGGGAGGAGCCACCTATCTCGTGATACTTCGAAGACTCTTCCAGGACAACAATGTGCAATCATCCGGACCCAACACTAGGCTGCGATCTATGCACAGATATGAATTCAGCAGCCCACATGCCTCGAACATACATAATTGATGCAAACTTCGTTCCTTTTGCTCGAATCCCTGGAGTGGGGGATAGAGTAATTCCAAACACGAACAGGAGAGTCTTATTAAAAGCAGTCGCACACATGGGTGAAAGTCCGAGGCACAAACAGATCAAGGAATCTCAGAAAGAATTACAAACAGAATACTGGTGGCCGGGGATGAGCCTGCAACATTACAAATTTGCAAAGAGCTGTCCAAACTGAGATCGCAGTAGTGAACCGACCGGAGTATTGCCATTGCCATTCTTGTAGTTAGCATAAGGCTATCTATACGTATAATCCAGCGTCCCATTAATTTCCTTTTAAGACTAGATTCACTTAAAAATACAGACTCCAGCGCTCGGCTGACGCCAGAACTGTTATAAAAGATTTGTGAGTCTTTATCGGCATATACGCAATTGGCATGCTACATTCTGACCAGGGTCCTGCTTTTAGCTCTCGAGCTTATTAGGAGGCCATGACCAGCATGGGCATTGCATTGCGGTACTCTTGTCCCTTCCATCCTGAGGGAAATGGGATTGTGGAAAGAAAAAACCGGGACATAAAGCAATCTATAACGGCGAGGGTATTAGGTTTGAGCGATGGGTGGGTCCATCATTAAACAAGTGTCCAACGTAGTCTTAACAATCTGCCAAGAAATTCTCTAAAAGGTTTCAGTCCGTACAAACTATTGTTCGGAACTAGAATGCATATTCAGGACTTAGATAGTCAGACTTCAGTGGTAGAAAGAAAATGCTTTGATATCAAAGATCGTTTGGCTGTTTTACAGGACTTAAATGAAACAAGAAAAGACCTGAGCAACATAGAGTTAAAACATCAGCCAACAGCCACTGAAGATAAACCACCTGTCCCAGCAAGGCCTGTCTGCATTCCAAAGATTGGGGATCTGGTCAGAGAGAAGATCGCGGTGAAAAAGGAATTTGGGCCTTTTTACAGAAAAGCAGTACCTGTCTTAGCTGTCAGCAGAACAAGATCAGTTGTACTACCGCCCCTTGCTGGTAAAAAGGAGAACCAAGTTGTATCCATCGACCTGGTAAAACCACAATCATGTGGCCAATAATAAGTAGTAGGCCCAGTGAACTCCCAAGAAATAGCAGAATACTAAAATTTGCTACAATCCAAGAGGTTCAAACAGAGACTAATCACATTTGATAAACCTGCAGTGAATAAAAAAAGGCTATGCAACAATGCCATGGAACTTGTGCCTCTTGGAACCCAAATTGAAACAGTTTGTCAAGAAACACCTGTCTACAACGATGCAGCCTCAGACTATGCTAATGAAAGAAAAAATGAAAAAGCAAAGGAAAATTCGGAAGCAATTCCAACAATTGACAGAACTGCATCTGGCTACTTCATCAATTTCGATAACTTTTCTGAAGATCCAAGCGAACCTGAAGAAATGCCAATATATATAACTTTCAAAGACAAATTAACTGAACTCTTTCATCAACTCAAAGAAACCTATCTGATTTCTCCATGGATTGAATTTTGGATTGTGTTAGGTGTACTTTTCCTCCTGCTTTGGCTCATCATGGTACTTTGTTTGGGAAAATTCATTGAGGGAAAATACAGGACAATGGATACAGCAAGTCAAAACATCAACTTGGTCCTTAAGCCACACGAGTCATCTCACATCGAGAAAAGAGAACTATCATCAGTGAATGTCACAGCCATTCCAATACCCGGTGGGGTAGCTTGGGACAAAACGGATTACGAAATCTATGGCCCGGTTAAACTCTTGAAATATCCACATCAGTTCAAGGTTTCATTAAGTGACTTTGTAAAACCAAGCACATTCTCTGATGATTGGGACTTTGAAAGCATAAATAATATGATGTCAGATTTAGTAATTGCAAAAAACACAGTTGATGGACAGAATGTAGAACAATGTCATACATTCACCCCAGTACAAGGATCTGGGCCTAAATCCATCGTTTGTTTGCACTCCACACCACCCTGGGTTAGACACTGGCTATATGCAAATCAGCTCTGACCCTGTGTGTAGGAAGGTACATCCTGACTATGGTTGCCCCCAACTTTTTGCCCTGTGTTTTAGCTGGTTTTGGACATAGTCGACCTGGGACCCTGCCAATCAGGACCCCAGGCCTACTGCTCTCTCTTTAAAATGGATTCCATGTACCCTAGGTACATTTCCAATTGGTACTGGGCCACCCTATCAGACCCTGTAACTCAGGGCATAGGTGTACCCAGGGCTGCCAGGGGCTGCAGCATGTATTGTGCCACCCCTGGCTGGCCTCCTAAATTTGACACAACTGGCTGCATGACAGCTGGGGCAAAGTCGTGTAATCACCCTTTGCTGTAGGTGTAGTATACCTATACCTAACCCTAACATGGACACACAGATTCCTATCAGTCACTCCTATGGCAGGCCTTGACAATCCTGAAGGCAGAGTGCTTGGAATCGTGTGAGATGGTGCTCTGGCATGAGCTGAGCCTGTCTGCAGCTTGCGGAATCAAGTCCTAATAGCTGCTCCATGATATCGCATACCATATACTCTTAAGTGCATTATAATCCTCGCGGTTAAATGCTATCTTTGGTATTGCTTTATCAAAACATGTCGAGTAAGGTGTCATACGAATTGGAATACTAACCCCTCGCCAATTCTGGCGACGGGGTTAGCATTCCACCCTTCTAGAGGGACACGACATGTATGTAACTGTGAACCCCGGTTAAAGTTAACTGAAGCCTCAGCTCCACAAAATGGATGCTGCCACCACAGACACGAGTCTGACCCCCTACAGCTGGGAGTCCTTCCAGCGAGGGGAGCCTGGACAAAGGGTTTCCTGTCAGGGGCGGTGCTAGCACCGTCCCAGACATGGTTTTGTGTATCCTGGGTAGGCAGGGCTTTACAGGAAGGTGACTGCTGAGTGGCACCCCGGTGCTCACTACGCATAGGCCGGTCTGAACCAGTTCCAGGGGCACACCAGCCCCTGGCCTGGGGAAGTCCGGCATGGCTGAGGGGTGTAACCACCCCCCACCTAGTCCCACCCATAGGCAGGACCTAGTCACCGGGTCAGCCCCCTTTTTTAGTATAAAGATGGGAGCGGGCCCCCTGTTAAAATTAGATCATCTTTGGAATCAAGATACCACTTTCTTCGAAAGGACTTCACGATTTCTTCTTCAAGATTCTCCCTTGTGGCTAAGGAGTAGTCACCCTGCATCCGCAGGCACCATCCTAAAGAACACTGCGGTCTGCTGCAAGTCCTTCATCACGAATCCGACGACCCAGCTCGACGAGACCCGGCTTCCCTGGCACCTCTGACCTCTACTCACCTCTACAGCCCAGCTGAGAACCGTGAGTGCGACGAGACCTCAAGGGACCGACGATCGCCAAGACTGCACGACATCTTTACTGCAAGCCCACCGTGTCCTCCACTGGTGAGTGCTTTGGGGTCCGAGAAGCCCCGACCCTGCGCAGCTCCAGCACCCAAGATCAGCCCCCCTGCATCTCCACGATCTGCGTGGGGCCCTTCTGCTGTTTGCTGTGCACCGCGTTGTTTGGCTACTAGCCGGCTGGCTTGTGGCCCTCTGAACGACGCCCAACGACTTCACGACTGCTGGTCTGGTTGCTCCAGGCTGGCCTTTGCTTCCTTCTTCAAGAGAGGCACCCCGGACCCTCCTGGTCCACTCCAGACGCCATTTTAGGTCCACCGCGTGGGCTTGAATTTGCCAAGGCTTTGTTGCCCAATCCTGGGTCCAGCGACGCCGACAGCTTCTATCTTCGTGGGACAGCTCGATCCTCCATCCTGGTCGCCGACAACGCCTCCTGGTCCGTGAGATCTTCGAGTCAAGCGTCACCCACTCACCTAGTCGAGGTGGCTACCATCCGGTGCCCTCCTGGTGCCCACTGACTACTGGCTAGTAGTCTCGAACTTGGTCCCCTCTGCTTTCAGGTGTCATCTATCTTCAAGATCCAGGCTTGGATCCGACTGAACTTTCTTCACTGGTCACCGGCCAGCAGCTTTTCTTCCGGCTCCTGGTCCGTCTACGAGGATTCCCGACGTCTTTTCAGACCTATGCAGCTGCAGCCCCTGGGCTAGGTAACTTCGGCATTTCGGTGCCCCAGCATAGCCTCACTATCCAAGGGTCAGAATCTACTTTCGTTTTCTCCCTACCAGGTCGGGTTCGCCCGAGAACACTAACTTTCTAATTCCTAGCTACCATAGACTTTTGTCCCGCATCTCGCGTGAGAGTGCACACACTGCACCCGAGTCCCCTAGGCCTCCTAGACATAATCTAACGATTCCCTAGTCAAGTCCTAGCGATTCCAAAAGCTATTAGTACTGTACTTACCTGCTAGGAATTTCGCATTCCACTTTCAGAGTATATGGTTTTCCGTGCCCCTCGGGCATTTGTATATACTGTGCTAACTTAAGTATTTTTGTAAGAGTTTTGGTTTGTGCTTAGTACCCTGTCCTCATAAAGAGTACAGGGCTGTTGTGATCTTTAAATAAATAACTGTTTATTTTCATAACACTTGTGTGGTGTCCTTTCACTTGGTATTCAAGGGGTATATGTGTGGTAAACAGCTGGCTTAACGCGCCCTCTCGAGTCTTTAGCCTTAGACTGCTCGTATCCACGCTACTAGGATAGCTGGTCTATAAGGTTGACTTACAACCAATCATCAATAAGGGTTGCTGGACTGATACATAGTGTTCACTAGAATAGTGAGCACTGCATATCAGGCCACCTTCTCACATTGGTGAGCAGCGGTTGGGATTTGAGCTTGCTGTTGTTTTACCACACGTATCCTAAGAATATCTTGTTGAAAGATCACATAAGTACTGTTAGGTACACATAACTAAAGCTTAGAATACTCTGAGTTCTACTGAACCAGCTGTTGTAGCTCCTCAAGGCTTAGCACACCTTGGCTGCAACTCTTAGCAAGGGATCAGTAGGTAAACACATAGTGTAGGTAGGTGCATCACTTACACCACACTAGAAACAGTATGTCGGACAAAGGAGGAAACACTGAGGTTCCCCTTGTGTCAGTTGACCCTCCACAGGTCATCCCTTCAAGATATACTGCGCTTAGCTTCCATGAGTTACGACAAGTGTGTACCTCTAGGAAGATTAAGCAGGGGTCTAACCCCACAACTGCCTTTCTGATTGGTCTCTTAGAGACTCATGATGCAAGGAGGGCTGGTAACCCAGACCCTTCTAATTCAGATGGCAACATGCCCTCCTTACAGGGTCCCTTTGATGCCCAGGACCATCCTCTTCAGGAAGCAGATGATGCTGATGATGAGGATGATGATTTGGTATCAGGGGATGAGGCAGAAAAGGAACAGGTAGAAGTCAGCAGACTAACCAGGTCCAACTTAAGCAGACATGAGATGGGCACTAGGGGACCCTTGGGGCCACTCTCAGGTCAGCTTAACATTGGGAATGGACGAGATAGATCTCTATCAAGAGGCTCTATCAGATCCCTTCATACCAATGGCTCTCAACGTTCCTCTCAAAGGGGAATGACATCTCCCCAGAGGAGAATGTATGAAGCTAAGGAAAAGGCAGCCAATCTGAGGATTGAAAGGGAAGAACTTGCCCTGGCCAAAGAGAGGCTTGCCTTTGCTAGAGAGCAACAATTGAGTGGGACAGTCCCCACTGGTGGCAGCATTGTACCTAGCAATAGGGAAAGGAGTTTTGATACAAAACACCTTGGTAAGATAGTGCCCCCCTTTAAACAAGGGGATGACATCCACAAATGGATTACTGCTTTGGAGAGGGCCTGCACTGTGCAAGGTGTTCCCCCAAGTCAGTGGGCAGCTATCTTGTGGCTCTCCTTTGAGGGTAAAGGAAGAGACAAGCTCCTCACCACAAGGGTGGAGGATGCTAATGATTACCAAGTCTTGAAAAATGCACTGGTTGATGGGTTTGGCCTAACCACTGAGCAGTACAGGGTGCTGTTCAGGGATACCCAGAAAACTCAGTCTCAAGATTGGACTGACTTTGTTGATTGTGCCACTAAGGCTTTTGAAGGCTGGCTACTGGGTAGTAAGGTTACTGATTTTAAAGGATTGTATAATCTAATTATGAGGGAGCAAATCTTAAATAATTGTCAGAACCAGCTATTACATCAGCACCTGGTAGACTCTGAGTTGACCTCTCCACAGGAATTGGGTAAGAGGGCAGACAAATGGGTCAGAACTAGGGTTAGGCCTAAAAACCAGGGTGGTGACCAGAAAAAGGAATCAACCAAGCCTCAAGAGAAGGGTGGGGATAAATCCACAGAGAAGACTTCCCTAGGGCCCCAAAACTCCAACAAGGGTGGTGGGTCCCAGAACACTCCTTCAGAACAGAAGAAACCTTATTGCCATACCTGTAAACAGGTGGGCCATTACAAAAGTGATGCCAGTTGCCCTAAAAATGGTAATAAGGGAAATACACCCCCAGGTAATACTCCTAAACCTCCTGTTACCACTAGTGGTAATCCCCCAGGTGGTGGGAGTGCCCCCAAGAATGTGGTGGGCATTACTTTGGGCAATCAGGAGGACTATGGCTTAGCCAGGTTCCCTGGCCACACTCTTGTCTGTGAGACTGGCATGGGGTTTGCCAACTTCACTACTGGACCCCACATTTTGGGAAAGTATAGACAAGAAGTGTTAGTGAATGGTCAGAAAGTTGAGGCATTCAGAGACACAGGGGCCAGCCTCACCATGGTGAGTGACCATCTGGTCCCCTCTGCTCAACTGACCCCTGGTTTTACTTATCAGGTGACAGACATTCATGGAATGAAGAAAAGGCATCCCATGGCAGTAGTCAAGCTCAGCTGGGGTAATGTCACAGGGCCCATGAGAGTGGCAGTGACAGATAACCTACCTGTAGATTGCTTACTGGGGAATGACCTGGAACTCTCAGCATGGGCTGAAGTGGAACAAGAAACTCATTCCAGAATGATAGGCCTATCCAGACAGGTTAGTGGGGCAGTAATAGCTACAGCCCCAGTCCAAGCACCAGTCCTCCCTGAAAAGGTTGGCAAGGTTGAAATGGTCTCAGCCTCTACTCAGACAGATAGTGAGGTTGTGAAGCCTGAAACAATGGATCACTCCACTCAAACAGAGAGCCTTGAGGAGGAAGAAGAGTCTCCCCCCTCCCAGACACTAGGTGAGAGCCAGCCTCCTCAGGGAACTGACTCTACCCCTGTTGAAGGAACTGCCCCAGAGGTAGTCAGGCCTAGCCTGGCAGAGCCCCTGATGGCAGTGGACCCTTCCCAGGTGGGACCCAGTCTGGAGCAGGTAACCTGCACCTCTCTACCCTGCCTCAGTCAGCCCAGGGCTGAAGAGACCAGGGAGGCCAGTGGTGGACCCCAAAGGGCCCCCTGTCCAAAAGAACCACTTAATCAGCAGATTAGGGTCACTGAAGCTGGTAAACCCAGCCAAGTGAAAATAAGTCAGACTCCTGAGGGATCCCCCTTAAAAGTAGTTAGGGAACTCCCACAGCTGGACACTGTTGGGCACAGCCAAACATGGGGCCTAAAAACCCCAGACCTGACCTGTCCCTCCAGTAAGCCAAACAGAGGGACCCAGCCTCCAGCTTTAGGTAGCCAGAGGCTGACCCTGAGAGCTCAGTGCATCTCAGCTAAAGAAAGAAAGGCACATATGATGGATGGTGATTGGAGGAAGTTGAGCCCAAAGGTAGAGGAGCCTCACTTCAGTACTCCATCCCAGCATCAGCCTTCTTCTTTCCCAAGACACACCAGAGACAGAGATTCCCTATGGTGGAGACCCTCAGATACCCTTAGGGTGAGGGGTTGCCTAGTGGACCATGACACAGGGGGAAACCAAGCCAGAGCTGGTCCTTCCTTATATGGCCACTTAGGTAATAGAGGCTTACCTGGACAAGGATAGCCTTATCTCCTTTCGTTTGGGGGGGGGTTGTGTAGGAAGGTACATCCTGACTATGGTTGCCCCCAACTTTTTGCCCTGTGTTTTAGCTGGTTTTGGACATAGTCGACCTGGGACCCTGCCAATCAGGACCCCAGGCCTACTGCTCTCTCTTTAAAATGGATTCCATGTACCCTAGGTACATTTCCAATTGGTACTGGGCCACCCTATCAGACCCTGTAACTCAGGGCATAGGTGTACCCAGGGCTGCCAGGGGCTGCAGCATGTATTGTGCCACCCCTGGCTGGCCTCCTAAATTTGACACAACTGGCTGCATGACAGCTGGGGCAAAGTCGTGTAATCACCCTTTGCTGTAGGTGTAGTATACCTATACCTAACCCTAACATGGACACACAGATTCCTATCAGTCACTCCTATGGCAGGCCTTGACAATCCTGAAGGCAGAGTGCTTGGAATCGTGTGAGATGGTGCTCTGGCATGAGCTGAGCCTGTCTGCAGCTTGCGGAATCAAGTCCTAATAGCTGCTCCATGATATCGCATACCATATACTCTTAAGTGCATTATAATCCTCGCGGTTAAATGCTATCTTTGGTATTGCTTTATCAAAACATGTCGAGTAAGGTGTCATACGAATTGGAATACTAACCCCTCGCCAATTCTGGCGACGGGGTTAGCATTCCACCCTTCTAGAGGGACACGACATGTATGTAACTGTGAACCCCGGTTAAAGTTAACTGAAGCCTCAGCTCCACAAAATGGATGCTGCCACCACAGACACGAGTCTGACCCCCTACAGCTGGGAGTCCTTCCAGCGAGGGGAGCCTGGACAAAGGGTTTCCTGTCAGGGGCGGTGCTAGCACCGTCCCAGACATGGTTTTGTGTATCCTGGGTAGGCAGGGCTTTACAGGAAGGTGACTGCTGAGTGGCACCCCGGTGCTCACTACGCATAGGCCGGTCTGAACCAGTTCCAGGGGCACACCAGCCCCTGGCCTGGGGAAGTCCGGCATGGCTGAGGGGTGTAACCACCCCCCACCTAGTCCCACCCATAGGCAGGACCTAGTCACCGGGTCAGCCCCCTTTTTTAGTATAAAGATGGGAGCGGGCCCCCTGTTAAAATTAGATCATCTTTGGAATCAAGATACCACTTTCTTCGAAAGGACTTCACGATTTCTTCTTCAAGATTCTCCCTTGTGGCTAAGGAGTAGTCACCCTGCATCCGCAGGCACCATCCTAAAGAACACTGCGGTCTGCTGCAAGTCCTTCATCACGAATCCGACGACCCAGCTCGACGAGACCCGGCTTCCCTGGCACCTCTGACCTCTACTCACCTCTACAGCCCAGCTGAGAACCGTGAGTGCGACGAGACCTCAAGGGACCGACGATCGCCAAGACTGCACGACATCTTTACTGCAAGCCCACCGTGTCCTCCACTGGTGAGTGCTTTGGGGTCCGAGAAGCCCCGACCCTGCGCAGCTCCAGCACCCAAGATCAGCCCCCCTGCATCTCCACGATCTGCGTGGGGCCCTTCTGCTGTTTGCTGTGCACCGCGTTGTTTGGCTACTAGCCGGCTGGCTTGTGGCCCTCTGAACGACGCCCAACGACTTCACGACTGCTGGTCTGGTTGCTCCAGGCTGGCCTTTGCTTCCTTCTTCAAGAGAGGCACCCCGGACCCTCCTGGTCCACTCCAGACGCCATTTTAGGTCCACCGCGTGGGCTTGAATTTGCCAAGGCTTTGTTGCCCAATCCTGGGTCCAGCGACGCCGACAGCTTCTATCTTCGTGGGACAGCTCGATCCTCCATCCTGGTCGCCGACAACGCCTCCTGGTCCGTGAGATCTTCGAGTCAAGCGTCACCCACTCACCTAGTCGAGGTGGCTACCATCCGGTGCCCTCCTGGTGCCCACTGACTACTGGCTAGTAGTCTCGAACTTGGTCCCCTCTGCTTTCAGGTGTCATCTATCTTCAAGATCCAGGCTTGGATCCGACTGAACTTTCTTCACTGGTCACCGGCCAGCAGCTTTTCTTCCGGCTCCTGGTCCGTCTACGAGGATTCCCGACGTCTTTTCAGACCTATGCAGCTGCAGCCCCTGGGCTAGGTAACTTCGGCATTTCGGTGCCCCAGCATAGCCTCACTATCCAAGGGTCAGAATCTACTTTCGTTTTCTCCCTACCAGGTCGGGTTCGCCCGAGAACACTAACTTTCTAATTCCTAGCTACCATAGACTTTTGTCCCGCATCTCGCGTGAGAGTGCACACACTGCACCCGAGTCCCCTAGGCCTCCTAGACATAATCTAACGATTCCCTAGTCAAGTCCTAGCGATTCCAAAAGCTATTAGTACTGTACTTACCTGCTAGGAATTTCGCATTCCACTTTCAGAGTATATGGTTTTCCGTGCCCCTCGGGCATTTGTATATACTGTGCTAACTTAAGTATTTTTGTAAGAGTTTTGGTTTGTGCTTAGTACCCTGTCCTCATAAAGAGTACAGGGCTGTTGTGATCTTTAAATAAATAACTGTTTATTTTCATAACACTTGTGTGGTGTCCTTTCACTTGGTATTCAAGGGGTATATGTGTGGTAAACAGCTGGCTTAACGCGCCCTCTCGAGTCTTTAGCCTTAGACTGCTCGTATCCACGCTACTAGGATAGCTGGTCTATAAGGTTGACTTACAACCAATCATCAATAAGGGTTGCTGGACTGATACATAGTGTTCACTAGAATAGTGAGCACTGCATATCAGGCCACCTTCTCACACTGTGCCTCATGGGAACAGTCCAGTCCGAACTACCAAGCCATGTCTTTCCCAGACCGGAATCAAGCATCCAAGGACCGGTTTCTGGCTATCAGCCTTGATAGCTTGACTCCAGTGGTGTGGAGAGCCTATCTCGTAAGCGTTAGTTCCATGGTCACTTGCTGTATGCAAGTACTGTATCCAAACAGCTCTCCAGATATGACGATTTGGCCTTCTTTGAATATCTCTTCTATACAAATTGATACTTTAAGCAGAATGAAGTCTGTTCTTTTACAGACAACCGTGCCTTTAACGTCATCAAAAGAAACGTATGATCTTCAAGTTGCAAGGACAACGGCAGAGATACATACCCTTTTATCAACAAATTGCCTCGTGCATTTCTTAGAAATGCTAAGCCAAATCCTAAATATGTCTGATGCCAGTGGTATCCCACATATATTTAAGACAATTTTTTCGGGACTGTTAACACCCTTCGAAGCAGTTCTAGGCATCTTTCCCAATTTTTTCCATTCTGTCTTTAGCAGCCTACCACTACTTTTGGGACTAGCATGAATTTTATTTTTGACCCTTCTGCTCCGATATGGTAAGCCAAGTCGCAAACAAGACTCAAGTAACAATGGAAGAAACTATCCTAGCTATACGCTATCGGGACCACTTAACTAAGTCCTTGGTTTAGTCCGGCTAAGAGATCTGAATATGACCTGGTTTCTCTCATTCAGACCTATCTGGCAAAATTGCATCCTACCTGTGCTTCGATGTATGCTATGCGGAGAAGAATGCGTGTTGGACGTCTGTCTTACACTACCATCAGCAGTACCATTGGATACAGATACTTTGCTAAGTCCTGTAATGGATCATGCATTGTGTTGTCCCCAGCGGCTACCCATTCTGATGACGGCATTCGTTGAGACTTCACCACTACGATTAGGTGGCAGTGAAGTACGAGATGAGAGCAGCATCACCCAGGTACGACCTCTGTGAGCATTGCTGATCCGGACATCAATGATAGCAATCATTCTCACGACTGCACTGTTGCCGCACTTTCCAACTTGGTCAAACTTTCACCTGATGTCGTAGACCAATTTTTTGCGAGTCTGTCTGAAATGATGTTCTCCCCTGAACAGAAAGAATAACTTTTAAGCAAAGAGCACACAGCGTTCCCCTGAACTCTGAATTCGGCCTTCAGCTTTGATAAACAAAAGCTACTGAAAACATTTGGAATTATTTTCCCCCTGAAAGCTAAATTATTTTTTTCAAACTTCCAAAATATTTACCTTTTTCGGGCACATGTACTCTGCTTAAAGTAGAACTATTCTTAAAGAACAGAGCTTCTATTTTTAGGAAACTCTAGAGACAATTTATTACCTCAGCCTCTAGCACATTTACAGCAACTGTATTTATATGTGATGGAATGGTCTCGACCTTTTCTGTATTAAGAGCCATTTCATGTGTAATTTTCGCAAATCGTTCAGCTAATATATATAAGCATGTTTAACTGAATGATTACACTGCTTGAAAAGCATACAGTACCAACAATCATTTTCGTGTATTTCGCATACACCATTTCGAATGCATAAAATGTATTTTGGGGTGGGTTGGAATACACATGCACCTTTAAATGTTTACTATTGCTTAGTTTTAGTAATAATGGATATTAGATCGTGGAGTGGGTATCGTGTTTTTATATAGGAACCTGAATCAATATTGCTATTTTATGCCCTTGTACGGCTATAGTTAATAATATCCCTATAATGGCATAAGAATCAGATCGATTTTTAAGTAAATAGCCCTTGCAGTCCAAAGCACAGCAGAAGCTACTTCCTTGAATTCCTAGAAAGCACAACGAGTTCTTTCGACACACCAAACCTCCAGCAACCTGGGAAATCCCCATTTGCTTTTGTTTTGATTTGCCATTGAACTCCTGCGAACACTAAAGGAACTGTCAGTTCCTAGTGACATCTTTATTGACGTCTTATGTCCAAACCCTACGTCAAACTCGGCACCTTTCAGGTATAAATATACCAACGTTGCCTTAAGCAAACACACAGTGGTGGTTTTGGAGCCGAGCAGCTATCTACTTGCCCGAGAGCCCAGCTGATGCGAGAGCCCACGGACGCTGCCCCTCGTCTTTGACGCACTGAGAGAGACGCTGGCTTTTCTCCTGCCGAGAAATCCAAATATTAGCCGCCTTGGCGGGCTGCTGGGATATCGAGTCCTGAAAGAGAGATACCAGACCTCCTGCATTCTATTACCCAGGTACGGAGCTGGCTAAATCCTTAAAGAGAATTCTCGAGTCAGATTCTTGGCAAAACCAACTTAACTTAAACTGCTACTTACTTACTCCTTCCCACGTATTAGGCTTAGGTCAGGTACACCAGGGTTGGCGTATTTTAGAAGCACCAGTTGAGTACGTTAGTCAATGTATATATGTATGTATATATTTTTTCCATTTTAAAGTATCTTATGGCTAAGAAACCATATCAATGCTTTTACAGTATTATTTCATAATACTCTTTTTACTGTACGCACTTTACATTAAGTATTGCAATTATGGCAATTCATTTCTCTTGCATGAGAAAGAAGACTGCTCAATAAATTACACCTTTTATTGAAAACGCCTGTCTCTCTTTTCTTTGCACTCTGGTGAAACTAAGTACGCACATTTGACTGAGTGAAATAGCTGTCTATTGCTTTCACACGACTCTACAGATACACTCTTATTCTGAGGGAGCAAAGTTGTCATGTTATATGGTTGTCAGAAGCTAATCCCTTCTTGTCTATCCAGGGAGGTTAAACTCCTCCTCGTTTATTCGAGAAAGTTTCTAGTGACCTCTGAGCTAGCTGGCAAACCTTAAGTCTAATATAGTCAGTAGAGACCTAGTCGACCTCAGTCCTACGTCTACACTGCTGGCTGAATATATTATTCTAATGTGCAGAGCCTATTGGGAATATAGGAACTACACTACAGGCACAGATGGTAACTTGTGAGGAGACATCAATAGCGAGTCGGAAATCATGGACTGGTCCCCAAGGGAAACATGATTAACGTCAGAAGGCAGTGGATGTAAGAGCGGGGATTTTAAACTTGCTGAAGCACCAATACCACTAGTTTGGCCTTGATGAACAGGTGTCCGCGCATTAGCAATGTACCCCATCGATGACCTTCTGGCAATCATCAGATCCTGGGAAACTCTACGTTCCATCAGTATGATCCCCAGGTCTATAACACAATTTACCCTGGTAATGAACTGGTCCATTGTTCCTGTGAGATTAACATTGTCCGCTCTACCTCTGGACTCCTTTGGGGGCATGATAAAGGCAATAAATTAATACGAAGCAATGAAGTACTCACAAATCAATCCCCCAGGGTAAGATGAAAGAGAGGTGGCCCGTCCCGTCCTTGCACGGTTTTGCACGGGCTTAAACGGGCCCGCCTTTGGCCCGGGCTCCGCCAGGCTCGTCCCGCGCTTCGCGGGTCTGGAGTTGATTTAAAGCACCTGCTGTGCTCTGCGGGATGGATGGTCGTATGCCGCTCAGCCTTGTGGGGTATGTAGTCTTCCCTGGCCTCTCTCACTAGTGCCCACAGGTACGAGCGTTTCACGCGGAGCGGGAAATGCAAGTAGTGTTCCGAAAATCTTTTGGACGGGGTGCGTGGTTCTCCCCCTGTACGTGTACCCCTCTGCTGTCGCCAGATCCAATCACCAAGGGATCGTCAAGCAAAAGGTTTCCCGCGATGCGCGGGTCTGGAGTTGATTTAAAGCACCTGCTGTGCTCTGGGCGTTGCGGGATGGATGATCGTATGCAGCTCAGCCTTGTGGGGTATGTAGTCTTTCCCGGCCTCTCTCAAAAGGTGCCCACAGGTACGAGGCGTTTCCCGATGAGCGGGAAACGCAGAGTTTCGAAAATCCTTTGGACGGGGTGCGTGGTTCTCCCCCTGTACGTGTACCCCTCTGCTGCCGCCAGATCCAATCACCAAGGGATCACCAAGTAAAAGGTTTTTCCACGATGCCACAAGAAATAACGTAGAGCACAACCTGTATGCACCAATACGGCAAGTATTCACAGAATACAGAAGAGACTGTCCCGGAAGGATACAGAGGGATCTGCCTCCCAGGGGCGCATGTCCACATGTAGACCAACAAGACAGACACAGTGAGTCTGCAAGAACACTCCAGGAAAAAAACAGGCCTGACAAAACCCAAACCAAACAGCAGGGAAGGACACTCATACTGAGGTGTGGACGTACTAAGGGCCAACTGTAGACGACCCATCATAACTTCCGAAGAGAGACCAACCCGATGGATCTCACCAGAGAAGACATTCTACAAGAGTAGGAAGAGTCAACTTGCGGTAAAACTTCACGAGTAAGGAAGAGTAGCAATATAACTGCTAACAAACACACCACATAGGGTAAGGCACAACCCTACAAAAGAAGGTTCCCTCTTAAGATAAGATTGTGGGCAGAGGCTCAAAAGAAAGGTAAACACAGCTAAACCTGCTATTCCAGAATAAGGAAATAACACAGCCAATCAGACAGCTTAAAACAGCTGTAACCCAGAACTGGTAACCGAGAAGAAAGTGACGGCACCATCACGAAACCAAAAATCCTCCACGAGGATTAAAACCTTGAAAGACAAGCATACAGACGAGAGGCTCCTGACCGCCGCATCAGCATGGGTGTCAAAAAGAGTGACCCCATCAAACAGTAGATCTCTAAGCAGCTCCGTAACATGCTCTGGGAAACAGTCATCGCGCAAACACACATGGCGGCGAATGACAACCGACCTGGTTAGTCAGTGGTATCCATGGCAGACGGTATCGAAAATTGCGCTATATCATGGCCATTACAGATTATGCAGGCCAGATCGGCACAAGACTTCTCCGGCAAGGAGGGGAGGAGCAGCTCGACAGAGTCCCAAAGGGCAAATGTAGCCTGAGCAAACACACACAACGTGTTTAGGGACCAGAGTCTCGCGCTGGCTGAGGCAAACACATCTCGGCCACATGACCTTAACCACAGAGACTCCCAAGTGAGAGGGTGCAACGGAAAAGGAGTAGGCAAGAGAGCTGCCTGAATCACAAATCCACTAGCCACAGGATAGAAGGTAAAATAGGCGGGATCATCGTGAGCTGGGCAATGGCAATGTGCCACAGCTTGATCCACTGGGTCCCCCGAAAAGGGCTTCGCCCACGCCCAAGAAGAATGTCAAATAATGACTCCACAAATGGCAACAATGGCTGCATGTCCCCCACGCCCTGGTGGAAAAGATCAAGCAATGTCTCCGAAGGCCTAGAGACTGAGGGTGGCTGCATCTTCAAAATATCTGCAGCTCAGAAAAACAGCCCTGATAAACGTCCCACTAGCTTCTGGGGCCTGCAAGGCAGTGACCGCAAGTCATCAGTAGGTGATGGATGCAAGCTAATCCGGTCACGTAATAAAGGCTCAGCAAAAGGATAAGTAGGTGCCTGCTCCAGAGAGAGCTGAAATGACTCAGGGGGTGGAAGATGGTACTGGCGTTAAAGCGACGTCAACATGGCGTCTACATCCTTAAAGGCCTCAACTGGAGGAGTGGAGGCTGCACAGTCGATCTCTGAAAAGGCCTCGACCGGCTGAGTCAAGCTGGCGTCGACTACCTCTAATAAGGCCTCGACCGGTAGGGTTGAGGTCGGCAACCTCCGAAAAGGCTTTGACCAGCTGAGTCGAACTGGTGACCTCCAAAAAGACCTCAACCGGCCGAGTCCAGCCTGTGTCTGCGACCTCCGGAAAGGCCATGACCGTCCGGAGTCGGACTGGCGACAACATCTCAAGAGGTGGAAACCTGTGGGGAGAGAGTGTGCCGAAGCGGTGTTGTGCACCGCACTACAGCCACCTCCAGCAATGAAGCAGGGAGCCTCGGAAGGCTGTGCAACGGTGCTGTGGAAAGGCTAGACGTTGTGGGATGCCCCTTCGGGCCTTGTCCCGACGTAGCGGCGAATCCGGAGAATGAGTCAGGTCACTTGGTCGGTAAAGAGGGTAAACTCGCTGGCGGAGATCCGACCTGAGTGTCTACCCCCACTTTGGGGCCCGAAGGCACGCCAGAGAGGGGTAGCCAAGAAAGAAAGGACTGCAGGGCCCTGCAGTAGTCTTCCATCTGAGGTTGAGTCAACCCCTTCACCCGAAAACGGGGGATATGCAGAGTCCGACTCCTGGGGGTCCAAGTCTGACAAAAACCAGGAGCCGCAGGCCCCAACATGATGTTGACGCGAAGCAGACTACTTCCGTGACTTCCGTTTGTGCTTATCCGAGAGAGAAGAATTACGTCAACAGTCCCAGGACCTTGCCGAAAATTCCTCCTGTGAAGACCGGCGCTGACAGCAGCTTCCTGCGGTGTTCCCGAAGGGGATTTTGCCCGCAGCTTGCAGCAAGTGTTGCACTCCAAGGAGTTGTGGTGGTCACCCAAGCACCACATACAGATTTCATGAGGGTTCGTCGCTGACATCTGTCGCGAGCAGGACTGGCACGGCTTAAAGCTCGTAGGCATTGAACACACTGTTTCATGACGCAAAAAGACGTCAAGAAGGCCTGAAGATAAGAAAAACAGGCCAGAGGTATCCCTTCCCTGGATCCGCGTTGGGACGAGGAAAAGAAGAAAACGGACGTGAGCGCGCTGTGAGGGGCATATATGGAGCCATTGATGTCACATCCATGGACGAAATGAGGATGGAGCCGGGCGACGCCGCCGTCAAGCGTACAGAGGTAATACTAGGGAAAAAAGATTTTCCGGATCAAGTCTGATGCCTGGGGAAATATTTTAAGTTAAGGAATCTGCTGCTAGATGTCTATATCAGATATTGCGTTTAGTACAGCACAGCAAAAAAATAATTCAGAAGGAAGCGCAACTCATAGACTTGGAACGCAGAAGTAGTGGCGTGTCAGTTACTTCAGACACAACAATCATATGCCCGCAAATTATTAGAGGAGGTTAAAATGGCGTGGTTGGCAAACCGCAGTAGAATATATCAATGGGGAGACCAGTCCAGTGCCGTAATATTCAGTCTCTGGCAACAGACACTCAGTTCCCTAACTATTCCGGCTATTCGCGACCCTACCCGAGAGATACTTATAGACCCTGAAGAAATTGCTGAGAGCTTTGCAGATTTGAGAGGCCTATATGCCCCAAGGGAGACGCGTACTGCAGCCACCGTGTGCCGGTTCTTGGATGACCTGCCTCCCGGGCCCTGGAAGACCCAGTAAGGGAAAACTAGAAGCTCCGTTGACAGTGGAGGAACTTCAAAGTGCCCTTTCAGATATGCACACAGGCAAGGCGCGGGCCCTAATTAAGCATGGGCGGAAAATCCGTTTCGCTCGCGGATTTTCGGTAAATTCGCAATCCGCGAGATTCGCGAATCTCCCGCAAAATCCGCAAATCCGCGAGCAGCGGATTTTGCTCTCACTGCTCGCACTGTTCGCGTGAGTTCGCGGCTTCCCAGTACAACTTCGCGCCCCGCGAATAAGTGCAAAATTGCAGAAATACGATCTTAGCAAAACTGAAACTACTTACCAGGTTCAAAAGTTCAGGCTCATCATTAGTAGCCATTTCCTGTAGTGCTTCCTGAGGGGCCCCTCCAGAGTTCAGTTGCCAGTTGCAACTATTATGTGACCCTGCTCTGAACCTCAGAATAGTTACACATATGCCACAAAGGTCCTGAATTACAGCTAAGGGAGACAAGCAGGAGCCAGGCTGGAAGTTCAAATCCATTAATCAGCCCCTAATTCATTATTGTCAGTTGGGGCAGGGCAGGTGTTGTAACTAATTTTGCAACAATGAAAGCACTTAGCAAGTGCAAAAGATCACTAATCAGGAAGCACTAAGGAAGCAGGTGCCAGCTAAAAAAATATTCTGTGACACATTAATCAGCCCCAAATTAATTCAGGTCACTTGAGGCAGGGAAGGTGTGCTTGCGTTGCCACAATAATGTACACTGACTGGACAACCAGAGGGTGCTGTGATGAAACAGAGGGTGGCATGGGTGGGCCAGAGGGTGGCATGAGTAGTCAGAGAGTGGCAGTGGTGACAGAGTGGCAGTGATGAAGAAGAGTGTCCCAAACAGGCTGGACACGTAGAAACAACAAGTTCGCGAAACTTGCGACCCGACAGGTAAGTTCGCAATTTGCAAAAGTGTACAAAACCCTCGCGAACTGGCAGAAACCCGCGCAAACACACAAAAAAATCCGCAAATTCGCGAGAATTCGCGGATTTTGCGGATTGCGAGTTCGCAAATCCGCAAAATTCGCGAACGCGAGATTCGCAAAATTCGCCCATGCTTAGCCCTAATGGCTTCCCGTTTGAATTCTATAAAATATATCAATCTCTACTGACTACCCCTTATCTGGCCACATTCGATGCGGCCGTAGATAAAAGATACCTTCTACAGGACTGGCGACATGCGGAAATAGTGGTTATCCCCCTCAAATCCACACTTCCTCTCGCTCAAAATCTGTTTTTTTTATTAAACATTTTATTGCAGTCCCCAACAGCCACAGCGCACATCATTGTATTACAGTCCTTCTAAACACGACATATTTACCCCACATACTTGATCATGGTACACAGCCATTTAGCCAACACCACAAGTCGGGCAGGCGGCATATATCTTTCAAAGCACAGAAAAAGACAATACTCCCATACAACGATAACCGGCACTCCAGGGTGTGCATGAAAATATATATTCCCCCTGTGCGCCTTCCCTGAACTTTCTCTATGTGCACCTGTTCTGTGATGATCTCGGTCTCTTGCAGTCTTCCCTTGTTGGCTCCCCATTAGTGCACTTACTGCGCAATCTACTTTCATATCAATCATCACCTATGTCCAAAGTAATATGTTCAGTCCCTTCAAGCCTCAACCAATACCAGCCGGTTCATTCACACCATGAACTCCTCCATCACGGCCCTCCTGTATTGTCTCTTCAGTCACCCTTGCATTTGCCTGCACATAGTTAATATACAGACCCCGAAAATTCTTTGGTCCCCTCCTGGGAGGCAGCAACTCACTATACTGTTCCGATTGCGCAGAACAGTTCATCATATCTAGTGTCCACTGACGCAACGTCGGGACCCGCCCCCTCATCCAACATACAGCTACACGCCATTTGGCTATAAGCAGCCCCATATCGACCAGTCTGGGCATTGCCCTAGGCAGCTCCTCTGAGTATCCCAACAAGGCCAGCAACGGATCTGGTGTAAGTTCAGCCTCCATCTCCTTGTCCAACTCCACAAATAAAGTTTCACAAAAGGAATAGACTCCCGGGCACAACCATGCCAGATAAATGAAGTCCGCAATGGGCGCGCTGCACCTCTCGCATCTCGCTTTCTCCCGCAAGCCATGATTACACAATCGTTCAGGAGTATAATATATTCGGTTAAGATATTTGAAATGTATCAACCTACGTCTGCTGTGCATTGACACTTTTTTAGTAGCTGTACAGCAATATGCCCACCCATCGTCGTCCAGTTGGACATCTAGATCACGTTGCCATGCAAGTCTAGCTGCTGTGTACTTATGTGTCCTATGTGACATTGCTATCTTATAAGGAAAATGCTACTTACCAGTATGCATCTGTTCTTGGCATGTAGGGCTGCTGACATTCATGTCTTAGCATAGATCGCCATCTAGTGTTGGGTCCGGATGTTTGCACTTTGTTGTCCTGGAAGAGTCTTCGATGTATCACGAGACAGGTGACTCCTCCCTTGGACTACAGGGCGCATGGGCATCTTCTCCATCTTCAGACTGTTTTTCGCCATTGTGGCAAAGATGGAGTATAGAAAAGTAAGAGATGACCATGTAAATGTATGCAGAAAGAATTACTGCAGCTGTGACAGGCACCGGGGAGGACGGTGGGCGATATAAATGTAAGCAGCCCTACATACCAAGAACACATGCATACTGGTAAGTAGCATTTTCCGTTTGTGGCATGTGAGCTGCTGAATTCATATCTTAGCATAGACTGTATAGCAGTTTCTCCTCTAGCAGTGGTCACCTGTACCAGCTGCAGAGGTTTGAAAGAGTTTTAAGGACAGCCTGGCTACAGCAGCTTGTTGCTTAGCTTGCATGTCAAAACAGTAGTGTTTAGTGAAAGTGTGTATGGTAGACCATGTTGCTGCCCTACATACGTCTTCTAGGGGAATATTTCCTAGGAAAGCCATGGATGCCCCCATTTTGCGCATTGAGTGGGCTTTTGGGGGGAACTGTTAAGGTGGGCTTTTGCCTTTTGATAGCATATTTGAATGCATTTAACTATCCATCTGGCTATTCTTGTTTTTGAGATGGGATTACCCTTATGTTGGAGTGAAAAGGCAAAAAATAGTTGCTTTGTTTTTCTGAATGATTTAGTTCTGTCAATATAATATAGCAGAGCTCTTTTAACGTCCAGTGTGTGTAGAGCTCTTTCAGCCAATGACTGCGGGTTTTGAAAGAAAACTGGCAATTCTATTGACTGATTAATGTGGAAAGTGGATATAACATTTGGCATAAATGTAGGGTTAGTACGAAGCACTACCTTATTGTGGTGTATTTTGCATGAAGGGTTCCTGAATGGTTAGTGCCTGTAGCTCACTCACTCGCCTGAAGGAGGTAATGGCAATTAAAAATGCCACCTTCCATGTTAAGAATTGTAGTTCACATGAATGGAGTGGTTCGAAAGGTGGTCCCATGAGCCTGGTAAGTACTATGTTTAAGTTCCAAACTGTCAAAGGTGGATGTCTTGAAGGGATAATTCTTTTAAGTCCTTCCATAAAAGCTTTGATAGGTGGTATTCTGAACAGGGACAGGTGTTGTCTGTTCTGGACATATGCTGCTATAGCAGCAAGGTGTAGCCTTATGGAAGAGTATGCTAGATTGCATCTTTGAAGATGCAATAAGTAGCATATTAGGTTTTGGATGGAGGCATCTAATGGATTGATTTGGTTATTACAGTAAATTACGAATCTTTTCCATTTAGCTGCGTAGCATGCTCTAGTAGTTGGGTGTCTTGCTTCCTTGATAATGTTCATACAGTCTGGAGGAGAGTTAAGATATCCGAACTCCAAGACTTCAGGAGCCAGATCGCTAGGTTCATCTGATTTGGATCTGGGTGCCGGATTTCTCCACGGTTCTGCGTTAACAGCTGTGGCGATAGGCGCAGCCTTTGGTGTGGGACTACTGAGAGTTCTAGGAGTGTTGTGTACCATGTCTGTCTTGCCCAAGTGGGAGCAACTAGGATCATTGTGAGGGACTGTTGCTTTAGTTTGCGCGCCACTAATTGAATCAGTGGGGTTAGCGGAAAAGCGTACACAAATCTGCTTGACCAATTCATCCATATCGCCCCTGTGACAACAGGTGCGGAAACCTGGCGGCAAAGGATTGGCATTTTGAGTTTTCTTTTGTGGCAAACAGATCTATCTCTGGATGCCCCCACTTTTTGAAGAATGGTTGGAGGACTTGAGGGTGAATCTCCTATTCGTGTATATGTTGGCTGTGTCTGCTTAGTAGATCTGCGATCTGATTGACTATTCCTGGGAGGTGTTCTGCCAGGAGAAAGTTGTTTTTTCGAATTGCCCACCTCCATACGCTCTGTGCTAGGTGAGACCGCTGCGGAGAGCGTGTCCCTCCCTATTTCTGTATGTAGTACATGGCTGTCATGTTGTCCGTCTGGATTAATACAGCCTTGTTATACAAGTATTTCTAGAAGGCTTTCATCGATAGAAATACTGCTTGCAACTCTAAGTGGTATATGCAGTGTCTTCTGCTCGACTGTCCAGAGCCCTTGGACTGTGTATTGAAGTAGGCAAGCTCCCAAACCTGTCAGTGATGCGTCCGCTGTTAGCACTACCTGTGGAACCGGCTCTTGGAACAGTTGCCCCTTGGAAAGGTTTTTTTGTGGGTTCCACCACTGCAGAGAGTTGTAAGTGCGACTGTCTACAAGTTGTCCTTGAGCTTGGTTCCACTGCTGTGCTAGGCATTCTTGCAATGGACGCATTTGAAGTCAGGCATGAGGGACAATGAATATGCAGGAGGCATTCATGCTTATAGGTTGCATGAACACTCGAGCTGGCAAGGAGTGTTGTGGGTGAAATCTTAGAATTAGAGACTGCATGTTGGCTATCCTGGCTGGATTTGGATATGCTCTTGCCACTGAGGTATCTGTTGTTGCTCCCAAATATTGTTGTATGTGGAAGGGCTGCAGAGTGATTTTGTATAAGTTATGGAAAAACCCAGACTGTGCAGCAGCTGAATTGTCTGCGATGTGTGGTTTCCACACTGTGCATACGAGTTGTTTTTTATGAGCCAATCGTCCAAGTTTGGGAACACATGGATGTGTTGCCTTCTTAGGTGTGCTGCTACTACTGCTAGGCATTTTTTGTGAAAACCCTTGGTGCTGTAGATACCTCGAAGGGGAGAACTTTGAATTGATAGTGTTGACCGTCTATCGTGAACCTGATGTATTTCCTGTGAGCTGGATGTATAGGTATGTGAAAGTATGCACCCTTGAGGTCTAATGTAGCGAGGAAGCCGCTTTGTTGGAGTAAAAGGAGTACTTGTTGAAGAGTGATCATATGGAAATGCTCTGAGTATGTATTGGTTCAGAGGCCCGAGGTCCAATATTGGTCTGAGGGACCCGTCCTTTTTGGGAATAAGGAAGTATAGGGAGTATACTCCAGTCCCTTGGTGTTGAAAAGGGACTGGCTCTATGGCTCCCTTCTCTAGCATGGATGTTAACTCTTGTTGTAACAGCGTGACGTGTTCCTTGGACATCGGACGGTGTTTGGGAGGTATGTTGGGGCGAGTAGAAGTGAGTTCCAGGCAATAACCATACTGGATAATTTGTCTCACCCACCCATCTGTTGTAATTGCGTTCCAAACTGGTAGGAATTGTGTTAGTCTGCCTCCGACCAGTGTTGAGTGGTCTGGAAGGAGTGTGAGCAAGTCACTGTTAGGTGGCGGTGGAGGCTCTGGTGTTGTTGCCACCATGTCCTCTGCCCTTGTTATTATTGCCTCTATAACCTCATCTGTTGGAGCCTTTATTAAAGGTGCTCTGGGTATTACTTTTGAATGTAGAGAAAGTTTGTGATGTGTTGCCTCTACCTGAGCCTCGAAAGGAGGAGCAACAAAAGGAACTTCTGGATTGTTGGAACTGAAGTGCGCCCATTGAATTAGCAGTATTAGTATCCTTTTTCATCTTCTCCAAGATGGGATCTACTGCAGGGCCAAACAGAAAGTCTTGGTAATACGCTAGTGTTAATAGACCTACCTGCTGTGTCATCTGCGTCAAGTGCACATTTAATGGAAGCATTTGTTATAAATTTGCCTTCCTGTATTAGGTCGTTAGATTCTGATCCTCAGGGTCTACAAAGTTATCTTGAGGATCGTCCCCTATGTTTTCTGTCTCATCATAATGTGAAGGAGAGTAAGGTACATAAGGCATGTCAGGAAAGAAAGGAGGAGGAGTGAAAGTCCTTGAGTGAGATGTTGCAAAGTATTTCTTCTTTGGAGGAACAGGGGAAGAAGTGTCAGTGTCCAAAGGTTTCTTTTTCCTGTGGTAAACTGTCACCTGCGATGTTTTAGGGTCTATATACAGTTTAGGCTGTTCTTCCTCCACTGGATCAGGGTGGAAAAGTTCTTCCTCAACGGTCCATGATTTTGGCGCCGATGATTTTGGCTTAGTCACTTGTTTAGTAGTCTTTGGCTCGAGGGCCTTCGGCTGTGGGGCTTCTTTTGGCTCGACTGCTGTTTTCTGGTTGGAGACCTTTTTCGGGTCAGCGACTCCCTTTTGTTCAATGTGTTTCGTCTTTACCGTCTTTTTTGGTTCGGCGACCTTCTTTGGTTAAACGATCTTTTTCGGTAGACTGTGCTTTTAGGCTCGATAACCTTTTTTGGATCGACCAGTGTTTTTGGTTCAATACCTTTCTCTGGGTCAACTGGTGTTTTCGGTTCGTTAACCTTTTTCGGATCGACCGTTTTTTTTGACGACTCAGCTGCCTTCTTCGGGTCACCTCATACTATCCAGATCGCCCTCATACTATCCAGATTGGATTACGCGAATGGCCTCTTCTGTGGCCTACCGGCCTACCTGAATCATCGTCTCCAAGTTATTCAAAATGCTGCTGTGCGGCTTTTGTTTAACATACCCAAAAGCTTAAGTGTCCGCCAACCTCTTCGCACCCTTCACTGGCTCCCAGTTGCTCACAGGATCTCATTCAAAATCCTTGTCCTCGCATATCGAGCTGTCCATCAAACCGGCCCAGTCTATTTGAGAAAAAGATTTTCCCTGTATGTTCCCAACCGACCTCTTAGGTCAACTAATCTGCACCAAATGACTGTACCAAAATTTAAATACAGCAGGCTTGGTGGACAATCCATCTCTGTCAGAGCTGCGAGAGCCTGGAACACCCTTCCTCTCCACTTGAGAACAGCCCCATCCATCACTGTGTTTAAGAAGGGACTGAAGACCCACCTCTTTAACATCACTGTATAGGGCTCTCACTCCTATCTTTACACGGGAATCACTCTGCTCTGCATCTCATCCCCGCGCCAGGATACTATTTTCTTAGTAACAGAGCGCGCTACAAAAGCCTCTATAATAATAATTTTAGTGTGACCTGTTTTTGGGAGGCCGACACTCTTTCGGGTCGACTGCCTTTTTCAGGTCGACTATTCTCTTGGGATCGACTATCTTTTTTGTTTCGATGATTTTCTTCGGCTCTACAACCTTTTTCGGTTCGGCGGCCTTTTTGGGAAGAGTGTAGCTCGTTCCCGATGTCTCAGAAGGCTTGGGTTTGGTCTTCGGAGCCGAGCCGCAAGGCGGGGTCTCTGAAGGAGTTTGTCTATCTCGGCTAAGCCCTTTAGCTTTAGGCGATGCTTCGACCCAAGCCTTGTTTTGAGATGAAAGCGGGGTAGGGGCGTGGTAATCACGGTTTGCCCCAGTGAGATCTGGTCATCGGAATCAGACTGGTCTTCTACAGTGACAATTTCTAGGTCGGAGTCCGCCGCTTCTGGGAGGTCATGTTAGTCTTCAAAAATGATCTCAGGTTCAGGTGCCTGCCGCTGCATCTCCAGTCTAGCAGCCCTTCGGTTCCGGATAGTCTTCTTCGACCGGAACTAAGGACAAGCTGGACAGTTTTTCTCGTTGTGCTCGGGAGAGAGGCACTTGTTGCATACTGTATGTGTATCAGTATGTGGGAACTTGGAGTGACATTGTGGGCACCTTATAAATGTTGTCCTTTCCATCGTCAGCAAGCCCACGTGGCGTCGAAAAGGCTTAAAGGCCCGCTTCGACAACCGGATCAAGAGGAAACGTGTTACTGAGTAAAGGTTTACCGAACGAGAACAATACAGTCTAGGTAGAAGCCCTTTTGGCCTTAGAAAGTTGAAAAGTTTTGGTTCCGAAGTTGAAGTTGAGGAAGGAGTAGTTTCTGTCCTGTAACTCCAGTTCTGTAGTAGGGGTATCTCTGTTATAGTGAGGAAATATAAATTTTATGGTCAAGTAATGTTCCCTAGCGTGTACCCCACCGTTTCCGTGTACCAGCCTGAAGTACATGTAACTTCCCTCCTGTATCAGCTATGAAGACGCAAATACATTTGCGTCCACCGTTAACATGTCCTCTTTCAGATCCACCCTGAATGGATCGATAATTCAGTTCCTAAGTATGCCTTGCCAACGTCTTTTTGTGGTGTACTTTACACGTTTTCCAGCTCTGGCAAAGTAGGCCCCGAATTCTGCCATCGAGCCTTTTCTTGTTTTCTGACTCTGAAAGCCTCAGCCCAGGCTGTCTGTATATCCGTGAACTCTGCCTTACTTCCTGTGCAGCCCATGGCGTTTAGCTCAGCCTGCTGCCTGCCAAGACTGTATTCAACCTTCGAAGTTATCTGTTCCGCTCCTCGAAAATGCATTCCTGCCTACTAGTTTAAGTAAACATTCTCCCAGCTGCAGGGCGAAGGGCCCGGCCTCGCTGTCTCTATGCAAGTAATTCATAGCCTCTGTTTCCATGGAAGGCCCATGCCCCCCGCATCTCATGCAGACACTCCGGCGCTTATACACGCACACACAGTTAGTATAGAGTAACTTCTGCCCCAGAGACCTTTTCCTCTAGATAGTATGGTGCCCAAACATCAGATATCAGATATGATAGAAGTACGAGTTGATCTGACATGCCAGACTTCTGTCTCTTTCCGCCAGTGTAAATGTCAAGTCCCCTGCACCCGTCTGTTTCACGTCAAATCATACGTCATGCAGCTGCGCGCGCATCCATGCCTCTGATTTCTGCTGACATTACAAGATTCTGCTTTGTTGCCACCTACTTGTGACGTTTTCTAGCACACACCTCTGTATCCACGCCCAGTTCACGCCTCCACTTACGTATTGCAACACGTGGACACTGTTATCATGCTGTTATCTCGTTTCTCTCAGCTGTTACGCCTCTTGCATTAGAGTCTATAATGTAAATCAAGTATATAAGCTATGTATTGTCATTAAAATATTGCTCTATCCCTTCTTGAACCCTTGTGGTTGCAGGAACATGATATCCCGTTCTGGAACGATTCCTTTTTAAGGAATAAAACCCCCAAGAACTCTAAACACCACGGACTCTGTTTCCTTCTTTCCGATTGAGTTATTATTGATTAAGTACTTACTTGTATAGAAATTATGATGGTAAATTAATTATTTACGACAATAGTCATAATCTAGTGAATAGTCCCGCCCATGTGCGTGGACCCCGGCAATCAAAAATAATCTCTTAGGTTGTCAAAATAATGCAGAAACTGCAAAGACAATTAAGAGAGAATTTAAAGACAAATAATGCAGCCTATAACCACAGGCTACACTGTCCAGTACTTCAACTAGAAATTCCACCAAAAAACACCACACACAACACAGCCTGCCAGTTTCTACCATAGAGAAACTTGCCTCCCCCAGTCAAAGACTCTGGAATGATAGAGAGGAAGGTAGGGACAGACAAGCCCCATAGGCTGCCATTAAGTGGCTTAAATAGGATACTGTGCCTTTAAGAGAACTTTCCAGAACTTCTCCCAGTATCATAGAATGCATAGCAGGTCCCTCTACTTTCAGTTCTTTTTGAAGGCGAAGCACGCCAGACCCGTCGCATTCTTTACATGATGAAATATCTCCACTGGGGAGGAGGGCGGGCGCTTAGGACTATAACAGAGATACCCCTACTACAGAACTGGAGTTACAGGACAGAAACTACTCCTTCTGTAGTAGGGGATCTCTGTGTATAGTCATAATCTAGTGAATAGAATGGCAAGCCCATCCCCACACCAAATCGGCGGTGGAGAATAAATACGTAACGCCACTACTGTGCGAACAAATTCCGCAGCGAAGCCTGCCCAACCTGAGCGTCTGCCCTGGCGTCAGTGTCCAGGCAGTAATGCTTAGCAAAGGTATGAGCCGACTTCCAAGTGGCTGCCTTGCAGATTTCAGCAATCGGCACGTTTTGAAGCAGAGCCGTCGTGGCAGCTTTGCCCCTGGTGGAATGAGCATTAGGCTTACCTCCTAATGTCTTATTAGCCTTTTGATAACACAATTGTATGCAGGACACAATCCACCTAGAGATGGACTGCTTAGAGGTCGCAAGACCCGTCCTGACTGATCCATAATTGATAAACAACTGGTCAGACCTACGAATATCTTTGGTTTTATCCAGATAAAATTTCAACACCCTCCTAACATCCAGGGAATGGAGAGACCTCTCCACTGGGGATGAAGGGTTCTGAAAAAACGTAGGCAAAGTTATAGTCTGGTTGACATGAAAATCAGAAATAACCTTGGGAAGAAATTTAGGGTGAGTACGCATAACAACCTTAGCAGCATGAAATACAGTATAAGGTTCATTACAACACAACGCCTGAATTTCACTCACCCTGCGGGCCGATGTAATGGCCACGAGGAACGCCGCCTTCCAGGACTGAATGGGTTCAAAAGGCTCCTTCGTCAATCTGGACAGCACCACATTCAATTGCCATGAAGGCGAGGGAAGCCTGACAGGAGGGAATACTTTTTTCAATCCTTCCAGAAAATTTTTGATCACGGGGATCTGGAAAAAGGAAGTCTGTGTAGGGCATTTCCTGTAGGCAGTCAATGCAGCCAGATGAACCTTAATGGAATGGAAATTAAGGCCAGACTGCGCCAAATGTAAAAGGTAAGGAAGGATGACATCTTCCTTACAGGTCGTAGGATCATGGTTCTTAGACTGGCACCAGATACAAAACCTCTTCCACTTGTAAGCATATGAAGTCCGAGTGGAAGGTCTCTTAGACTCCTTCAGTATGTCCATGCAATCATCGGGTAGATTCAGATGGCCATATTGCACTATCTCAGGAGCCATGCCGCCAAACTCAAAGACGAGAGGTTGGGGTGTAACATCCGTCCCCCGAACTTCGTGAGAAGGTCCGGCCTGCACGGCAACCGAATGTGAGGAAGGAGAGACCGGTGAAGCAGGTCCGTGAACCACCACTGCCTGGGCCACTCCGGGGCGATGAGTATCATCCGAGCCCTGGACCAGGCCAGCTTGATGAGCACCGCTGGAATCAGGGGAATGGGAGGAAAGGCGTACAGAAAGCTGTTCGTCCAGTTGATCCATAACGCATTCCCCAGTGTCCCTTGCTGGAAGTACCTGGAGGCGAAGTTTCTGCACTTGCTGTTTTCGGCGGTGGCGAACAAATATACGTCTGGAGTTCCCCACCTTGCGAAGACTTCACCTAGTACTTCGTCGTTTATGACCCATTCGTGGTTTTCCTGAACCAGTCTGCTCAGTGCGTCTGCCTGAACATTCTGCACACCTGGTAGATGGGTGGCCGTTATAGTCAGTCCTCTGGCTAGGAGCCAGTGCCAGATCGTCTGCACCTCCTGTGACAGAGTGCGTGATCTCGAGCCCCCCTGCTTGTTGAGGTAATACATCGTGGTGGTATTGTCCGTCTGTACAAGCAGAGAGTTGGTCTGGAAGGACGGACGGAAGGCCTTCAGAGCCAAGTGAACAGCCCTGAGTTCCAGGAAATTGATGTGATACGTGGCCTCCATCGGCGACCACGTGCCTTGAATCTGTAGCGTCCCGGAGTGCGCTCCCCATCCCAGAAGAGACGCATCCGTCACGACAGTCTGCGTGGGAATGTCCTTGTGAAAGGGAACCCCTCTGAGGAGATTCTCCGCCGAACACCACCACTTCAGAGACTGAAGAGCATGCAGCGACAGTCGAATCTTGTTGTCCCAAGATCCTGTCCTCTGATCCCACTGGTCCTCCAAGCACTCTTGCAGCGGTCTCATGTGCAGCCGTCCGTGTGGCGTCAGGAAGATACAAGAGGCCATCGATCCCAGTAGAGAAGACACCGTCCTCACTGTTGTAGATGGAGTCGTCATAAGAGCCTGAGCCTTCCAAAGGAGTGATAATCGTCGCTCTTCCGAAGGAGACACGCTTGCTGACAGCGTATTGATGGAGGCTCCCAAGTACTGTATGCATTGGACCGGAGTCGGGACAGACTTGGCCATGTTGATGTGCAGCCCCAGCTTGTTCAAGAGAACGCACGTCTTCTGGAAGTGTGCTCGCGCTTCCGAGAAGGAGGATGCCTTGATCAACCAATCGTCCAGGTACGGGTAGACGAACACCTTGTTCTTCCTCAGGTGTGCTGCTACCACCGCCATGCACTTCGAGAACGTTCTCGGCGCAGACTTCAGTCCGAATGGGAGTACTGTGTATTGATAGTGATTGGTGCCGACTTGGAACCGCAGGAACTTCCTGTGTTTGTGTGCAATGGACACATGGAAGTAAGCATCCTGTAGTTCTATAGCGCATAGCCAGTCTCCCCGTTGCAACTGAGGGTAAATCTGATGCAACGACAGCATGCAAAACTTTTCCCTGCAAATCCATTTGTTTGCCTGCCGCAAGTCCAGAATGGGCCTGGACTCGTTCTTGTCCTTCTTGCGAACCAGAAAGAACCTGGAGTACAGTCCTCTTCCTCTCTGAAACAGAGGTACGTCCTCTATCGCCCTTTTCCTCAACAGGATATCCGCTTCCGCCTGAAGCTCGCGCAGCTGAAACTGTGAGCTGAGCGGGGGAATTGTTGGAGGAGGGCTGGTGAACCGAAGACTGTATCCATTGCAAACAATATTCAGCACCCACTTGTCCTGAGCAATTTTTTCTCCACTCTGCCAGAAAAAATTGAATGCTTCCCCCTACCGGAGTGGGTAACAGATCCGGGGGAAGTAGGTTCCTAGGGCCTAGACCCAGCCTGGCCCTTGGGCGCTGGGGCCGACTGCTGGCCTCCTCTGCCCTTCGGCGCTTCTGGAACGGCTTACGGAACTGGTGTTGCTGTTGCGATTGCCCCGAAGCCTGGCCCCTTCCTCGGCCTTGCCCTCCGAACCACCGTTGGAAAGGGCGGTACTGCTTCTTGGTCTCTTTAGGCTTCTCCAGGCCCACAGCCGTTAGCGTCTCGGCCTCCGCCTTCATGCGGGCCATCTCATCGTCCGCATGCTTCCCGAAGAGGGTCTCACCGGAGAATGGTAGGTTGGCCACCCTCTGCTGTGCGTCCGGTTTCAGGGACATATGCCGGAGCCAATCCGTGAGCAGCCAACAGGGAAGAGTCCGCTGCCACGCTGATAATCTGGTTCGCCACCAGCATCCCCTCACTCAGTACTTCCATGAAGTCCTCACGCTTCTCCCGAGGTAAATGCTCTGCAAATCGCTCGAGGGAGTCCCAGAGGGCTCGGTCGTATCGGCCCAACAGCGCCGTGGCACTCGCAGCTTTCATGGAGGTAGCGGAAGTTCCACAGACTTTCCTCCCCGCCGAATCCATCCACCTCGACTCCTTATCCGGGGGAACCGTGGAGGACGGAGTGGTGGCATGCTGCTTGCGGGCCGCCGTCACAATGACAGAGTCTGGAGGAGGTTCCGTTCTCAGAAAGGCCGGATCCGAATCGGGAGCCCGGTACTTCTTCAGTAACCTTGATGGAGCCGCCCTCGTCACCGCAGGGGTGAGAAACAGGGCCATAGCCGGTTCTTCCAGGCCCGGCACAAGAGGCAGGAGAGGACGAGACAGGTGTTTTTGATGTAAAGTCTCAAAAATCACTGACGTTTTCGGAGTAGGCACCGTCAGGGATATGCCCAACTTCGCAGCGCCCCTTAAAAGGACGTCATGGAATGCCACCAGGTCATCTATCGGGGACACTCTCGTGTCCGGTGACCCCGATAGGGTAGGAGAATAGTCCCTGGTCCCAGAGGACCTCGGTTGTGAGCAAGATTCGCGCCTCCTATGGCGGCGTCTCGACCTCGTGGATGATCTGCGTCGCGATCTCTCCCTTCGCCCAGAGCGAGAGCGAGACCTGCCCGCCCGTGGCCGCTCCGTCGGTTTTCGTGGAGGGGTCTTCCTTGGCTCCTCACGGGGCTTCGGTTTTGGGGTCCCCTTAGAGACGGCAGGGAAGTGGACCTCGGAGGAGGAACCTTCGGCTACGGCGTGGGCCCATGCGGAGGGACCGGAGGTGGTGGAGGGTCTCCTGAAGGGAGTGGAGGTTTGGGTGGAGGGTCCTCCTTAGGAACAGGAGGAGGAGTCGGAGTCCTGGGCCGAGATGGTGTGTACACCTCTGAGTACACCGAGCCCGGTGACCCTTTAGGCGAAGGGTGCGGAGAGCCAGCCCCATCAGCAGGTGACCGCTTCCTCTTGCGTCCTCCACTTGAAGCAGCGTGACTTCTGGGACTAGAATCCCTCGTGCGCCGTTTTGGAGAGGCTGACCGACTCCTAGACGCTGACCGCTGTCTGCTGGACGCAGAGCGTCGCTTTTCTGGCGTCGAACGACGCTTCCCTGACTCCGGCGTTGATCGCCGCCTCCTCGGCGTCGACCCTCTTCTCCTCGGCGTCGAACGTCGACTCTTCGACGTCGACCTCTTCTTCCGCGACGCCGTACGCCGCCTCCTCGACGTCGAGCGTTCCGTCTTAGACGACGAACGTTGCCGTCTTCTTGATGCTCTCGACGTCGAGGAGCCCCTCGACGGCGACCGACGGTGTCGCCTCGACGGCGAGCGTCGATGCTTGTCACTTCGCCTTCGGCGTCGGTAGGAAGACCTAGACTTCGACGAAGACGAGGACGTCGACGGTGGCTTCGACGGCGACTTCTCCATGATCTTCGACGTCGAGCCGTCACGCCGTCTCGACCCGGAGCCCCGGGGAGCCCACCGCCGTCAACCCTCTCGACGTCGTCGATGCAATCGACGTCGACGGAGACCGGGACCGTTTGCAGGGCTTCCTAGCTCTGGGGAGCCCCCCAGAGGCCTCAGGAGAGGCAGAGGGAACCTTCCCAGCCTGCCCAGACCCACCTGCAGCCTGCAGACGCCTTTCCTCAAGGCCAGAAAGCCTGATCTTCAGTCTGTCCCTCAGAGTCCGAGCAAAAAACTGCTGGCAGATGACACAATCCTCAGGGACATGATCTTCAGGGAGGCACACGATGCAGACATCATGGGGATCACTCTTGGCCTTCTTCCTCCCACATGCTGGGCATTTTAGAGCCCTAAAACGCCTAAAACAGCACAAAAAAGAGAAAGAACACCAAGAAGTAAACTGCAACACTTTTAGAACTCAATAGTGTGAGAAGTTGGCCCGATATGCAGCGTTCGCTATTCTAGCGACTACTATGTATCGTTCCAAACGACCCTTATGGTGATTGGTTGTAAGTCAACCTTAGACCAGCTATCCTAGTAGCGTGGATACGAGCAGTCTTCGGGCTAAACTCTAGAGGGCGCGTTAAGCCAGCTGTAATACCATCACATACCCCTTGAACACCAAGTGAAAGGACACCACACAAGTGTTATGAAAATAAACAGTATATTTATTAGAATCACAACAGCCCTGTACTCTTTATGAGGACAGGGTACTAAGCACAGAACAAAAGCTCTTAGAAAAAACTTCAAGTGCACAATTTAAAACAAGTGCCCGAGGGCACGGAAAGTTTAGTGGTCTCGGGCAGACCCGATAAGGCAAGTCGGAAGCGAGGGACTCGGGACCCTAGAGTAAGGAGGCTATGCAGGCACCGAAATGCCGAAGTTACCTAGCCACGAGGGCTGCGGCTGCACAAGTCTTACAGGCGTCGGGGGTCTTCGCTGACGAGCCAGGAGCCGGAAGAAAAGGAGTTGCTGGCCGGCGACCAGTGATGAATAGTTCGTAGAGATCCAAGCCTGGATCAGTCGTTGATACCTGAAAGCAGAGGGGACCAAGTTCGTACTACTAGCCAGTAGTCAGAGGGTACCAGGAAGGCACCAGTTGGCCGTCACCTCGACTTGGTGAGTGGGCGACGCTAGGCTCTGCAGTCTCACGGACCAGGAGGCGTTGTCGGCGACCAGGATGGAGGTGCGAGCTGTCCCACGAAGGTTGATGCTGTCGGCGTCGCTGGGCCCAGGATTGGGGCAACAAGCCTTGGCAGATCTCATGGCCACGTGGTGGGCCTAAGATGGCGTCTTGAGTGGACCAGGAGGGTCCGGGGTGCTCCTCTCGAAAAAGGGAGCAAGGGCCGATCTGGAGCAACCAGACCAGCAGCGTTGGTTGTCGGATGTCGTCAAAGAAGGGCACAAGCCAGCGGCTAGTGACCAGACAACGTGCTGAGCAGCGAGCAGAAGGGCCCCACGCAGATCGTGGAGATGCTGGGAGACTGCACTTCGGTGCTGGAGCTGCTCAGGGTCGGGGCTTCTCGGACCCCAGAGCACTCACCAGAGAATTGCTTCGATGGTCGTGCTGTTTAAGAAAGCGTGCAGGTTTTGATGATGGCCGGTCCCTCGAGGTCTCGTCGCACCCACAGATCTCAGCTGAGCTGACGACGTGGGTAGAGGTCAGAGGTGCCAGGGAAGCCGGTTCTCGTCGAGCTGGGCCGTCGGATCCTTGAGGAAGGACTTGCAGCAAACCGCAGAGGTCTTAGATGGTGCCTGCGGATGCAGGGTGACTACTCCTTAGCCACAAGGGAGAAATCTTGAGAAGAGTCTCGAAGTCCTTTCGTAGAAAGTATTCTTGATTCAAAGATGATCTAATTTGGAAGGGTCCCCGCTCCGGCCTTTATCCTAAAGAAAGGGGCGGGTACATGACTAGGTCCTGCTCTAAGGGTGGGACCAGGAAGGGGGGTAGTTACACCCCTCTCCCCCTGCGGGACTTTCCCCAGGTCAGGGGCTGCGCGCCCCTGGAACTGGTTCTAGCCGGCAGATGCGTAGTGAGCACCGGGGTGCCACTCCGCAGTCACCTTCTTGCAAAGCCCTACCTACCCAGAATACACAAACCCTGTCTGGGACGGTGCGAACACCGCCCTTGACAGGAAACCCTTTGTCCAAGCTCTCCTCGCTGGAAGGACTCCCAGCAGCAGGAGGTCAGACTCGTGTCTGTGGTGGCAGCGTCCATTTTGTGGAGCTGAGGCTTCAGTTAACTTTAACCGGGGTTCACAGTTACGTACATGTCGTGTCCCTCTAGAAGGGCGGAATGCTAACCTCGTCGCCAGGAATGGTGAGAGGGCAGCACCCCGATTCGTATGACACCTTACTCGACATGTCTTGATAGTGCGATACCGAAGTTACCGATATGATACGCGTTATCATGGAACAGCCATTAGGTCTTGGTTCCGCAAGCTGCAACCGGGCTCGGCTCGTGCCAGAGCCCAATTCACACGGTTCCATGCACTCTGCCTTCAGGATTGTCAAGGCCTGCCATAGGAGTGACTGATAGGAACTCGGGTGTCCATTTTAAGGTTAGGTATAGGGATACTATACCTACAGCAACGGGCGAGTACGCCACGTTGCCCCAGCTGTCGTGCAGCCAGTTGTGTCAGATTTAGATGGCCAGCCAGGGGTGGCATAATACATGCTTCAGCCCCTGGTGGGCCCTGGGTACACCGATGCCCTGAGTTACAGGGTCTGACAGGGTGGCCCAGTCCCAATTGGAAATGTACCTAGGGTACACACAGCAATTTAGCGAGAGAACAGCTAGGCTGTGGGCCTGATTGGCAGGCCCACAGCCCGAGAAAGTCGTAAACCAGTGAAACAAAAGCAAAAAGTCCGGGGGATCATAGGATTGCAGACCCTACTCTCCTACAAATAGTGCCAAAATATCCAATAAACCCTTGAAACAAGGGAGAGCTCAATGCCAGGGTCCTGTAAGCAGGAGCCGGAAAAAAGAACTGAAAGTAGAGGGACCTGCTATGCATTCTGGGATACTGGGAGAAGTTCTGGAAAGTTCTCTTAAAGGCACAGTATCCTATTTAAGGCACAGTATCCTATTTAAGCCACATAATGGCAGCCTATGGGGCTTGTCTGTCCCTACCTTCCTCTCTATCATTCCAGAGTCTTTGACTGGGGGAGGCAAGTTTCTCTATGGTAGAGACTGGCAGGCTGTGTTGTGTGTGGTGTTTTTTGGTGGAATTTCTAGTTGAAGTACTGGACAGTGTAGCCTGTGGTTATAGGCTGCATTAATTTGTCTTTAAATTCTCTCTTCAGTGTCTTTGCAGTTTCTGCATTATTTTGACAACTTAAGATATTATTTTTGATTGCTGGGGTCCACGCACATGGGCGGGACTATTCACTAGATTATGACTATACACAGAGATCCCCTACTACAGAATAGCATCCGAACCCAATGGCGGAAAAAAACAATCTGAAGATGGAGAAGATGCCCATGCGCACTGTAGTCCAGGGGAGGAGTCCCCTATCTCCAGATACTTCGAAGACTCTTCCAGGACAACAAAGTGCAAACATCCGGACCCAACACTAGGCGGCGATCTATGCTAAGATATGAATTCAGCAACGCACATGCCTCGAACATGGCCATTCTCATTTTCCTAGGTGATGCGCTCTTGATAACATGCAACAATTCCCGAATCTCTAGCGGTTCTTCCAAACCATCACGTAACTTTGCTCGAAGAGCGCTCCTCACTCTGTGGAATTGGAAACTGGTTAGGAGCGAGACTCCCTCCAGCGCACCGATAGCTTGCTCCAGAGTGCAAACCGTCCCGCCGCGAAATAGATCAAATGCTTCTGTCATATTCAGTTCTTGCAGTGCCGTGATAATGCAAATGCTACTTACCAGTATGCATCTGTTCTTGGCATGTAGGGCTGCTGACATTCATATCTGTGCATAGATCGCCGCCTAGTGTTGGGTCCGGATGATTGCACATTGTTGTCCTGGAAGAGTCTTCGAAGTATCACGAGATAGGTGGCTCCTCCCCTGGACTACAGTGCGCATGGGCATCGCCTCCATCCCCAGATTGTTTTTAGCCATTGGCAGAGATGGAGTGAACTATGTGAGTGATGACCATGCTATGAGCATATATCTGAATTCTGCAGCTGCTACAGGCGCCGGGGAGGAGGGCGGGCGATATGAATGTCAGCAGCCCTACATGCCAAGAACAGGTGCATACTGGTAAGTAGCATTTGCAGTTCGAGGCATGTGGGCTGCTGAATTCATATCTGTGCATAGAATACATAGCAGTCCCCCTCTTATCGGCGGGCGCCCGTGCCAGCTGCAGCAGTTTGAAAAAGTGTTCTGAGAACAGCCTGACCAACAGCTGCCTGCTGTTTAGAGTGCACGTCTACACAGTAATGTTTAGTAAAAGTATGTGTGGTAGACCATGTGGCTGCCCTACAAATATCCTCTAAGGGAATGTTCCCAAGGAAAGCCATAGAGGCCCCCAACTTTCTGGTGGAGTGGGCTCTTGGTGGAATAGTGAGAGTGCGTTTAGCTTTAGCGTAACAGATCTGAATACATTTCACGATCCACCTAGCGATACCGGCTTTGGAAATAGCATTACCCTTGTGGTGTGAGGCAAATGCAACGAAAAGTTGCTTGGTTTTGCGAAAATCCTTTGTCCTGTCAATGTAGTACATTAAGGCTCTCTTAACATCAAGGGTGTGGAGCATCCGCTCCGCCAGTGATTCAGGGTTTTGAAAAAACACTGGCAACTCAATTGTCTGGTTTATGTGGAATTGAGATACAACCTTGGGTAGAAATTTAGGGTTAGTGCGGAGCACCACCCTGTTAGCGTGTACTTGGAAAAATGGTTCTTGGATGGTGAGTGCCTGCAACTCACTAACCCTCCGTAGCGATGTAATTGCTACTAAGAAAGCCACCTTCCAAGTTAGAAACTGAAGCTCACAAGAGTGCAGTGCCTCAAAAGGAGGACCCATCAGCCTTGTAAGAACCACATTGAGGTTCCATTCAGGTGCTGGTGGTGTCCGTGGTGGAATGACCCTTTTGAGTCCTTCCAGAAAAGCTTTGATAGCAGGAACCTTGAAAAGTGAAAGGTGTTGCCTATTCTGGAGGTATGCGGCCATAGCAGACAGGTGAATGCGGATGGAAGAATACGCCAAATTGCATTGGTACAGATGGAACAGGTAACAAATGATGTTCTGAATGGAAGCATCCAGCGGGTCAATGTTGTGGTGTACACAGTAAACGACAAACCGCTTCCATTTAGCCGCATAACAAGCTCTAGTAGTGGGCTTCCTTGTCTCCCGAATGATGTCCATGCAATCGGGGGGAAGATTGAGGTAGCCAAACTCTAGGACTTCAGGAGCCAGATCGCTAGGTTGAGCTGTTGCGGATCTGGGTGCTGAATGTCGCCATGGCTCTGCGTCAGAAGGCTGGGTGTGAGATGAAGCCTTTGATGCGGTACCACGGAAAGTTCCAGAAACGTGGTGTACCATGGTTGGCGAGCCCACGTTGGAGCAACCAGGATGAGAGTCATCGAGTGCTGCCTGAGCTTGCGCGCCACCAGCGGTATCAGAGGTGCTGGGGGAAAAGCGTACGGAAATCTGCCTAACCAGTTCATCCATATCGCATTGCCCTGCGATTGCGGGTGTGGGAACCTGGCGGCGAAGCTTTGGCATTTTGCGTTCTCCCTTGTGGCGAACAGGTCTATCTCTGGATGACCCCACCTTAGGAAGTACGGTTGGAGTACTGATGGATGTATCTCCAACTCGTGCATTTGGTGGCTGTGCCTGCTGAGCAGGTCCGCCATCTGATTGTCCTTGCCTGGGAGATGCTCCGCCATGAGGAATATGTTCCTCTGAATGGCCCACTTCCACATGCTCTGAGCCAGATGAGACAGCTGCGGAGAGTGTGTGCCTCCCTGCTTCTGAATGTAGTACATGGCCGTCATGTTGTCCGTTCGGATCAACACGACCTTGTTGCACAGATGTACTTTGAATGCCTTTAAGGCCATGAAGATTGCCATCAGTTCCAGTACATTGATGTGCATCTTCCTTTGCTGTAGTGTCCATAGTCCCTGCACTGTGTAGTGGAGTACATGCGCTCCCCATCCCTGGAGAGAAGCGTCCGTCGTCAGGATAATCTGTGGCACAGGCTCTTGGAACGGTCGGCCCTTGCAAAGGTTTTGTGGATTCCACCAATGCAGAGAGTTGTATGCTCGACCGCTCACCAACACTAGGTCTGTTAGTTGCCCGTGAGCCTGAGTCCACTGACGTGCTAGGCACTCCTGAAGCGGACGCATATGTAACCTCGCGTGCGGGACGATGGAGATGCAGGAGGCCATCATGCCTATCAACTCCATGAACACCTTCGCTGGAAGCGAGTGTTGAGGTCTGAATCGCTGGATCAGCGTCTGGATACTGGCGATTCTCACTGAATTTGGCTGCGCAGTGGCTGCCAGAGTGTCTATTGTCGCGCCCAGGTACTGCCGTATATGGGCGGGTTGGAGATGGGATTTTGGGTAATTCAGTGAGAATCCCAGATCGTGCAGGAGATGAATGGTGCGGGACACGTGGTTGGCGCACTGCTGTTCTGACTTTGCCTGAATGAGCCAGTCGTCTAGATAAGGATAGACGTGGATGTTTTGGCGTCTTAGATGCGCCGCCACAGTCGCCAGGCACTTTGTAAAAACTCTTGGCGCTGTGGTGACCCCGAAAGGCAGAACCCTGAACTGGTAGTGCTGGTCTTGAATTGTGAATCTGAGGTACTTCCTGTGTGAAGGATGCAGGGGAATGTGAAAGTATGCATCCTTGAGATCTAGCGTAGCCAGGAAGTCCCCCTGCCGAAGCAGAGGGAGAACCTGCTGCAACGTGAGCATATGGAAGTGTTCTGACAGAATGTACCAGTTGAGGGGCCTGAGGTCCAGGATGGGCCTGAGGGATCCGTCCTTTTTGGGGATTAGAAAGTAAAGAGAGTAAACTCCTGATCCCCTTTCTTGCAGTGGCACGAGCTCTATTGCCCCTTTTTGCAGCATGGCTTTGACCTCCTGCTGCAACAAGTGCAAGTGCTCGCCGGACATAGGACGGCTTCTTGGAGGTATGTTTGGTGGAGTGGAAGTAAGTTCCAGACAGTAACCGTACAAGATAAGAGACTTGACCCACCTGTCCGTGGTGATGGATTTCCACGCGGGCAGGAACTGCTGGAGTCTCCCCCCGACCGGTGTTGTGTGGTCGGGGGGCAGTGACAAGGCGTCACTGTTTGTTGGTGGTGGAGGACCTGGAGCTATTGTTTCCACGTCCTCTGCCTTTGACGTTGTTGCCCCTGTAGCCACCTCTACCCTTGTTGGTGTATGAGGTTTGGGTGTTACTTTTAAAGTACTGCGTGGATTGTGATGCCTGACCCCTTGAGGTGCCTCTGTTATTGGAGCGGCGAAAGGAACCACCCCGAAACTGCTGGGATTGGAGGGCCCCTGTAGGAGAGTAGGGTCTGCAATCCTATGATCACCCAGATTTTTTGCTTTTGTTTCACTGGTTTACGACTTTCTCTGGCTGTGGGCCTGCCAATCAGACCCACAGCCTGGCTGTTCTCTTTCTAAATTACGACATGTACCCTAGGTGCATTTACCAATTGGTACTGGGCCACCTTATCAGACCCTGTAACTCAGGGCATAGGTGTACCCAGGGCTGCCAGGGGCTGCAGCATGTATTATGCCACCCCTGGCTGGCCTCTTAAATTTGACACAACTGGCTGCCTGACAGCTGGGGCAAAGTCGTGTAATCACGCTTTGCTGTAGGTGTAGTATACCTATACCTAACCCTAAAAGGGACACACAGATTCCTATCAGTCACTCCTATGGCAGGCCTTGACAATCCTGAAGGCAGAGTGCTTGGAATCGCGTGAGACGGTGCTCTGGCATGAGCTGAGCCTGTCTGCAGCTTGCGGAACCAAGTCCTAATAGCGGTTCCATGATATCGCATACCATATACTCTTAAGTGCATTATAATCCTCGCGGTTAAATGCTAACTTTGGTATTGCTTTATCAAAACATGTCGAGTAAGGTGTCATACAAATTGGAATACTAACCCCGCGCCAATTCTGGCGACGGGGTTAGCATTCCACCCTTCTAGAGGGACACGACATGTATGTAACTGTGAACCCCGGTTAAAGTTAAGCAAAGCCTCAGCTCCACAAAATGGATGCTGCCACCACAGACACGAGTCTGACCCCCTACAGCTGGGAGTCCTCCCAGTGAGGGGAGCCTGGACAAAGGGTTTCCTGTCAGGGGTGGTGCTAGCACCGTCCCAGACATGGTTTTGTGTATCCCGGGTAGGCAGGGCTTTTCAGGAAGGTGACTGCTGAGTGGCACCCCGGTGCTCACTACGCATAGGCCGGTCTGAACCAGTTCCAGGGGCACACCAGCCCCTGGCCTGGGGAAGTCCGGCATGGCCGAGGGGTGTAACCACCCCCCCCTCCTAGTCCCACCCATAGGCAGGACCTAGTCACCGGGTCAGCCCCCTTTTTTAGTATAAAGATGGGAGCGGGCCCCCTGTTCAAATTAGATCATCTTTGGAATCAAGACACGACTTTCTTCGAAAGGACTTCAAGATTTCTTCATCAAGATTCTCCCTTGTGGCTAAGGAGTAGTCACCCTGCATCCGCAGGCACCATCCTAAAGAACACTGCGGTCTGCTGCAAGTCCTTCATCACGAATCCGACGACCCAGCTCGACGAGACCCGGCTTCCCTGGCACCTCTGACCTCTACTCACCTCTACAGCAAAGCTGAGAACCGTGAGTGCGACGAGACCTCGAGGGACCGACGATCGCCAAGACTGCACGACTTCTTTGCAACAAGCCCACCGTGTGCTCCACTGGTGAGTGCTTTGGGGTCCGAGAAGCCCCAACCCTGAGCAGCTCCAGCACCGAAGATCAGCCCTCCAGCATCTCCACGATCTGCGTGGGGCCCTTCTGCTTTTGCGTGCTCACCGCGCTGTGTGGCTACTAGCCGGCTGGCTTGTGGCCTTCTTCACGACGCCCGACGACATCACTGCTGCTGGTCTGGTTGCTCCAGACTGGCCCTTGCTTCCTTCTTCAAGAGAGGCACACCGGACCCTCCTGGTCCACTCCAGACGCCATTTTAGGTCCACCGCGTGGGCTTGAATTTGCCAAGGCTTTGTTGCCCAATCCTGGGTCCAGCGACACCGACAGCTTCTATCTTCGTGGGACAGCTCGATCCTCCTTCCTGGTCGCCGACAACGCCTCCTGGTCCGTGAGATCTCCGAGCCCAGCGTCACCCACTCACCTTGTCGAGGTGGCTACCATCCGGTGCCCTCCTGGTGCCCACTGACTACTGGCTAGTAGTCTCGAACTTGGTCCCCTCTGCTTTCAGGTGTCATCTTCCATCGATCCAGGCTTGGATCCATCGAACTTTCTTCACTGGTCGCCTGCCAGCAACTTCTTTCTTCCAGGCTCCTGGTCCGTCAACGAGGATTCCCGACGTCTTTTGAGACCTATGCAGCTGCAGCCCCTGGGCTAGGTAACTTCGGCATTTCGGTGCCCCAGCATAGCCTCACTATCCAAGGGTCAGAATCTACTTTCGTTTTCTCCCTACCAGGTCGGGTTCGCCCGAGAACACTAACTTTGCAAATTCTAGCTACCATAGACTTTGTCCCGCATCTCGCGTGAGAGTGCACACACTGCACCCGAGTCCCCTGGGTCTCCTAGAAGTAATCTAACGAGTCTATAGTCAAGTCCTAGCGATTCCAAAGCCTATTAGTACTGTACTTACCTGCTAGTAATTTCGCATTCCACTTTTCAAGTATATGGTTTTCCGTGCCCCTCGGGCATTTGTATATACTGTGCTAACTTAAGTATTTTCGTAAGAGTTTTGGTTTGTGCTTAGTACCCTGTCCTCATAAAGAGTACAGGGCTGTTGTGATCTAAATAAATACACTGTTTATTTTCATAACACTTGTGTGGTGTCCTTTCACTTGGTGTTCAAGGGGTATATGTGGTATAACAGCTGGCTTAACACGCCCTCTCGAGTCTTTAGCCTTAGACTGCTCGTATCCACGCTACTAGGATAGCTGGTCTATAAGGTTGACTTACAACCAATCATCAATAAGGGTTGCTGGACTGATACATAGTGTTCACTAGAATAGTGACCACTGCATATCAGGCCACCTTCTCACAGCCCCCATAGACTTAGCAGTGTCCGTGTCTTTCTTCATTTTTTCAAGGGTTGCATCCACTTCAGGGCCAAACAGGTGGTCTGGATTAACTGTTTGATTTAAGATGGTTGTCTGTATGTCTGGTTTAAACCCCGAAATTCTAAGCCATGCATGTCTACGTAGTAACACACTAGTGTTGATAGCCCTGGAGGCGGTATCAGCCACGTCCAGTGCACACTTAATGGAAGCGTTGGTGATTAGCTTCCCCTCCTGAATTAACATTTCAGCACCCTCTTTGTACTGATCGGGTAAGTGCTGCAGAAGTGTTTCTAGGGTGTCATAGTGCGCCCTATCGTAGCGTGCAAGTAGGGCCTGCGTGCTTGAAATGCGGTAAATATTAGCTGCCTGTGCAGCAATACGTTTCCCTGAGGTTTCAAAGATCTTCGATTCTTTATCTGGGGGAGGAGCATCACCCGTGGTTTGCGAGTTTGCCCGCTTGCGTGCGTTGGATACCACCAAAGAGTCCAGAGGCAAGTGTCCCTTGATGTACATTGGATCAGTGGGCGCTGCCTTGTATTTTTTGTCAATACGAGGATTGATGACCCGCGCCCGAGTGGGATCCTTGAAAACCTCAGGCGCGTGCTTCAGCACCCCCTTGAGCATAGGCAATGTCTTGACAGTCTTTTCAGCCACTGAGAAGGTATCAAACAGAAAATCGACATCCACTGGGTACGCATGGAGGTCGACATCATGGTTAGCCGCAGCTCTCTCAATCAGCGCGTTGAAGGCTGCTGAGTCCTCTGTTGGCGAAGTTTTTGCTGCAAAAAGTTGTGGTTCGTGACTTGACTGAGGGTCCTCAGGGTCACCTCCAGCAGACCAAGGTTCATTGACCTCCTCTGGATCAGAGTACGCTGGATAATTGTACTCGTCCTCCTCATCTCCGTCGCCCTCCCCAGCGATAGAGTGAGCTGGTGAGTGTGCTAAATTTTGTGGAGATGCAGGTTCCACAGGGGCAGAAGTACCCGCAGAGTCCAACTTTTTCTTGAGTGGAATACGAAAATGTTCCAACACTGGCTCCGGGGTGATCCTCCTTTTAAGGAGAGAGAGTTTGCCTGTGTTGGCGTCGATGATAACCTCTCGACGCTCCTCGTCCGCGAGTGGCTGGAGCCGAGGCTTCGACACCACCAATGATGATTTCGGCGCCGACACCAGCTTCGAGGGCGCCCCGGCCCCGTGCTTTGGAGCGAAAGCCTTCGGCGTCGTCTTCGGCGGCAGCGTGTAATGAATTGGCGCCTGCGCCTTTGCCGGTGTCCGTGGAGGCTTCGGCACCACATCTTTCGGTCCGGGAGCTAAGGTGTCCTTCCGGATACGTTGAAGGGACTCCGTGACCTTCTTGGTCAGGGACGGCGAGGGCTGGACCGGCTCGAGCGATCCCCCCCGAGTCCGGAGTCGGGTCGGCGATCAAAGGCACGGTCTTCGGAGCAGACACATCACCACCCTTGGCGTTGTCGACCGGAATCGGCGCAGCCAGAGCTTCGGGGTCGTCTTGACGAGTCTTCGAGGCTCTCTTCGGGTCGTCGACCTTCTTCGGCGCCGACGCGGCCGCGTCGGTCGTCTTCGCCTTCGACACCGGGGTCTTCGGGTCGGCCATCTTAGCACAGCTCCTGATGTCGGCGGCCATTTTGGACGTCTTAGGCGCTGAGGCCTTTGGAGCCTTTAGTTTCACCAGTGCGACGTTCACTTTCGGTTTCGACACCGCTGGTGTGAACCCTGATGGCTTCACTTTCGGTTTCTGTACCGGGAGTGGCGCATCACCAATGTCCGTGGCCGGGCCCGTAGGCGGGGCCGTGGGACGAGTAGCAAGGTCTTGGGTAAGGCCCGAAGGCGATCCCTCGACCTGGGCCGTATAATGGGGATTGACCCCTGAGTCAGTCTGAGGATGCTTATCCTCCGAGCTATCCTCCACGGTGGCAATGGCCCCGTCGTCGTCCCCTACCTCACCGACTTTCTCAAATTCCTCGTCCCCCGCGTCGTAGTTGTCATCCTCCGACGCCGGGCTGGAGTCCGAAACTTGTAGGACGGTGTCGTCATCAACGTCTTCCTCAAAGAGGTTGTCCGGCGGGGGTGCCGATAACTGGGCCTGGAGCCTAGCGGCTCTACGAAGATTGAGAGTTGTCTTGCACCGGAACTTAGAGCAGGCCATACACCTGGCCTCATCGTGGTCCGGCGACAAACATTTGTTGCACACTGGGTGCACGTCGAGGTGTGAATATTTTGAGGTGCACAGCGGGCACCTCTTAAACGGAGTTCGTTCCATGTTGAGTAGTCTGGAGCGTTGTGTAGGCCCGTCCGCGCCGACAGCACGTGGAAGGGCAGCAAGTGTTCTGAGCCGATGAATAACAAACCCGAACGATTGACAATACCGACGCAGATCCTAAAGACCTTTTGGTCTCAAGTGAGAAAAGTTAAACAACTATCGATTCCGACAGAGGGAACCGAAACACATCCGAACCCAATGGCGGAAAAAACTATCTGGGGATGGAGGCGATGCCCATGCGCACTGTAGTCCAGGGGAGGAGCCACCTATCTCGTGATACTTCGAAGACTCTTCCAGGACAACAATGTGCAATCATCCGGACCCAACACTAGGCGGCGATCTATGCACAGATATGAATTCAGCAGCCCACATGCCTCGAACCTCCACGCTCCGTACATGGCCTCAGCCATCTCATCCACTCTCGTGGCATAGCCGGAGAATACAATAATGCGCCTGCTTGATTCTGTAACAACCAGTGCCATGCATGCCTAGTAGTATTAAATGAATCCACTATACCCGTCCTGCGGTCAACAGGTTCCATTATTGTTGCCGGTAAAGGAAGGGGCTCTGCAGAGCCGCTCCATCTGCAGGAAGGTGACGTCCGCCCCACCATGTATCCAAGCATGCAGCTGTGCACCTTGCGCCACCCTGAAGTAGAGTTCGAGATCCGGCGCGCCTAGACCCCCCAGGTGGTAAGGCAGTGTAAGCACTCACCACTGGACTCTAGCTTGCTTTCCTGCCCATGCCAATGTTATCAATTGCCTTAGCCTGAGAAAAAAGGTGCGCGCAAGCACCAAGGGAATATTTGTGAAAAGGAACAAGAACCTAGGTATGACCACCATCTTCATAATAGAGATACCACCCATCAATGACAATGGTAGTTGACACCATGGATCAACCTCATCTTCCAGTCTTGAAATAGCGACGCCATAGTTTTCTCTAAAAACTATATCAGTGTCTGTGTGCAGTCTAATGCCCAGATATCTTACAGAGTCAGTCGTCCACTGTGTAGGAGAGTAGGGTCTGCAATCCTATGATCACCCAGATTTTTTGCTTTTGTTTCACTGGTTTACGACTTTCTCTGGCTGTGGGCCTGCCAATCAGACCCACAGCCTAGCTGTTCTCTCACTAAATTGACATGTGTACCTTAGGTGCATTCTCCAATTGGTACTGGGCCACCTTATCAGACCCTGTAACTCAGGGCATAGGTGTACCCAGGGCCTACCAGGGGCTGAAGCATGTATTGTGCCACCCCTGGATGGCCATATAAATCCGACACAACTGGCTGCACGACAGCTGGGGCAAGGTGGTGTAATCACCCTTTGCTGTAGATATAGTATACCTATATCTAACCCTAAAAATGGACACACAGATTCCTATCAGTCACTCCTATGGCAGGCCTTGACAATCCTGAAGGCAGAGTGCTTGGAATTATGTGAGATGGTGCTCTGGCATGAGCTGAGCCCGTTTGCAGCTTGCGGAACCAAGTCCTAATAGCTGTTCCATGATAACGCATACCATATACTCTTAATTGCATTATAATCCTTGCGGTTAATGCTATCTTTGGTATTGCTTTATCAAAACATGTCCAGTAAGGTGTCATACGAATTGGAATACTAACCCCTCGCCAGTTCTGGCGACGGGGTTAGCATTCCACCCTTCTAGAGGGACACGACATATATGTAACTGTAAACCCCGGTTAAAGTTAACTGAAGCCTCAGCTCCACAAAATGGATGCTGCCACCACAGACACGAGTCTGACCTCCTGCTGCTGGGAGTCCTTCCAGCGAGGAAAGCTTGGACAAAGGGTTTCCTGTCAAGGGCGGTGCTAGCACCATCCCAGACAGGGTTATGTGTATCCTGGGTAGGCAGGGCTTTACAGGAAGGTGACTGCAAGTGGCACCCCGGTGCTCACTACGCATCTGCCGGCTAGAACCAGTTCCAGGGGCACACCAGCCCCTGGCCTGGGGAAAGCCCGGCATGGGAGAGGGGTGTAACCACCCCCCTTCCTGGTCCCACCCCTAGGGCAGGACCTAGTCGCGTATGTAGGAGAGTAGGGTCTGCAATCCTATGATCACCCAGATTTTTGCTTTTGTTTCACTGGTTTACGACTTTCTCTGGCTGTGGGCCTGCCAATCAGACCCACAGCCTGGCTGTTCTCTTTCTAAATTACGATATGTACCCTAGGTGCATTTACCAATTGGTACTGGGCCACCTTATCAGACCCCGTAACGCAGGGCATAGGTGTACCCAGGGCCGCCAGGGGCTGCAGCATGCATTATGCCACCCCTGGCTGGCCGCCTAAATTTGACACAACTGGCTGCATGACAGCTGGGGCAAAGTCGTGTAATCACCCTTTGCTTTAGGTATAGTAGCTTTATATCTAACCATCCAATGGACACCCGAGTTCCTATCAGTCACTCCTATGGCAGGCCTTGACAATCCGGAAGGCAGAGTGCGTGGGCTCGTGTGAACTAGGTTCTGGCCCGAGCCGAGCCCGGTTGCAGCTTGCGGAATGAAGACCCAATGGCTGTTCCATGATAACGCGTACCACATCGGTAACTTCGGTGTCGCGTTATCGAGGCATGTCAAGTAAGGTGTCATACGGATCGGGATGCTGCCCCCTCACCAATTCTGGCGACAAGGTTAGCATTCCGCCCTTCTAGAGGGACACGACATGTACGTAACTGTGAACCCCGGTTAAAGTTAACTAAAGCCTCAGCTCCACAAAATGGACGCTGCCACCACAGACACGAGTCTGACCTCCTGCTGCTGGGAGTCCTTCCAACGAGGAGAGCTTGGACAAAGGGTTTCCTGTCGAGGGCGGTGTTCGCACCGCCCCAGACAGGGTTTGTGTATTCTGGGTAGGTAGGGCTTTTGCGAGAAGGTGACTGCGGAGTGGCACCCCGGTGCTCACTACGCATCTGCCGGCTAGAACCAGTTCCAGGGGCACGCAGCCCCTGAGCTGGGGAAAGTCCAGCAGGGGGAGAGGGGTGTAACTACCCCCCTTCCTGGTCCCACCCTTAGGGCAGGACCTAGTCATGTACCCGCCCCTTTCGTTAGGATAAAGGCCGGAGCGGGGACCCTTCCAAATTAGATCATCTTTGAATCAAGAACTACTTTCTACGAAAGGACATTCGAGACTCTTCTCAAGATTTCTCCCTTGTGACTAAGGAGTAGTCACCCTGCATCAGCGGGCACCATCTAAGAACTCTGCGGTTTGCTGTAAGTCCTTCCTCAAGGAATCCGACGGCCCAGCTCGACGAGAACCGACTTCCCTGGCACCTCTGACTTCTACCCACGTCATCAGCTCAGCTGTGATCTGTGGGTGCGACGAGACCTCAAGGGACCGGCCATCATCAAAACCTGCACGCTTTCTTAACCAGCACGACCATCGAAGTAATTCTCTGGTGAGTGCTCTGGGGTCCGAGAAGCCCCGACCCTGAGCCGCTCCAGCACCGAAGTGCAGTCTCCCCGCATCTCCACGATCTGCGTGGGGCCCTTCTGCTCGCTGCTCAGCACGTTGTCTGGCCACTAGCCGCTGGCTTGTGCCCTTCTGTGACGACATCCGACAATCAACACTGCTGGTCTGGTTGCTCCAGACTGGCCCTTGCTTCCATCTTTGCGAGAAACACCCCGGGCCCTCCTGGTCCACTCAAGACGCCATCTTAGGCCCACAACGTGGCCCTGAGATCTGCCAAGGCTTGTTGCCCCACCCTGGGCCCAGCGACGCCGACAGCATCATCCTTCGTGGGACAGCTCGCACCTCCACCGTGGTCGCCGACAACGCCTCCTGGTCCGTGAGACTGCAGAGCCTAGCGTCGCCCACTCACCTGGTCGAGGTGACGGCCAACCGGTGCCTTCCTGGTACCCTCTGACTACTGGCTAGTAGTACGAACTTGGTCCCCTCTGCTTTCAGGTATCATCAATCTCTGATCCAGGCTTGGATCCCTACGAACTATTCATCACTGGTCGCCGGCCAGCAACTCCTTTTCTTCCGGCTCCTGGCTCGTCAGCGAAGACCCCGACGCCTGTAAGACTTGTGCAGCCGCAGCCCTCGTGGCTAGGTAACTCGGCATTTCGGTGCCTGCATAGCCTCTTTACTCTAGGGTCCCGAGTCCCTCGCTTCCGACTTGCCTTATCGGGTCCGCCCGAGACCACTAAACTTTCCGTGCCCTCGGGCACTTGTTTTAATTGTGCACTTGAAGTATTTTCCCAAGAGATTTGGTTTGTGCTTAGTACCCTGTCCTCATAAAGAGTACAGGGCTGTTGTGAATCTTAATAAATATCCTGTTTATTTTCATAACACTTGTGTGATGTCCTTTCACTTGGTGTTCAAGGGGTACATAGGTGGTAAACAGCTGGCTTAACGCGCCCTCTCGAGTCTTTAGCCTTAGACTGCTCGTATCCACGCTACTAGGATAGCTGGTCTATAGGTTGACTTGCAACCAAACACCATAAGGGTCGTTGGAACGATACATAGCGGTCGCTAGAATAGCGAACGCTGCATATCGGGCCAACTTCTCACAGCGTACCCACCCCTTTCTTTAGGATAAAGGCAGGAGCGGGGACCCTTCCAAATTAGATCATCTTTGAATCAAGAAACTACTTTCTACGAAAGGAACTCTCGACTTCTTCTCAAGATTTCTCCCTTGTGGCTAAGGAGTAGTCACCCTGCATCCGCAGTCACCATCTAAGAACTCTGCGGTTTGCTGCACGTCCTTCCTCAGGAATCCGACCGACCAGCACGATGAGACCCGGCTTCCCTGGCACCTCGGACCTCAACCTACCTCTACAGCTAAGCTGAGAACCGTAGGTGCGACGAGACCTCGAGGGACCGGCCATCATCAGAACTGCACGACTTCGATCCAGCACGACCGGCGAGGGATCCTCTGATGAGTGCTTTGGGGTCCGAGAAGCCCCGACCCTGAGCAGCTCCAGCACCGAAGTCCAGCCTCCCAGCATCTCCACGATCTGCGTGGGGCCCTTCTGCTTTTTGCTGCTCACCGCGTTGTTTGGCTACTAGCCCGCTGGCTTGTGGCCTTCTTAACGACGCCCGACGACATCACTGCTGCTGGTCTGGTTGCTCCAGACTGGCCCTTGCTCCCTTCCAAAAGAGGAGCACCCCGGACCCTCCTGGTCCACTCCAGACGCCATTTTAGGTCCACCGCGTGGGCTTGAATTTGCCAAGACTTGTTGCCCCAATCCTGGGTCCAGCGACGTCGACAGCATCATCCATCGTGGGACAGCTCGCACCTCCATCCTGGTCGCCGACAACGCCTCCTGGTCCGTGAGACTGCAGAGCCCAGCGTCGCCCTCTCACCTAGTCGAGGTGACTACTATCCGGTGCCCTCCTGGTGCCACCTGACTACTGGCTAGTAGTCACGAACTTGGTCCCCTCTGCTTTCAGGTGTCATCCATCTTCGATCCAGGCTTGGATCACTCGAACAATCTTCACTGGTCGCCTGCCAGCAACTTCTTTTCTTCAGGCTCCTGGTTCGTCTACGAGGATTCCCGACGTCTTTTGAGACCTATGCAGTTGCAGCCCCTGGGCTAGGTAACTTCGGCATTTCGGTGCCCCAGCATAGCCTCACTATCCAAGGGTCAGGATCCACTGTCGTTTTCGATCTACCTTATCGGGTTCGCCCGAGAACACTAACTTTGTTTTTACTAGCTCCCATAGACTTTGTCCCGCATCACGCGTGAGAGTGCACACTCTGCACCCGAGTCCCCTAGGCCTCCTACTAGTAATCTGAAGGTTCAGTAACTTAGTCCTAGCGATTCCAAAGCCTATTAGTACAGTACTTACCTGCTAGTAATTTCGCATTGCACTTCCATAGTATTGCAAATGCTACTTACCAGTATGCATCTGTTCTTGGCATGTAGGGCTGCTGACATTCATATCTGTGCATAGATCGCCGCCTAGTGTTGGGTCCGGATGATTGCACATTGTTGTCCTGGAAGAGTCTTCGAAGTATCACGAGATAGGTGGCTCCTCCCCTGGACTACAGTGCGCATGGGCATCGCCTCCATCCCCAGATTGTTTTTAGCCATTGGCAGAGATGGAGTGAAGTATGTGAGTGATGACCATGCTATGAGCATAAAATATACATATGAATGAATACTGCAGCTGCTACAGGCGCCGGGGAGGAGGGTGGGCGATATGAATGTCAGCAGCCCTACATGCCAAGAACAGATGCATACTGGTAAGTAGCATTTGCAGTTCGAGGCATGTGGGCTGCTGAATTCATATCTGTGCATAGAATACATAGCAGTCCCTCCATTAACGGCGGCCGCCCGTGCCAGCTGCAGCAGTCTGAAAAAGTGTTTTGAGAACAGCCTGACCAACAGCTGCTTGCTGTTTGGAATGCACGTCTACACAGTAGTGTTTAGTGAAAGTATGTGTGGTAGACCATGTGGCTGCTCTACAGATATCTTCTAAGGGAATGTTACCTAGGAAAGCCATAGAGGCCCCCAACTTCCTGGTGGAATGGGCCCTTGGTGGGATAGTGAAAGTGCGCTTAGCTTTAGCGTAACAGATCTGAATGCATTTCACGATCCACCTAGCGATCCCAGCTTTGGAGATAGCGTTTCCCTTGTGGTGTGTGGCAAAAGCAACAAAAAGCTGCTTGGTTTTGCGGAAATCTTTGGTCCTGTCTACATAGTACATCAAGGCTCTCTTAACATCAAGGGTGTGGAGCATCCGCTCCGCCAGCGTCTCAGGGTTTTGGAAAAACACCGGCAACTCAATTGACTGATTCATATGGAATGGAGAGACAACCTTGGGTAAGAATTTAGGGTTAGTGCGGAGCACAACCCTGTTAGCATGTACTTGGAAGAAGGGTTCTTGGATGGTGAGCGCCTGCAGCTCGCTAACCCTCCGTAGCGATGTAATTGCTACTAAGAAAGCAACCTTCCAAGTCAGAAACTGTAGCTCACAAGAGTGCAGTGGCTCGAAGGGAGGACCCATCAGTCTAGTAAGAACCACATTGAGGTTCCACTCTGGAGCTGGTGGGGTCCTTGGCGGAATGACTCTTTTGAGTCCTTCCAGAAAAGCCTTGATAGCAGGAACCCTAAAAAGTGACAGGTGTTGCCTGTTTTGAAGGTATGCTGCCATAGCAGACAGATGAATGCGGATGGAAGAGTACGCCAAATTGCATTGATACAGGTGGAACAGGTAACAAATGATGTTTTGAATGGAAGCATCTAGCGGGTCAATATGGTGGTTAACGCACAAGTTACTACTTGTGTAACGATATATCTGTAAGAGACATTAGTTAGTGATAGATTCCTTACCTTAGAATATCCCCAGGCGTCAGACTGGATCCGGAAATTTTTGCGTAGCAATACCCCTGCGCGCTGTTAGGCGTCGTCTGCGGCTCCGCGTCCGTCGTCGGCGTCGTGAGCGCCGGGATGACGTCATCGGAGTATATAGACGGCGCCCATGCGCGCTGACGTCAGTTCTGATAACACAGCTTTTCCGCGCCAGATACGCAGAGCCATGATAGAACTAACACTGGTGCCATGAAACTAGGGCCCTGAAAGGGGATGACCTTAACCCTAAATATCGGTTCGCAGAACGGGGAGGATGGGAGGGCGGTAAGGAATCTATCACTAACTAATGTCTCTTACAGATATATCGTTACACAAGTAGTAACTTGTGCATCTGAAAGAGACACGTTAGTGATAGATTCCTTACCTTAGAATAGATACCCCAGCAATACCAACCCTGCGGTGGTGGGTCTGCGAACCAATATCACACCAGAAAGTCCTGGAGGACGGAACGGCCAAAGAAGCCATCCCTCCGGACTTGACTGTCCAGGCAGTAGTGTCTTGCGAACGTGTGCAGCGAGGCCCACGTGGCTGCCTGACAGATGTCCTGCAGGGGGACACCGCGGCCCAGGGCAGTTGTCGTTGCCGTGGCCCGAGTGGAGTGAGCCCGCAATCCAGCCGGGGGCTCCTTCCTCGCCATGGAGTAGCATGCTTGGATGCACAAGATGATCCACCTGGAGATGGTCCTCTTGTGTACAGCCTTTCCCTTCTTCGCGCCCACGTAACCAACGAAGAGTTGGTCATCCACCCGGAATTGGCGAGTGCGGTCCAAGTAGTAGGAGAGCGCACGTTTTGGATCCAGACGGTGGAGCCTCTCCTCCTCTTTCGAGGGATGCGGAGGCGGAAAGAAGGTGGGCAAGGTGATGGACTGCCCGATGTGGAAGGCCGTGACAACCTTGGGCAGAAAGGAAGGTCGTGTACGCAACACCACCTTATCAGGGTGAACAGACAGGAAAGGCGGAGAAGAAGAAAGAGCCTGGAGCTCACTCACTCTCCTGGCAGAGGTGATGGCAACCAGGAAGGCCGTCTTCAGCGTAAGGAGGCGAAGAGGACAGTTATGAAGTGGCTCAAAGGGAGCACACATCAGATAGGTGAGAACAAGGTTCAAGTCCCACTGGGGCATCACGAAGGGAACAGGAGGGAACATGTGTGTGATGCCCTTCAGAAATCTACTCACTATAGGGGACTTGAACAAAGAAGGCTGATCAGGTAGCCTCAAGAAGGCTGAAAGAGCAGAGAGATACCCTTTAAGAGTGCCCAGAGCAGAGCCCTGCTGGGCAAGGGAAAGAAGAAAGAGCAGCACTTCCGAAAGGGGTGCAGAGAGGGGATCCACAGCCTTTGCTGCGCACCATGCCACAAATCTATTCCACCGGCAGGCGTATACCGACTTAGTGGAGGGACGCCTGGCTGCCAGAATGATGTCACAGACTTCGGGAGGCAAGTCAAATGGCCTCAACTGCCGCCGCTCAATCTCCAAGCTTGTAGGTGGAGACTGGACAGGTTCGGGTGCAGGACCGTCCCCTGCTGCTGCGACAGAAGGTCCTCCCGAAGAGGCAGACGAATCGGGGGATCGACTGACATGCTGAGTAGCTCGGGATACCAGTATCTTCGAGCCCAGTCCGGAGCCACAAGGATAACCTGGGCCCGGTCGCGCTTGATCTTCTTCAGCACTCTGGGCAGAAGTGGTATAGGCGGAAAGGCGTACAACAGGCCGCAGCTCCACTCGCGACGAAAAGCGTCTCCGAGCGAGTGCCGCCTTGGAAACTCCAACGCGCAGAACTGCTGACATTGCGCGTTCTCTTCTGTGGCGAATAGATCTAACCAAGGCTCTCCCCACTGTCGAAAGAGACCTTGCGCCACGTCCGAGTTCAGACGCCATTCGTGATCCATCATGCACCGGCGGCTGAGTTCGTCCGCCCTGGCATTCAGAGAACCTGCCAGGTGTTGAACCACCAGAGTCACGCCCTGATGTTCCAGCCACTGCCAGAGGCGCAGAGCCCCCTGGCAAAGGGTCCACGACCCCACACCGCCCTGTTTGTTGCAGTACCACATGGCGGTGGTGTTGTCGGTGAACACTTGCACCACGCTCCCCCTGACAGAGGGGAGGAATGCCTTCAGTGCAAGACGAATCGCCCGCAGCTCCAGAAGGTTGATGTGGAGCCGGGACTCCGCCGGAGACCAGAGGCCTCTGATCTCCGCCTCTCCCATGTGGCCTCCCCAGCCCTGGAGGGACGCGTCCGTCACAACTACGTGCTCCGGCTGGGGTAGAGAGAGAGGTCTGCCACTGACCCAGTCGCGGTCCGTGAGCCACCACTGCAGTTGTCTCGCAGTGCCCTCCGAGATCAGGACATGATCGGACAGGTTGCCCTGATGCTGGGCCCACTGAAACTTCAGGTCCCACTGCAGAGCCCGCATCCGCCACCTGGCGTGACGCACCAGAAGGATGCAGGAGGCCATCAGTCCCAGAAGCCGCAGCGTCAACCTGACCGAGACCCGGGATAACGGCCCGAAGACAGGAATCAGAGCCTGAATATCCCGAACCCGCTGCTCGGGTGGGTAAACCCGAAACTGCGCCGAGTCGAGAACCGCTCCGATGAAAAGGAGCTTCTGAGAGGGACACAGGTGTGACTTCGGCACATTGATGGAGAACCCCAGCAAGTGCAGGAGGTCGGCCGTAGTCTGGAGGTGGCTGACGACTGTCTGGGGCGAGCCCGCCTTCAACAACCAGTCGTCGAGGTAGGGGAAGACTGACACCCCTTGCCTGCGCAGATGGGCTGCGACCACCGCCATCACCTTCGTGAACACCCGTGGGGCGCTGGTAAGGCCGAAGGGGAGCACGGTAAACTGAAAGTGCTCGTGGCCTACCGTGAACCGCAGGTAACGCCGGTGGGCCGGCAGGACGGGGATGTGGAAATAGGCGTCCTGCAAGTCCAACGCTACCATCCAGTCTCCTGGGTCCAGGGCAGCCAGGACCTGAGCCAAAGTGAGCATCTTGAACTTCTCCGTACGGAGGAAGCCGTTCACGTTCCGCAGATCCAAGATAGGGCGTAGGCCCCCTTTGCCCTTCTTGGGTACCAGAAAGTAGTGGGAGTAACAGCCACGTCCTACTTCTGGCCCAGGAACGCGCTCGATGGCCCTCTTGGCCAAGAGGGCCGAAACTTCCCCTTGCAGAAGTCGCAAGTGATCCCCCGACACACGGTGGCATTGAGGTGGCATGGATGGAGGGGAAGACTCGAAGGGGAGGGAGAAACCCCTTCGGACAATTTGCAGCACCCACCTGTCCGAAGTGACTGTATGCCAGTGGGAGAGGTGATGGCGAACCCTGCCTCCCACAGGCGTCACATGGGCCTGAAAACTCGGACTAGGAAGGTTTTGAGGCGGGGGCTGCTGAGGGAGGTGTGGACTGGCCTCGCCGCTGGCCCCGACCACCGCCACGGCGGTTCCCACGGCCGCCACCGCGTTGCTGAACATTCTGCGGCGCGTGGCTGACGGTCCGTGGTGGGGCGCCCCTTCCGTGGCCACGAAAGGAGCGAAAGGCACCCGATTGCTGGCGTGGGGCCGCAAGGCCCAAGGACTTGGCCGTGGCCCTGGAGTCCTTAAAACGTTCCAGCGCATGGTCTGCCTTGTCGCCGAAGAGGCGACGGCCATCAAACGGCATGTCCAGGAGAGTGGCCTGGACATCGGCCGAGAAATTGGCGGACCTCAACCAGGCGTGGCGTCGAACCGCCACCGTCGTTGCCATCGCCCTGCCCAGTGAGTCCGTGGTATCCAGCCCACACCGGATGGAAAATCGTGCCGCATCTCGGCCGTCCGCAAGGGTTTGGCTGAGTTTAGCCCTGACCTCCTCAGAGCATTGTGGCAGCACCTCCGCAACCGTGTCCCACAGAGTGTGGGTGTAGCGGCCCAAGAGACAGTTGGTGTTGACTGACCGGAGCCCTAGGCTCACAGACGAGAAGACCTTCTTCCCGAACTGCTCATATCTCTTGGATTCCCGATCGGGCGGGGCCGTCGGGAATGCGGTCTGGGAAGTGGAGGCCTGGATGACCAGGCTCTCGGGGGTGGGGTGGGTGGACAAAAAGCAAGGGTCGCCCGGTGCCGGGCGGTAGCGTCTGGCCACGTTCCTATCCACAGGGGGACCTGTGGCGGGCTTGGACCAAGTGCCCAGCAGAACGTCACACAAGGCCTCATTGAACGGCAGAAGGGGCTCCGCGGAGCCGGACTGCTGTTTGAGCACCTCAGTGAGGAGATTAGTCCTCACGGCCGCGACGGGGAGCTCAAGGTTTAGGGCCTTAGCTGCCTTCGTCAACACTACGCTGTAAGCAGAACCCGCCTCCGAAGCCACAGTCGGGGGCGATGTAAATCCAGTGTCTGGCGAGGTGTCAATACCACTGGCCTCCCCAAGCTCATATGTCCAGTCCTGATGTGACTGGCAATCACGTGCCAGAGGGTCCTCGGACCCCTCCCATTGCTCCTCGTCACCCAGCTCCTGGAGACCAGGATGAACAGCCAGGGCCTCCTCGTGGAGATAGAATTCTCCGATGGCCGACGGAATCGGCGCCCAGCGGCGCCCCTCCGACGCCTGAGGCGGACCGTAGGAAGCATTGGGGTCGGCAACCACTACGGCTGCCGGGGACGACACCTGAAGGGACGGCGCCGGTGAGGTCGTAAGGTCGACCGGCGAGGTCCCGGATCCGGAGCCGGATCCAGCGAGGTCGCGCGGCGCCGGGACCGAAGTCGCCAGCGGCGCCGGGCCCGAAGCACCCGACGTCGTCGGGGCCGAAGCGCCCGACCCGGAAGGACCTCCAGACGGAGCCGATCGGCCCGAAGGCGCCACGGGAACCGACTGAGGAGGGAGGGCCCTCATGGCCATGAGGTACCTCTCGACCTCCTCCTGCGACGCGCCGTGCCCAGGGACCCGAAGGTGTGGGGCAGGCGGCGACGCTTGCGACTCCCGCGGAGCCGCGTGGGCGGTGTCGCCCGAACCCCCGGCCGCATCGAGCGAGCGTCGGGGCGGGTCGGAGGACCGATGGTGGCGCTCCGACCTCTCATGCCTCTTACCTGAGGACTTGGATCCAGACGATCGGTGACCACTCCCGGAGCGTCGATGACTCCGACCTCGCGACCTGTCCCTCGACCTCCCGTGGGACCGGGACCGGGACCTGGAGCGGCGCGGGGCCGACTGCCTCAGCTCGAGACGCTTGCGGGACCGCTCCCGCCTAGCCTTCGACGTCAGGGCCCGGCAGTCGTCACAGGTTCGATCGTCGTGGTCGAGGCCTAAGCACTTCAGGCACCGGCGATGGGGGTCCGTGACCGACATGAGTCGGCCGCACTTCGAGCAAGGCTTGAACCCGGGCATCCCTGGCACCGATAGTCGAGAATCGACTAAGTAGAGGATCAAAAAGATCAAAAAGTTTTCAGTCAAAAAGTGACTGGGGGTAGAGCTTCTTCCGGATCTGCGCTAGCTGGCGCGGAAAAAAGAAGAACTGACGTCAGCGCGCATGGGCGCCGTCTATATACTCCGATGACGTCATCCCGGCGCTCACGACGCCGACGACGGACGCGGAGCCGCAGACGACGCCTAACAGCGCGCAGGGGTATTGCTACGCAAAAATTTCCGGATCCAGTCTGACGCCTGGGGATATTCTAAGGTAAGGAATCTATCACTAACGTGTCTCTTTCAGATACAGTAAACGACAAACCTCTTCCATTTAGCCGCATAACAAGCTCTAGTAGTGGGCTTCCTTGCCTCCCGAATGATGTTCATGCAATCGGGGGGAAGATTGAGGTAGCCAAACTCTAGGACGTCAGGAGCCAGATCGCCAGGTTGAGCTGTTGCGGATCTGGGTGCTGAATGTCGCCATGGCTCTGCGTCAGAAGGCTGGGAGTGAGATGAAGCCTTTGATGCGGTACCACGGACAGTTCTAGAAACGTGGTGTACCATGGTTGGCGAGCCCACGTCGGAGCAACCAGGATGAGAGTCATCGAGTGCTGCCTGAGCTTGCGTGCCACCAGCGGTATCAGAGGTGCTGGGGGAAAAGCGTACGCAAATCTGCCTGACCAGTTCATCCACATCGCATTGCCCTGTGATTGCGGGTGTGGGAATCTGGCGGCGAAGCTTTGGCATTTTGCGTTCTCCTTTGTGGCGAACAGGTCTATCTCTGGATGACCCCACCTTTGGAAGTACGGTTGGAGTACTGATGGATGTATCTCCCACTCGTGCATTTGATGGCTGTGCCTGCTGAGCAGGTCCGCCATCTGGTTGTCCTTGCCCGGGAGATGCTCCGCCATGAGGAAGATGTTCCTCTGAATGGCCCACTTCCACATGCTCTGAGCCAGATGAGACAGCTGCGGAGAGTGTGTGCCTCCCTGCTTCTGAATGTAGTACATGGCTGTCATGTTGTCCGTCCGGATCAACACGACCTTGTTGCACAGATGTACTTTGAACGCCTTTAAGGCCATGAAGATTGCCATCAGTTCCAACACATTGATGTGCATCTTCCTTTGCTGTAGTGTCCATAGTCCCTGCACTGTGTAGTGGAGTACATGCGCTCCCCATCCTTGGAGAGAAGCGTCCGTCGTCAGGATAATCTGTGGCACAGGCTCCTGGAATGGTCGGCCCTTGCAAAGGTTTTGTGGATTCCACCAATGCAGAGAGCTGTATGCCCGACCGCTCACCAACACTAGGTCTGTCAGTTGCCCATGAGCCTGAGTCCACTGACGTGCCAGGCACTCCTGAAGCGGACGCATATGTAGCCTCGCGTGCGGGACAATGGAGATGCAGGAGGCCATCATGCCTATCAACTGCATGAACACCTTCGCTGGAAGCGAGTGTTGAGGTCTGAATCGTTGGATCAGCGCTTGGATACTGGCGATTCTCACTGAATTTGGCTGCGCAGTGGCTGCCAGAGTGTTTATTGTCGCGCCCAGATACTGTCGTACATGGGCGGGCTGGAGATGGGATTTCGGGTAGTTCAGAGAGAATCCCAGATCGTGCAGGAGATGAATGGTGCGGGACACGTGGTCGGCGCACTGTTCTGTTTTTGCTTGAATGAGCCAGTCGTCCAGGTAAGGGTAGACGTGGACGTTCTGGCGTCGCAGATGCGCCGCCACCGTCGCCAGGCACTTTGTAAAGACCCTTGGCGCGGTGGTGACTCCGAACGGCAGAACCCTGAACTGGTAGTGCTGATTCTGGATCGTGAATCTGAGATACTTCCTGTGGGAAGGATGCAGGGGGATGTGAAAGTAAGCGTCTTTCAGATCCAACGTAGCCAGGAAGTCCCCCTGTTGAAGCAGAGGGAGCACCTGCTGTAGCGTGAGCATATGGAAATGCTCCGAGAGAATGTACCAGTTGAGGGGCCTGAGGTCCAGAATGGGCCGCAGGGAACCGTCCTTTTTGGGGATCAGAAAGTACAGAGAGTAAACTCCTGTACCCCTTTCCTGCAGTGGGACGAGCTCTATTGCGCCTTTTTGCAGCATGACCTGAACTTCCTGCTGCAACAAGAGCAAGTGCTCGCCGGACATAGGACGGCTTCTTGGAGGTATGTTCGGTGGAGTGGAGGTAAGTTCCAGACAGTAGCCGTACTGGATAAGAGACTTGACCCACCTGTCCGTGGTGATGGATCTCCACGCGGGCAGGAACTGCTGGAGTCTCCCCCCGACCGGTGTTGTGTGGTCGGGGGGCAGTGACAAGGCGTCACTGCTTGTTGGCGGCGGTGGACCTGGAGCTGTTGTTTCCACGTCCCCTGCCTTTGATGTTATTGCCTCTGTAGCCACCTCGACCCTTGTTGGTGTATGAGGTTTGGGTATTGCCTTTGTAGTACTGAGTGGATTGCGATGCCTGACCCCTGGAGGTGCCTCTGGTATTGGAGCGGCGAAAGAAGCCACCCCGAAACTGCTGAGATTGAAGAGCCCCCATAGACTTAGCTGTGTCTGTGTCTTTTTTCATTTTCTCAAGCGTCGCATCCACCTCAGGGCCGAACAAATGGTCAGGATTAACCGTCTGGTTCAGGATGGTCGTTTGTATATCAGGTTTAAACCCTGAAATCCTAAGCCATGCATGCCTTCTGAGCAACACACTAGTGTTGATCGCCCTGGAGGCCGTATCAGCCACATCTAGCGCACATTTAATGGAAGCATTTGTGATGAGCTTTCCCTCTTGAATTAACATCTCCCCTGCCTCCTTGTACTGGTCAGGCAAGTGTTGCAGTAGTGCCTCTAGGGTGTCATAATGAGCCCTATCGTAGCGTGCGAGTAGGGCCTGAGTGTTCGAGATGCGCCAAATGTTAGCTGCCTGTGCAGCAATCCGCTTCCCTGAGGCCTCAAATATTTTCGACTCTTTGTCTGGGGGAGGAGCGTCACCAGTGGTCTGTGAGTTCGCCCTCTTGCGAGCGTTGGAAACGACCAAAGAGTCTAGTGGCAAGTGTCCCTTGATATATGTTGGATCCGAGGGCGCTGCCTTATATTTTTTATCAATGCGTGGATTGATAACACGTGCCCGAGTGGGCTCCTTGAAGACCTCCTGCGCGTGCTTGAGCACTCCCTTAAGCATTGGCAGAGTTTTGATTGACTTTTCGGCCACAGAGAAAGTGTCAAACAAAAAGTCTACATCCACAGGGTCGGAGTGCAGCTCTACATCGTGGTTGGCTGCAGCTCTCTCGATTAGCGCGTTGAAGGCAGCAGAGTCGTAAATAATTAATTTACCATCATAATTTCTATACAAGTAAGCACTTAATCAATAATAACTCAATCGGAAAGAAAGAGGCCGAGTCCGTGGTGGTAGAGTTCTTAGGGGTTTTATTCCTTAAAGGAATCGTTCAGAACGGGATATCAGGTTCTTGCAACCACAGGGGTTCAAGAAGGGATAGAGCAATAATTTATTGACAATACATAGCTTATATACTTTTCATACATTATAGGCTCTAATGCAAGAGGCGTAACAGCTGAGAGAAACGAGATAACAGCATGATAACAGTGTCCACGTGTTGCAATACGTAAGTGGAGGCGTGAACTGGGCGTGAATACAGAGGTGTGTGCTAGAAAACGTCATAAGTAGGTGGCAACAAAGCAGAATCTTGTAATGTCAGCAGAAATCAGAGGCATGGATGCGCGCGCAGCTGCGTGACGTATGATTGACGTGAAAACAGACGGGTGTAGGGGATTTGACATTTACACTGGCGGAAAGAGACAGAAGTCTGGCATGTCAGATCAACTTGTGCTTCTATCATATCTGATGTTTGGGAACCATACTATCTAGAGGAAAAGGTCTCTGGGGCAGAAGCTACTCTATACTGACTGTGTGTGCGTGTATAAGCGCCTGAGTGTCTGCATGAGATGCGGGGGGCATGTGCCTTCCATGGAAACAGAGGCTATGAATTACTTGCATAGAGACAGCGAGGCCGGGCCCTTCGCCCTGCAGCTGGGAGAATGTTTACTTAAACTAGTAGGCAGGAATGCATTTTTCGAGGAGCGGAACAGATAACTTCGAAGGTCGAATACAGTCTTGGCAGGCAGCAGGCTGAGCCAAACGCCATGGGCCGCACAGGAAGTAAGGCAGAGTTCACAGATACACAGACTGCCTGAGCTCTCGGAGTCAGAAAACAGAAAAGGCTCGATGGCAGAATTCGGGGCCTACTTTGCCAGAGCTGGAAAACGCGTAAAGTACACCATAAAAAGACGTTGGCAAGGCATACATAGGAACTGAATTATCAATCCATTCATGGTGGATCTAAAAGAGGACATGTTAACGGTGGACGCAAATGTATTTGCGTCTTCATAGCTGGCACAGGAGGGAGGTTACATGTACTTTAAACTGGTACACGGAGACGGTGGGGTACACGCTAGGGAACATTATTTGACCATAAAATTTATATTTCCTCATTCCCTCCTTGTTCCCTACGGACCCTTCATGATATATCGATTCTCATAAACCGATTGGTCTGTTCTTGTAACATCATTTGCTCTTTCTTCTTTTTGCGTTTTAAGTGAAAACTGGAATGTTCAATACATGAAGTGACGCACAGGCCACAAATCGCTGGCCCACACTGTAGGCACAGGCAGCAACTGAATACTATGGCAAGGGCAATGCCTAGGAAGGATAGGAGCTTCCATCCCCAAGCGGTTAACGTTGTCCAGAACCAACCGGACCAAGTCCAGGTGCCTGGATTCTGATGTATCAGACTTGCAATTTTATGAAGACGTGTAATAGCTTGATATACTGTTGGCGCGTTTTCTGGGATGAAAATGCAGCAACTTGACCCGATGACCTTACAAGCTCCGCCTCTGTCTGCCAAGATGACGTCAATAACAAGACGATTCTGAAGAACAACAATCCGCATAGCAGACTGCTCCTCTGTTAAGTTACCTAGGGCGGAGGCAGTTTCATTCACTACGGCTTCAAGTGTTCTAGTTAATCTGCGAATTAGTTTACTATTTTGGACGGGGCCTATGAAGAAAAAGAAACCTTTATTGAAATCTGTGTATTGCTCCCATGCCGTTTCAGTATTGTCGACAATCTGGAGATCTCTTCGGAGTCTATTCTTTACTAGATTGGTGTTTCTGTGATAGTCAGGAGGAGCTAGGAAAACAGGTGGCAGAAGGAATGCAATATAACAGGTACCATCCCAATCTGGAGGTAGGCGGATGTATGCGGTATGACCACAAACAAAGTAATAATGACGGGTAGCTTTGAAAGAAGATTTGCCTTGATCACTGAATTCAACTACGATATTACATTTACTATGGCCTAAGTGTACGGAACCTTTCTTACTGACACATAATTCACCAGTGACTGGTAGTACTGACATAGCGGGGGGAACTGGTGCAGTTTCAGATTCAACAGTGAGAATCATAAGGTTAATTGTATAATTACCTAATCCATATACTTCATTTTCTAGATCTGTTCCTACTCTAATGGGAAGTCCCTTCTTGTCAGGATAACAGGCTTTAAGCAGAACTAAGTTCAAGTTTCCCCAAACCCAGCTCCCTTTAAAAACAGCAATATCAGGATCTACGGAATTTATTATTCTAAACCAGGCTCCACAGGAACCATTGTGAGTGAATGGGTACGGAAAGAGGGGCAGAACTCCCTTGTATTTCTGATAGGGAGGGAGTCGGCCACATATCCAACAGTTTGTAGCATTGTTTGTCTGGTGGGAATGATGTAACATACTAATGAATGTATTGTTGCGCAGCGCAAGTCTGTAAGATAATTCATGGGGAGGTAATTTACTAAAAGAATGTTCAGCAGTGACGTTATAAGCAGATTGTTCACGCTTGAAGATAGGATAATATATGGATAATAATATGCTGCCAGCAATAGTCAGAAGACTTAGAAAAAACATAATTAATAATGTCACTATACAGTGACTACGTAGTGATTTACAGTATACGTGCTTTTTAAGTTGTTTCTCTCTCTCTCTATCTCGATCTAGGGGATACATGTCAGGGACTATTTAACCGATTCACCTAGGGGAGGACTTAAACAATTAAACTGTCTGACTTGCTAGATCGGAGTTTTGCTTTATATTCTTCTTGTGGAGTTGTCTCTTGTTTCGGAACTTTAAAGTCACTAGGTTCGATACAGTCTTTGGAAGCGGTGGAAGGGGTGGAAGGGGTGGACAAGTCTTTTCCTGGCTTCAGTTCATCGCATCTCTTCACATGGCTTATGTGGATCCACCCCTTTCTGCCTTCGATCTTTACAGCGGTCCTCGTGGTGAGGACGGTCTTCGGCTCTTTCCAGCGGGGCTCCAGCGGACTTTTCCTGTCAAAGTTCCTTATTAAGATCAGGTCCCCGGGACGGACATCATGCGGCTTTACATCAGTGTTATCAGGGAAAGCTGCGGCAACCTGTGAACGACATGATTGGAGTGCAGACATCAAGGAGGCAAGGTAATCTGTCAGCATGTTACAATCAACATCGGTAATTTTCCTCGGTATGGGCGTCCCCCACATATTCGGTGGCCTGCCAAAAACCACTTCATACGGAGATAGCCTGATCGCGAGTGGGCGACCATCCTCATGTAAAATAATGCAACTGGCAGGGCGACTATCCAGTCGACCCCTTTTTCTTTACAAACTTTGGCAAGACGTGTCTTTAATGTCTGGTTATGCCTTTCTACAAGGCCGGCGGCTTCGGGGTGTCGGACACAATGGAATTTCCACTGATATCCTAGCAGCAAGGAAACCTGTTTCATTAATTCGGATGAGAATGGCTGTCCGTTATCAGAGTAAACGACACGAGGCAAGCCGTATCGTGGGAAAAATTCTCGAACCAGCTGCCTAGCAGTGGTCGGAGCAGTATAATCTGGGACTGGATATGCTTCTGTCCAACGGGAAAGTGCACAAACAACTACGAGGACATATTTAAAACCTCGACAACGGTCCATCTGGATATAATCCATCTGGAGGACTTCAAAAGGGAGATCGGGAGGATGAAATCCACCTTGCTCTACAGGGACGCTTTTACCTGGATTGAACTGACAACAGATCATGCAAGTACGCACTTTCTGTTTTGCTGCTGCTCGTAAGTGTTTGTTGTACCAGAGGTTCTGTATACTATCTAACATGGCTTTTTCTCCTAGATGTGCTGGACTATGTGCTGTATTGATTATGACTTGAACCATAGAGTCGGGGAGAAACCATGTAGATTTTCCCTTCGTCATCCATCCTTGATCTGTCTGAATCCCTCCTAGTTCGGTCCATTTCTTTATTTCTTCTGCAGTAGCATGTGTCTGAATATCGATTACATCTAGTGTGGGATCCCTAACTGTCATACAATGTGTCGGTACTATTGTCTTTGTCACGTCAGTTGTCTGAGTATGAGTCAATGCTGTATGTTTTGCTGTCTGGTCTGCCAGGTCGTTACCCTGGGAAACGGAATCTGTAACTTTAGTATGTGCTTTACACTTCATGACTGATATACCTGAAGGCAGATGTATTGCTTCTAACAGTGCTTGAATGAGGGGACCATGCTGGATCTTGGCACCGTGAGAGGTCAGGAAACCTCGTTCCTGCCACAACATTCCGAAGTCGTGTACAACTCCGAAAGCATAGCGTGAATCAGTATATATGTTAACATTTCTGTTCTTGGCCAGTATACAGGCTCGGGTCAGAGCAATAAGCTCTGCTGCTTGAGCGGACAGTGTATCAATACGGTATGTCTCTTTTACTTCAGTTTCAGTGGTCACGGCATACGCGGCCACTAACTCTCCTGTACTTGTTCTCAAACATGAGCCATCCACATAAAGTGTCAGGTCTGGATTTGTCAACGGAACATCTGTTAAGTCTCGTCTGGGCTTTGTCACTGCATTAATGATCTCTATACAATCATGCGGGGCTGGATCTGTCATAATTGAAGGTAACAATGTTGCGGGGTTCAGAATACTGCAGCGTCTGATTTCTATGTGTGGCTGGAATAGTGTTAATTCATAACCTGTCAGTCGTGCTATAGTCAAGTGTTGAGTTTGGGTTCTGTTTAAAAGAACCTCTACAGAATGTGGAACTTGTACTGTTAATTGATGTCCTAAAACAATTGAGTCGCTCTGTCTGATTGCTAATGCAGTTGCTGCTACTGACTTCAAGCACGCAGGGAGTGCCTGGGCTACTGAATCCAATGTACTTGAAAAATAAGCGCAAGGCTTATGTGAACCTGCTTGATCTTGAGTGAGGACAGACAACGCTGTACCATCACGTTCTGTAACAAAAAGTGTAAAAGGTTTGCTGTAGCATGGTGTCGCTAAAACTGGTGCCTGACATAAAGCTTTCTTTAATTCTTCAAAAGCTTGTGTATGTTCCTCAGTCCAGGGAAGGACAGTCGAAGTTGCTGCCTCTTGTGTTGTTAACTGAATGAGTGGCTTAGCTAGAAATGCATACTGAGGAATCCATTGTCTGCAGTACGAGGTGAGGCCTATAAAGGCCCGCACTTCCTTTTGTGTCTGGGGTTGTGGCATATTCATAATTAACTGAATGCGATCAGGAGTGAGCTGTCTCCCCACTTTGGACAGCAAGTGACCCAGGTACACAACTTGCTGAACACAGAATTGTAGCTTCGAAGGAGACACCTTGTGTCCCTTGTTGGCCAGAAAATGTAAAACCGTCAGTGATGCATACTCACATTCGGGCTCACTTCGTGCGGTGATCAGTAGATCATCGACGTATTGCAGTAAGGCGGTGTTAACTGGCATTTGAATACAATCTAGTTCTCTTTTTAGTGCTTGACTATAGATGCTGGGGCTTTCTGTGAATCCTTGAGGTGCGCGTGAAAATTTGAAACTTCGTCCATTTAAACTGAATCCGAAGAGGTATTGGCTCTCTGGGTCAATAGGTACACTGAAGAAGGCGTTCTTGAGGTCAATTACAGTAAAGAACGTTGCTTCTGAATCAATAGCAGTCAATAAGGAAGAGATATCGGGAACCACAGGGTACTGTGGAACAATGCATTTATTCAGTTCTCGTAAATCAATCACCAGCCGATATACTGGCGGTGCATTGGGATCCGTACGTTTAAGAATCGGAATGATAGGGGAATTGCAGATATTGGAGTCGGTCTCTACGACCACTCCTTGGGCTATGAGCTCTTCAATGATTTTCAGTAAAGCCACTACAGCATCGGGTGGTAACTTGTATTGTCTGATTCTCGGTAAAACAACACCTGTTTTCAGTGTAACACGGTATGGTGTAATGTGCATGCAGCCTACATCGGTTGGGCCTCGTGCCCACAGGTGATTTGGTACATTTCTCAATCTGACATCAAACTCTCGAAGTACGTAGTGACCCTTAAAGTCACGCAAGAAAAGTCTAACTCCTTCCGGAGAGCAGCATATCACAGCTCCTAGAGCCTTCAATGTCTTTATTCCTAACAGATTTTCTGGACATGATTTCGTAAGTAATAGATCTGTAACACGTGATAATGGACCCACAGCCAGGGGAACTGGTTCTGATACTTCATTTACAATAGGCTGTCCTGAAAAACCAAGGGAAACATTCTGTGAGCCTGAGAGGGGTGCCCCTGGGACTTCGTCATGGCTGATTGTTGTGCGGCTTGCCCCTGTGTCAATTAAAAATTTTCTGTCTTTTCCCAATACTTGACTGTGTACATAAGGACCCTCTTGGTCTACTGGAATCTCAATAAGAGGCAAGCCAACTTCCCTCTCTAGGCTGTTTCATGTGTATCGGGGATAATCGGGGTAAGCAGATTGGGCATACTGGTACATCTGTTGTGAAACTTGTTGAGTCGCGGCAATGGGCTGTGGCTGTGGTACCGCTACGGTCTGTGCTGTATGTGATGAAGCATGCGTAGGCTGTGGATTCTGCGAAGTCTGTTGCTGAACCTGATCTTGTCTAGGTGGATGCAGTCTTTCCTTAGTTTTACCTGTTGCTATATTATGTTGCAGGACGGTACATTCATGTACATAGTGTCCTGGCTTCTTACAATAGTTGCATGTCCCTTTAACGGGAGCTGCTGAATTTCCTGTCTGTGTCGTACCCTTCCTGTGGTTGTCGGCTGAAACCGACTGGGCCACTAACATTTTCATTTTCGTGTCTTTCATACGTTTCTGTTCATGATCCTGTTCTTCTCTAATTCTGTTCTGGTGATACTGTAACATTTGTAACATTTGTGATGGCGTATTTGCTTGCCAGGTACTCTCGACCTTGTATACACGGTTTTTAACTGCCAACAGGGAATTTTCTACTAATTTTGATACAAAAAGGTGCGGGTACGACTCGCTACTTGGTTTTAGACCACTATTAATAATGAAACATTTCTCGAATCTTGAATAGAAGTCACTAGTATCTTCGTCTGGTTTCTGTTTACAGGCTGAGATTGCATTCCAGTCTTCCTTTCTAGTTGTCAGTAATCTTGGCAGAACTTGTACTATTAAACCTGGTAATGCTTTAGTTTTCTCCCCAAGGCCTAGCCCTGGGGTACGCTTTTCTTCCTCGTCCTCTATTTCTGCCCATACAATCTTTTTGTCTCCCACCTCCCATTCCTTTTCCTTCAGTTTCTCGTAGATGCCCGTGGGCAGCAGTACCTTTAACATTTTCATAATATCTTCATATGTGTAATCCCCCATCAGTAACATATCTTTAAGTTCTCTGTGGAAACCTGCAGGGTCTTTATCGTGACATGGTACTAGCTTTTTCATTTCTAATAATTCTAACTTGGTCAGAGGTGTATGTACATACACACGTTTCAGATTATTATCGGTACCCATAACTGGATGTACTTCCCGTAAAGGGTTCTGACTTTCAATGCCATGTAAACGTTCCATATGATACATTTTTCTTTCTGGGGGTGGAGCGGAAACATATTGTGAACCTGAAAAGGTATTATATCGGTGTCGTTGTTCTAGAATTATCTGTATTAACTTGGTACTCAGACCTTTCCTAAGATAAGTTCCCTTACCTACATACGCTATCGTATCTGTAGTCTTTTCTGGTTCTTCAGGTTCTTCCTCCTCCTCGGAGGAGGCTTTCTCTCTTTCATGTATTTCTATTACCTTTTTCCCTATTATCTTGTACATACTGGCTATGCAACCCCCTTTGTCGTGTTTTCCTTCTGATATATTTTTACCCCACTTATTTAGTGCTTCCATTTCATCCTGGTCTGTCTCAGGCCTGTCTCGTTCTCTTATTAGACAATTTATGAAAAAACGTAATCTATGTGCTTGAGTGTCAACTTTCTGATGTGCCATGGCCTCCTTAATACTGTCAGGATTTTCCCCAGTCTGGACAAAATGATATATTCTATCTAGATGCTCTTTCATTCCTGAAAACAAAATTAGGTAATCTGTAGCTTGTCGCAATCGTATTGATGCTATTAACATTCTATCATCTTTACCGGGTACTGGATCGTATCTACAAACTGGGAGCGGTTCCTTGAGTACGTCGAGACGGGGGGATTGGAACGTGAAAGAGTTCTGCCTGTCCCTAAACGGTAATCTGTGTGCTGGTGGCGGAGTCTGGTAGCCCCCGGTCGCACCTCCTGGAGCGAGAACTTGAACATTATCTCTCTGTGGAGTCTGTATGTGAACTTGAACTTGTCTTTTAGTAGGATCAGGTTGAAGCGGTTTCGGTGTGTCAATCTTAGGAGCAGGAAGTGGTGGAGGTGGGGGAATAACAGGCTGTCGGACGGGATAACCAGACTGCAGTAACGGTGGGTTCTGATCTGGGAGCGGGTTGCCACCTCCGTCACCGTCAGTAGGCGGGACGCGGGCACGTGGATTGGTGTAGGCGGGTGCTACATCCTCTAGATAAGAATTCAGAAATATGTCTTTAGTAGTTTTATGATTTACTTTAATTGGAACCAGTGGTGGCGGCAAATTTTTCGGTATCCCTGAAGTGGCCTCAGGCGAACCTTCGGTCACTAGATACATACCATTTACGAGATTATTTCGTGCACGGTCTACTTGTTCTGTTTTTACTCGGATTCCTTCGCTAACTAATTCGTTTTCTTGGGCTTTAGCTGATTCTTTAAGTCTGTCTTCTTTACGGAGTGCCTTTTCAGCACGCTTATGTGATTCCTTACGCCAAAATTCTATGGCGTCTTTCTGAGATTGTCTGGCTTTCTTTTTCCATAATGCTTCTTCTACCTTCATGATGCACTCGGCATCCCATGTTCCGGTAACGGGCCATCTGTGTCTCTCGTCTAGATTCTTAGTATACTCGGCCCATAAATCTAGGTACAATATGGCGTCTATGCCATGTTTATGATACATAAAATTTCCAGGAGTGTCCCTAGGGGGGATCGGAATTTCTTCTTCTAGTATCCCTTTCCTAGTTCCTATCTGTTTTAACTTGTTGAAAAACGGCATCTTGTTTACTTAATACTGAATACTCAATCCTTGCTATTTAATTCGGAATACAACTAGTTACATAAGAACACAATAATGCACATAAAAACAGTCACAATCATACCACGACATTAATCACATGAAAAACATTTAAGACATATATCTCCACCCTAGATAACTGATGTACTGCTGAACAGCACAGATACACTGCCTAAAAACAGTGCAGAAACTTGAAAATAACGGATATACTGCTAAACAGTACAGATACACTGTCTAAAACAGTGCAGACCGCATTTGTGTACCCAAACACGTCTTGATACGACCCAGCAATGGTACTCACCAGGAAGCACGGAAAACGGAAGGCCTCGGAAAACTCGACCGGACTGGACTCGGACTGGACTCGGCTCGACACTCGGACTGGACTCGGCTCGACACGTGGATACTTCGGAAAACTGGTGGGCCTCTTGACACCTCGGACCTTGCTTCTTTCGGCTAGGCTCTGGTCGGGATCCTCCGCACTCCTCACCGCCTCGTCTGGGTGCTAATCGCAGTCTTCGTCACCTCCGTGGGCCAGAGGGAGATACAGGAAATCCTGCTAGTACGCGTAGGTTCCTTCTAGCTGATGGCAGGGGACAGAGCTTGCAACGCACCAACCGGCGCGTGGGGTGGGGGAGGGGTCCCTGTTCGGGCGCCAAAATGTCGTAAATAATTAATTTACCATCATAATTTCTATACAAGTAAGCACTTAATCAATAATAACTCAATCGGAAAGAAAGAGGCAGAGTCCGTGGTGGTAGAGTTCTTAGGGGTTTTATTCCTTAAAGGAATCGTTCAGAACGGGATATCAGGTTCTTGCAACCACAGGGGTTCAAGAAGGGATAGAGCAATCATTTATTGACAATACATAGCTTATATACTTTTCATACATTATAGGCTCTAATGCAAGAGGCGTAACAGCTGAGAGAAACGAGATAACAGCATGATAACAGTGTCCACGTGTTGCAATACGTAAGTGGAGGCGTGAACTGGGCGTGAATACAGAGGTGTGTGCTAGAAAACGTCACAAGTAGGTGGCAACAAAGCAGAATCTTGTAATGTCAGCAGAAATCAGAGGCATGGATGCGCGCGCAGCTGCGTGACGTATGATTGACGTGAAAACAGACGGGTGTAGGGGATTTGACATTTACACTGGCGGAAAGAGACAGAAGTCTGGCATGTCAGATCAACTTGTGCTTCTATCATATCTGATATCTGATGTTTGGGAACCATACTATCTAGAGGAAAAGGTCTCTGGGGCAGAAGCTACTCTATACTGACTGTGTGTGCGTGTATAAGCGCCTGAGTGTCTGCGGGGGGCATGGGCCTTCCATGGAAACAGAGGCTATGAATTACTTGCATAGAGACAGCGAGGCCGGGCCCTTCGCCCTGCAGCTGGGAGAATGTTTACTTAAACTAGTAGGCAGGAATGCATTTTTCGAGGAGCGGAACAGATAACTTCGAAGGTCGAATACAGTCTTGGCAGGCAGCAGGCTGAGCCAAACGCCATGGGCCGCACAGGAAGTAAGGCAGAGTTCACAGATACACAGACTGCCTGGGCTCTCGGAGTCAGAAAACAGAAAAGGCTCGATGGCAGAATTCGGGGCCTACTTTGCCAGAGCTGGAAAACGCGTAAAGTACACCATAAAAAGACGTTGGCAAGGCATACATAGGAACTGAATTATCAATCCATTCATGGTGGATCTAAAAGAGGACATGTTAACGGTGGACGCAAATGTATTTGCGTCTTCATAGCTGGCACAGGAGGGAGGTTACATGTACTTTAAACTGGTACACGGAGACGGTGGGGTACACGCTAGGGAACATTATTTGACCATAAAATTTATATTTCCTCACTCCGTTGGCGAAGTTTTTGGCGCAAAGAGATGTGGTTCCTGACCCGACTGCGGGTCCTCGGGGTCGCCTCCGGCAGACCAAGGTACCTGTTCCTCCTCCGGATCCGAGTACGCCGGATAGTTGTACTCGACCTCTTCCTCGTCGTCATCCCCCGCGGTAGAGCGAGATGGGGAGCGCGGCAGGCCACTTGGGGATGCCGGCGCCGGAGGTGCTGAAGCACCCGCAGAGTCCCTTTTATTTTTTAGAGGAATGCGAAAGTGTTCTAGCACCGGCTCCGTGGTGATTTTCCTCTTGAGGAGGGACAGTTTCCCAGTATTGGCGTCGATGATGACCTCACGACGTTCTTCCTCCGCGAGTGGTTGGAGCCGAGGGTTAGCCACCACCGGAGACTCTTTTGGCGTCGACACCTCCTTCGAGGGCACCCCAGCCACCTGCTTTGGAACGAAGGCCTTCGGCGTCGATTTCGGCGGCAGGGTGAAGCGGATAGGCTCTTGTGCCTTCGACGGCTTCTGCGCGGGCTTCGACCCGCCAGCTTCAGGGTCGGGAAGCTCCGCGACCTTCCAAATCCGCTCCAGGGACTCCTGGACCTTCTTTGAGAGGGCTGGAGAGGGAGCGACCGTATCGCTTGATTTCCTTGATTTTGGAGTTGTGTCGGCGAGAGGCAGTGTCTTCGGAGTCGACGCGGCACCCTCCTTGGCTCCGGCGGCCGGGGCCGGGGAAGCCTGAGCCTTGGGATCGCCTTGACGCTTCTTTGAAGCCTTCTTCGGGTCGTCGACCGCGACCATCTTCGGCGCCGACGCAGCCGCGTCGGACGACTTTGCTCTCGGCACCGACCCAGATGCCTTCGGTTCGGCCATCTTGGCTGGACTGTCCATGTCGGCCATTTTGGATTTCTTAGGTTTTGACGCCTCCAGAGCCTTCTGTACGGCTTTCACTTTCGGTTTCGAATCCGGAGCTGTTGAACCCGAAGGCTTCACTTTCAGTTTCGAAAAAGTGAGTGGCACCTCCAAAATGTCCGTGGCCGGGCTCGTAGGCGGGGCAGCTGGACTTGTAACAGGGTCTTGGGTAAGGCCCGAAGGCGATCCCTCGACCTGGGCCGCAGGCAGGGGTTCGACCCCTGAGTCAGTCCGGGGGTGCTCGTCCTCAGAGCTATCCCCCACAGTGGCAAAGGCCGTATCGTCGTCCCCTACCTCGTCGTCGGCTTCGTCAAACTCCTCGTCCCCTGCGTCGTAGGCCTCCCCCTCGGACGCAGGGCCAGAGTCCGAAACCTGCTGGACATCGTCGTCTCCGACGTCTTCTTCGAAGATGTCGTCCGGCGGGGGCGCAGACAGTTTGGCCTGGAGTCTCGCAGCCCGACGAATCTTGAGGGTCTTTTTGCACCGGAACTTCGAGCAGGCCATGCACCTGGCCTCGTTGTGGTCCGGCGACAGACAGGTGTTGCACACTGGGTGCACGTCGAGGTGCGAGTACTTCGCGTTGCAGACCGGGCACCGTTTAAACGGAGTCCGTTCCATGGCTGTAGCGTCGAGTGGGCCCGTCCGCGCCGAGAGCACGCGGAAGGGCAGCGAGAGTTCGGAGCTGGAGAAAACAGTAAACCCGAACGAAAACGATACCGGCGCCAAGCCTAAAGACCTTTTGGTCTCGACTTAAGTGAGTTAACAACTATCGGTTCCGACAGAGGGAACCGACACACATCCGAACCCAATGGCGGAAAAAAACAATCTGGGGATGGAGGCGATGCCCATGCGCACTGTAGTCCAGGGGAGGAGCCACCTATCTCGTGATACTTCGAAGACTCTTCCAGGACAACAATGTGCAATCATCCGGACCCAACACTAGGCGGCGATCTATGCACAGATATGAATTCAGCAGCCCACATGCCTCGAACATGGTTTTTCGTGCCCCTCGGGCATTTGTGTAAATTGTGCTAACTTAAGTATTTTCGTAAGAGTTTTGTTGTGTGCTTAGTAACCTGTCCTCATAAAGAGTACAGGGCTGTTGTGATCTACATAAATACACTGTTTATTTTCATAACACTTGTGTGGTGTCCTTTCACTTGGTGTTCAAGGGGTATATGTGATGGTATAACAGCTGGCTTAACACGCCCTCTAGAGTTTAGCCCGAAGACTGCTCGTATCCACGCTACTAGGATAGCTGGTCTATAAGGTTGACTTACAACCAATCACCATAAGGGATGTTTGGACTGATACAAAGTGCTCACTAGAATAGTGAACATTATATATCAGGCAACTTCTCACACCGGAGTACTGCTCTCCTCGGATCTGCGCTAACTGGCATGGAAAAAAGAAGAACTGACGTCAGCGCGCGGAGGCGGCGTCTATATACTCCAGCGACGTCATCACGGCGCACGACGGACGTGGAGCCGCAGGGGACGCCTGCAGACGACGCCTACCGACACGCAGGGGTACTGCTACGCAAAAGTTTCCGGATCCAGACTGACGCCTAGGGATATTCTAAGGTAAGGAATCTAATACTAACCTGTTTCTTTCAGATGATACCGACGCAGTCGAAAGCCTTTTGGCTTTGTAGAAAGTTTTCCTAACTTGAGCTAAGATAGTAACTGTAGGAGAGTAGGGTCTGCAATCCTATGATCACCCAGATTTTTTGCTTTTGTTTCACTGGTTTACGACTTTCTCTGGCTGTGGGCCTGCCAATCAGACCCACAGCCTGGCTGTTCTCTTTCTAAATTACCTCATGTACCCTAGGTGCATCTACCAATTGGTACTGGGCCACCTTATCAGACCCTGTAACTCAGGGCATAGGTGTACCCAGGGCTGCCAGGGGCTGCAGCATGTATTATGCCACCCCTGGCTGGCCTCCTAAATTTGACACAACTGGCTGCATGACAGCTGGGGCAAAGTCGTGTAATCACCCTTTGCTGTAGGTGTAGTATACCTGTACCTAACCCTAAAATGGACACACAGATTCCTATCAGTCACTCCTATGGCAGGCCTTGACAATCCTGAAGGCAGAGTGCTTGGAATCATGTGAGATGGTGCTCTGGCATGAGCTGAGCCTGGCTGCAGCTTGCGGAATCAAGTCCTAATAGCTGTTCCATGATATCGCATACCATATACTCTTAAGTGCATTATAATCCTCGCGGTTAAATGCTATCTTTGGTATTGCTTTATCAAAACATGTCGAGTAAGGTGTCATACGAATTGGAATACTAACCCCTCGCCAATTCTGGCGACGGGGTTAGCATTCCACCCTTCTAGAGGGACACGACATGTATGTAACTGTGAACCCCGGTTAAAGTTAACTGAAGCCTCAGCTCCACAAAATGGATGCTGCCACCACAGACACGAGTCTGACCCCCTGCAGCTGGGAGTCCTTCCAGTGAGGGGAGCCTGGACAAAGGGTTTCCTGTCAGGGGCGGTGCTAGCACCGTCCCAGACATGGTTTTGTGTATCCTGGGTAGGCAGGGCTTTTCAGGAAGGTGACTGCTGAGTGGCACCCCGGTGCTCACTACGCATAGGCCAGTCAGAACCAGTTCCAGGGGCACACCAGCCCCTGGCCTGGGGAAGTCCGGCAGGGGAGAGGGGTGTAACCACCCCCCTCCTGGTCCCACCCATAGGCAGGACCTAGTCACCGGGTCAGCCCCCTTTTTTAGTATAAAGATAGGAGCGGGCCCCCTGTTCAAATCAGATCATCTTTGGAATCAAGATACCACTTTCTTCGAAAGGACTTCACGATTTCTTCTTCAAGATTCTCCCTTGTGGCTAAGGAGTAGTCACCCTGCATCAAGCGGGCACCATCCTAAAGAAACACTGCGGTCTGCTGCAAGTCCTTCATCACGAATCCGACGACCCAGCTCGACGAGACCCGGCTTCCCTGGCACCTCTGACCTCTACTCACCTCTACAGCCAAGCTGAGAACCGTGAGTGCGACGAGACCTCGAGGGACCGACGATCGCCAAGACTGCACGACATCTTTACTGCAAGCCCACCGTGTCCTCCACTGGTGAGTGCTTTGGGGTCCGAGAAGCCCCGACCCTGCGCAGCTCCAGCACCCAAGATCAGCCTCCCTGCATCTCCACGATCTGCGTGGGGCCCTTCTGCTGTTTGCTGTGCACCGCGTTGTTTGGCTACTAGCCGGCTGGCTTGTGGCCTTCTGAACGACGCCCAACGACTTCACGACTGCTGGTCTGGTTGCTCCAGGCTGGCCCTTGCTTCCTTTTTCAAGAGAGGCACCCCGGACCCTCCTGGTCCACTCCAGACGCCATTTTAGGTCCACCGCGTGGGCTTGAATTTGCCAAGGCTTTGTTGCCCAATCCTGGGTCCAGCGACGCCGACAGCTTCCATCTTCGTGGGACAGCTCGATCCTCCATCCTGGTCGCCGACAACGCCTCCTGGTCCGTGAGATCTTCGAGTCAAGCGTCACCCACTCACCTAGTCGAGGTGGCTACCATCCGGTGCCCTCCTGGTGCCCACTGACTACTGGCTAGTAGTCTCGAACTTGGTCCCCTCTGCTTTCAGGTGTCATCTATCTTCGAGATCCAGGCTTGGATCCAACTGAACTTTCTCCACTGGTCACCGGCCAGCATCTTTTCTTCCGGCTCCTGGTCCGTCTACGAGGATTCCCGACGTCTTTTCAGACCTATGCAGCTGCAGCCCCTGGGCTAGGTAACTTCGGCATTTCGGTGCCCCAGCATAGCCTCACTATCCAAGGGTCAGAATCTACTTTCGTTTTCTCCCTACCAGGTCGGGTTCGCCCGAGAACACTAACTTTCTAATTCCTAGCTACCATAGACTTTTGTCCCGCATCTCGCGTGAGAGTGCACACACTGCACCCGAGTCCCCTAGGCCTCCTAGAAGTAATCTAACGATTCCCTAGTCAAGTCCTAGCGATTCCAAAAGCTATTAGAACTGTACTTACCTGCTAGGAATTTCGCATTCCACTTTCAGAGTATATGGTTTTCCGTGCCCCTCGGGCATTTGTATATACTGTGCTAACTTAAGTATTTTTGTAAGAGTTTTGGTTTGTGCTTAGTACCCTGTCCTCATAAAGAGTACAGGGCTGTTGTGATCTTTAAATAAATAACTGTTTATTTTCATAACACTTGTGTGGTGTCCTTTCACTTGGTGTTCGAGGGGTATATGTGTGGTAAACAGCTGGCTTAACACGCCCTCTCGAGTCTTTAGCCTTAGACTGCTCGTATCCACGCTACTAGGATAACTGGTCTATAAGGTTGACTTACAACCAATCATCAATAAGGGTTGCTGGACTGATACATAGTGTTCACTAGAATAGTGAGCACTGCATATCAGGCCACCTTCTCACAGTAACATCCGAACCCAATGGCGGAAAAAAACAATCTGAAGATGGAGGATGCCCATGCGCACTGTAGTCCAGGGGAGGAGCCATCTATCTCGTGATACTTCAAAGACTCTTCCAGGACAACAATGTGCAATCATTCGGACCCAACACTAGGCGGCGATCTATGCACAGATATGAATTCAGCAGCCCACATGCCTCTAACACCCTGTATCATTTGCAGTCCTGGATGTTCCAGTACTGCCACAGCTTTTGACAATAAAATAGGTGATAAAAAAAAATAGAAAAAACATTCTGAACTTATTTTTCACTGCCCTGATCATGAAAGCCTATAAATAATGCAAATGCTACTTACCAGTATGCATCTGTTCTTGGCATGTAGGGCTGCTGACATTCATATCTGTGCATAGATCGCCGCCTAGTGTTGGGTCCGGATGATTGCACATTGTTGTCCTGGAAGAGTCTTCGAAGTATCACGAGATAGGTGGCTCCTCCCCTGGACTACAGTGCGCATGGGCATCGCCTCCATCCCCAGATTGTTTTTAGCCATTGGCAGAGATGGAGTGAAGTATGTGAGTGATGACCATGCTATGAGCATATATATATATGAATACTGCAGCTGCTACAGGCGCCGGGGAGGAGGGCGGGCGATATGAATGTCAGCAGCCCTACATGCCAAGAACAGATGCATACTGGTAAGTAGCATTTGCAGTTCGAGGCTTGTGGGCTGCTGAATTCATATCTGTGCATAGAATACATAGCAGTCCCTCCATTAGCGGCGGCCGCCCGTGCCAGCTGCAGCAGTTTGGAAGAGTGTCTTGAGAACAGCCTGCCCTACAGCTGCCTGCTGTTTGGAGTGCACGTCTACACAGTAATGTTTAGTGAAAGTATGTGTGGTAGACCATGTGGCTGCTCTACAAATATCTTCTAAGGGAATGTTACCTAGGAAAGCCATAGAGGCCCCCAACTTCCTGGTGGAGTGGGCTCTTGGTGGGATAGTGAGAGTGCGTTTGGCTTTAGCGTAACAGATTTGAATGCACTTCACGATCCACCTAGCGATCCCAGCTTTGGAGATAGCGTTTCCCTTGTGGTGTGTGGCAAAAGCAACGAAAAGCTGCTTGGTTTTGCGAAAATCTTTTGTCCTGTCCACGTAGTACATCAAGGCTCTTTTAACGTCAAGGGTGTGGAGCATCCGCTCCGCCAGCGTCTCTGGGTTTTGGAAAAACACCGGCAACTCAATTGTCTGGTTCATATGGAATTGAGATACAACCTTGGGTAAGAATTTAGGGTTAGTGCGGAGCACAACCCTGTTAGTATGAACTTGGAAGAAAGGTTCTTGGATGGTGAGCACCTGCAACTCGCTAACCCTCCGTAGCGATGTAATTGCTACTAAGAAAGCAACCTTCCAAGTCAGAAACTGAAGCTCACAAGAGTGCAGTGGCTCAAAGGGAGGACCCATCAGTCTTGTAAGAACCACATTGAGGTTCCATTCTGGAGCTGGTGGGGTCCTTGGCGGAATGACTCTCTTGAGTCCTTCCAGAAAAGCCTTGATAGCAGGGACCTTAAAAAGTGACAGGTGTTGCCTATTTTGGAGGTATGCTGCCATAGCAGACAGGTGAATGCGGATGGAAGAGTACGCTAAATTGCATTGGTACAGGTGGAACAGGTAGCAAATGATGTTTTGAATGGAGGCATCTAGCGGGTCAATATCGTGGTTAACACAGTAAATGACAAACCTCTTCCATTTAGCCGCATAACAAGCTCTAGTAGTGGGCTTCCTTGCCTCCCGAATGATGTTCATGCCATCGGGAGGAAGATTGAGGTAGCCAAACTCTAGGACTTCAGGAGCCAGATCGCCAGGTTGAGCTGTTGCGGATCTGGGTGCTGAATGTCGCCATGGTTCTGCGTCAGAAGGCTGGGAGTGAGATGAAGCCTTTGATGCGGTACCACGGAGAGTTCCAGAAACGTGGTGTACCACGGTTGGCGAGCCCACGTTGGAGCAACCAGGATGAGTCATCGAGTGCTGCCTGAGCTTGCGTGCCACCAGCGGTATCAGAGGTGCTGGGGGAAAAGCGTACGCAAATCTGCCTGACCAGTTCATCCACATCGCATTGCCCTGTGATTGCGGGTGTGGGAACCTGGCGGCGAAGCTTTGGCATTTTGCGTTCTCCTTTGTGGCGAACAGGTCGATCTCTGGATGACCCCACCTTTGGAAGTACGGTTGGAGTACTGATGGGTGTATCTCCCACTCGTGCATTTGATGGCTGTGCCTGCTGAGCAGGTCCGCCATCTGGTTGTCTTGGCCCGGGAGATGCTCTGCCATGAGGAAGATGTTCCTCTGAATGGCCCACTTCCACATGCACTGAGCCAGATGAGACAGCTGCGGAGAGTGTGTGCCTCCCTGCTTCTGAATGTAGTACATGGCTGTCATGTTGTCCGTCCGGATCAACACGACTTTGTTGCACAGATGTACTTTGAACGCCTTTAAGTCCATGAAGATTGCCATCAGTTCCAACACATTGATGTGCATCTTCCGTTGCAGTAGTGTCCATAGTCCCTGCACCGTGTACTGGAGTACATGCGCTCCCCATCCCTGGAGAGAAGCGTCCGTAGTCAGGATAATCTGTGGCACAGGCTCCTGGAACGGTCGGCCCTTGCAAAGGTTTTGTGGATTCCACCAATGCAGAGAGTTGTATGCCCGACCGCTCACCAACACTAGGTCTGTTAGCTGCCCATGAGCCTGAGTCCACTGACGTGCTAGGCACTCCTGAAGCGGACGCATATGTAGTCTCGCGTGCGGGACAATGGAGATGCAGGAGGCCATCATGCCTATCAACTGCATGAACACCTTCGCTGGAAGCGAGTGCTGAGGTCTGAATCGTTGGATCAGCGTTTGGATACTGGCGATTCTCACTGAATTTGGCTGCGCAGTGGCTGCCAGAGTGTCTATTGTCGCGCCCAGATACTGCCGTATATGGGCGGGTTGGAGATGGGATTTTGGATAGTTCAGCGAGAATCCCAGATCGTGCAGGAGATGAATGGTGCGGGACACGTGGTCGACGCACTGCTGTTCTGACTTTGCCTGAATGAGCCAGTCGTCCAGATAGGGATAGACGTGGACGTTCTGGCGTCGTAGATGCGCCGCCACAGTCGCCAGACACTTTGTAAAGACTCTTGGCGCTGTGGTGACCCCGAACGGCAGGACCCTGAACTGGTAGTGCTGGTCTAGAATTGTGAATCTGAGATACTTCCTGTGGGAAGGATGCAAGGGGATATGGAAGTATGCATCTTTTAGATCCAACGTAGCCAGGAAGTCTCCCTGTTGGAGTAGAGGGAGTACCTGCTGCAACGTGAGCATATGGAAGTGCTCCGAGAGAATGTACCAGTTGAGGGGCCTGAGGTCCAGGATGGGCCGTAGGGATCCGTCCTTTTTGGGGATTAGAAAGTACAGAGAGTAAACCCCTGTTCCCCTTTCTTGTAGTGGGACGAGCTCTATTGCTCCTTTTTGCAGCATGACTTGAACTTCCTGCTGCAACAAGTGCAAATGCTCGCCGGACATAGGACGGCTTCTTGGAGGAATGTTTGGTGGAGTGGAAGTAAGTTCCAGACAGTAACCGTACTGGACAAGAGATTTGACCCACCTGTCCGTGGTGATGGATCTCCACACGGGCAGGAACTGCTGGAGTCTCCCCCCGACTGGTGTTGTGTGGTCGGGGGGCAGTGACAAGACGTCACTGCTTGTTGGCGGCGGTGGACCTGGAGCTGTTGTTTCCACGTCCCCTGTTCTTGGCATTGTTGCCTCTGTAGCCACCTCTACCCTTGTTGGTGTATGAGGGTTGGGTATTGGTCTTGTAGTACTGGGTTGACTGCGATGCCTGACCCCTTGAGGTGCCTCTGGTATTGGAGCGGCGAAAGGAACCACCCCGAAACTGCTGAGACTGGAGGGCCCCCATTGACTTAGCAGTGTCTGTATCTTTTTTCATTTTCTCAAGCATCGCATCAACCTCAGGACCAAACAAATGGTCCGGATTAACCGTCTGGTTGAGGATGGTTGTTTGTATATCAGGTTTAAACCCAGAGATCCGAAGCCATGCATGCCTTCTGAGCAACACACTGGTGTTGATCGCCCTGGAGGCCGTATCAGCCACATCTAGCGCACATTTGATGGAAGCGTTTGTAATGAGCTTTCCCTCTTGAATTAACATTTCCCCTGCCTCCTTGTATTGGTCAGGCAAGTGCTGGAGCAGTGCTTCTAGGGTGTCGTAATGAGCCCTATCGTATCGTGCGAGTAGGGCCTGCGTGTTTGAAATGCGCCAAATGTTTGCTGCTTGTGCGGCAATCCGTTTCCCTGAGGCCTCAAATATTTTTGACTCTTTGTCTGGGGGAGGAGCGTCACCAGTTGTCTGTGAGTTCGCCCTCTTGCGAGCGTTGGATACCACCAAAGAGTCCAGTGGCAAGTGTCCCTTGATATATGTTGGATCCGAGGGCGCTGCCTTATATTTCTTATCAATGCGTGGATTGACGACACGCGCCCGAGTGGGCTCCTTGAAGACCTCCTGCGCGTGCTTGAGCACTCCTTTGAGCATTGGCAGAGTCTTGATTGACTTTTCAGCCACTGAGAAAGTGTCAAATAAAAAGTCCACATCCACAGGGTCTGAGTGCAGCTCGACATCATGGTTAGCTGCAGCTCTTTCGATTAAAGCGTTGAAGGCCGCAGAGTCCTCCGTTGGCGATGTTTTCGCCGCAAAGAGCTGCGGTTCTTGACCCGACTGCGGGTCCTCGGGGTCGCCTCCGGCAGTCCAAGGTTCATGACCTCCTCTTCGTCACCATCACCTGCGGTAGAAGGAGTCGGTGAACGCGGCAAGTCTTTTGGAGACGCCGGCTCCATAGGTGCTGAAGTACCCGCAGAGCCCTTCTTGTTTTTGGGAGGAATGCGAAACGGTTCCAACAACGGCTCCGTGGTGATTCTTCTTTTGAGGAGGGACAGTTTCCCGGTATTGGCGTTGATGATTACCTCACGACGCTCTTCCTCCGCAAGTGGCTGGAGCTGAGGCGTTGGCACCATTGAAGACGCTTTGGGCGTCGACACCTCCTTCGAGGGCACGCCTGCCCCATGCTTCGAAGCGAAGAACTTCGGCGTCTACTTCAGCGGCAGGGTGAAGCGGATAGGCGTTTGCGCCTTTGACGGCTTCGGTGCGGGCTTCGACACCCCCTCCTCCTGTTCAGGAAGGACAGATACCTTCCGAATCCGTTGCAAGGACTCCTCGACCTTCTTCGAAAGGGCTGGAGAGGGCTTGACCGGCTTGGGCGACTTCCCTGTCTTGGGAGTGGTGTTGGCGAGAGGTCCCGTCTTCGGAGCCGACGCTGCGCCGTCCTTGTCCCCGACGGCCGGAGCCGGCGCAGCCAGAGCCTTGGGATCGCCTTGACGCTTCTTCGAAGCCTTCTTCGGGTCATCGACCGCGACTATCTTCGGCGCCGACGCAGCTGCGTCGGTCGACTTCGCCTTCGGCATCGACCCCGAGGCCATCGGGTCGGCCATTTTGGCGTGACTCTCCATGTCGGCCATTTTGGTTTTCTTAGGCTTTGATGCCTCCAGAGCCTTTAGTACAGCTTTCACTTTCGGTTTTGGAGCCGGAGCTGCAGATCCCGAAGGCTTCACTTTCGTTTTCGGAAACGGGAGTGGCACTTCCCAAATGTCCGTGGCCGGGCCCGGAGGCGGGGCTGCTGGACTAGGAACGAGGTCTTGGGTAAGGCCCGAAGGCGATCCCTCGACCCGGGCCGCAGGAAGGGGGTCGACCCCTGAGTCAATATGGGGATGCTCTTCCTCCGAGCTATCCCCCACGGTGGCAATGGCCCCATCGTCGTCCCCTACCTCGTCGCCGGCTTCGTCAAACTCCTCGTCTCCTGCGTCGTAGGCATCCTCCTCGGACGCAGGGCTAGAGTCCGAAACCTGTTGGACATCGTCATCTCCGACGTCTTCTTCGAAGATGTCGTCCGGCGGGGGCGCAGACATCTGGGCCTGGAGTCTCGCAGCGTGACGAATCTTGAGGGTCTTTTTGCACCGGAACCTGGAGCAGGCCATACACCTGGCCTCGTCATGGTCCGGCGACAGACAAGTGTTGCACACTGGGTGCACGTCGAGGTGCGAGTATTTCGAGTTGCACACCGGGCACCGTTTAAACGGCGTCCGTTCCATGTCTGGAGCGTCGTGTAGGCCCGTCCGCGCTGACAGCACGCGGAAGGGCAGCAAGAGTTCGGAGCTGAAGTAACAGTAAGACCCGAACGAAAACGATACCAGCGCCAAGCCTAAAGACCTTTTGGTCTCGAGTAAAGAGAGTTTACAACTATCGGTTCCGACAGAGGGAACCGACACACATCCGAACCCAATGGCGGAAAAAAACAATCTGGGGATGGAGGCGATGCCCATGCGCACTGTAGTCCAGGGGAGGAGCCACCTATCTCGTGATACTTCGAAGACTCTTCCAGGACAACAATGTGCAATCATCCGGACCCAACACTAGGCGGCGATCTATGCACAGATATGAATTCAGCAGCCCACATGCCTCGAACCTATATCTTACACGACATGTAACTGAGAGGTAACTCAACCAATAGATAACTACATTGCAGTAGAAAATGTTTTGAAAGTTATCGTTTAGAGAAGCAATAAGGTACTTTTCATACGCCAAAGTACTGCCAGTTGAGAACAGCCACTAGAACTATAAAGGAGAGGACCATGAGGAATCACAAAAAAGGGAGAGCATGCAAAGCACGCCAAGCATCTCCACATTTCATTATAGTATGAAGGCACATAACTTGAAACAGTCACAAGTCAAATACCTAGGTATGAACAGGTAGAAAGGAGCGAGTTCATTAGGGTGACAGACATACAAAATCAAGAAACACATACTGCATAGGGGACAATATCCTGCTCAACTTTGGCCAGACTACCAAACGTAATTTAAAACACCTGCAATCACTAAAAGAATGTTTTCACCAGCAAGTCTTGCGAAGAAGACATAGATTTCAAAAGTATTGAACTTACCACTTTGCCTGCTTGATGAATTTTTTCCTGAGGTGCTACTCTACCAGTGAAAGTCAGCAAATTGGCATCAAAACTTAATCCCCAGTCACGAAGTTCTTTTTGAACGTTATCATCCCTGTTCATAAAGTAGAATATTACGCATACTAAGGACCATACTCAAAACATGTATTAAACATTGCAATCTACATGAGAAAAACGGAATGGATAGAAAGAACAAGTTACTTACCTTCGGTAATGCTTTTTCTGGTAGATACAGTATTGGCCTGTTCCCACTCCCGGAGGAGGGTGTCCACTCTCCTATACCAGAAAATCCTGGAGGACAGCACGCGCAAAGTGGCCCTCCCTCCTTACTTCGGCATCTAAGCAGTAATGCTTCGCGAAAGTATGGAGGGAGGCCCAAGTCGCCGCTTTACAAATGTCCTCAACTGGAACACCCCTAGACAAAGCAGATGTTGATGACTTGGCTCTAGTAGAGTGAGCTCTCATACCCTCTGGAGGGTCCTTACCCGCAAGGGCGTTGCAAATCTTAATGCAGAGGATGATCCCCCTCGAGAGCGTGCGCTTGCCCTTACCCTTGCCCTTACCCTTCTTGCAGCCAGCAAAGCCCGCAAACAGCTGGTCATCCAACCTGAACTCCCGTGTCCTGTCCAGGTAAAAGCTCACCACCCTCTTAGAGTCCAAGCGGTGAAGTCTCTCCTCCTCCTTGGAAGGGTGAGGGTAAGGATGGAATGGTGAGGGGGAGGATAAAAGGTAGGGAGGGTAACGGACTGCCACAGATGGAAAGGAGTAACCACTTTAGGCAGAAAAGCAGCCCTGGTCCTTAGAACCATTCTTTCAGCATGGATGGATAAAAACGGGGGCTTAGAACTAAGAGCTTGAAGCTCACGTACCCTCCTTGCCGCGGTAATTGCCACCAGAAAGCAGTATTGAAAGACAAAAGTTTTAAGGGACATGTGTGTAAAGGCTCAAAAAGTGAACCCATTAAAAACGTAAGAACAAGGTTCAAGTCCCATTGAGGTACAATAAATGGTGAAGGAGGAAATTTATTCTTAAGGCCCTTAATGAAATGCAAAACAATAGGAGACTTAAACAAAGAGGGCTGGTCTGGCAAACAAAGGAAAGCCGACAAGGTCAACACATAACCTTTGATAGTTGCCACTGCAAAACCCTACTGGGTCAAAGAAAGTGCTAATTGAAGTATATTGGACGAACGAGCCCTTAAAGGGTCAACAGACTGCTCCCCGCACCAAGCAACAAACTTAGACCATCTATAAGAATAAATGGACTTGGTAGAGTCACGCCTGGCCGACAAGATGACATACCACATCGTGCAGAAGAGAAAAAGAAATCAGATTTCCCCGTTCAATCTCCAGGCATGAAGGTGTAAGGTCTGGAGGTGGGGGTGTAGAACCTGCCCCTCCATCTGGGAGAGGAGATCTGCCCTGTGAGGGAGACAGAGCGGAGGGCACGAGGAGAGGTGGAGAAGATCTGTATACCACACCCTTCTTGGCCAATCCGGGGCGATCAATAGGACTTGGGCCCGGTATTGGCAAATCTTCATCAGAACCAGAGGAATCAAGGGTATGGGAGGAAACGTGTAAAGGAGTTGAGAGTCCCAACTCAACTGAAACGCGTCTCCCAAAGCTCCCTGCATCGGAAACGGGAGGCTGCAGAATGACGGGCAGTGAGCATTCTCGTGAGTGGCGAACAGGTCCACCCGAGGAGTTCCCCACGTCCGAAAGACGTGACGAACTACCTCCGGGTGAAGCCTCCACTCGTGGTCGGCGGAGAACTGCCGACTGACACTGTATGCACGTACGTTCAGAACTCCGGCCAGATGATTTGTAATCAGACAAATCTGATGGTCCTTGTAGGAGAGTAGGGTCTGCAATCCTATGATCACCCAGATTTTTTTGCTTTTGTTTCACTGGTTTACGACTTTCTCTGGCTGTGGGCCTGCCAATCAGACCCACAGCCTGGCTGTTCTCTTTCTAAATGACGATATGTACCCTAGGTGCATTTACCAATTGGTGCTGGGCCACCTTATCAGACCCCGTAACCCAGGGCATAGGTGTACCCAGGGCCGCCAGGGGCTGCAGCATGTATTATGCCACCCCTGGCTGGCCTCCTAAATTTGACACAACTGGCTGCATGACAGCTGGGGCAAAGTCGTGTAATCACCCTTTGCTTTAGGTATAGTAGCTCTAAATCTAACCATACAATGGACACCCGAGTCCCTGTCAGTCACTCCTATGGCAGGCCTTGACAATCCTGAAGGCAGAGTGCGTGGGCTCGTGTGAACTAGGTTCTGGCCCGAGCCGAGCCCGGTTGCAGCTTGCGGAATCAAGACCCAATGGCTGTTCCATGATAACGCGTACCACATCGGTAACTTCGGTGTCGCGTTATCACGGCATGTCGAGTAAGGTGTCATACGAATCGGGATGCTGCCCCCTCACCAATTCTGGCGACGAGGTTAGCATTCCGCCCTTCTAGAGGGACACGACATGAACGTAACTGTGAACCCCGGTTAAAGTTAACTAAAGCCTCAGCTCCACAAAATGGATGCTGCCACCACAGACACGAGTCTGACCTCCTGCTGCTGGGAGACCCTCCAGCGAGGAGAGCTCGGACAAAGGGTTTCCTGTCGAGGGCGGTGTTCGCACCGTCCCAGACAGGGTTTGTGTATTCTGGGTAGGTAGAGCTTTTTGCGAGAAGGTGACTGCGGAGTGGCACCCCGGTGCTCACTACGCATCTGCCGGTCAGAACCAGTTCCAGGGGCGCCAGCCCTGGCCTGGGGAAAGTCCGGCAGGGGAAAGGGGTGTAACTGCCCCCTTCCTGGTCCCACCCTTAGGGCAGGACCTAGTCATGTACCCACCCCTTTCTTTAGGATAAAGACCGGAGCGGGGACCCTTCCAAATTAGATCATCTTTGAATCAAGAACTACTTTCTACGAAAGGACATTCGAGACTCTTCTCAAGATTTCTCCCTTGTGACTAAGGAGTAGTCACCCCGCAACAGCGGGCACCATCTAAGAACTCTGCGGTTTGCTGTAAGTCCTTCCTCAAGGAATCCGACGGCCCAGCTCGACGAGAACCGGCTTCCCTGGCACCTCTGACCTCTATCCACGTCATCAGCTCAGCTGTGATCTGTGGGTGCGACGAGACCTCGAGGGACCGGCCATCATCAAAACCTGCACGCTTTCTTAACCAGCACGACCATCGAAGTAATTCTCTGGTGAGTGCTCTGGGGTCCGAGAAGCCCCGACCCTGAGCCGCTCCAGGACAGAAGTGCAGTCTCCCAGCATCTCCACGATCTGCGTGGGGCCCTTCTGCTCGCCGCTCAGCACGTTGTCTGGTCACTAGCCGCTGGCTTGTGCCTTTCTGTGACGACATCCGACAATCCACACTGCTGGTCTGGTTGCTCCAGACTGGCCCTTGCTTCCATCTTTGCGAGAAGCACCCCGGACCCTCCTGGTCCACTCAAGACGCCATCTTAGGCCCACCACGTGGCCCTGAGATCTGCCAAGGCTTGTTGCCCCATCCTGGGCCCAGCGACGCCGACAGCATCATCCTTCGTGGGACAGCTCGCACCTCCACCGTGGTCGCCGACAACGCCTCCCGGTCCGTGAGACTGCAGAGCCTAGCGTCGCCCACTCACCTGGTCGAGGTGACGGCCAACTGGTGCCTTCCTGGTACCCTCTGACTACTGGCTAGTAGTACGAACTTGGTCCCCTCTGCTTTCAGGTATCATCAATCTCTGATCCAGGCTTGGATCCCTACGAACTATTCATCACTGGTCGCCGGCCAGCAACTCCTTTTCTTCCGGCTCCTGGCTCGTCAGCGAAGACCCCGACGCCTGTAAGACTTGTGCAGCCGCAGCCCTCGTGGCTAGGTAACTCGGCATTTCGGTGCCTGCATAGCCTCTTTACTCTAGGGTCCCGAGTCCCTCGCTTCCGACTTGCCTTATCGGGTCCGCCCGAGACCTTAAACTTTCCGTGTCCTCGGACACTTGTTTTAATTGTGCACTTGAAGTATTTTCCTAAGAGATTTGGTTTGTGCTTAGTACCCTGTCCTCATAAAGAGTCCAGGGCTGTTATGAAAATAAACAGGATATTTATTAAGATTCACAACACTTGTGTGGTGTCCTTTCACTGGGTGTTCAAGGGGTACATGTGTGGTAAACAGCTGGCTTAACGCGCCCTCTCGAGTCTTTAGCCTTAGACTGCTCGTATCCACGCTACTAGGATAGCTGGTCTATAGGTTAACTTACAACCAAACACCATAAGGGTCGTTGGAACGATACATAGCGGGCGCTAGAATAGCGAACGGTGCATATCGGGCCAACTTCTCACATTGGTGAGCAGCGGTTGGGATTTGAGCTTGCTGTTGTTTTACCACACGTATCCTAAGAATATCTTGTTGAAAGATCACATAAGTACTGTTAGTACATATAACTAAAGCTTAGAATACTCTGAGTTCTACTGAACCAGCTGTGGCAGCTCCTCAAGGCGTAGCACACCTTGGCTGCAACTCTTAGCAAGGGAATAGTAGGTAAACACATAGTGTAGGTAGGTGCATCACGTACACCACACTAGAAACAGTATGTCGGACAAAGGAGGAAACTCTGAGTCTCCCCTTGTGTCAGTTGACCCTCCACAGGTCATTCCTTCAAGATATACTGCGCTGAGCTTCAAGGAGTTAAGACAGGTGTGTCACTCCAGGAAGATCAAGCAGGGGTCTAACCCCACAACGTCCTTTCTGATTGGTCTCTTGGAGACTTATGATGCCAGAAAAGCTGAGACCCGTCTTAGCTCTTCTAATCCAGAAGGAGACATGCCTCCCCTCGAGGGAACCAGAGACGATCCTGACCTCATCCACCTCGCAACTGAGAACGAAGATGTGGAGGATGATGAGGATGAGGATCCCTCTGGGGATGAGGCAGATAAGGGACAGGTAGAAGTCGTTAGACTAAGCAGGTCCAACTTAAGCAAACATGATAGTGGTACCGGGGGAGCCCCAGCGCTACTGTCAGGTCCGCTTAACATTGGGAATGGACGAGCCCGATCTCTGTCAAGAGACTCTGGCAGATCCCTTCAAACCAATGGCTCTCACAACTCTTCTCAAAGAGGGATGACGTCCCCTCAGAGGAGAGTGTACGAAGCTAAGGAAAGGGCAGCTAATCTGAGGATTGAGAGGGAAGAACTTGCCCTGGCCAAAGAAAGGCTTGCCTTTGCTAGAGAGCAACAGTTAAGTGGGGTAGTCCCCACTGGTGGCAGCAATGTACCTAGCAATAGGGAAAGGAGTTTTGATACGAAACACCTTGGTAAGATAGTGCCCCCCTTTAAACAAGGGGACGACATCCACAAATGGATAACTGCTTTGGAGAGGGCCTGCACTGTGCAGGGTGTTCCCCAGAGTCAGTGGGCAGCTATCTTGTGGCTCTCCTTTGAAGGAAAAGGAAGAGACAAGCTCCTCACCACAAGGGTAGAGGACGCTAACGATTACCAAGTCTTGAAAAATACACTCGTTGAAGGGTTCGGCCTAACCACTGAGCAGTACAGGGTGCTGTTCAGGGATACCCAGAAAACGCAGTCTCAAGATTGGTCTGACTTTGTCGATTGTGCCACTAAGGCTTTTGAGGGCTGGTTGCTGGGCAGTAAGGTTACTGATTACAAAGGATTGTATAATTTGATGATGAGAGAACAAATTTTAAACAATTGTCAGAACCAGTTGTTGCATCAGCATCTTGTCGACTCAGATCTGACCTCTCCCCAAGAATTGGGAAAGAAGGCAGACAGATGGGTTCGTACAAGAGTTAAACAGAACCAGGGCCAGAATCAAGGTGGTCAGAAGAAAGCAGACCAGAAGGGTAAAGATTCTAAGGGGGAACAAAATGACCAGAAGTCTTCGACAGGTCCCCAACAACCCAAAGAGGGTGGGGGTCAGGCTCCCCAAAAGAAGAAAGAAGGCCAATCCAAAATATGGTGCCAGTACTGCAAAAGTAAATCTCACTGGTTTAGTGAGTGCACCAAGAAAGGAGGAGGGCAGGCTCCTGCCACTGCAGCCCCTAAGGCACCTGTGCCCCCTAGTACAGCCAGCAGTGGTAGTGCACCTCCCAAGGGTTTAGTAGGGTTAACCCTGGGTTCTGAGGGGCGTGACAACTTAGTTGGCACACTCACTCAGGCTGTCCTTGTCAGTACAGGGGACGTGGACGTGTCCCCTGACGTAAGTCCCAATACCTTGGGCAAATACCGACAGACGCCTTTCATAAATGGAAAGATGGCTCAGGCCTATAGGGACACTTGTGCCAGCGTCACCATGGTGACGCCTAACTTTGTGGACCCTGGACAGATCATGCCAGGTACGGAATTCCTGGTGACCAATGCGAGCAATGTCACTACCAATCACAGTATGGCAATTGTAGCTTTCTCCTGGGGAGGGGTAACTGGCCAAAAGAAGGTTGTAGTTAGTTCAGACCTCCCAGTGGATTGTTTGTTGGGCAATGATTTGGAGTCATCACAATGGTCAGAAGTGGAGCACTGGACTCACATGGAAATGTTAGGCTTGCCAGCACATGTGTTCGCTGTGACCAGGTCACAGGTCAGGAAATGCCCCACTGAACAGGTGCTGGATCCTGGAACAACGGACCAGACACCTCCCAAGAAAAAGAGCGGTAGGGTTAAGGCTGTGCCTTCCCCCTTGCCCCAGGTCGTGGATCAAGTCTCAGAGGAGGCTGACCTACAGGAATTGAGGGAAACTGAGCCTAGGGAGTTCGAACTTGATCAAGTTGAATTCTTGGGTTCAGGGGGACCCTCAAGGGAAGACCTGGGGAAGGACCAGTTAGACTGCCCTTCTCTTGAACCCCTCAGACAGCAGGCTGCTGCTGAGGCTGCTGGGAACGCCACAGGTACCCACAAGGTATACTGGGAAGATGGACTCCTGTACACCGAGTCAAGAGACCCCAAGCCTGGCATGACCAGGAGGCTGGTTGTACCCTTGTCTCAGCGTGGTTTCCTACTTACCTTGGCCCACGAGATTCCCTTAGCAGGTCACTTAGGCCAGACGAAAACGTGGGACAGGCTTGTCTCACACTTTCACTGGCCTCACATGAACGAAGATACCAAGGAGTTTTGCCACTCCTGTGTCACTTGCCAAGCCAGTGGTAAGTCAGGTGGCACGACAAAGGCCCCCCTTATACCAATGCCTGTGGTGGGGGTGCCCTTTGAACGGGTGGGGATCGACATCGTCGGTCCCATGGAACCACCAACAGCATCAGGGCACAAGTTTATACTGGTGGTAGTGGATCATGCCACCAGGTATCCTGAAGCTATTCCCCTTCGGACCACTACAGCACCTGTTGTGGCAAGAGCCCTAGTTGGAGTATTCTCCAGAGTGGGCTTCCCTAAGGAGGTCGTCTCCGACAGAGGTGCAAACTTTATGTCGAGCTACTTAACTGCTATGTGGAAGGAATGTGGTGTCAACTACAAGTTCACTACACCCTATCATCCACAGTGCAATGGGCTTGTTGAGAGATTCAACAGGACCCTGAAAGGGATGATTCATGGACTACCGGAAACGCTTCGGCGTAGATGGGACGTCCTGATCCCCTGCCTCTTGTTCGCCTACAGAGAAGTCCCACAGAAGGGGGTTGGCTACAGCCCTTTTGAACTTTTGTACGGGCATCCTGTAAGAGGACCCCTGTGTTTGGTGAAGTAAGGATGGGAGAGACCTCTCAAAAAGCCTGCAGCCAACATAGTGGACTATGTGCTTGGCCTCCGCTCGCGGATGGCTGAATACATGGAGAAGGCATCTGAAAACCTTAAGGCCAGCCAAGAACTCCAAAAAGCTTGGCATGACCAAAAGGCTGTCTTGACTGTTTACCAGCCCGGACAGAAGGTGTGGGTGTTGGAGCCAGTGGCCCCAGCAGCACTCAAGGACAAATGGTCCGGGCCCTACACCATCCTGGAGAAAAAGGGAGAGGTCACCTACTTGGTCGACCTGGGAACTCCCCGGAGCCCCCACAGGGTGCTTCATGTCAACAGGCTCAAGGCATATGTCGACAGGAAGGACATGAGTTTGCTCATGGCCCTAGATGAGGGACAGGAGGAGGAGAGTGACCCTCTCCCCGACCTGCTCACTCAGAATCCTGACGATGGATCGGTAGATGGTGTTGTCTTTTGTGGCAGCCTCTCCGAACATCAACAGAAAGACTGTAAACAGGTTCTTCAGTCTTTCAGACATATGTTTTCTCTAACACCCAGTCAGACCGATTGGTGCACCCATGAGGTTGACACTGGTGACAGCTTGCCCGTCAAGAGTAAAATCTACCGGCAGCCTGATCACGTTAGAGACTGCATCAAGAGTGAAGTGCAGAAAATGTTGGAGCTGGGAGTCATTGAACCCTCGGATAGCCCTTGGGCTAGTCCCGTAGTTCTAGTGCCGAAACCTCACACCCCGGGGGGTAAGAAAGAGATGAGGTTCTGCGTAGACTACAGGGGTCTCAATGCAGTCACTAAGACTGACGCCCACCCAATACCAAGGGCAGACGAGCTTATCGATAGATTGGCTTCGGCCAACTACTTAAGTACGTTTGACCTGACAGCTGGGTATTGGCAAATCAGGTTAGCTGAGGACGCCAAGCCTAAAACCGCATTTTCAACCCCTGGTGGGCATTATCAGTTCGTGGTGATGCCCTTTGGTCTGAAAAATGCACCTGCCACCTTCCAAAGGTTGGTGAATCAAGTCCTTACTGGGCTGGATGACTTCTGCGCGGCGTATCTTGACGATATTGCTGTCTTTAGCTCCACCTGGGAGGATCACCTGGTCCACCTGCGGAAAGCGTTAGAGGCTCTGCAAGCAGCAGGCCTCACTATCAAGGCCACTAAGTGCCAGATAGGGCAGACACAGGTTGTATACCTGGGCCACCTTGTAGGTGGAGGCCAGGTTCAGCCACTGGAGAGCAAGATACAGTCAATCAGGGACTGGGCTCCTCCAACCACCCAGACTCAGGTTCGAGCTTTCTTGGGCCTGACTGGTTACTATAGGAAGTTTGTCAGGAACTATGGTTCAATTGTGACACCATTAAATGAACTGACAAGTAAGAAAATGCCAAAGAAGGTTCAGTGGACAGCGAGCTGTCAAAAAGCATTCGATGACCTAAAGCAGGCCATGTGCACGGCGCCTATCCTCAAGAGTCCGGACTACTCCAAACCATTCATTGTCCAAACAGATGCTTCTGAGTTGGGTGTGGGAGCTGTTCTGTCTCAACTGAATTTTGATGGTCAAGACCAGCCCATTGCTTTTATAAGCAGAAGGCTGACCCCTAGAGAGAAGAATTGGTCAGCTATTGAGAGGGAGGCCTTTGCTGTGGTTTGGGCCCTGAAGAAGCTGAGGCCATACTTGTTTGGCACTCACTTCAAGATTCAGACCGACCATAAGCCCCTCTTATGGCTAAATCAGATGAAGGGTGAAAACCCCAAACTGCTTAGGTGGTCCATTTCCCTACAGGGGATGGACTTTACAGTGGAACATAGACCTGGTACTGATCATGGCAATGCCGATGGGCTCTCCAGATATTTCCACTTAGAACAAGAAGACTCACCTGGTCAAGGTTAGCTTATTGTTCCGACGTTTGGGGGGGGGTCATGTAGGAGAGTAGGGTCTGCAATCCTATGATCACCCAGATTTTTTTGCTTTTGTTTCACTGGTTTACGACTTTCTCTGGCTGTGGGCCTGCCAATCAGACCCACAGCCTGGCTGTTCTCTTTCTAAATGACGATATGTACCCTAGGTGCATTTACCAATTGGTGCTGGGCCACCTTATCAGACCCCGTAACCCAGGGCATAGGTGTACCCAGGGCCGCCAGGGGCTGCAGCATGTATTATGCCACCCCTGGCTGGCCTCCTAAATTTGACACAACTGGCTGCATGACAGCTGGGGCAAAGTCGTGTAATCACCCTTTGCTTTAGGTATAGTAGCTCTATATCTAACCATACAATGGACACCCGAGTCCCTGTCAGTCACTCCTATGGCAGGCCTTGACAATCCTGAAGGCAGAGTGCGTGGGCTCGTGTGAACTAGGTTCTGGCCCGAGCCGAGCCCGGTTGCAGCTTGCGGAATCAAGACCCAATGGCTGTTCCATGATAACGCGTACCACATCGGTAACTTCGGTGTCGCGTTATCACGGCATGTCGAGTAAGGTGTCATACGAATCGGGATGCTGCCCCCTCACCAATTCTGGCGACGAGGTTAGCATTCCGCCCTTCTAGAGGGACACGACATGAACGTAACTGTGAACCCCGGTTAAAGTTAACTAAAGCCTCAGCTCCACAAAATGGATGCTGCCACCACAGACACGAGTCTGACCTCCTGCTGCTGGGAGACCCTCCAGCGAGGAGAGCTCGGACAAAGGGTTTCCTGTCGAGGGCGGTGTTCGCACCGTCCCAGACAGGGTTTGTGTATTCTGGGTAGGTAGAGCTTTTTGCGAGAAGGTGACTGCGGAGTGGCACCCCGGTGCTCACTACGCATCTGCCGGTCAGAACCAGTTCCAGGGGCGCCAGCCCTGGCCTGGGGAAAGTCCGGCAGGGGAAAGGGGTGTAACTGCCCCCTTCCTGGTCCCACCCTTAGGGCAGGACCTAGTCATGTACCCACCCCTTTCTTTAGGATAAAGACCGGAGCGGGGACCCTTCCAAATTAGATCATCTTTGAATCAAGAACTACTTTCTACGAAAGGACATTCGAGACTCTTCTCAAGATTTCTCCCTTGTGACTAAGGAGTAGTCACCCCGCAACAGCGGGCACCATCTAAGAACTCTGCGGTTTGCTGTAAGTCCTTCCTCAAGGAATCCGACGGCCCAGCTCGACGAGAACCGGCTTCCCTGGCACCTCTGACCTCTATCCACGTCATCAGCTCAGCTGTGATCTGTGGGTGCGACGAGACCTCGAGGGACCGGCCATCATCAAAACCTGCACGCTTTCTTAACCAGCGCGACCATCGAAGTAATTCTCTGGTGAGTGCTCTGGGGTCCGAGAAGCCCCGACCCTGAGCCGCTCCAGCACCGAAGTGCAGTCTCCCAGCATCTCCACGATCTGCGTGGGGCCCTTCTGCTCGCCGCTCAGCACGTTGTCTGGTCACTAGCCGCTGGCTTGTGCCTTTCTGTGACGACATCCGACAATCCACACTGCTGGTCTGGTTGCTCCAGACTGGCCATTGCTTCCATCTTTGCGAGAAGCACCCCGGACCCTCCTGGTCCACTCAAGACGCCATCTTAGGCCCACCACGTGGCCCTGAGATCTGCCAAGGCTTGTTGCCCCATCCTGGGCCCAGCGACGCCGACAGCATCATCCTTCGTGGGACAGCTCGCACCTCCACCGTGGTCGCCGACAACGCCTCCCGGTCCGTGAGACTGCAGAGCCTAGCGTCGCCCACTCACCTGGTCGAGGTGACGGCCAACTGGTGCCTTCCTGGTACCCTCTGACTACTGGCTAGTAGTACGAACTTGGTCCCCTCTGCTTTCAGGTATCATCAATCTCTGATCCAGGCTTGGATCCCTACGAACTATTCATCACTGGTCGCCGGCCAGCAACTCCTTTTCTTCCGGCTCCTGGCTCGTCAGCGAAGACCCCGACGCCTGTAAGACTTGTGCAGCCGCAGCCCTCGTGGCTAGGTAACTCGGCATTTCAGTGCCTGCATAGCCTCTTTACTCTAGGGTCCCGAGTCCCTCGCTTCCGACTTGCCTTATCGGGTCCGCCCGAGACCTTAAACTTTCCGTGTCCTCGGACACTTGTTTTAATTGTGCACTTGAAGTATTTTCCTAAGAGATTTGGTTTGTGCTTAGTACCCTGTCCTCATAAAGAGTCCAGGGCTGTTGTGAATCTTAATAAATATCCTGTTTATTTTCATAACACTTGTGTGGTGTCCTTTCACTGGGTGTTCAAGGGGTACATGTGTGGTAAACAGCTGGCTTAACGCGCCCTCTCGAGTCTTTAGCCTTAGACTGCTCGTATCCACGCTACTAGGATAGCTGGTCTATAGGTTGACTTACAACCAAACACCATAAGGGTCGTTGGAACGATACATAGCGGGCGCTAGAATAGCGAACGGTGCATATCGGGCCAACTTCTCACAGTCCTGAACCCAGGACCAGAGACGCAGAGCCTCTCTGCAGAGACACTGCAACCCTACTCCTCCCTGCTTGTTGACATACCAAATTGCGGTCGTGTTGTCAGTCAGGACTTGGACTGACTGACCGCGAAGGAAAGGGAGGAAGGCCTCGAGTGCTAGACGTATCGCCCGCAATTCTAGAAGGTTGATGTGAAGCAACCTTTCCTCTGGAGACCAAAGACCCTGGACCTCCAGATCCCCCAGATGAGCACCCCACCCTAGAGTGGATTCATCCGTTATCACTGTGGCCACTGATGGAGTTAGATGAAAAGGCTTTCCTTGTGACAGGTTGCCTTCCACGCTCCACCAAGTCAGATCCGCTGCAGTTTCTTTGGAGATCCTCACTGACTCCCTGAGATCTCCGTTGTGTTGATACCACTGCCTGCGGAGGCACCACTGGAGTGCCCTCATGTGCCAGCTTGCATGGTTGACCAACAGAATGCAAGAAGCCATCAGACCGATCAAGCGAAGGACCTTCAGGACTGGAATGACTGCTCCATTGAAAAACAAAGGAATCATTTCCTGTATGTCGCGAATCCTTTGAGGAGGAGGAAATGTACGACACACAGTTGTATCCAGTACCGCACCTATGAACAGGTTGCGCTGGGAGGGCACCAGGTGAGATTTGGGTACATTTATCGAAAAACACAACCTGTGCAACAACTGAGTTGTCTCCTGCAGATGATGCAGCACTATCTCTGGAGATTCTGCTTTGATCAGCCAATCGTCCAGATACGGGAATACAGGTATCCCTGACCTTCTGAGATGCGCAGCCACCACTGCCATCACCTTGGTGAAGACTCGAGGCGCAGTAGTAAGACCAAACGAAAGGACCGCAAACTGGTAGAGTTGCGAACCAACTGTGAAACGGAGATACTTTCTGTGCAACTTCAGGATTGGGATGTGAAAATACGCATCCTGCAAGTCGATCAACACCATCCAGTCTTCTTCCAGCAGCGATTGAAGAACCTGTGCAAGGGTGAGCATCTTTAACTTCTGCTTCAGGTTAAGGTTCAAGATCCTGAGATCTAGGATTGGACGGAGTATGCCATCCTTCTTGGGGATCAGAAAATACCAGGAGTAGCACCCCTGACCAGTCTCCTGCTCAGGTACCACCTCTATCGCACCTTTTTATTTATTTATTTATTTGCTTGTATAGCGCAGCAATTCGACCCCCGGAGGGGTATCTCCGCGATTGTGTTCTTATCAAAGCTATATCCAAATAAAGCCAATCAGGGTATGGAGAGAAAATGTCTACAGTCAGGAACAGACGAGTCTTTAAACATTTCCTAAAAATGGCTAAATTGGGATTTTGCCTAAGGGTGAGGGGCAGGGAGTTCCAGAGGGTGGGGCCTCTATAAGAGAGAGCTCGGCCTCCCTGTCTTCCCTTTTTGATCCGTGGTAACTGAAGAAAAGATTGATTCTGAGAGCGCAGAGAGCGACCTGGCTCATAAGGTCTAAATTTTTCTGATAGGTACTTTGGACCAATGCCAAACAGGCATTTATGAATTGTACGACATATCTTGAATTTCACCCTCTGGCGAATAGGTAGCCAATGTAGTTTGTTCAACAGGGGACGAGAAGGGGATCTACATGGAACGTTCAGGATCAGTCTAGCAGCTGTATTCTGGGCTACCTGTAGCCTGCCAAGTTGCTCCTCATTGGCAGAAATAAGCAACCCATTACAGTAGTCTAGTCTACTGATTACCAATGCCTGAAATAAGGTCTTCCTATAGCTGTCCGCTAGATAGGGGAACACCCTTCTCAGGAATCCAATGACCCCAACACAAGATCCGGTTACCTGATTAACATGATCTGTGAGTATCACAGATTGATCAAGTAGGACCCCCAAGTTTATTACTGTCTCTTTGGGACAGGGGGCAGAGCCTAGGTCGGGAGGCCACCACTCAGGTGACCACAGGAGCGGGGCCTCTCTGAAGAGCATGACCTCCGTCTTGCCCACATTACATTGCAGGCAATTGGAGGCCATCCAGTTGGATACAGCTCTCATTCCTGCAGCGAAGGAGTTTTTAACTACTGGCGTCATTGTCTGAAAAGGGAACAGAAGCTGGGTATCATCTGCGTATGATATCTGTGTGAAGAAAACAAGTTACTTACCTGTAACTTTGGTTCCCCAGTATTGGTAACTTTCATAGATTCCCATGCTTTGTATCATTCCCCGTCGTCGGAATGGGAGCCTCTGTAAATAGAAAATACCATAGTAGTAAGCTCAAAGTGAAAAAATAGGCCTAGGCCTAATCTCATTTTGTAGCTTATCCACCTCTTTTTGTAAAAGAGACCAAACTTCTGCAGTAGCCAATCAGAGCAGCCTCACCCCATAGAACCTTCCTGAGAGAAGCTCAGAGCCTCAGATTTTCGTAGCCGTTGTAAACAGCTATCCCACAAAACAATAAGGCTGAGCTTTCCCAGGGGACGCGGGTGGGCGCATGGGAATCTATGAAAGTTACCAATACTGGGGAACCAAAGTTACAGGTAAGTAACTTGTTTTCTTGCCCCAGTATTGGAACTTTCATAGATTCCCATCCTTTGTATCAGAGTAACCAGCAGTAAATAGAAAAGCATATTTTGCAATTTGTTAACTTGAAAAATGTGACAAATTTCTGATAAGAAAACTAGATACACATTAGAATCATAAAGCATGACAATAACACAGTAATACAAAATATGCAAACAGGAAGGCGGGATAGAAAGGAAAGCTCACCGACTTATTGGAAAAGGTTCCTCAAAACCGCCTGGCCCACTGCTGCATCCTCTTTCACAGAAGAATCCAAGCAGTAGTGTCGAGTGAAGGTGTGGACACTGCTCCATGTCGCTGCTCTACAAATGTCCTTGATTGGGACACCTGCGAATAGAGCTGTCGATGAAGCCATTGATCTTGTAGAGTGAGCAGGAACTGCTCGCTGCAGTGGTTTTCCAGCCGCCTGGTGGCAAAAATGTATAGTACTGGAAATCCAGCGGGAAATACAGGCTTTAGAAACTGGACACCCCTTGCGAGGAGCACTGAAAGAAACAAAAAGCTGTGAAGATTTTCTAAACTGTCTTGTCCGCTCCAGGTAGAATTTCAGGCATCTGTGAATGTCCAAAGAGTGCAAAGTTCTTTCCGCGGGTGTGGAAGGCTGTGGAAAGAACGGTTTTAAGACCACTGGCTCATTTAGGTGGAATTCTGAGGGCACCTTCGGGATAAATTTAGGATTTGTTCTTAGGATGAGAACATTATTCTTGAATTGCAGAAAAAGTTCCTCAATTGTGAAAGCCTGGAGCTCACTGACTCTTCTAGCCGATGTCAGGGCCAAGAGAAGAGCCAGTTTCATGGAGAGAAACTTAAGGTCAGTCTTATGAATAGGCTCAAAAGGGGCTTTCATGAGATATGACAAGACTAAATTCAAATGCCAGGCTGGTGGCGGCGGCCGGACTGGAGGAAAGACCCTGAATAAAACCCTTCAGGAATTGTTTGATAATTCTTGCTGACCACAGGGAAGGACCTGAAGATGAACGTCTGAATCTAGAAATGGCCACTAGATGTACTTTTACAGAAGATGGAGCCAATCCAGATTTTGCCAGAGAAAGTATGTAAGGCAAGAGTTGGTGCGGTGCAGAAGTATATGGGTGTAAACCTTCCTTCCGACACCAAACACAGAATCTCTTCCACTTAGCCCGATAGGTCTTGTTGGTACTAGGCGCAGGGGCCTGGGCCAAAATGTTTCTACATTCCCCTGAGAGATTTAAACCTTGGAACTCTCGGAACTCAGGAGCCACGCTATCAATCGCAGAGACTTCAAGTCCGGATGTAGAACCTGTCCGTGAGACATTGTCAACAGTGTTGGAACAGGATGCAGGGGAACTGGCTGGTCCTGGGAGAGGAGGAGAAGTTCTGAGTACCAAAACTGTCTGGGCCATGCTGGAGCAATCAGAATCATCCTGCACGGTTCCACCTTGAGCTTGCTGATCAACCTCAGGATCAGCGGATTGGGAGGAAAGGCGTAAACAAAGGCGCCGGACCAAGCAATCAAAAGCGCATTCCCCAAGGATTCCCGATGGTGAACCCTGCTTGCGAAGGACTGGCATTTGGCGTTCTGGGGAGTTGCAAACAGGTCGATGGATGGTGTCCCCTATTGTGCAAAGAGCTCCTCCAGAACGGTCTGGTCCAGTTCCCACTCGTGAGAGACAGTCCTTTGGCGACTGTAAGCGTCTGCCCTGACATTGAGTGTCCCCGCTAGATGTTCCGCTGAGAGGGAAATATTGTTCTGGATTACCTAATTACAAAGTGTCTGGGCTTCCCTCGAGAGGGTGGAGGATCTCGTTCCGCCTTGTTTGTTTATGTAGTGCATGGCTGTGGTGTTGTCCGTACGAACCAGCACTGCACGGTCGCGAATCCTCGGAAGAAAAGCTTGTAGAGCCAGACGGATAGCGAGAAGTTCCAGAAGGTTGATGTGGAACTTGACCTGGACTGGACTCCAATGGCCACTAACCTTTAGCTCTTGGAGGACCGCTCCCCATCCCTCCATGGAAGGATCCGTCATCAAAACAATGGGAGATGGTGGAAGTTGGAACGATAAACCCCTGGAAAGATTGTCTTCCAGCGACCACCAGCCGCTTGCCTTTCTCATTTCCGGGGTAACGACAATCCTGTCGTCGAAGGATCCTGTGACCTGACGCCATTGCTTGTCCAACTGTTCCTGCAGTGGACGCATTCTGAGCCTGCAGTGTGGAACCAATGGTGTAGGAAGGTACCTCCTGACTATGGTTGCCCCCAACTTTTTGCCCTGTGTTTTAGCTGGTTTTTGACATAGTCGACCTGGGGCCCTGCCAATCAGGACCCCAGGCCTACTGCTCTCTATCTAAAATGGATTTCATGTACCTTAGGTACATTTCCAATTGGTACTGGGCCACCTTATCAGACCCTGTAACTCAGGGCATAGGTGTACCCAGGGCCTACCAGGGGCTGAAGCATGTATTATGCCACCCCTGGCTGGCCTCCTAAATTTGACACAACTGGCTGCATGACAGCTGGGGCAAAGTCGTGTAATCACCCTTTGCTGTAGATATCGTATACCTATATCTAACCCTAAAATGGACACACAGATTCCTATCAGTCACTCCTATGGCAGGCCTTAACAATCCTGAAGGCAGAGTGCTTGGAATCGTGTGAGATGGTGCTCTGGCATGAGCTGAGCCTGTCTGCAGCTTGCGGAACCAAGTCCAAATAGCTGTTCCATGATATCGCATACCATATACTCTTAAGTGCATTATAATCCTCGCGGTTAAATGCTATCTCTGGTATTGCTTTATCAAAACATGTTGAGTAAGGTGTCATACGAATTGGAATACTAACCCCTCGCCAATTCTGGCGACGGGGTTAGCATTCCACCCTTCTAGAGGGACACAACATGTATGTAACTGTGAACCCCGGTTAAAGTTGAACAAAGCCTCAGCTCCACAAAATGGATGCTGCCACCACAGACACGAGTCTTACCCCCTGCAGCTGGGAGTCCTTCCAGCGAGGGGAGCCTGGACAAAGGGTTTCCTGTCAGGGGCGGTGCTAGCACCGTCCCACACATGGTTTTGTGTATCCTGGGTAGGCAGGGTTTTACAGGAAGGTGACTGCTGAGTGGCACCCCGGTGCTCACTACGCATAGGCCAGTCAGAACCAGTTCCAGGGGCACACCAGCCCCTGGCCTGGGGAAAGTCCGGCATGGGAGAGGGGTGTAACCACCCCCCTCCTAGTCCCACCCATAGGCAGGACCTAGTCACCGGGTCAGCCCCCTTTTTTAGTATAAAGATAGGAGCGGGCCCCCTGTTCAAATTAGATCATCTTTGGAATCAAGACACGACTTTCTGCGAAAGACATCAAGATTTCCTTCTTCAAGATTCTCCCTTGTGGCTAAGGAGTAGTCACCCTGCATCAAGCGGGCACCATCCTAAGAACACTGCGGTCTGCTGCAAGTCCTTCTTCACGAATCCGACGACTCAGCTCGACGAGACCCGGCTTCCCTGGCACCTCTGACCTCTACTCACCTCTACAGCAAAGCTGAGAACCGTGAGTGCGACGAGACCTCGAGGGACCGACGATCCCCAAGACTGCACGACTTTTTGGTAACACGCCCTCTCGAGTCTTTAGCCTTAGACTGCTCGTATCCACGCTACTAGGATAGCTGGTCTATAAGGTTGACTTACAACCAATCATCAATAAGGGTTGCTGGACTGATACATAGTGTTCACTAGAATAGTGACCACTGCATATCAGGCCACCTTCTCACAAATGGTATGCAGGATGAAATCGATCCGAGAAGCTATTTGTACTTGCGAACTGTCAGTGACTTTCGAGTTTGAAGAAGGTGGGCTGAACAAATCAGCTTGCTTCGGCGCTCCTCCGATGGAAAGGCTAGGCAACACTCTGTGTCCAGGATGGCCCCTAGGAACCTCGCTGTCCTGGAGGGGCATAGAACAGATTTTTCTTTGTTGAGCCGAAGACCTAGTTGCTCGAACAGTTCTCTGCATGACTTGACTGCCTTGGACGCCTCCTGGGCAGATGGAGCCTTCAGCAGCCAATCGTCCAGATATGGAAAAACCTGTATAGCTTGTCTCCTGAGAAAGGCTGCTACTGGAGCCAGAATCTTTGTAAAGATACGCGGAGCGGACCTGAGACCAAACGGCAGTACTTTGAATTGAAAGTGGCTCTTGCCCACTGTAAATCGAAGATATTGCCTGTGAGCTAGATGAATAGGAACGTGGAAGTAAGCGTCTTCCAAATCTAGGGTCGCCATGTAGTCCCCAGGATTGAGAAGGCGGAGGATGTCCTGAAGAGTGACCATCCTGAAGGACAACTTGACGAGATAAGTGTTGAGCTGCCGTAGATCTAAAATTGGACGCCACTTGTCCCTTGTCTTCCGAACCAGGAAGAACCTGGAATAGAACCCTTTCCCCTTCTGAGAAAGGGGTACAGGCTCTACTGCCCCCTTGGTGAAAAGTTGGTGGGCTTCGAGATGAAGGAGCTTGAGATGTTTGGGAGGAAAGGCGTCTGGCGCTCTTGTTGGAGGAAGGTCTTGAAACTCCAACGTGTGTCCTTCTTTGACGAGCTGTAGGACCCACTGATCCGATGTAATGACCATCCAGTTGTTGAGGCAATGGGCAATCCTGCCCCTCACTGGTGTTAATGAGGGAACAGGAACAGTGGAAAGAGCCACCTGGCCGCTATTGTTTCCTTTTGTTTCCTTTGCTGCCCTTGACGTCCTCTAGGCTGTTGGCGAGAGAAAGAACCCCTCTGAGAGTACTGAGGTTTATATGTCTGGCTAGACTGTGAGCCGGATGAGTAGCGATTCTGCTTCCTCTATAAGTGAAGAATCCTCTACCTCTTGCTCCCCTGAAGGGTACTTTGCGATACTGCAATGTTCCTAAGGACTTGGCTGTATCTGTGTCCTTCTTTATGCCCTGCAGGGCGTCATCAACGTGTTTGCCAAACAGCATTTCTCCGTCGTATGGCAGATCCAAGATTTTATTCTGCACTTCCTGGCTGAACCATGTGGCCTTCAACCATCCTTGGCGTCGCAGAATGCAAATGCTACTTACCAGTATGCATCTGTTCTTGGAATGTAGGGCTGCTGACATTCATATCTGTGCATAGATCGCCGCCTAGTGTTGGGTCCGGATGATTGCACATTGTTGTCCTGGAAGAGTCTTCGAAGTATCACGAGATAGGTGGCTCCTCCCCTGGACTACAGTGCGCATGGGCATCGCCTCCATCCCCAGATTGTTTTTAGCCATTGGCAGAGATGGAGTGAAGTATGTGAGTGATGACCATGCTATGAGCATATATATATATGAATACTGCAGCTGCTACAGGCGCCGGGGAGGAGGGTGGGCGATATGAATGTCAGCAGCCCTACATGCCAAGAACAGATGCATACTGGTAAGTAGCATTTGCAGTTCGAGGCATGTGGGCTGCTGAATTCATATCTGTGCATAGAATACATAGCAGTCCCTCCATTAGCGGCGGCTGCCCGTGCCAGCTGCAGCAGTTTGGAAAAGTGTCTTGAGAACAGCCTGCCCTACAGCTGCCTGCTGTTTGGAGTGCACGTCTACACAGTAATGTTTAGTGAAAGTATGTGTGGTAGACCATGTAGCTGCTCTACAAATATCTTCTAAGGGAATGTTACCCAGGAAAGCCATAGAGGCCCCCAACTTCCTGGTGGAGTGGGCTCTTGGTGGGATAGTGAGAGTGCGTTTAGCTTTAGCGTAACAGATTTGAATGCATTTCACGATCCACCTAGCGATCCCAGCTTTGGAGATAGCGTTTCCCTTGTGGTGTGAGGCAAAAGCAACGAAAAGCTGCTTGGTTTTGCGAAAATCTTTTGTCCTGTCCACGTAGTACATCAAGGCTCTTTTAACGTCAAGGGTGTGGAGTATCCGCTCCGCCAGCGTCTCTGGGTTTTGGAAAAACACTGCCAACTCAATTGTCTGGTTCATATGGAATTGAGATACAACCTTGGGTAAGAATTTAGGGTTAGTGCGGAGCACAACCCTGTTAGCATGTACTTGGAAGAAAGGTTCTTGGATGGTGAGCGCCTGCAACTCGCTAACCCTCCGTAGCGATGTAATTGCTACTAAGAAAGCAACCTTCCAAGTCAGAAACTGAAGCTCACAAGAGTGCAGTGGCTCGAAGGGAGAACCCATCAGTCTTGTAAGAACCACATTGAGGTTCCATTCTGGAGCTGGTGGAGTCCGTGGTGGAATGACCCTTTTGAGTCCTTCCAGAAAAGCCTTAATAGCAGGGACCTTAAAAAGTGATAGGTGTTGCCTATTCTGGAGGTATGCTGCCATTGCAGACAAGTGAATGCGTATGGAAGAATACGCCAAGTTACACCGGTACAGGTGGAACAGGTAACAAATGATGTTCTGAATGGAAGCATCGAGCGGGTCAATATTGTGGTTTACACAGTAAACGACAAAACGCTTCCATTTAGCTGCATAACAAGCTCTAGTAGTGGGCTTCCTTGCCTCCCGAATGATGTCCATGCAATCGGGGGGGGAAGATTGAGGTAGCCGAACTCTAGGACTTCAGGAGCCAGATCGCCAGGTTGAGCTGTTGCGGATCTGGGTGCTGAATGTCGCCATGGCTCTGCGTCAGAAGGCTGGGAGTGAGATGAAGCCTTTGATGCGGTACCACGGAGAGTTCCAGAAACGTGGTGTACCATGGTTGGCGAGCCCACGTTGGAGCAACCAGGATGAGAGTCATCAAGTGCTGCCTGAGCTTGCGTGCCACCAGCGGTATCAGGGGTGCTGGGGGAAAAGCGTACGCAAATCTGCCTGACCAGTTCATCCACATCGCATTGCCCTGTGATTGCGGGTGTGGGAACCTGGCGGCGAAGCTTTGGCATTTTGCGTTCTCCTTTGTGGCGAACAGGTCTATCTCTGGATGACCCCACCTTTGGAAGTACGGTTGGAGTACTGATGGATGTATCTCCCACTCGTGCATTTGATGGCTGTGCCTGCTGAGCAGGTCCGCCATCTGGTTGTCCTTGCCCGGGAGATGCTCTGCCATGAGGAAGATGTTCCTCTGAATGGCCCACTTCCACATGCTCTGAGCCAGATGAGAAAGCTGCGGAGAGTGTGTGCCTCCCTGCTTCTGAATGTAGTACATGGCTGTCATGTAGTCCGTCCGGATCAACACGACCTTGTTGCACAGATGTACTTTGAACGCCTTCAAGGCCATGAAGATTGCCATCAGTTCAAACACATTGATGTGCATCTTCCTTTGCTGTAGTGTCCATAGTCCCTGCACTGTGTAGTGGAGTACATGCGCTCCCCATCCCTGGAGAGAAGCGTCCGTCGTCAGGATAATCTGTGGCACAGGCTCTTGGAATGGTCGGCCCTTGCAAAGGTTTTGTGGAGTCCACCAATGCAGAGAGTTGTATGCCCGACCGCTCACCAACACTAGGTCTGTCAGTTGCCCATGAGCCTGAGTCGACTGACGTGCTAGGCACTCCTGAAGCGGACGCATATGTAGTCTCGCGTGCGGGACAATGGAGATGCAGGAGGCCATCATGCCTATCAACTGCATGAACACTTTCGCTGGAAGCGAGTGTTGAGGCCTGAATCGTTGGATCAGCGTTTGGATACTGGCGATTCTCACTGAATTTGGCTGCGCAGTGGCTGCCAGAGTGTTTATCGTCGCGCCCAGATACTGTCGTACATGGGCGGGCTGGAGATGTGATTTCGGGTAGTTCAGAGAGAATCCCAGATCGTGCAGGAGATGAATGGTGCGGGACACGTGGTCGGCGCACTGCTGTTGTTTTTGCCTGAATGAGCCAGTCGTCCAGGTAAGGGTAGACGTGGACGTTCTGGCGTCGTAGATGCGCCGCCACAGTCGCCAGGCACTTCGTAAAGACCCTTGGCGCTGTGTTGACCCCGAACAGCAGAACCCTGAACTGGTAGTGCTGGTCTTGAATAGTGAATCTGAGATACTTCCTGTGGGAAGGATGCAGGGGGATATGAAAGTATGCATCTTTTAGATCCAACGTAGCCAGGAAGTCCCCCTGTTGAAGCAGAGGGAGTACCTGCTGTAACGTGATCATATGGAAGTGCTCCGAGAGAATGTACCAGTTGAGGGGCCTGAGGTCCAGGATGGGCCTGAGGGATCCGTCCTTTTTGGGGATTAGAAAATACAGAGAGTAAACCGCTGTTCCCCTTTCTTGTAGTGGTACGAGCTCTATTGCCCCTTTTTGCAGCATGACCTGAACTTCCTGCTGCAACAAGTGCAAGTGCTCGCCGGACATAGGACGGCTTCTTGGAGGTATGTTCGGTGGAGTGGAAGTAAGTTCCAGACAGTAACCGTACAGGATAAGAGACTTGACCCACCTGTCCGTGGTGATGGATTTCCACGCGGGCAGGAACTGCTGGAGTCTCCCCCCGACCGGTGTTGTGTGGTCGGGGGGCAGTGACAAGACGTCACTGCTTGTTGGCGGTGGTGGACCTGGAGCTGTTGTTTCCACGTCCCCTGCCTTTGATGTTGTTGCCTCTGTAGCCACCTCTACCCTTGTTGGTGTATGAGGTTTGGGTATTACTTTTATAATACTGTGTGGACTGCGGTGCCTGACCCCTTGAGGTGCCTCTGGTATTGGAGCGGCGAAAGGAACCACCCCGAAACTGCTGAGACTGGAGGGCCCCCATAGACTTAGCAGTGTCTGTGTCTTTCTTCATTTTTTCCAGTGTTGCATCCACCTCAGGGCCGAACAGGTGGTCAGGATTAACTGTTTGGTTCAGGATGGTTGTCTGTATATCCGGTTTGAAACCTGATATCCTAAGCCATGCATGTCTTCTCAGCAACACACTAGTGTTGATTGCCCTGGAGGCTATATCAGCCACGTCCAGCGCACATTTGATGGAATCGTTTGTGATGAGCTTTCCTTCCTGAATTAACATTTCCCCTGCCTCCTTGTACTGGTCAGGCAAGTGTTGCAGCAGTGTTTCTAGGGTGTCATAATGCGCCCTATCGTAGCGTGCAAGTAGGGCCTACGTGTTTGAGATTCGCCAAATATTAGCTGCCTGTGCAGCAATCCGTTTCCCTGAGGCCTCAAATATTTTAGACTCTTTGTCTGGGGGAGGAGCGTCACCAGTGGTCTGCGAGTTCGCCCTCTTGCGTGCGTTGGATACCACCAACGAGTCCAGTGGCAAGTGTCCCTTGATATATGTTGGATCCGAGGGCGCTGCCATTATTTTTTGTCAATGCGAGGATTGATGACACGCGCCCGAGTGGGCTCTTTGAAGACCTCAGTCGCGTGCTTTAGCACTCCCTTGAGCATTGGCAATGTCTTGACTTACTTTTCAGCCACAGAGAAAGTGTCAAATAAAAAGTCCACATCCACAGGATCTGAATGCAGCTCGACATCATGGTTAGCTGCAGCTCGCTCAATCAAAGCGTTGAAGGCTGCCGAGTCCTCCGTCGGTGAGGTCTTTGCCGCAAAGAGCTGCGGTTCCTGACCCGATTGCGGGTCGTCCGGGTCGCCTCCGGCAGACCAAGGCTCATGTTCCTCCTCCGGATCCGAGTACGCTGGATAGTTGTACTCGACCTCCTCATCGTCACCATCCCCTGCGTTGGAACGCGTTGGCGAATGTTCTAAAGCTTGTGGAGAGGCAGGCTCCATCGGGGCCGAAGTACCCGCAGAATCCTTCTTGTCTTTGAGAGGAATACGAAAATGTTCTAACACCAGCTCCGTGGTGATCCTGCCCCATGCTTCGGAGCGAAAGCCTTTGGCGTCGACTTCGGCGGCAGGGTGAAGCGGATAGGCGTTTGCGCCTTTGTGGGCTTTGTTGTGTGCTTCGGCACCACATCCCCTGGTTCGGGAACCACAGCGTCCTTCCGAATCCGCTGCAGGGACTCCGCGACCTTCTTCGTCAAGGCCGGGGAGGGCTTGACCGGCTCGAGCGATCTCCCCGAGTCGGGTCGGCGAGAGGCACCGTCTTCGGAGCCGACATCACGTTCCTTGTCCCCGACGGGCAGAGCCGTGGAATCGCCGTGACGCTTCTTCGAAGCTTCCTTCGGGTCATCGACCTCGACCATCTTCGGCGCCGACGCGGCCGCGTCGGTCGACTTCGTTTTCGGCGTCGACCCCGAGGCCCTCGGGTCGGCCATCTTGGCACGGCTCTTCAGGTCGGCCATTTTGAATTTTTTGGCAGTCGATGCCTCCAGAGCCTTCTGCACCAGTGCAGCTTTCACTTTCGGTTTCGAAACCGGAGGAGTGGATCCCAATGGCTTCACTTTCGTTTTCGTTAACGGGAGTGGCACATCAGAAATGTCCGCGACCGGGCCCGGAGGCGGGGCTGCTGGACTAGTAACGAGGTCTTGGGTAAGGCCCGAAGGCGATCCCTCGACCTGGGCCGCATGAAGGGGATTGACCCCTGAGTCAGTCTGGGGGCGCTCTTCCTCCGAGCTGTCCCCCACGGTGGCAATGGCCCCATCGTCGTCCCCTACCTCGTCGCCGGCTTCGTCAAAGTCCTCCTCTCCCGCGTCGTAGGCATCCCCTTCAGACGCGGGGCTAGAGTCCGAAACCCGCATGACATCGTCGTCTTCAACAGATTCTTCGAAGATGTCGTCCGGCGGGGGCGCCGAGGTTGCCGATAACTGGGCCTGGAGTCTAGAGGCCCGACGAATCTTGAGAGTCTTCTTACACCGGAACTTCGAGCAGGCCATACACCTGGCCTCATCATGGTCCGGTGACAAACATTTGTTGCACACAGGGTGCACATCGAGGTGTGAATACTTGGAGGTGCACACCGGGCACCTTTTGAACGGAGTTCGTTCCATGTCTGGAGCGTCGAGTAGGCCCGTCCGCGCCGAGAGCACGCAGATGGGTAGCAAGAGTTCGGAGCTGAGAACAGACAAAAACCCGAACGAAACGATACCGACGCCCAGCCTAAAGACCTTTTGGTTTCGAGTTAGAAAAGTTTTACAACTATCGATTCCGACAGAGGGAACCGAAACACATCCGAACCCAATGGCGGAAAAAAACAATCTGGGGATGGAGGCGATGCCCATGCGCACTGTAGTCCAGGGGAGGAGCCACCTATCTCGTGATACTTCGAAGACTCTTCCAGGACAACAATGTGCAATCATCCGGACCCAACACTAGGCGGCGATCTATGCACAGATATGAATTCAGCAGCCCACATGCCTCGAACCAGCCGAACCGGCAAGTGCTCGAAATGCTGTGGTTGCTATATCCATCGCAACATCAATGACCTCCGAAGAGGCCCGCTCCCCCTCCAGCAGAATCTTCTTCACTTCTTCTTTAGAGCAATCCTGCAATTCCTCCACAAATGGAGCAAGGTCGCACCACATCTGGCGATCGTAACGTCCCAGAATTGCTAAAGCATTGGCTGCCCTAACAAGAAGACTGGCCATTGCTGAGAATCTTTTACCCACATTGTCCAGGCGCTTGCCCTCCTTATATGGTGGTGTAGTTAGTGGTGTGGATGGATTTTTTGATTTGCTCTGGGCGGCCTGAGAAATGACCGAGTCCGGTTTTGGTTGACCAAGGACTGCCATCTGGTGCCTTGTACTTTTTCTCTAGTCTTGGTAGCACCAGGAGGACTGTGACCGGGTTATGCATAGCCTTCAAGCCCTCAGACCAGACATGCTCAATGATTGGTATGGACCGTACTGATTTCCTGAACGGTTCCTCAAAGTCATATAAGAAACATTCTGAGTGCACCGCGTGGGCTTGAATTAGTCAAGACTTGTTGCCCCAATCCTGGGTCCAGCGACGTCGACGGCTTCATCCATCGTGGGACAGCTCGCCCCTCCATCCTGGTCGCCGACAACGCCTCCTGGTCCGTGAGATCTGCAGAGCACAGCGTCGCCCACTCACCTAGTCGAGGTGACTACCATCCGGTGCCCTCCTGGTGCCACCTGACTACTGGCTAGTAGTCACGAACTTGGTCCCCTCTGCTTTCAGGTGTCATCTATCTTCAAGATCCAGGCTTGGATCACTTCGAACTCTCTTCACTGGTCGCCTGCCAGCATCTTCCTTCCAGGCTCCTGGTTCGTCAACGAGGATTCCCGACGTCTTTTGAGACCTATGCAGCTGCAGCCCCTGGGCTAGGTAACTTCGGCATTTCGGTGCCCCAGCATAGCCTCACTATCCAAAGGTCAGAATCCACTTTCGTTTTCCTCCTACCAGGTCGGGTTCGCCCGTGAACACTAACTTTGTGAAATCTAGCTACCATAGACTTTGTCCCGCATCACGCGTGAGAGTGCACACTCTGCACCAGAGTCCCGTGGGTCTCCTAGAAGTAATCTAACGATTCTATAGTCAAGTCCTAGCGATTCCAAAGCCTATTAGTACTGTACTTACCTGCTAGTAATTTCGCATTCCACTTTCAGAGTATATGGTTTTCCGTGCCCCTCGGGCATTTGTATATACTGTGCTAACTTAAGTATTTTCGTAAGAGTTTTGTTTTGTGCTTAGTACCCTGTCCTCATAAAGAGTACAGGGCTGTTGTGATTTTAATAAATACACTGTTTATTTTCATAACACTTGTGTGGTGTCCTTTCACTTGGTGTTCAAGGGGTATATGTGATGGTATAACAGCTGGCTTAACACGCCCTGTCGAGTCTTTAGCCCTAGACTGCTCGTATCCACGCTACTAGGATAGCTGGTCTATAAGGTTGACTTACAACCAATCATCAATAAGGGTTGTTGGACTGATACATAGTGATCACTAGAATAGTGAGCACTGCATATCAGGCCACCTTCTCACAGTCCCCGCGACTAGGTCCTGCCCATGGGTGGGACCAGGAAGGGGGGTGGTTACACCCCTCTCCCCTGTCCGGACTTTCCCCAGCTCAGGGGCTGGTGTTCCCCTGGAACTGGTTCAAGCCGGCATATGCACAGTGAGCACCGGGGTGCCACTTGCAGTCACCTTCCTCTCAGCCCTGCCTACCTGGGATACACAAAACCCTGTCTGGGATGGTGCTAGCACCGCCCCTGACAGGAAACCCTTTGTCCAAGCTCTCCTCACTGGAAGGACTCCCAGCAGCAGGAGGTCAGACTTGTGTCTGGTGGCAGCATCCATTTTGTGATGCTGTGGCTTGAGTTAACTTTAACCGGAGTTCACAGTTACATACATGTTGTGTCCCTCTAGAAGGGTGGAATGCTAACCCCGTCGCCAGAATTGGCGAGGGGTTAGTAATCCAATTCGTATGACACCTTACTCGACATGTTTTGATAAAGCGATACCAGAGTTGGCATATAACCGCGAGGGTTATAATGCACTTAAGAGTATATGGTACGCGTTATCATGGAACAGCTATTAGGACTTGGTTCTGCAAGCTGCAAACGGGCTCAGCTCATGCCAGAGCACCATCTCACATAATTCCAAGCACTCTGCCTTCAGGATTGTCAAGGCCTGCCATAGGAGTGACTGATAGGAATCTATGTGTCCATTTTAGGGTTAGATATAGGTATACTATATCTAAAGCAAAGGGTGATTACACCACCTTGCCCTGCTGTCGTGCAGCCAGTTGGGTCAGATTTAGATGGCCAGCCAGGGGTGGCATAATACATGCTGCAGCCCCTGGTAGGCCCTGGGTACACCTATGCCCTGAGTTACAGGGTTTGATAAGGTGGCCCAGTACCAATTGGTAAATGCACCTATGGTACACGTGTCAATTTAGTGAGAGAACAGCTAGGCTGTGGGTCTGATTAGCAGGCCCACAGCCAGGGAAGTCGTAAACCAGTGAAGCAAAAAGCAAAAATCTGGGGTGATCATAGGATTGCAGACCCTACTCTCCTACAATACCGACGAAGAAAACTAAAGGCCTTTTGGCATTAATAAAGTTTATATCGATTCGGACTAGAGTGAACCAATGTACATCCGAACCAAATGGTGGAAAAAAACAATCTGAGGATGGAGTCGATGCCCATGCGCACTGTAGTCCAGGGGAGGAGCCACCTATCTTGTGATACTTCGAAGACTCTTCCAGGACAAAAATGTGCGATCATCCGGACCCAACACTAGGCGGCGATCTATGCACAGATATGAATTCAGCAGCCCACATGCCTCGAACTTATAGGTTACTGTGTGTCCTTGTATGTGTTAGATATAGAGATACTATACCTAAAGCAAAGGGTGATTAAACCACCTTGCCCCAGCAGAGTGATCAGCCAGTTGCGTCAAATAGTAAGGCCAGGCCAGGTGTGGCACAATACGTGCTGCAGCCCCTGGTAGGCCTTGGATGCACCTATGCCCTGGGTAGCTAGGGTACACTGTATAGGGGCTCACAAGTGATCCATGTTCCAATTGGTAATGCACCTAAAGTGCCTGGAGTCCATTTTAACAGAGAGAGCAGGGGACCTGGGGTCCCAGGTCAACTAAGTCTAAAAGGATTAGTTACTTACCTGTAATCCTAGTTCTCATCCAGGGGTATACTCATCAAAGTCATAATCTATGAATAATCCCCGCCCATGTGCGGGATCCCGGAGCATATAGAAAATACATATAAATATATATGTATATATATATGTGAAACATATATTTGCAGCCTAAAAAACATTCTAACTGGCAAAAGTGCCGCAAAATTACATAAATTAGCATACATACAGTAGTATTCTTCCAAACCCTAAGGAAGAAAGAGAGCAGAAAACATTTGTATACAACAATGCTTTATTGCCATAGGAAAACATGTAATTGCAGGCATTTGCCAGTAGGCTGCAGTAGAGTATAAAGCAAACAAAGAAAACTGACACCTTGCCTTTAAGGCATTAGAGTAGGGGTACCGTGCCTTAAAGACCTGAAGGCAACCCCCTGCTCCCATGGTGCACCACAGGTGACAGTTGGGTCAGTTCTTTTTGGAGGTGCATAACACCTGAGGAGATCCACAATAAAAACTTCTCATAACTGTGTAACTCTGCTCGTCCTGGGAGGTGGGCGGGAGCTTATGACTTTGATGAGTATACCCCTGGATGAGAACTAGGATTACAGGTAAGTAACTAATCCTTCTCATCCAGGAGATACTCATCAATAGTCATAATCTATGAATAGATTAGCAAGCTCATACCCAAAGTCTCACGGACGAGCAAGAAGTGTAAAAACTTCACAGAAAAACTAAGACATATATTACCAATACATCTTATGCAAACAAGTTCCTTAAAGAGGCCTGCCCTACTCTGGCATCGGCCTGAGTATCTGAGTCCAGGCAATAATGGCGGGTAAAGGTATGGACAGACCGCCAAGTTGCCGCTTTACAAATTTCAGAAATAGGAACATTACGAAGGAGAGCTGTAGTGGAAGCTTTCCCTCTAGTAGAATGTACATGTGGTTTACCCTGCAAGGTCTTGTTAGCTAGTTGATAAGAAAAAGCTATGCAGGAGACAATCCAGCGAGAAATTGACCTTTTGGAAGCTGACAGACCAGTATTAGTACTGCCATAGTTAACAAAAAGCCGGTCAGACTTTCTCAGAGGCAGGGTTTTTGACAAGTAAAACTTCAGGACCCTCCGGAGATCAAGGTAGTCTAATGACCTCTCCGGGGGAGTGGAAGGATTAGGAAAAAAGGTAGGTAAGGTAATAGACTGGTTGATATGAAAGTCTGAAACTACCTTAGGCAGGAAACTTGGGTGCGTTCTTAAAACCACCCTATTGGCATGAAAAACTGTGTAAGGTTCCTTGCAACACAAGGCCTGGATTTCACTGACCCTACGGGCAGAGGTAATCGCCACTAAAAAGGCAGCTTTCCAGGTCAAGTGCTGCAAAGAGGCCTTATGGATAGGCTCGAAAGGAGCACTCATCAGCTTAGTCAGTACAATATTAAGCTCCCAGGGAGGAGAGGGGGACCTCACCGGTGGGAAGACTTTTTTCAGACCTAGGAAATCTTTAACTACAGGCATAAGGAAGAATGATGTCCGATTAGGAGACTTCCTATATGCTGTGATGGCAGCTAAATGAACCCTGATGGAGGGGTATTTCAAGCCTGATCTCGCTAAATGCAGTAAATATGGAAGAATCACCTGCTCTTGGCCATGTATCGGGTCAAGAGTGCTCACGACACCATAAGAAGAACCTCTTCCACTTGAAAGCGTAGGACTTCCTAGTGGAGGGTCGCTTCGATTCCTTAAGAATAGTCATGCAGTCTGCTGGGAGGTCTAAATGTACATACTGGATGACCTCAGGAGCCATGCCGTCAAGCGAAGGGAAGGAAGGTTGGGGTGCAACACCTTCCCCTGGTCTTTGGTCAGCAAGTCTGGACGGCATGGTAGGCGCCGGTGAGGAACCTCCGACATCTGAAGAAGATCGGGGTACCACCACTGGCGTGGCCACTCTTGTGCTATCAGGATCATTCTGGTGTTGGTCCTGTAGAACTTCTGGATCACCGCCGGGATCAGAGGCAGGGGAGGAAAGGCGTAGAGTAATGTCTGAGACCAGCTGATCAAAAGGCCATTCCCCAGTGATCCCTGTTGGGGGAACCTGGATGCGAAGACGGGGCATTTTGTGTTGGCCGCGTCTGCGAACAGGTCTACGTCCGGTACGCCCCAACACGAAAAACCTCTTGAGCCACTTCCTCGTTGAGCACCCAATCGTGCGCTTCTACGAAGATTCTGCTGAGGCAGTCTTCTTGGACGTTTTGAATTCCTGGTAGATGAACTGCCACGATGGATAGGCCTCTTGCTAGGAGCCAATGCCAGATAGCTTGTGCTTCCAGAGACAAGACTCTTGACCTCGTGCCTCCCTGCTTGTTCAGATAGAACATAGTTGTTGTGTTGTCCGTCTGAACCTGGAGGTGGTTGGTGCGCAGAGCAGGATAAAGAGACTTGAGAGCAAGATGAACTGCTCGAAGCTCCAGGAAGTTGATATAGTAGCCTCGTTCTACCTCGGACCAAAGGCCTTAAACTTGGAGTTGGTCCATGTGAGCACCCCAGCCTTGAAGGGAGGCATCCGTGACAATTGACTGAGATGGAGGAGGACGATGGAATGGAACTCCTCGGAGAAGATTGGATCGTTTCAACCACCATCTGATCGAGTCCCTGGCTCTTTGAGGAAGCAAGACTCGGTCTTCCCACTGGTCCGATCTCTGAGACCACTGATCTTCGAGGGCTTGTTGTAGAGGTCTCATGTGAAGGCGAGCATTGGGCACAATGTAAATGCATGAAGCCATCGATCCCAGCAGAGAGGACACTTGTCTGGCTGTGGGGGCCTGATTGTCCAGAAGAAGGCGACCCTTCAGGAGCATAGATGACAACCTCTCATCCAAAGGACACACGCTTGCCTGAAGAGAGTCCAGAGAAGCACCCAGGTAGTGGATCCGCTGGGAAGGGTTGAGAACTGATTTCTTCAGATTGACGTGATGACCCAACGACTCCATCAGTTTGAGGCAGAACGACAGATTGTTCTGAAGCAGCGACTAGGTGGAGCTCTTCAACAACCAATCGTCTAGATATGGATAGACGAAGATCTTTCTTTTGCGGAGAAAAGCAGGCACCACCGCCATGCATTTTGAGAATGTCCGAGGTGCAGATTTCAGGCCAAACAACAGCACTCTATATTGGTAGTGACGACGTCCGATCTGAAACCTTAGAAACTTCCGATGTTTGATTGACACTGGTATGTGGAAGTAGGGGTCATGCAAATCGATGGCACACATCCAGTCTCCCTGATGAAGATGTGGGAAGATCTGGTGCAGGGCAAGCATACGGAACTTTTCTTTTCGTATGAACTTGTTTAGCCTTCGAAGGTCTAGAATGGGCCTGTATCCTTTGACAGATCCTCGTTTTTGAACCAGGAAATATCGGGAGTACACTCCTTGATTTTTGTGAGTTGAGGGAACCTCCTCTATGGCCATTTTTTCTAGAAGGACGGAGACTTCGTCTCGTAGCAATTGAGTCTTGTAACGTGGAAGATGTTGCAATTGGGAGAATACCTGCGGAGGAGGAGACTTGAACCTCAGCAAGTAGCCATGCTGCACAATATTCAGCACCCATCTGTCTTTTGTTATGGATTCCCACTCTGTCAGATGATGAGAAACACTCCCTCCCACCGGAGTGGTGAACAGACGTGGAGGAAGCAATGGCTCAGAGCTTAGGAGGTTGCTTTGAGGAGGGCTGCTGTCTGTTATTGCCACCTCTTCCTCTGCCAGGGCGACGCTGCTGGAACTGCGTCTTCTGCTGAGACTGGGATTGCCACGGAGGGGTTTGAACCCTCTGTTGGAAGGACTTCCTGTCTCCCTGACGAAAGCGCTTCTTGAACTCCTTGCGCTTTTCTAATCCCACAACTTTGATGGTGTCCATTTTTTGCTTTCATTTTGGACATTTCGTTGTCCGTGTGTGGACCAAACAGAGATTTTCCATTGAAGGGCAAATTCAAAATCTTCTTCTGGGCGTCTGGTTTGAGCCCTGTCAGGCGGAGCCAGGCCGAACGACGGGAACAAATACCACTTGAGTAGCCATGAGCTGCAAGGTCAGAGGCATCCACTGCGGCGCTAATAACTTGATTGGCTACCAAGCCTCCCTCCTGTAAAGTCTCCAGAAAATCTTGGCGATCTTCCTTGGGGAGCTTGTCTGTAAAGCGAGTCAGAGAATCCCAAAGGGACCTGTCGTACCTTCCAAGCAAGGCAGAGGCACTAGCCACCTTCATAAAGGAAGAGGAGGTGTTGCATACTGTAGGAAGGTACCTCCTGACTATGGTTGCCCCCAACTTTTTGCCCTGTGTTTTAGCTGGTTTTTGACATAGTCGACCTGGGATCCTGCCAATCAGGACCCCAGGCCTACTGCTCTCTCTGTAAAATGGATTCCATGTACCTTAGGGACATTTCCAATTGGTACTGGGCCACCTTATCAGACCCTGTAACTCAGGGCATAGGTGTACCCAGGGCCTACCAGGGGCTGAAGCATGTATTATGCCACCCCTGGCTGGCCTCCTAAATTTGACACAACTGGCTGCATGACAGCTGGGGCAAAGTCGTGTAATCACCCTTTGCTGTAGATATAGTATACCTATATCTAACCCTAAAATGGACACACAGATTCCTATCAGTCACTCCTATGGCAGGCCTTAACAATCCTGAAGGCAGAGTGCTTGGAATCGTGTGAGATGGTGCTCTGGCATGAGCTGAGCCCGTTTGCAGCTTGCGGAACCAAGTCCTAATAGCTGTTCCATGATATCGCATACCATATACTCTTAAGTGCATTATAATCCTCGCGGTTAAATGCTATCTTTGGTATTGCTTTATCAAAACATGTCGAGTAAGGTGTCATACGAATTGGAATACTAACCCCTCGCCAATTCTGGCGACGGGGTTAGCATTCCACCCTTCTAGAGGGACACGACATGTATGTAACTGTGAACCCCGGTTAAAGTTAAAGGAAGCCTCAGCTCCATAAAATGGATGCTGCCACCACAGACACGAGTCTGACCCCCTGCAGCTGGGAGTCCTTCCAGCGAGGGGAGCCTGGACAAAGGGTTTCCTGTCAGGGGCGGTGCTAGCACCGTCCCAGACATGGTTTTGTGTATCCTGGGTAGGCAGGGCTTTTCAGGAAGGTGACTGCTGAGTGGCACCCCGGTGCTCACTACGCATAGGCCAGTCAGAACCAGTTCCAGGGGCACACCAGCCCCTGGCCTGGGGAAAGTCCGGCATGGGAGAGGGGTGTAACCACCCCCCTCCTAGTCCCACCCATAGGCAGGACCTAGTCACCGGGTCAGCCCCCTTTTTTAGTATAAAGATAGGAGCGGGCCCCCTGTTAAAATTAGATCATCTTTGGAATCAAGACACGACTTTCTGCGAAAGACATCAAGATTTCCTTCTTCAAGATTCTCCCTTGTGGCTAAGGAGTAGTCACCCTGCATCCGCAGGCACCATCCTAAAGAACACTGCGGTCTGCTGCAAGTCCTTCATCACGAATCCGACGACCCAGCTCGACGAGACCCGGCTTCCCTGGCACCTCTGACCTCTACTCACCTCTACAGCAAAGCTGAGAACTGTGAGTGCGACGAGACCTCGAGGGACCGACGATCGCCAAGACTGCACGACTTCTTTGCAACAAGCCCACCGTGTGCTCCACTGGTGAGTGCTTTGGGGTCCGAGAAGCCCCAACCCTGAGCAGCTCCAGCACCGAAGATCAGCCCTCCAGCATCTCCACGATCTGCGTGGGGCCCTTCTGCTTTTGCGTGCTCACCGCACTGTGTGGCTACTAGCCGGCTGGCTTGTGGCCTTCTTCACGACGCCCGACGACATCACTGCTGCTGGTCTGGTTGCTCCAGACTGGCCCTTGCTTCCTTCTTCAAGAGAGGCACCCCGGACCCTCCTGGTCCACTCCAGACGCCATTTTGAGTCCACCGCGTGGGCTTGAATTTGCCAAGGCTTTGTTGCCCAATCCTGGGTCCCGCGACGCCGACAGCTTCATCCATCGTGGGACAGCTCGCTCCTCCATCCTGGTCGCCGACAACGCCTCCTGGTCCGAGAGATCTGCGAGCACAGCGTCACCCACTCACCTAGTCGAGGTGACTACCATCCGGTGCCCTCCTGGTGCCACCTGACTACTGGCTAGTAGTCTCGAACTTGGTCCCCTCTGCTTTCAGGTGTCATCTTCCTTCGATCCAGGCTAGGATCCATCGAACTTTCTTCATTGGTCGCCTGCCAGCAACTTCTTTCCTCCAGGCTCCTGGTCCGTCTACGAGGATTCCCGACGTCTTTTGAGACCTATGCAGCTGCAGCCCCTGGGCTAGGTAACTTCCGCATTTCGGTGCCCCAGCATAGCCTCACTATCCAAGGGTCAGGATCCACTTTCGTTTTCCTCCTACCAGGTCGGGTTCGCCCGAGAACACTAACTTTGTCATTACTAGCTACCATAGACTTTGTCCCGCATCACGCGTGAGAGTGCACACTCTGCACCCGAGTCCCCTAGGCCTCCTAGAAGTAATCTGAAGATTCTATAGTCAAGTCCTAGCGATTCCTAAGCCTATTAGTACTGTACTTACCTGCTAGTAATTTCGCATTCCACTTTCAGAGTATATGGTTTTCCGTGCCCCTCGGGCATTTGTATATACTGTGCTAACTTAAGTATTTTCATAAGAGTTTTGTTTTGTGCTTAGTACCCTGTCCTCATAAAGAGTACAGGGCTGTTGTGATTCTTAATAAATATCTCGTTTATTTTCATAACACTTGTGTGGTGTCCTTTCACTGGGTATTCAAGGGGTATATGTGTGGTAAACAGCTGGCTTAACACGCCCTCTCGAGTCTTTAGCCTTAGACTGCTCGTATCCATGCTACTAGGATAGCTGGTCTATAAGGTTGACTTACAACCAATCATCAATAAGGGTTGCTGGACTGATACATAGTGTTCACTAGAATAGTGAGCACTGCATATCAGGCCACCTTCTCACACATACCTTCCTACCAAAAGAGTCCATAAGCTTGCTATCTTTTTCAGGTGGTACTGAGGAAGAAGTAGAGCCTGCATGGGACTTCATGGCAGCCGCCACAATGATGGAGTCCGCAGGAGGATCCGATCTGAGGAACAAGGGATCCTCTGCAGGGGCCTTGTACTTTTTGGCTATCCGAGATGGAACAGATCCCACCACTGCTGGTGTGAGAAAAGAAGCCATAGCTGGTTCTAGGAGACCGGGAAGCAGTGGCAGTAGAGGCCTGGGCGCTGTACGATGACGGAGGGTATCAAAAATCACAGAAGTGGGAACCACTGGAGTGTGCAGCGTGATATTCAGCTTTTTTGCTCCCCTGACCAGTACATCGGAGAAAGTCGCGAGGTCATCAATTGGAGAGACTCGGGAAGGAGGGGTAGAAGAATAGGTCGGAGAATAACCTCGGTAAGAGGACCTAGTCGAGGACGACCTTGTGGAGGATCTTGTACGCCGCCTCTTATGGGACCTGTCACGATTCCTGCTGTGACTGCCCCTGGACCTAGAACGATGACTTGATGGAGACCTTGGTCTTGGCCGGATTGGAGATTTTGGTCTGACAGGTGTCCTTGACCGCACTGGAGAACGTGATCCGACTCTAGATCTAGGCCTGGGTGAAATCCTGGGATTCCGAGGAGATCTAGCTGGTCTGGCTGGAGTCTTTGCCTTCGAAGGGGAATATGTAAGGGAGTAATCCGAGCCCGGACTACTCTGTCCAGAGACAGCCCCTTGAGGATGAATCAAGCTGCCCGCAGATCTGAGCGAAGATTCTGGGGAGACCTGTACAATATTCAAGCGAGGAGATGATGATTTTCCTGAAGTCTTAGAACCAGGTGACTCCACCTCTGCTGTCACTTTATCCCTCGACGGCGAAATCCTCGACGTCAAAGAAGTCTGGGTGACTAGCGGCGTCGAGCGGTGTCTTGAAGCTCTCGACGGTGATCGACTACGTCGTGAAAAGCTCGACTGAGAACCTAGACGTCGATCCGGAGACTTTGACGTGGATCTCCCTCGACGTCGATCAGGTGGAGGTATATCATGACATCGACAACTATTCTCGACGTCGTCTCGACGATGATCTTCCTCGACGGCGACCTTTCCTGGCGTCGCCTCAGCGTCGACGTCCTCTAGCAGTCCCTCTCGACGGCGGCCCGCTAGCCAGCGGCGACCTAGATGCCGCCCTAGCTCTCGACGCCGATCCCTTCCGGGGTGGCGGAGAGTGTCTCTACGTCGACGGAAGCCTCGACGGAGACTTAGATGCAGCAGCAGCCATGGACTTCGAGCCCGAAGCATGGCGCCTCGACGCCGACTTACTTGATTGCGGCGGAGATCTTAGACGTTGTGAAGATGATCTGGGCCTTTTCGACGGCGACTGTGAGAAGTTTGCCTGATATATAATGTTCACTATTCTAGTGAGCACTTTGTAGCAGTCCAAACAACCCTTATTGATGATTGGTTGTAAGTCAACTGTAGACCAGCTATCCTAGTAGCATGGACAAGAGCAGACTTTAGGCTAGACTCTAGAGGGCGTGTTAAGCCAGCTATTATACCATCACATATACCCCTTGAACACCAAGTGAAAGGACACCACACAAGTTGTTATGAAAATAAAAGGATATTTATTTAGAACACAACAACCCTGGACTCTTTATGAGGACAGGGTGCTAAGCACAATACAAAGCTCTTAGGAAAATACGCAAAGTTGCACAATTTACAAAAATGCCCGAGGGGCACGAAAAACCATATACTCTAAAAGTGGAATGCGAAATTACTAGCAGGTAAGTACTACTCTAATAGACTTTAGGATCGCTAGGACTGGACTACTGAACCTTCAGATTACTAGCAGAAGGCCTAGGCGGATCGGGTGCAGAGTGTGCACTCTCACGCGGGATGCGGGACTAAGTCTATGGTTGCTAGAAATTACAAAGTTATCGGACGAATCCGACTAGGTAGAGCTGAAACGAAAAAGGATCTGGACCCTTGGATAGTGAGGCTATGCTGGAGCACCGAAATGCTGAGGTTACCTAGCCCAGGGGCTGCGGCTGCATAGGTCTGAAAAGACTTCGGGAATCCTCGTTGCAGTCTATGGAGCCTGAAAGAAGAAGTTGCTGGCAGGCGACCAGTGAAGAGATTCGGATGGATCCAAGCCTGGATCGAAGATGGAGGACACCTGTAAGCAGAGGGGACCAAGTCCTGAATCACTAGCCAGTGATCAGATGGGCACCAGGATGGCACCGGATGGAGTCACCTCGACCAGGTGAGTGGGCGACACTGGGCTCTGCAGTCTCACGGACCAGGAGGCGTTGTCGGCGACCAGGATGGAGGTGCGAGCTGTCCCACGAAGGTCTCTGCTGTCGACGTCGCTGGACCCAGGATTGGGGCAACAAGTCTTGGCAAATGCAAGCCCACGCGGTGGACTTAAAATTGCGTCTGGAGTGGACCAGGAGAGTCCGGGGTGCTCCTCTGTTGGAGGGGAGCAAGGGCCAGTCTGGAGCAACCAGACCAGCGGTGTTGTCGTCGTGGAGCGTCGTCAAGAGGGCCACAAGCCAGCAGGCAAGTAGCCGGACAACGCGGTGAGCAGCAAAGAGCAGAAGGGCCCCACGCAGATCTGGTGGATGCTGGGGGGCTGGACTTCGGTGCTGGAGCTGCTCAGGGTCAGGGCTTCTCGAACCCCAAAGCACTCACTTGAGGATCCCTCGGTGGTTGTGCTGGATAAGCGGCGTGCAGTTCTGAAGATGGCCGGTCCCTCGAGGTCACGTCACACCCACGGATCTCAGCTGAGCTGACGATGTAGGTAGAGGTCAGAGGTGCCAGGGAAGCCGGGTCTCGTCGTGCTGGTCGGTCGGATTCCGGAGGAAGGATATGCAGCAAACTGCAGTGTTTTTAGATGGTGCCTGCGGGTGCAGGGTGACTACTCCTTAGCCACAAGGGAGAAATCTTAGGAAGAAGTCTTGAGTTCCTTTCGTAGAAAGCAGTTTCAGGATTCAAAGACGATCTAATTTGGAAGGGGGCCCGCTCCTATCTTTATACTAGTAAAAGGAGCTGGCACGCGGCTAGGTCCTGCCCATGGGTGGGACCAGGAAGGGGGGTGGTTACACCCCTCTCCCATGCCGGACTTTCCCCAGGTCAGGGGCTGGTGTGCCCCTGGAAGTGGTTCTTGCCGGCCTATGCATAGTGAGCACCGGGGTGCCACTTGCAGTCACCTTCCTCTAAAGCCCTGCCTACCCAGGATACACAAAACCCTGTCTGGGATGGTGCTAGCACCGCCCCTGACAGGAAACCCTTTGTCCAAGCCTCCCTCGCTGGAAGGACTCCCAGCAGCAGGAGGTCAGACTTGTGTCTGTGGTGGCAGCATCCATTTTGTGATGCTGAGGCTTGAGTTAACTTTAACCGGGGTTCACAGTTACATACATGTTGTGTCCCTCTAGAAGGGTGGAATGCTAACCCCGTCGCCAGAATTGGCAAGGGGTTAGTATTCCAATTCGTATGACACCTTACTCGACATGTTTTGATAAAGCAATGCCAGAGTTAGCAAATAACCGCGAGGATTATAATGCACTTAAGAGTATATGGTACGCGTTATCATGGAACAGCTATTAGGACTTGGTTCCGCAAGCTGCAAACGGGCTCAGCTCATGCCAGAGCACCATCTCACATAATTCCAAGCACTCTGACTTCAGGATTGTCAAGGCCTGCCATAGGAGTGACTGATAGGAATCTATGTGTCCATTTTAGGGTTAGATATAGGTATACTATAGGTATACTATACCTAAAGCAAAGGGTGATTACATCACCTTGCCCCAGCTGTCGTGCAGCCAGTTGTGTCAGATTTAGATGGCCAGCCAAGGGTGGCATAATACATGCTGCAGCCCCTGGTAGGCCCTGGGTACACCTATGCCCTGAGTTACAGGGTCTGATAAGGTGGCCCAGTACCAATTGGTTATGTACCTAAGGTACATGGAATCCATTTGACAGAGAGAGCAGTAGGCCTGGGGCCCTGAATAGCAGGGTCCCAGGTCAACTAAGTCGGAAAACCAGCAAAACACCAGGCAAAAAGTTGGGGGCAACCATAGTCCGGTATCCACCTTCCTACAGCGACCTCGACTATTGATGAGTATCCCCTGGATGAGAACCAGCTAAACACTAGGTAAAACGTTGGGGGTAACCATAGTCAGATGTCCACCTTCCCACAGCCTCGATATCCTCTGGCGTCGCATTCAGCCCAGGGACCAGTGGGTACTGGGGCTGGCCACGGAGCCGCGTGGGTGGTGTCGCCCGAACCCCTTGCCGCATCGCGCAAGCTTCGGGGGAAGTGGGAAGAGCGATGAAGAATCTTCGACTTCTTGTGCCTCTTACCTGAGGACTTGGAGCCCGACGAATGGTGTTGACTCCCCGAGCTGTGATGACTGTGGCCCTGCGACCGTTCCTACGACCTCCTCCTCGACCGGGATCATGAACGGCGCGGGACGACTGCCGGAGCCTGAGGCGCTTAAGGGACTACTCGCGCCTAACCTTTAACGTCAAGGTCCGGGGGTCGGGGCACGACTTGTCTTCGTGTTCGGCCCCAAGGCAATAAAGGCACCGACGGTGAGGGTCGGTAACCAACATCAGGCGGTGACAATCCGCACAGGGTTTGAACCCAGACATCTCTATCGGCACAGAGTCTACCGGCTAGAAAAGGAATCCAAAAGGGATCGAAAAATTTAGTCAAAAAGTGACTAAGAAACTACTGTTTTTTCCAGATCTGCGTTTGCTGGCGCGGAAAAAAGGAGAAGTGACGTCAGCACGCGAGGGCGGTGTCCAAGTACTAAGACAATGTCATTCTGGCGCCAACGACGCCGGAAGCGGAGCCGAAGACGATGCCTACCGACGCGCAGGGGTACTGCTACGCAAAACTTTCCGGATCCAGTCTGACGCCTGGGGATATTCTAAGGTAAGGAACCTAACACTAACCGGTTTCTTTCAGATAACAAGCACACCTGTCTTGCGTTTGATCCTGACAAAACTCATAGTAGGTGCCTAATCGACACCTCTAGATAGATGATCATAGCCCCAATAAAATGATCAAATGGGATCCAAAATGGGAATCATTCAAGGATTTTGATAAACTAACTTCGATCTTATAAAAAAAACAGCATATGTAAATTAATATTGATTTTTAGCACTGAATATCCTAAAAGTCAAAATGGGAAGAGAAAGTTGTGTGTTCAACAATGAACCATGTGCTTTAACACACATTTAAGAAACTATTTATGATTATACAGGTGTCTGTACTAATAAGCTTACATTGGTAAAACCACAAGTTACTTTTGACATACACATTGAAGGAACATCTGGAGCTGCAACACCGAGCCAAAATGGACATTTTTCAGAGAATTATAAAAATGCAAAAGGAAAAAGAAATAACTCCTACATTTCATAATCTATGAGAAAACAAGTACAACATTTGAAAAACAAAGTAAGGCTGGTTTTGAGCAATGTTCAGACTCAAAATGATTTCCAGTTGACATATGTTGAAGGTATGCATATTTATGGTTGTTCATTCCAAATAATTAGCTGTTTCATGAATAAGTTAAGGGATTAGATACTTAATGGATCAGATAATGAAGTCTGGCAAAATACCTTGAGAAAAAGTCATAGTGTGAAGGCCCAAAATGCTATAATAAAGCACT